>NC_041395.2:84102134-84724634 GCF_900747795.2 Erpetoichthys calabaricus
GCGAAAGTCTTGCAACATTCAAAGTTGATGGTTTGGGATAAGTACACCATACAACATAAAAGAGCTTATGAAGCCTTGAACCAAAAAAAGCAAGATCTCAGAGATCGTAAAAAAAAAAATAGGAGGTAATGTCGTTTTACTCGCTGTAGATTTTAGTCAAACATTACCAGTTATTCCACGAGGGAGACCAGCAGATGAACTCAACGCGTGTTTAAAATCCAGGCTTCTCCCACGCTCGGTTATATGTCGCGTGTTCTCGGGTAGGTGCACCAAAAAATGTATACATTTAAGCATGTAATGGGCAAACAAAAAATGAGGTATACCCGAAGGCACTGCAGTAGTACTTAATGTAACTTTACTTCTTAAATGTTAATGTTTTACTGTTTAATAATTTATACGCTTCTTATATGTTGTTCAAATTCTTTTATCAAAATACCACTGACAGCGCAATGCACGATAACATGGAGTGAATACACCATACGCATCCGCCCACGGCTGCCCTGCTGTGCGCAGATAGGAGTTGATTCTACAATAAAATAAAATAAACATAAAAAGAGTAAAACAATCATCACCCATAAAGCGTGTGTGTGTGTATATATGTGTATATATATATATGTTGATATGTGGATGTGTATATGTGTATATATATATATATATATATATATATATATATATATATATATATATGTAGATATGTATATATATGTGTATATGTATATGTATATATATGTTTATATGTGTGTGTGTGTGTATTTTATATATATAAAACACAGCAACACTCATAACAATGACAACACAATTACATTGACAATCATGTTACGTTATTTTTAAAATGTTTCCTTTTTTTTCATAACTTCTTTAACACACTACTTCTCCGCTGCGAAGCGCGGGTATTTTGCTAGTATATATATATATATATATATATATATATATATATATATATATATATATATATATATATATATATATATATATATAATATATACACACACACACACATAAACATATATATACATACACATATATACATATATATACATATCTACATATACACAAAGATACATATATATACATACATACATATACACATTCACATATATATATATACATATATATATATATACATATGTCAACATATATATACACATACATACACACACACATATACATATATACATATACACACATATATATATACACACATACATATATACACACACAGACACATATATATACATATATACAGTATATTTATATATCTACATATATATATACATATATATATCTCTACATATCTACATATTTATATATATATATGTATATATATACATATCTACATATATACATATATATATATATGTATATATATACATATCTACATATATATATATATATATATATATATGTATATATATACATATCTACATATCTACATATATATACATATCTACATATATATATATATATATATATATATATATATATATACATATCTACATATATACACACTCACATATCTACATATATATATCAAAATACCCGCGCTTCGCAGCGGCGAAGTACTGCTTTAAAATTTTTATTAAGAAGAAAAGTAAACCTTTTTAAACTGAGGGAAAATGTATCAATAATTATTTGTTAAGGATCTCTTTGTATAGCACGTTGTCAGTTCGCCCTCTGCTTGTAATATGACCAAGCTGTGTGGTAGCTTACTGTTGAGCATGCAACGTACAGTTGGCCATGTGAAAAGCAGTCCTGCCTCAAATCAATGCCAACCTTTTGTAGGGTCTGTCCCTGAGACTTATTAATTGTCATTGCGAAGCAGAGCCTTAGTGGAAATTGTAGGCGTTTGAATTGAAATGGGAGATCAGAGGGTATAACGGGGATGCGAGGAATAAAAACTCTCTCCCCTGAGCCACCGCCAGTAAAAATAGTTGCCTCAATGAGGTTGTTTTGCAGACACGTGACCTGAAGTCTCGTGCTGTCACAAAGTTTCAGTGGCTGTACGCAAATCCACAATCGATTTCATATTCTGTTCGTACCTTATCAATTGTGTTATTTGTTTTTTGAACAGGTTTGATTCATTGAAGTGATCACTCCTGCTGCGTTCAGTCACTTCACATGAGCCTCTCTCTTGTGTGATGTTGCAATGTCCACGGGTTTATTAAATGTTAGCTAAGACCCGGCAGTTAAAAGTGTCTTCTCATTAAACTTGTATCTTGCGAATATGGCATTGCAAACGGCAGCGGGCCAGTTCACGTGCTTACGTGGGAGGCGTGATGACGCGATATATTTTGATATATATCAAAATACCCGCGCTTCACAGCGGCGAAGTACTGCTTTAAAAATTTTATTAAGAAGAAAAGTAAACCTTTTTAAACAGAGGAAAATGAACCGGTTGTAATATGACCAAGCCGTGTGCTGAGTTTACTCTTGAGCATGAAATCTAATGTGGTTTGTGCTCTTCAGAATGAAAACAGTTTGTATTTACCTCTTTAATAAAAGGCGAACTTTTAAGCCTGAGAAATCACCCCATAAATGCACACGTTTAATTGCACATGTGTTAATATGTATGCTTACACAGTATTAAAAGACACTAAAAAATTAACGTCATTTACCTTCGTTCCCGCGTTTGACTCGTGCTGTAAATCTCTTCCTTGTTTTTAGTTCACGTGATTACGTAGGAGGCGTGATGACACGATACGTGACTCCGCCTCCTCCATTAGAGTATATGGACAAAAAACAGGTTCCAGTTATGACCATTACACGTAGAATTTCGAAATGAAACCTGCCTAATTTTTGTAAGTAAGCTGTAAGGAATGAGCCTGCCAAATTTCAGCCTTCTACCTACACGGGAAGTTGGAGAATTAGTGATGAGTCAGTCAGTGAGGGCTTTGCCTTTTATTAGTATAGATAGATTGTTCCACACTTTGGGGACATTGTCATCTGCAGTAATTGTATTTATTCTGGGAATTTTAATATGACCTACATCTTTTGATTACCGTGTACAGGCAATAGTTAGGTCTGTAAGTTAAAGAAGGACTAAGCTATAATATGTTTTTGTATTGTAAGGAGGATATCAAAATCCACTACAGAAATCCACTTAGAGATTCAAGAATTGTAGTGTTCTGGTGATACATTATAGTTTTAGTTGTTATCTTTACTGCCGTGTTAAATGACTGTAGAGGAGTAAGTACATGATTTGAAAGTATGACAGTAGTTAGTTCTGCTTGAAACAAATAAATAAATGAATGAGTTAGCACTTCAGCATCCAACATATTAAAATTTCCGGCTTAATATTACAGTAATGCTATGCTGGAGAAAAACATGGATTTAATTAGAAATGTGATTAAAGTTTGAGCCATTCTTATTAAAAGTTGTGTTCTTGCTTTACTCCATGGTACAGCCTTATTAATGAGCTCCTCATTGCAGGAACATTATTTCAGCCACTTGTACTAGGGTTTGGTGATGTTTAAAAGATAGATTCACCTTCCCCTTAAACGTGGCCAATTGTTGTTTTCACATGAGGCATCTGCTGCTTTTCTGTAAAGCCTGTAATTTTCATATTGGTCACAATGTGTCCTTAATTGTTATTTTTTTTTCAATTGCTCAGGCATGTTCTGCAATACTGAAGTCACTTTCTCAAAACTCTACACAACATTAGAGTATGTGGGCTTAACTGATAATCATTTCACATTGCTTTCATACAAAAAATTCATGGATACCTTACTCACCCAAAATACACCACCATCGAAACTTTATATATTTAGAGGGCATTTTGCACATGCTTACATCCTGTTGTCAAAGCTATTAAACATACATTCAAAACTACATTACTACAATCTGCGACATCACTCTCACAATCACAAGACCCCTGTAAATTAGATTGTAAAAATAAAATTATATAAAATAAACACCTCACAGGAAAACACCTGGTTATGTAATATGGAAGAATAATTTAGGGTAACATAGCATTCATCTTAAAGAAATAGCATAAAGGGTTAATAAATGTGGGAAAGAAAATAAAGGTCAAGTGAACAACAAAATGTACCCTGAAATATAAGATTTGGTGTAGGAAAAATACTGAGATGGTCAAGTAAATAAAGAATATACCAGAAGAAAGGTTGATGTAATATACAAAATGTACTGAAGGATGACTAAGAAATGACTAAGAAATCAGCTGATGTCTGATGTCACTTGTAATCCTTGGCTTGTTGTTAGCATAGCAGCGTACTGTTCTTACTGGAATTACAATGTCCATACAGAAGTTGATGTAGTCAAGTAGTGCAGTCAACAACCTTCTCAATGTTCTCACTATGTGACCCCTGCAGGATATCCTAGTCCGCAGTTCCAAAGCAGTCTCTCAGAGCCTGCTCTGCCTCGAGGGACCACTTCCTGAATGAGCGTGTGGTTGTAGGTAGCTCCCTCACTCTTGGTTTGTAGTGAGGCTGAAGCAGAACCAGGTTATGATCTGCTTTCCCAAGCGCAGGCAGCGGGGTGGCGCTGTATGCGTCTTTAACATTTGCATACAGTAGGTCAATAGTCCTATTTCCCTGGGGTGTTACAATCCACATACTGGGAGAAGGCAGGTAATGTTTTGTCCAGTATCACATGGTTAAAGTCTCCAGAGATTTAGCACAAGCGCCTCGGGGTGCTGTGTCTGTAGCTTAGCAACAGCGGCATGGATGATGTCACATGCTATCTCCACGTCCGCTGAGGAGGGATGTAAACAATAACAACAATGACGTGTCCATACTCCCTGAGCAAGTAATAGGGATGCAGACTTACTGCCAACAGTTCGATGTCCCTGCAGCAAGTGGAGATTTTGACGTTTACATGTCCAGAGTTGCACCATCTCGTAATAGAGAGCGAGTCGTCCTCCGTTCCGCTTCCCGCAGGTATTTCCGTATCTGTCCACTCTGTACTAAACCCGGGTAGCTCCACTTTAGCATCTGGGATGTTAGCTTTTAGCCACGTTTCACAAAAACACAACAAATTGCATTCTCTGTAGGTCCTGACATTTTTCACCATCGCAGCCAGTTCGTCAATCGTATGTGGTAGTGAGTTCACATTTCCCACTGAAGGCTTGTATCGCCACTTCCTTGCTAGCTGCTTAGCTATTAGCTTAGCACCAGCTCTGCTACCACGATACGACCTTCTTACCTCGTCGGGTAAATAGGGAACCACACTGGCACAGGCCTTTGTTCTCAGCGCTTGAAGTTGACTACCTGAGTAGACGAGTCTCGGCGTGTAAAAATCCATGTCCAAGTAGTAAAAAGTGTCCAGAAAATGAGTCCACATAAAAGAAAGTGGTAGGAGTGATCAGAGAAATAGAGTAAAAGGTAGAAATATAAAGTCATACACAGAGCTGCTGGAAAGGCTGCCACTCACGGCGGAGCCTGAGTCATAAGTCCTAATGCATTAATTAATTAATTTAATGCATTAATCTTTTTAATCGACTCTGTCAAATTCTTTCTGGGGTAGTGATTGGGATATGTGAGCCATCAATTAATTGCACTGACACACTGAGGCACTTCTCTTACAGGAACTTAATATAGTTCTCTTGCATACTGTAGATGATTGCAGAGCAAAACACCTTTCCAAATGCAGTGGCTTACTGGTGCTTTATTTATTTCAAAAAGAATGGATGCTTTGGCTAGAGCTGGCACAACTGCAGCATTGTAGTATATCCTCTGCCTCTCTTGTCTTCTGTTGATAAAAATACTGCAAATGGATTCATTTGTGGGCCTTCATTATCAGTAATAATATAAAGCATATAAAATGGTGTGTCTACCACATTGATCTCTACAACAGAGAAAGTTGTCAGAATGCTAATTTTCATTTTGCAAGGGAAATTTCAATTTGATTTGTATCTGTCTGCTGAAGAAGCATTTAAAGATCTAGTGCAAAATATCTGTATACAATTGGGATACAAGTGCCTAGTGTAAACAGGGTTATTTACAATGTTTTTTTAATCATATAGTTCAAATCATCAGCAAAGGAGTGTCCATTGGTGATGTGAGTAAACAAACAATTGTCAGTGTATACAGCTGATTTGGAGTGAAATGTTTCCATCAATTTTCAACCACCAAGACTAATAATATCATTTACATTCATCCAATTTTACAGTAAAGTTAACATTGCAATGGAAAAAAATGTATAATTTGTTTCATAGATAAATACAGTTGATTGTCAATAGCATAGAAGTCAATCTTTAATTACATCTCCAAATTGCAAAGTCTTACTTTTTAAAATATGCTTGCTGTAGTAATACAAGGAATTGTTTTGATAGTCTAAATGTCTTCTATATTTTGCTTATACTTTAAATCATTTTTATTTTTTGTACCAAATTTAAAGAAGGGGAAAAAAAGAATATTTACTTGCCACCGAAAGTATGTCATATCTTACTGAGACAATTTTCTTACAGGAAGTGGGGTGATACAGCAGGAAATAAGTAGCCCATGCTACCCAGCAGGTTCATTTTCAGATAACACATCCACTTTCAGAGTCAATTTGATTTCTTGCTGCATTTCCGGTAAAATAATGAGAAATAGGAAATTATGCCAAGAATAAATTTTATGTGGATCATTAAAGTCTCTGGAAGGAAGTTGGTAATTTTATTAGTTATTTAATTTGTAGTAAGAAGGCTTTTAACAATAATTGCCATGGGATATTTGTACAGCAAATGATTATTAAAGTATGTCATTTTGAGCAAATAAAGTATATAAAACATTTTTGATATTGACACTGTCTGGTGTTGGTGTTTATTGTGCCATTAAAAAGAAAAAGCTGAACTTCCTCATTGATGCTGTATGTGTAAATAGAAGATAATAAAGAGTTTTACTTGTTTGCATAGTGTTTTCTTAGCAGAGGTAAATGATTTTTTCTTCTTCAAGTGAATTTATCAATTTATGTATATTAAAGATAAATATACCAGGTCAGTACCTACAGCTTAAACTATTATTCCCAAAATGCAGTTTTAATAAGTTGGTCATAGCAGAGGTCATTTTGGATTGCAAAAGGTTTTGTCATGAGGCTTTAATGTTTTTCAGGAAATGATAACTTTAAAGTACCTCTAGGGAAGAAGATTTTCTCAGTATTTCAACAAGCATTTGAGTCTTCATCACAAAGATGTTTTCCAATAAAAATAAAAATGCTAAAATCATTTTATACAATTTTTGTGTGGTTTATGTTTATGAACTGGTACACATACTGTACATAAATATTTAGATTGTATGCCTATTTTATGTTTTCTGTGGAAAGTGTATGTAAACCTCTAACTCCATCTGTACATTTACTTATCTGAATAATTCTTTTATCTGTTATTACACCTTTTCATGCATTAATCTTTTTAAATACTGCATATTATGTAATAAAGACTAAGTACACCCTTTTCTTTATGTATATGTATATATATATATATATATATATATATATATATATATATATATATATATATATATATAAAATAATAACAATTGTTTATATTTATATACTACTCAAAGTGCTTCAGTGAATGGAGAGCCACCTCAACCTCCGCTAATGTGTACCATCCACCAGGATAATGCGATGGCAACCATTTTCTGCACCAGTACGCTTGCCACACATTAGCTGGTAGGTGGTGAAGTGGTGAGAGGAGAGAGAGAGATGATTAGAGACAGTGGATGACTGGGGGCTAGAATGGCTAGGCAGTGGTGGGCAATTTAGCCTGGACATCAGGGTAACGCCCTATACTTTACGAAAGGTGCACAGGGATCTTTGTGACCACAGAGTCAGGACCTTGGTTTTACATTTCATTTGAAGGACGGCACCATTTTTACAGAACAATTTCCCCATCACTGCACTGGGGGATTGTTATTCACACACAGACCACAGGGTAAGTGCCCCCTGTTAGCCTTTCCAACACCTCTTGCAGCAGCAGCCTAAGATTTCCCAGATCGTCTCCCATCCAAGTACTGGATATGAATGAGAAATTTGTTCAAACTGTTGAAAGAGAATGTTGCTTAATCTGTCAAGTGCATTTTTTTTGTTGTTTTCTGGTTGTAGAAATTGTTGTATTTCCACATTGTCATCCAGCATTAACAGTTTTAAGTTTGATTGTTGGCCACATGTAGTTTAAACAGTTATAAACTGGATGTTGTGCTGTGAATGGTTTGCACTAAAATACAATACCTGGGATTGGCATCATAGAAAATTGGTTAGCGCTGCTATTTCACTGCATTGTGATCTGCACTGCATTGCACTACAAGGATTGTTTTATTGAGAAATGTTTAAGATCAGCCACCTATACTGCTACTAAAACTGCTGACAGACACATTGCCTTCATTTGTGTCAGGACAGTGAGAGACATACTCTGTGCTGCTGGCCTTAGAGTAAAACCAGTAACCCTGCGATTCTCGAAAGAATCGCAAATCCAAGAATGGCAATCACTTTCTGTTCCCTCCGATATTTGGAGGGATGAAATATCATGGAGGGTGGGTGCATCCTGGGAAATGTTCATTTAATTAAATAAACATATTTGTACTAAAGCGGTTTCTTTTTGGAGCTGTGACTCATCTGGTTCTGGTGTTTCAGAAGCACATTGTAGGCGCCTTCGTTTATTGTTTTTATCCATGCAGTCTCTTTTTTGTTTATCTATGGCTGTGTTGTCAGCCAGAAGTCATGTGCTGACGGCAGCAGATTCGCGTGCTGAAGTGACCATGGCGGCGGATCCGGGCATGGAGGGCTACATTACAATTACCGTTATGTGATTCACATATGCCACACTGACTGCTGGCACAGTGGATTAGAGCAAGTGTAGTTTACACATTGTGTTGTTTGTGCGCCACGTCCTGACTCTGGGTAGTACGGGCTCGGTGTTGTATTACTAATCGTTGAGCTCTTTCCATTTGGAGCCGTGACTCCTTTACATCTGCTGTGTCAGTCCGTTAGTTGAGCTCTTTCATTGTGGAGCCGTGACGTCTTTGCCTCTGGTGTTTCTGAAGCGCATTGTAGGAGCCTCCGTGTATTGTTTTTATCCATGCGGTCTCGTGTTTGTTTTTCTGTGGCTGTGTCGTTAGCTAGACGTCCTTTGCTGACGGCGGCGGATTCGTGTGCTGAAGTGACAATGGCGGCGGACCCAGGCCTGGAGGGGCACATTACTAAACGAAGGTGGTATATGTGGTAGTGTGTACGGCTTGCCTGTTGCCTCTGGCATCTGTGCATATATACTGTACAACCTGGCGTGCACGCTTTACCTGAGGTTTAGTTTACAGGTCGTATCCATACTGTTTCAGAAGCACATTGTGGGCGCCTTCGTTCATTGTTTTTATCCATATGGGCTCGTTCTGTATTTCCGTTAGTTGAGCTCTTTCTTTTTGGAGCCATGACTTCTTTGCATCTGGTGTTCCTGAAGCGCGTTGTAGGAGCCTTTGTTTATTGTTTTTATCCATGCGGTCTCATATTTGTTTTTCTGTGGCTGTGTCGTTAGGTAGACGTCGTTTACTGTTACCGTTATGTGATTCAAATATGCCACACAAGACTGCTGGCACAGTGGATTAGAGCAAGTTTAGTTTACAGGTTGTGTTGTTTGGGCGCCACCTACTGACTCTGGGAAGCCACTGGGGTTGACTCTGGGGTGCTGAGGCGCAGTGCGCATGCGCTGCGGTGTGTCCGCCATCCGTGCATAAATTAAACTGTCGTTTAGTAATATAGATGACCTGTCAGAGCATTCCTTCTCCTTCTAAAAGCAGACTCTACAGTAGGGCAGTGGCGAGACTAGTGTTGGGCTGGTACTACTAAACTTTTGACATTGGTATCGGTACTAGCTTTCAGAACTCTGTTCTGCAACTAAAGTGGTTCTGGAGCAACTAGCGGATGACTGCAAAGCCTTCTGCAGGAATGGGATAATTGTTCACATGTATAGATCTAGAGACTTATTGGTTCTCTGAACCAGGGGTGTAAAGAAACAGTCATATAATATACTGAATGACTGCAGGATGACTTTTGTTAATGTTCATGGGTTTTGTTGTTTAACCTTTTTTTAACTATTCAGTTTTCATATTATTTTAATTTGATTAATATTATTTCAGCAATGAAGGTTGAAATTTTAGTCCAAGTATTTTTTTTCTTTCAGTATGTGTATACAGATATTTTTCAAATACATGACTCCACTTTCAAGCCCACTGTGCTATATACATACTGAAATACAGTCTCTCATGTCAACTTTGCTACCTGCATTTTGTAGTATTCAGCCAAACTTTATTACTTCCTTATTATTTGTGGATTGCTACTCCAGAAAGAAATTCTTTTCACTGAATTTTTATGACTAATAATTTTCTCTCATTCATTACTTTAATTCTCTAAAAAATGAAGTAATAACATCAATATAGTTTAGCAACAGACAAATATAACATACATTATAGAAAAAATCTATCAATGTGAGTATTCAATGCAGAATTATGAAATGCATCATTTATCTGTGAATTTTCTGTTGCTGGAGCAGAAACCTTGATAACCTTTGACTATTTTTTAAAAGTATCTGAATGAGATATTAAGGCTACTTGACTATTAGCTAACCATATTAGCATGATGGACTGAATGGTCATTCTCATTTGTCAAACTTCGTCTTTTCTTTTATTTGAATAGATAGCAATCCTTCAGTCAGGATGCTGTAAGCTGTTCAAGACAGATACCACTTAGGGCTTAAAACTGCTTTACAACCTAGAAGTCGATAAGTGTTTATCCAGAATTACTACATCATTTCATGTTCAGAGAAAGTAGTTCTCAAAATGAGAAAAATGTGATTTCTTTATGCCAATCTTTGATTTCTAGCAAAACAGAGATGGTTTGCTGCTAACTATTCCAATGCAACTTGAAACCTACTGTTGTAATAATGCATGCTTAGTTATGTACTATTTTTGTATTTCTCTGCATGCATATTTCTTTGCTATGCAAGGATCTTATTTAGTGGTGTCATGTTTTTCTTGAGTTCTCCACTTTTTTTGTTCCTGTCAAAAATATTAGGTGTTCTTCGTAGGTTTGAGGATGTTGAATCTAAATCTGGCAACATAATTACTCTTAACACTAGCATCCAGTTTTTGAGAGATGAAGGTTTAAAATTAAACAAAATCACTATTTTAGAGGAAAAAAAAATGTTTAAAATTATATAGACTTTTTAAAAACTATTACATGTTTAATTTATAATTTTTTATTGCTTACAAAAAGTGCTCACTTGGTTGAAATATAGATAGAAGGCTTTTTTCACATGTTATACATGCAATTCACTCTGCAACGAAGGTTAATTTCCCACAAATTTATCAAAACATATTTCACTTCCACAGAAGCACAACTTTCAAAATTAAATGACCTTCACTGCCAGAGAGCTGAGATCCTACTAAACCATGGGAATGAAAGGCAGGGTTTACTTTGCTAGTGGGATTCACCTTCGTTTTCTTTTATATGCTATGTACCCCTCTCAAAATTTTGTAAAATCAGTCATTTTTTTGTGTCTATAAGAGATGAATGTTTATTCTTCTTATTGATGCACAAATCAATCAGCCTTAGATCGAAATTGTCCTGTTTCTGCTTATTACTGCAAAATAGGCAATCAGCTTATAATTGGCTGATATAGCTCCTGGTTTTATGACATAGAGTATGTTAAGCTGAGGACATTTGCAGTATCTGCAAAGTGCAATCAGTGGAAGTTACTGGAGAAAACAACTATTGTTTGCAAGTATTTTGAAGTGTCTGAAAGTGGCAGCTGTCAGCAAGGTTTGCTTTAAACCCACCCTGACTAACTTTTTCATTACAAAGACATTTAGCACTGAAAATTTGACTAGACACTTGTGGGTGCTGACTTTCGATTAAATAGTGAAAGCAGTAAAAACGCTAATGAACCACATCTGCCTGAGCCATCAGTAATAGGATTTTTTAAAAAAGAAGCAGAAATATGATTAGGAGTAAGAAAAATATTAAAGTGTATTACTAATAAAGTGATGGAGTTAAATGTTTTAGATAGCCAAGCATTTTGTATAGCAGATGTAGTGTTAACCCCACTAAGATAAGTGTCTATAAGTTTTCTGGAGCTCTAATGTGAGCCCAGTGTCATTTTTTAACTTGATGTCTGACTCTGATTTCTCACCTGAAGAAAGCTGTTCTACAGGTGCAAGAACTTTCTGAATCGCACACAGTGGCATTCAGAGCTTGAAGTGGACTGGTGAAAAGACAATTTGCAGCAGTGTCTGGTTCTCCTAAAATAATCAGAGTAATTTACTTCACGCATATTACAATAAGGGCATGAAGCTGCTTTAATTAACTATGAGCAGTTACATTCCATTAAAGCTCAAGTCATCTGTGATACCATGATGTGACCGACAAATGTCATGTTCGAATGGTCTGTATCAAACCATGATTCATTTATTTTGAGGCAGAGCAGCTATGGCAGAAGTCATAGTACTGTACGTGGTGACTGGCTTGTTGGTAAGGTAACTGACTGACTAAACCTTCAGTGTTTTGTATGGTCTGTACTACTCATTGTAACAGCAATCCTATACCATTACATGTGTCAGGTGATAGTGGCTACCCGTTCAAATGTGCCTTATGACTTTCTTTAGCCCTTAGAATGTTGAGGATTGGAGCTATGATCTTGCACTGCTGTCCATTGTGCAGCACACTCAGATACTCTTGATTGCAGTTCGTATGGTCTCTGTGCGTAAGAAGGGTGGTTACTCTACCAGCTAATGAATTTCTGCAGAATTGTGATGGCATATGTATGAGTGTGATCAGCATGCTCAGTATATGGATGTTTTTTGGTGTGTAAATAGCAAAGTTTTATAAATGAGGAGTTTCAATGTGCTGTGGCTGACTTGTATGTCACAAGTTGTGTGTTGTTCTTGATTATTGCTATGCTTTGAAAGACCAGAATACCAATGAGAGAACTTTCATCCTGTTATCTGCGACTTTGCAGATGGATCTTTATAACTGCAGTTGGAATATAGGAGTATATCTTTGACTTGTGTTTTTTTTTTTTTTTTTCTAAATGAGGGCTGATAGTTAAATGTCATTTAATTTGATTCTATATAAAACTAAATACAAGTGACATCAAAAGTGAATGAATGACAGAATGCATATATGTGTGAACTCACGGCAGTTTAAGGTACTTTTTGACATAACTGAGTTTGAAGATGTTTTCTTTATAAAACTACACAGAAGCGATACGTCATTTTTCTGTATACATATTATGAGGCATTTTTTGTGTGATGGAAGTAATTTTGTCTTTTACATAAATTATTTAAATATCTATAACACCCTATGTTTTAAGTTCTACTGTATTAAATAAATATTTAACTTAATAGAAAGCTAATGTTGACAGACACCATTTGATTAATTCATGTGATACACTGGAATGGTTGTGGCATAAAAATCAGAAATCTAATTCACACCAGCTGATTTCCCATTAAAAATACCAATGATCAGAACCAGCCTCAAAAATCTCATTTGGTCAATCTCTAATTGTTTCATTGCTTACTTGGTCAAGGCAACAGATCGATTTAATAAAAAATATATTTCTGTAATAATCATTTAAACAACAATTTGTTCTCCTCTAGTCAATAAAAAGGCACATTTCTAACCTTCTTTTGAGAGAATAATAAGAGAGACAAAAATACTGATTGAGAGCTGAATTTTTCATTGAATCTGATCTCTTGCTGAAACAATTTGTGGTAGAGAAATGATAACTTCAGAAATGATTCAGAACACCTATATCTACAAAGTACACTGATTTGTATCTTTGTTTTTTTTTTTGTTTGTTTATTTTCATGGGAGGATTTTGGTGCAGACCAGTGCTACCATAACCAGGTTTAAATATAGTGCCAATTAACTCTTTGGTTATGCTGATTTATATGTTTAGATGTTTGATTACATTGCTCATAAAATTTGTATTGCATGTTGATTAGGTCATGGAGTTAAGAACTTCACTGAAATCTGTACATGTGACACAAATGACCCTTTAAACCCATCTTAGATTTCACTTATATAGAGAAATTGTGCCACCATGGATAGAGGTGTCACATTTATAGAAGAACTTTATCATTGCAGGCAAAATATGGATATACATCTGAATTAAGATGTTAGAGTGACTGGTGGAAATATTTATTCAGTAACACCATAAAGCCCAAGAAAAAAATAAAATGTGTCAATTTGTGTGTTTTGAAAATAATAATTGCATAATAATAATTTAAAGCACAATTGAAATACTAAAAGAATTGCTTACATCTAGATACAGTCAAAGCAAAAAGTATGTGAACCCCTAGGAATTACCTATATTTATGTCTAATTCCCATATAAAACATTGTTGTATCTTCATGTTGGTCACAATGTTTAACAAACACAGTCTCCTATAACCAAAGATACACAGATTTTCAGAGAATTTTTGACCATATTGAATAAATCATTCAAACAGTGAAACTGAAAGTTGGAAAAAGTAAGTGAACCCTAAGCTAAAGACTTTTTAAAAAGCTCATTGCAGTCAGAAGTTAGCACACCTGGAGTCCATTTAATGAAACGAGTACAGAGGTGTGGCCTAGAATTACTTTGATTGATAATAAACACTATAAAGTTTGAGTTTGAGCTTTTGACAAGAAGCATATCCAGATGGGAATCATGCCTTGCACAAAAGAGCTCTTTGAAGAGCTACGATCGAGAATTGTTAATCTACATAAGGCTGGAAAGGGTTACAAAGTTGTCTCAAAGATTTTAGATATTCATCAGTTAGGCAAATTGTCTATAAATGGAGACAATTTGGTATTGTGGCTACTCTGCCTAGAAGTGGCACCCTGCCAAGATGACCCCAAGAGCACAACGCAATGAGGTAAAGAAGAACCCAAGAGTGACAGCAAAGGACTTGAAAAAAGTCATTAGAACTGGCTGACATCTCTGTTCATGAGGCAGCTATACGCAAAACATTGAACAAGAAAGGAGTCCATGGCAGAACACCAAGAAGGAAGCCACTGCTATCAAAAAAAGAACACTGCTGAATGCCTAAAGTTTGCGAAAGAGCACTTGGACACTCCACAACGGTACTGGGAAAATTTTTTGTGGAGTGATGAAACCAAAATTGAACTATTTGTGAGTAACAAGCAGAACTTCATTTGGTGTAAAAAGGGCACTGCATATCAACATCAAAACATCATCACTATAGTAAAGTATGGTAGTGAGAAGATCATGATTTGGGCCTGCTGTGCTGCATCAGGGCCTGGACAGCTTGCCATCATTGAGGGGAAAATGAATTAACAAGTTTATCAACAAATTCTCTGGCAGGGTGGAATGGGTGGAGAAGAGTGTCAGGAGTAATTTGTGAAAGACAGATATCAGCAAGAGTGAAAGGGAAGGTGTACAGGACGGTAGTGAGACCAGCTATGGTATATGGGTTGGAGATGGTGGAACTGACCAGAAAGCAGGAGACAGAGCTGGAGGTAGCAGAGTTAAAGATGCTAAGATTTGCACTGGGTGTGACGAGGATGGATAAGATTAGAAATGAGTACATTAGAGGGTCAGCTCAAGTTGGATGGTTGGGAAACAAAGTCAGAAAGGCGAGATTGCGTTGGTTTGTATATTTGCAGAGGAGAGATGCTGAGTATATTGGGAGAAGGATGCTAAGGATAGAGCTGCCATGGAAGAGGAAACAAGGAAGGCCTAAGCAAAGGTTTATGGATGTGGTGAGAGAGGACATGCAGGTGATGGGTGTAACAGAACAAGATGCAGAAGACAGAAAGATATGGAAGAAGATGATCCGCTGTGGCAACCCCTAACGGGAGCAGCCGAAAGAAGAAGAAGATGATCAACAAATTCTTCAGGATAATGTGAGGGTGTCTGTCCGTCAACTTAAGCTCAGAAGAGGCTGGGTGATACAACAGGACAATGACCCCAAACATCACAGCAAATCCACAGCACAATGACTTCATAAGAACAAACTCTGCCTTTTGGAGTGGCCCAGTCAGAGCCCAGATCTCAATTCTATTGAGATGCTGTGGAATGACTTGAAGAGAGCCATACACAGAAGACAACCAAAGAATATGGAAGAGTTAAGGCAGTTCTGCAGGGAAGAATGGGCTAAAATTCCCCCCGTACGATGTGCAGGTCTGATCTGCAGTTACAGGAAGTGCCTGGTTGAGGTAATTGCTGCCAAAGGAGGGTCAACCAGTTATTAATCCCATGGTTCACTTACTTTTTCTACTACCACTGTGAACGTTGAATGTGTTTGTAAAATAAAGACATGAAAGAGTATTGTGTGTCATTGGGTTAAGCTCATTGTGTATATCAGTACCTGTGACCTAGATGAAGATCAGATTACTTTTTTTGACCAATTCATGCAGTAAACCGGATAATTTGAAAGGGTTCACAAACTTTTTACTTTTACTGTAAATGTAGTGTATTTTTTAGTCATACAATCCTTTTTTGCCCGTCACTGCATGTTATTGCACTCGACCATTACTTTTCATCTTGCAGGTGGTGAGCCCCCATTTTTGCTCCACACAACTTTTTCAGAGTAGAACTCAGCTGGGCTGAGTAGATCACCACGTGCACACTAGTGAAAAACACTCCTAGTCCTAACTTTGAGACCGTATCTTATTATACCTATTTTTTGGTTGAGAAACTGGTATTATGTGGTAGGTGCTACAATAGAAAGGGATTCCCGAGACATTGTTATACACCATTCAGCATTTGCAGAGCAAGTATTTGTTTTCAAAAGTCAAGTGCATTCTGTATGGTCACAGACCCCCCACAGGAGTGACTGTCTTCTTTCATCTTCTTGATTTTCATCAGTACAATGTACATTATCCAGTTTGGAAATCTGCAGGCTGCATCTCTATTATTTGCAGCTGATGATGTTCTGTGGATGGGATGAAAATTATCATGTGTAAATATTAGGTTACTGTCAACTTCCCAACCTTACATTTTGGCAATAAGTAGAGGATTACAAATTGAGAATGTTTGGTCCTGAGCAAAGCAGAGGTAATCATAAGACTGACCAGTGAATTGGTACAGTGAGGTAGTTTTCCATGGATACAGATTTTGCCATTCATTTTATATCCCCAACCTACCTATAGTAAAAGATCAGAGGGATGTCCAAAAGAATGAGGCCACAAGAACAAGTGTCCAAAATGAGGCTGTTGCGCATGGTTACTCACAATGCTTTTAGTGATATGGTGAGGAACTTGGCAACATAGTAGAATCTCAGTTTAATCTTAGATTTGGACAAGTAGTTAGGATATTTTTTTGGATGCCTTCCAAGAGGATGACATACACAGGCATGTAAAAGTTTGGGCACCCTTATTTAAAATGTCTGTTACTGGTAAAAAAAAAAAAAAGTCTGTTACCAAAAGGTAAAGTTAAAGATGACACATTTGTTTAATATTTTAAGCAATATTACATTTTATTTCCATCATTCACAGGTACAAAATACCAAAAAAAAGGGCCTGAAGCAAATGTTCAGGCCCACATTATGGTCCGTACTTAGTAATACCTCCTTTGGCAAGTATCACTTCTTGTAAATGCTTTTTGTAGCCAGCGAAGAGTGTTGCTTGGTGTATTTTCGCCCATTCTTCCTTGCAAAAGTATTCTGCAAGATTCTTGGTCCATTTTACATGCACTGCTCTTTTGAGATCTATCCACAGATTTTTCAATGATGTTTAGGTTGGGGGACTGTGAGGGCCATGGCAAAACCATCGGTTTGCACCACTAGAGGTATTCCATTGTAGATTTTGAGGTGTGTTTCAGATTATTATCTGGTTATTGGACCCATCCTGTTTTTAACTTCAACCTTTTTATAGATGGTGTGATGCTTGCTTCCAGAATTTGCTGGTATTTATTTGAATCCATTCTTCCCTCTACCAATGAAATGTTCCCTGTACCACTGGCTGCAACAAAAGCCCAAAGCATGTTTGATCCACCCTCATGCATAATAACTGGAGAAGTGTCCTTATCCTAGAATTTGGTACTTTTTTCTCCAAACTTACCTTTGCATATTGTGGCCAAAAAGTTCTATTTTGACTTCATCAGTCCACACGACTTATTTCCAAAATGCATCAGGCTTGTTTAGATGTTCATTTGCAAACTTCAGGTGCTGAATTTTGTGGCTAGCATGCAGCAAAGATTTTCTTCCGTGAAGGTCTTATTTGTTCAAATGTCGCTGCACAGTAGAATAGTGCACCACCTCTCGAGAGTATGCTAAATCTTCCTGAAGGTCTTTTGCAGTCAAACAGTGGTTTTAAATTGCCTTACTATCAATCTAATGAGCCGTTCTTTCAGAAAGTTTTTTTTTTGATCTTCCAGACCTCGACTTGATCTCCACTGTTCTTGTTAACTGCCATTTCTTAACATTGTGAACAAAGGAAATAGGTACCTGAAAACACTTTGCTGTCTTCTTGAAGCCTTCTTCTGCATTGTGAGCATCAATTAGTTTATTTTTCAGAGTGCTAGGCAGCTGCTTCCGATTGTTGGGACAAGGTTTGAGGAGTCAGAAAATGTATACCGATTTGCAATATGCCTCACCTGGGGTTTCCTAACGATAACTGTGAACAAGCTATATCCCTAATGAGCTAATTAAGGTCTGAGACCTTGGTAAACGTTATCTGACACCTCAAATATCTTGGGATGCCCAAACTTGTGCATGGTGATCCTTTTCTTTTTTTTCACTGTATAATTGCACAAAACAAAAACAATGCAGTCATGTTGCATAAAATGATGAAAAGAAATGTCTTCTTTAACTTTGTCTTGTGGTGATCAGTCCATCTTCTGCTCGCTTAACTATTCACAGTAACAGATAATGTAGAAAGAGCACCCAGTGAGAGAGTGTCTAGGACATGGTTGAGTGATTATATATCTTGACTGGCCTGGAAGCTTCTAGGAATTCAAGACATTGCTGGAGTTAGGGTTGTCTAGGTTGTTCAGCTCCACATTTTGACATGGAGACCTTAACTGGAATAGATAGAGTTGAAGTAAATGAAGAAAAAAATGCATTTGTTTATTTTTTCTCTCAATTATTTAGTTTGTCATTTCTAGCTTAATGTACATTGTGAAACATGGTTAAATATTAAAACATTTTTGTCGTGCTGTTATTCATAGTCATTTGCTAAATGATGTAATTGGAAAGCAAGCAAAGGTCTGTTTAAAAAAGAAAAAGAAAGAAAGAAAAAAGTTCCATTGCTTCAAGGACTTCCTGTCTGAAATGTTTGCAGGCTTCGCTTATTTAAACCACAGATATTTCCCATTCTATTATCTTCTTTCACCCACTTGAACATTCAGTCTTAAAAATAAAACACTTCAGTTCTCCTCTATTTAATGTTTTATATATATATATATATATATATATATATATATATATATATATAATATGAAATTGTGTGTATTTGTATAAATGTATACATTTTTTTTTATACATAAAACATGGATATTTAATCTTTGCCTGTTGTACAACTAACACGCCTATAAGCTGGCTTTCTAAGTAGAAGTTTTTATCTGAAGAGTGGTGTATTTTATTTTTTTTTTGTTTGGACTTTATCCAAGGTTTAAGTAAGTTATATTACTTAAACATAAATAGGTGGTACAGAATGTGATTACTCAGAGTGTGACTGTGCTCCACCAAACCAATTATGTGTACTGGAAAATAGCTTTCTCAAAAGTTATGCTATGAATAACTATAAATAACTAAAATAGTTACTAAATTAAGAAAATAGAAGAATGACAGAGTGTCATGACTAGTTTTCTTTATATTTAAAAATAACATTTCTTTTACCAGTTAGGTATTATATACTACAGGATATGAGTAAAATGCATCACAGAGAGCATATCATGTGTAAAACTATAGACCACAATGACCACTAAACATTTTATACTGTAACAGTTGCTGCAATATGGACATAATTTCTGACATTACCTGTACATTTGACATAAACTGTAACTGTAATTAAACATCTAAATACACCAGTTAAAGGGAACTTCAAAATATTAAAGTGGTTATGTGTTAAATATAGGATTTACACTATATATATATATTTAACAATTCATAGAAATTAATCTAGGTAAAAATGCTTTTCAGCAGTAACAATACGGTTATTTCTGTTATTAAATAATACAACTGAATAATTTAAATGTAAATAAAATATATTTTACAAAATTCTTACACATATTTGCACATATTTGTTTGCTAGATATAATCTACTCACGCTTTTACTTTGCCACATCAGCTGTTGAAATATGTTTGTTTTTGAGGAGAGTGTGTCTATGATCTTAAAGGCATACTTCCCCAAAATGATTTTTTTTAATATGCTACTTACCCCATGTAGTTTTTAGTGTTGACCAAGGGGGGAAAAAAATGAATCTTGTGTTTCAAAGAGAATGGTCATAATGTTTCTGATAAAACGATAGAGTAGACCACATCGATGGTGACCAAAGCAGGACAACAGCAAACCTCTATGGTGACCAAAGCAGGACAACAGCAAACCTCTATGGTGGCCAATGCAGAACAACAGCAAATATATCACAAACATCCATGAAAAAATCTTTTATTAGTCGTGCTGCATAATTCACATGTCAAGTCATCCAATCATATGCTTGCAATGTGACAACGCATATATTTTTTGCTAAAATATCATTTAATTAACTCCAGATTTAAGGTAGGGTTGCGCTGCATACTGGCACTGAAAAATCCAATTTTTAAAAGAATATAGTACCAGTAGTTTGATTCTTTCAGTGCTGGAAGTAAATGGTAGGTTTAAAAGACCTTATGCTCTTTCTTTTACTCGCTGGGGGGTTCACAGGACACGCACATACACAAAGCCTGGCACACAGGAAAATTCACAAGAATACTGCAGGTTGCGGCAAAACAGGAAGGTGCACATTTATGCATCTCAACAAAGAAACACATAATTATGTAGTGCACACTTTGTTGGTTATCCATTATTTCCAGCACTAGTCTACAAACAGTAAGACCCTACACAAGGAAGTTGCGTTTTTGAATTGAAGACCCACCACTCCCCCTTATTCATTGGTCAAGAGCCCTGTCTTTCATTTAAAAGCACAATACCGTGTAAAGGAGCATTCATTTGCTGTCCATAGTTAATCTTTATTAGTACTAGGGGGCTTCGCTCGCCAACCCCTGTGTTTGATTAATTGGATATACAATTTTAAATTTTTTTTTCTTTGGAATTGTTTCAATTTCATTATTTGCACTTTTACTTTAAAGCTTCATTAAAAACGATATTTTTTGGAGACACATTGTGACAACGCAACGTATAACTGCCCGTGAGTGAATATTGTTTGTGTTTCTCTAATAAATAATCTGACTTTTTCTAATGTTTGTCCCTGTGATTTATTGATTGTCATAGCAAAAGCTATTCTCACAGTAAACTGTAAACATTTTAATACGAATGGCATATCACAATCTCCTTTGGTGTGTAATGTTATTCGCGGAATAAAAATATTACCTTTCTTTTTGCCTGTTAAAATTTGCATCGCTTCTCCGTGATCATCAATATACACCTGACCGAATTGTGTATTCTTTGAAATTTAACTTGTCATTCCTTTAACAGTTCCGGGACCACAGATTCTCATAGCGTATGGTCCATTATTGTGTAAATCCACGTTTTGTGCTTTGAATGATACAAATGCGAAAAGACTTTGTTGTCTACTCTTTGCCTTTTTATTTCTGACCTCGATTTGATCTGCTATTTTTTCAATTACACCTGGTTCTGATGATTAATCACCTTTTGTTTTTGGTAATGCTATCTTTTCTTTATCATGTCAGTCGCTACAGTATTAAAGTGTCACAAAAGTTTTGCTTGAACAATTGCCGACTTCCTAACCCCAAACACATCTTTATAGCACCCTCTCCAACGCCCCCCCTTACCGCATCAATCGATACCCCGCTATCAGTCTTCCGTGCTGTACTCCGCCCTCCCTCAATCAGACCTAACAGTCACTTAAAACCAAAAAGCCCTCAACCTGGCTGGGACGCTACAATACTTTGGAATTGTACTGCTTTCATATTCTGTACCTTTCTCTGCATGTGTATCTCCCCATCGTTTGTTTGAACCTTTCGAATTCCACTGCTTTCATAATCTCTTATCTGCCTTTTTTTCTCTCCAACGCATTTGGGTCTCTATTCTCCGTATTGTCCTTATATGCATTATAAGTACTGAGAGCACATGATCTGTGTGTACTACGTGCTTTTGCACCACTGAGTGTTTTTTGATGGGTGTCCTGTTATATGATATCTTTTGTAAGTAGGGCGTATCTTACAAGAATCTCATGTTCCACGTCCCCATGAGATGTCCCTGAGACAATCTCTTGGCATCAAGTCTCATGTTTACGGTCCCCACGAGCCGCTCCGTGGCAAGTCTCTGTCGTCTCGCGGGTCTTTTAAATCAGGCATGTCAAACTCACTACCATTGGTGAGCCGCTTCGACTGCCATACGTGCGTCAGCGGGCCATACTGTAAAAAATACTATTATACAAAGTTACTGTAGCTTTCTTTCCAATACTGAAAACTTTAAAAAATGTAACGTTTAAAGAAAAGCAATTTATTTCCAAGCAGTCTCCATACAACAGTGTAGAATTAGAGTCTTAACCTCTTAGCTAGGTCCTTATTATATTACTAGGCTCACTTTTAAGGGGACTGACTTTTATCCTCAATTTGTGTGTGCTCCATGTGTACATCAGGCATGTAATTGTAGGGAATGAGAACATCAAAGTGCCCATTCATAACATCTCCCAAAAACCTAAGTTTTTTTTATCCCCTCGAGTGCCTGTCCAAACTTGGAGTGTAGGACTCCATAATAATATACTTGAAACTCATAGAGGAACAACTCTCCCGCTGCCATTAGCTCAGAAATGGTACCATAAGTTTGAGACTTTGACATTTCAGTGAGATACTGAAGCTCATTTGTATAAGAGATTCCTGACGGCATCATTGTAAATGGCTGAAACCTTGACCAATTACTTAAAACATGTTGTACAATGTCAGCCCGAATCTTTACCGCCAAAGACAGAGTTTCATGCACTAAATAAGCTATAGATGAGAATAAGCAAGCACCATCTCCCCTGATATTTACTACGTGGTGAGGCATTTGTACTCCATCAACATTAATTATTTCCAGAGATATGATTTTGTCTATTTTTCCAGCGCATCGCGCACAAAAGCAAGGGAACGATGGGAGCACCAGAACTCTGCTCACATTGCGTCGCTTTGTACCGCAAGCCGCAAGTAGTAAGTCTGTGATAAGCGGAATACCGCTACGCTTTGCACTCATGGGACGGAAGGACAATCCCGACCGCTTTTATATAGTGTCTTGATGATTGATATTCATTATATTATATTCATTGCTTATATAGAAGCCTTACAGTGTGAGATTTATTTCTTTTGTCCCGACACTTGGCATCTCTTGTTAGTAACCAGTTCGTCAATATCAGGCTTGAAATCTTGTGCAGCTGCAACTTTTATGAGGGATGAAAGGTGCTCGACGGTAAGTCTTGAGCGATGTGGGGTTTTGGTAGCTTTCATTAACGAAAACAATTGCTCACAAAGGTAAGTGCTTCCGAACATTGACAGTACTCTCGATGCCAACTTACGGATCTGCACATACGAGGGTGGCAGGTAAGCATACAAGCCTGGCACACCAACTTCGTTGTATTTTGCCTTCAGAATAGAATCTGACTGCACTTCAGTCAATTCCATTTGGATATTCTCAGGCGCATTCTCAACGTTGTAAGAGAACAGCGCAATGCCCTGTTTGTGTGAACTGAAATCACGAAAACACTCACTGAATTCATTGCTCAGTAATTCATGTTGGAAAACAAATCCTCCAAAAATCAAATTTTACTTTACTAAGTTTACTTCAAAGTTTATATTGTAAAATAAGCCGATATGTAAAAAGCCACCTGACCTACAATAATTTTACAAACTCAAAATCACAAAAATATGTTAATAAACAACTCACCAACTTCTTGCGTCCACTTCAGATCTTCAGCTGTAGTCTGCACTAACTGTTCGTTACAATACTAGCACAAAGTTACATGAAACTAGAGCAAAAAAACGTGAAAATATGCGGGCTATTACTACTCGTGATAGTCAGTTCTGCCCAGTGGCCAGTCTCAGCAGCCCAGTCAGTAGTGTAGCCTTAGCAGGGGCGGCTCGTGGCGGCCCTGGGCAGAAAAAGAATCGGTGGCCCCTTCGCCTGGCAATGTCAATATTGTATCTTATGCACGGCGGATGGCCACATCCATTGCGGACACTGCATAGCCGCCTCGTGCTCATGACATGCTTCTATATACGCGTGTCCGTAACTTGAAAACCATGTCGTGGCCTTGATATTCTCATTACGGCAAAACATTATAATACTACATATAGCTTACTGCTCCGACTCTGGCGACATTTGTAAATACAGCGTACTAATTAACAAGAAACAGAATTATTTTCGGCCACATTGCTGTCGGCTGTATCGTTATTTTCTCTTTCTGTTTTATATTCAATATATATTGGCGTGGCGGCCCCTGGGATTTGGCGGCACTGTGCAGGTGCACAGTTTGCACATGCCTGCAGTTTGCACATGCTGCAGCCTAGCACTTCAGTTGCGACGTCGTGGCTCATTAACTTTGGTCAATGCTCGTGACTATACTAGTAGATGACGTTTCCGGTACCGTAATGCCATGGGAAACGCGCTTTTGTCAGAAGGCAGAAGTAAGAAAAGTCAATAAGTAACACTGAAGATGCAGAATACTATCGTTTGTGATTGAATCAATCATTTTGTACAAGTTGAGTGCTAATTAGGATCTGTCATGCGGGCCGCATGTTTGACATGCCTGTTTTAAATGTCTTCCGAGAACTTCCGAGAAGATCACGTATTGTAGCGTTGCTTTTGCTTTCCAGGATTTTTATTTTTTTTTTATAATAGAGAGATGTGACTTCACAAGATAAGTAAGTTACAGCTTTTCCTGTTCAGGTACTGTATATCACGAGAAAAATAGCAAATTAACTTTGTATTTTTTATTATTTTTAATTAGTTTCAAACAAAGGTTTTTTTCTTTATTTAACATTTATCTTATTGAACTTCTGAAGGCATCTGCCAGTGATACTGTGGTAACACCAGTTGAGGACATATTTTAAAGCATCTTCTGAAAATCAAATAGGCACCCGTCCCTAAATCCTGGCTTGAGGATTGCCTATGTGGAATTTTCACTTTTCCACCTATTTTTGTTTTTCTCTGGATCCTTCTCCAGCATCCTATAGAAATACATGTTCAGTTACCTGGTCCTTCTAAATTAGCCCCTTATGAGTGGTTATATGTGTGAATGATGGACTGGTACCCTGTTTAGGGTTTGTACCTACCCTGTACCCATTGCCTCCTGGGGGGTTCACCATGACCCTGAATTGATTGGAGAATGAATGAATGAATGGATAGTTTATGATGGACTGTAGAAGGTTTTTACTTTTTTTTAGGAAAAGTGTGGGAAAGATTTGAACTTTTGTTTGATTTTTTTTCGAGATGGTTTGAAAGTAAGGCACAATGTAGAAGTTACTGTGTAATGTAGAACTAATAATTAAAGTCAAACATTTTGGACAAAGAAAGAATCTGAAACACTGTCTCTTACACACCACATTATTTTGATGAACCCCTTGTAAAACCCCATTAAATATGTCAAAGTTGTGCAGAGGACTGTTACCCAAAGTACTCTCCAACGTATTACTTATCATTTCATGTCTTCATTTATTTTTTGGAAAAATTTTCTTTTCTTTATATAGGCCATGTAAGTTCAAGTTCCTTGCTGTATTTGTAAGGTAGAAAGGAGCTACAGTCTCTATAAAGAGTGCTAAAGTTCTTTTCAAACAGCATTTGGAAAGTTTTTTTTTTTCTTTGTGCAAGTTGATTAATGTTGGATTAATTAGTGATTTTTGTATTGGCCTAGTGTAAATGTGGGTGTATACAGTACATCCGGAAAGTATTCACAGCGCATCACTTTTTCCACATTTTGTTATGTTACAGCTTTATTCCAAAATAGATTAAATTCATTTTTTTCCTCAGAATTCTACACACAACACCCCATAATAACAACGTGAAAAAAGTTTACTTGAGATTTTTGCAAATTTATTAAAAATAAAAAAATTGAGAAAGCACATGTACATAAGTATTTACAGCCCTTGCCATGAAGCTCAAAATTGAGTTTAGGTGCATCCTATTTCCCCTGATCATCCTTGAGATGTTTCTGCAGCTTAATTGGAGTCCACCTGTGGTAAATTCAGTTGATTGGACATGATTTGGAAAGGCGTACACCTGTCCATACAAGGTCCCACAGTTGACAGTTCATGTCAAAGCACAAACCAAGCATGAAGTCAAAGGAATTGTCTGTAGACCTCCGAGACAGGATTGTCTCGAGGCACAAATCTGGGGAAGGTTACAGAAAAATTTCTGCTGCTTTGAAGGTCCCAATGAGCACAGTGGCCTCCATCATCCGTAAGTGGAAGAAGTTCGAAACCACCAGGACTCTTCCTAGAGCTAAACTGAGCGATCAGGGGAGAAGGGCAAGTCAGGGAGGTGACCAAGAACCCGATGGTCACTCTGTCAGAGCTCCAGAGGTCCTCTGTAGAGAGAGGAGAACATTCCAGAAGGACAACCATCTCTGCAGCAGTCCACCAATCAGGCCTGTATGGTAGAGTGGCCAGACGGAAGCCTCTCCTTAGTAAAAGGCACATAGCAGCCCGCCTGGAGTTTGCCAAAAGCCACCTGAAGGACTCTCAGACCATGAGAAAGAAAATTCTCTGGTCTGATGAGACAAAGATTGAACTCTTTGGTGTGAATGCCAGGTGTCACGTTTGGACGAAACCAGGCACCGCTCATCACCAGGCCAATACCATCCCTACAGTGAAGCATGGTGGTGGCAGCATCATGCTGTGGGGATGTTTTTCAGTGGCAGGAACTGGGAGACAAGTCAGGATAAAGGGAAAGATGACTGCAGCAATGTACAGAGACATCCTGGATGAAAACCTGCTCCAGAGCGCGCTTGACCTCAGACTGGGGCGACGGTTCATCTTTCAGCAGGACAACGACCCTAAGCACACAGCCAAGATATCAAAGGAGTGGCTTCAGGACAACTCTGTGAATGTCCTTGAGTTGCCCAGCCAGAGCCCAGACTTGAATCCGATTGAACATCTCTGGAGAGATCTTAAAATGACTGTGTACCGACGCTTCCCATCCAACCTGATGGAGCTTGAGAGGTGCTGCAAAGAGGAATGGGCGAAACTGGCCAATGATAGGTGTGCCAAGCTTGTGGTATCATATTCAACAAGACTTGATGCTGTAATTGCTGTCAAAGGTGCATCGACAAAGTATTGAGCAAAGGCTGTGAATACTTATTATGTACATGTGATTTCTCAGTTTTTTTATTTTTAATAAATTTACAAAAACCTCAAGTAAACTTTTTTCTCATTGTCATTATGGGGTGTTGTGTGTAGAATTCTGAGGAAAAAATGAATTTAATCCATTTTGGAATAAGGCTGTAACATAACAAAATGTGGAAAAAGTGATGCGCTGTGAATACTTTCCGGATTAACTGTATATTGAGTGGGTTGGTTCCTTTCCTGCGCCTGTTGCTGCCGGTAAAATCCTTGTAACCCAGAACAAGATTAAATCAAGCTTGAAGATGTTATGATGTAGTAAAATATCAGTGTATATTAATTACTTCTGTCTTTGCACCACCACCTAAGAAAAAATATGCGACATCATCGGAAATGAATAATCTCCTCTAAGGAGTCAAAGCATTTTCTGTTACAGCTTCACTCAAAATGCTGTAGAACAATAAGCACAGTGACAACAATATAAGTAATTAATAAGAACCATACCCCAAATTGTAGTGTAAGGAGAATGATTCTTGTGTCTTTGTTTTTTTTAATCTATGCACTTTCTTTGGCCTTCATTTTTTTCATCTTTGTATAACCATGGAATGTTAAAAGGCATATTTAATTAAGATATGGCATTAAATGACCTATCCATATTACTAACCGAGAATGGTAAACCGGATGGCATGGACGCAGGGACACGGCGATGGGACCATGAGACGTACTGCGCAGGCGCGTACAGCTCAACTAACGGAAATAGCAAATAAAAGAACCGCCATATTGTGAGTGGCAGTACTGCGGAGTGAGGTTAGGAATAATGTGCTGCTTGGGATTGTACAAACCGCTGAACGCTTTACACCAAATTCAAACACAATACAGCTCAACGATACACACACGAGCTCACCTGGATAAGATTAATGAACGCAGGCGCCTACAACAAGCGTCAGAAACTGCGGAAGCAAAGCAGGCACAGGTTAAGACACTACGGGGTCCGCAAAGGTCCACAAAGATAGTACGGAATATATAAGAGCGCACTGATCAAAAAAAAATCAATCGTGTAAAAGCACATAGTACACACAAATCATGTGCTCTCAGTGCATAGAAAGCGTATAAGGACAATACGGAGAATAGAGACCCAAAGTCATTGGAGAGAAAAAAAGGCAGGTAAGAGATTTTGAAAACAGTGGAATTCAAAAGGCTCAAACAAACGATGGCGCGATACACATGCAGACAAAGGTACAGAATATGGAAGCAGTAAAATTCAAAAGTATTGTAGTGTCCCACCCAGGTTGAGGGCTTTTTGGTTTTAAGTGACTGTCAGGTCCGATTGAGGGAAGGCGGAGTACAGCACGGAGGACTGATAGCGGGGTATTGATTTCATGCGGTAATGGGGGGGGCTTTAGAGAGGGTGCTAGAAAGTTGTGTTTGGGGTTAGGAAGTCAGCGATTGTTCAGGTAAAACTTTTGTGACACTTTGTCATGTCAGTCACTACAGTATCAAAGAAAAGATAGAAACGATTGCATTACCGCAAACAAAAGGTGATTATCATCAGAACCTACACAATTCGGTCGGGTGTATATTTATGATCTCGAAAAAGTGATGCAAATTTTAACAGGCAAAAAGAAAGGTGATGTATATATTCCGCGAGTAACATTACACACCAAAGGAGATCGTGATATTCCATTCATAGTAAAATGTTTACAGTTTACCGTGAGAATAGCTTTTGCTATGACAATCAATAAATCACATGGACAAACAGAAAAACTCGAATTATTTATTACAGAAACAGAAACAATATTCACTCACGGGAAGTTATGCGTTGCGTTGTCACAATGTGTCTCCAGAAAATATTGTTTTTAATGAAGCTTTAAAGTAAAAGTGAAGATAATGAAATTGAAACAATTCCAACACACAAATCATGTGCTCTCAGCGCATAGAAAGCATATAAGCACAATACGGAGAACAGACACCCAAAGGCATTGGAGAGAAAAAAAGACAGATAAGAGATTATGAAAGCAGTGGAATTCAAAAGGCTCAAACGAACGATGGTGCGATACACATGCAGACAAAGGTACACAATATGAAAGTAGTAAAATTTGAAAGTTTTGTAGCGTCCCACCCAGGTTGACGGCTTTTTGGTTTTAAGTGCATAACTATTAATGAACATTCATTAGGATTAATGAATATCATTTGCAATCATTGTCATTCACTTAACTTCCCTAAAGAAACAACTAGCAATACAACTAATGAGTTTACACATTATTGTCAAAGGGGTCAGGTTAAACTGCCTCCTTTAGATGAATATCCTTAATATCTACGGATGTTTCTAATTAACAATGTACCCGAACGTAAAAACATTATGGACTGCATTAGATCCTACAATAGTTCATTTGCTTTTACATCTACCGGGGTAAATATCAGGCCACCACCTGGCAATGGCCCATACTGCTTTCGCGTATGTAGAAAAATATTACATCGGATTGGAACAGTGCACCCTGAGCCAAATCACGAACGTAAATATGCACAGATCTACGCCTTACATCCAGATGACGCAGTCTATCAACGATTTTACTACAAATGTTGTGTGTAAAGAAGTATTCTAATAGATCCTTCTAATGTGCCATGCTATGGGTTCTTTACTTCCTTTGTTCGTCATCTACACCTTTACAATTCAATATATCTCAGACATTCATCAATATATTTCAGGTTACCCATCCCCGGGGGTAGGCGAGCGAAGCGAGCAGGGGGCAGAGCCCCCTTGTGTAGTTCTAATTATGTACTTTTTAAATGTTTCTGTATTTAACTAAGATCTATAATATTGAAGCAGTCCATGACTTTATTAGATTCTTTAGTCAACAAGTTTTACATCAACCTGCATTTTATTGTAATATTGTCTGATGCATTGACATTTACTATTGATCTAATTAACCCTATTTTCATATTTCTTAGCATATTTCTTATGATTTTTAGAAATTATGATATTTCCTGTGATTTTAAATTGTACTTTTCCCTGTACTGAAAACAAATGTTTATGTGTGCATACTAGGGATGAAACTATAATGATACTGGTATCGGATTTTGGTCCAATGCAGTGCTCATGTACTTGTACACATGCTCGTAAAAATGCTGCAATGCCTATAACCAATACTATCAACGTACCTTGTATGAACGTTAAGGAGAACATATTCTTAAAGAAACCAGAAACAGGCTTACAGCTGAACATGTACAGATGCTTTTGTTCATCAAACAATCTACCAATTACTTTCCCAAAAGAGTCATAGACCTATCCAGTGGCAGGTGTTCTCCAATGACTTATGACCTGTATACCTTTACGTTACTGAGCTAGCCATCTTAAAAAATGAGATACCAATAAGAGAAATGTTCTTGTTATGTTTAGCCAAATTCTTGTGTTGTGCTATTGCATCCCATGTTGAAAGACTTAAAACAATGTTGATTTGGTTTGCATACATTAATTATACATGATTTTTTTTTCTGTGAAATTTGAGCCATTTTAAAAATGGTGTTGTAATCAAATCTATGTAATACAGTAGACCCCCACAAAGTCACGGTTCAGAGTTCGCGGCCTCAGTCGTTTGCGGATTTTTCCTTAGAACTTAACTAATAATTGTTAGTGGAAACCGCAAATATCCTCTGCAATTTTTAATGGCTTTTTTCGTGGCAGTACTGTATGGTAGAGAGAACAGGAAGCAACCGTACAGGAAAACGCAGCTTGGGATGGTAAAATTAGCCAATCTGAGAGCGTTATTCATTTCTCCATGCTGCTGATTGACTGCTGCCCTGTGACACATCTCTGCCTGAGTGTTCTCGTGTTTTCCGTTTTGTTCTTCTTAAAGCCCCAAGATGCTGCTGACATGCCCTGCACCTTCGAAGGCTTCTGGCAATACAGTAAGCCTAAGCACAAGAAGACGTTTAAGACACTCCAGGAGAAGGTTGAAGTACTTGATTTGCTTCGGGAACCAAAAAGTTATCTCGCAGTAGCATGTCATTATGGCATCAACGAAAGCACTGTATGCTACATAAAGAAGAACGAGGCAGTGATCAGGAGTACCGTATCAGTTAGTTTCTGTGATACAACCACAGCAACTTCCCATGACAATGTTCCTCAAACCTACGAAGAAAAGCCAGCACGAAACCTCACCAGAAGAAGACCCGTCCGAAGATATGACTCCTCCTGAAGCACCTGAAGGAGAGTCGCAACCTGAGGAGCTGTAAATCCTCTGCATCATACTGCACAGCTAATTCATCATCATCATTCATTATTGGTGAGTACCTGTACATTTTACTGTATTTTTTATTAAATTAAATTATTACGTGTTTACCCTACTAATAACAAAGAAAATGACAGCGCATACCAAAGAAAACGTGCTTGCCTGAATTATAGTGCATATAGTGGTAACATCGCTATTTTTATTTATTTTTTATTCTAGCACTGCGGGAGACATAGCAGTACAGTACTGTACAGTATACGGGTTTACCTTTACATTTTTTTAGGTAACGTATTAATATGAGTTTGAAGTGAATTTAAAGTGCTTTGGGGGCATATTTAGGGTTTAAACTATAAAAATAGGCATTTATAGGCATTTTTTTAACCACATCCAAAATTCACAGTTTTTCACAATTCGCGGGTGCTCTAGGAACGTAACCCTTGCGAATTTTGGGGGTGTACTGTATACCCTACTTTGAGTTATTTGTTCAGTTTTTAATTATTTTATTCCAAATTATTAGTCTTATATTTGATGTTAAAAGTGAAGTTGACAGTTGATGGCCATAAACAAATACTATCTTCCACCCTAACTACAATGGCAAATACTCAAAAACAAGTATTGGTATTTAAAGAAATACAGTTATCCCTCCTCCATTGTGGGGGCTGCGTTCCAGAACCCCCCACGAAAGGTGAAAATCCGTGAAGTAGAAACCATATGTTTATATGGTTATTTTTATATTGTCATGCTTGGGTCACAGATTTGCACAGAAACACAGGAAGTTGTAGAGAGACAGGAACTTTATTCAAACACTGCAAACAAACATTTGTCTCTTTTTCAAAAGTTTAAACTGTGCTCCATGACAAGACAGAGATGACAGTTCCGTCTCACAATTAAAAGAATGCAAACATATCTTCCTCTTCAAAGGAGTGCGCATCAGGAGCAGATAATGTCGGAGAGAGAAAGAAAAGCAAACAAATCAATAGGGCTGTTTGGCTTTAAGTATGCGAAGCACCGCGGCACAAAGCTGTTGAAGGCGGCAGCTCACACCCCCTCCGTCAGGAGCAGAGAAAGAGAGAGAGAGAGAGACAGATAAAAACAAACAATCAAAAATCAATACGTGCCCTTCGTGCTTTTAAGTATGCGAAGCACCGTGCAGCATGTCGCTTCACGAAGCAGCTGCACAGAAGGGAGCAACGTGAAGATAATCTTTCAGCATTTTTAGACGAGCGTCTGTATCGTCTAGATGTGCGAACAGCCCCCCTGCTCAATCCCCCTACGTCAGGATCAGAGAATGTCAGCGCAAGAGAGAGAGAGAGAAAAGTAAGTTGGGTAGCTTCTCAGCCATCTGCCAATAGCGTCCCTTGTATGAAATCAACTGGGCAAACCAACTGAGGAAGCATGTACCAGAAATTAAAAGACCCATTGTCCGCAGAAATCCGCGAACCAGCAAAAAATCCGCGATATATATTTAAACATGCTTACATATAAAATCCACGATAGAGTGAAACCGCAAAAGGCGAAGCGCAATATAGCGAGGGATTACTGTAAAGGAATAGTTTACACAAGATTCCTTTTAAATCTTCAGTTATTCATAGTGTACACTCTGTTTATTACCAGGAACTACAATAATGTTTGGGGCATAAAGATGTGGCCAAGTATAACGAGGCTCCCAATTTAATGTTGTTGTGAACTTAAGAGGTACTTAGAAGTTATTTTTTTCCATTTTTTAATGTACTGAGTTGTTGCACTTGTTTTTGTATGTATGCCAGACATGTGTCTTGATTAAGAAATGCATCACAAACAATGTGACAAATACGGGTTTTAGATACCTGTATATATTTGTCAGTACAACTGTACATTTTCTGAACCTGTTTGTTTATGTTTGTTGTCCATTATAATTTTATAAACTAGGGGGCTTCGCCCCCTGCTCGCTTAGCTCGCCAACCCCCGTATTTGGTTTTCCGGATACACACTTTTAAGATTGTTTTTTCTTTGAATTGTTGCTATTTCATTAGTTTCACTTTTATTTCAGAACTTCTGTAAAAACAATATTTGTAATCTTGCGAGTTCCAATATGCTGAATCTTTTTAATGAGGTCAGGATAGGTTTCTCTGTTTGAAATTTCAGCATATACAAAACGATCTACATCATCAGCATTTAATAATTTTTTTTTACAAAGTAAAAAAGTAAGTAGAGTTCTGCATTGGACTCCTGTCTATAAAGTTGTGCTATTTTCCTCTCACAGTTCTAAAAGTACATGGGTTTACCAAGGTGATACCCCAGCTTTTGTCTAGGTTTTTGTACAAGGGCTAGACAGAACGTTTTTGACTCCTGGGGTAAATTTAGGTTTTTAAATAAGCAGACAGATAAATTTATATACATTAACAAAGTAACCAATAAATGAATGTGCGGTAAACTCCGTTTTTGAAATTCTCAAGATTGTTTATTTGTCACATGCATAGTTATACAGGATAACACGCAGTGAAATGCATACTGATCCGCTTATCAAAAACTGTGCAAAGTTAGAAGAATATCAGTTAGATTAACAAAAAGTCATAGATCGAAAGATAACTATATAGTAGAACATAATAAATAAGTAAAATTATGTGAATAAAGTAGAATTAAGTGTTAAGGTGCAATAGTGTAGTAATTAGTAACCAGAGTTAGCCTGGTGCATAGTTAAATGAGGCAGTTTGTTTGTTTGCGCTACTGCGATCTTTACTTTTTTATATTTTGTAATTTTCCTACTTTCATATCCTTTAACTTTCTCCACATGTGTATAGCGCCAATGTTTTTTTTTTTTTTTTTTTTTTTGAGCCTTTCTAATTTCACTGGTTTCATAGTCTCTAACCTGCTCTGCATGTGTTTAGCGCCAACATTTGTAAACATCTCTATGAAGTTCTACTTTGTCTTTTACTCACTGTCATTTAATTCTGAGCCGGATTGGACATGCTTTTTTTTCAATTCCACTTGTTCCGGGCTGATAATTACTTTCCTTATTTTCTGAATTTGCACCTCGATTATTCTATTTTGCTCTTTTTTCTGTCCAGCGCATTTGAGTCCATTTTCTCCGTGCTTTTCTTTCTTCTTTGTTTAATCGTCGACGTTTCATTTCTACCCTATTCATTTAATTTCTACCCTATTCATTTCTACCGTATTCACCTTATACACTTTATATGCACTGAGAGCCCTGGAGCTGTGTGTGCTGCATGACTGCCTTTACATTACTGATTTGTTTTTTTTTTTTGATGTTGCTTGTAAGTAGGGTGTGTCTTGCAAGACTCTCGTTCTGTGTTCCCGTGAGACGCACCGTGGCAGGTCTCTTTCATCTCACGGGATTTAAGTTATCTTCCGAGAAAGATCACGTATCGTAGACTATCAGGACAGGGGACAGGTACCCTAGGTAAATGTACCTAGGGTTATTGTTGAAACTGCACTTAAATTATCTCAATGCATACTCAATAATCCAGGTAAGGAAATTCTAGAAAGTTGGTTCAGTGAATCTAAACATAGTTCTTTTCAAGGGAGATACGTTACATCACTCATCCAAGTGACTTCCTCAGTCTCAGTTGACTGCAGGTTTCTCCAACCTTATAAACAGTACCTTTGCATAATGACCGAAACTAGCACCATTGACTAACAATGGGCCGTGTGATCAATGATATGCAAATTGTCCATTGATCAATGGCCGTGAGTACCATTCACAGAGAGTTGGGGAATGGCTGCAATTATAGCATTGTAAGATGGTGAAAGATGTACACTTAGGCCCCCTCCTGTGTTCAGATGCACTGAATCAACTTTCTAGAATCTACTTAAATTATTTTTGTGTATGTTTGTGTAGACCCTTAACACACTTCATCGAAGAATGCAGAATGCTGACACGTCTGACAAGCTATCAAAGTAATAATTTTATTTCACAATAATAATATAATGAAGGATGTTTTAACCCCTGTTGTACTCAATGGTTCTGCATGCAAAAGCAATGTAGATTTTGAACTCCATAGAATGAAATTTGATGATACAGTGACAGAATTTGTTTTTATTATATTTGGTATTTTAGTAACTGTGGAATTAGTAGTAACTGATCACAAGTCTGTCTTAATTTTTTCCAGAAAGTGATGATTCCATATTGGCCTAATTGTGAGTGTGGGTTTGTGCATGCGTGGGCCCTGCAATGGACTGTTGTCCTGTCCAGGGCTAGTTTTTACTGTCTTGTGCCCACTGCTGCCATAATCAGTTCTCAACCTTCAGCAACTGTAACTTATAGGAAGAGAGTTGGAGAATATATTATGTTATGATTGCCTTGTAGGCTACATGGAATATTCTCCTTAGAGATTACTTATTTTTGTTTCTTTCTCATAAATTTAGATTTATACTTTAATTCTAGACTTTTAGACTGAAATTAGGTTTATCTATTAATAATTTACTGTAAAGGTCATCCACATTATTAACTCTGTTTGTTTACTAGTCTTTGCTTTGCCTCATCAGGCCATAAGAATGCAGTATTGTAGGCGTGTACTGAAGCAAAATAAAATTCTTTTAGATAATGAAAGATGTAGCCTTCACAAAATTTACATTTCTCAGAGAAAATATTTGACAAGTGAATCTGTACTGAGAAAAACTGCTTTGTTATTTGTGTTTGTACTGGAGCAGCCTGTCACCCCATCTAGGATGTCATGCCATCTTCCCTTTGCAACTCATGAAATGCTGGATACTAAAAACCTCTGAATCAATACATTTAAAGAGATGGATGTGTCTCAGCAGTACATTTTGGCTGTGCTGGGCAGTTTTAGTTCACAGCTGAAAAGGCAGTGTGTGGTTTGTTTAAATTATTATTTATGAAGATGTGGTCAACTAAACTGGCCTGTATATATATATATATATATATATATGTTTTCTCATGTTTATTTTATATAGTTATTTGAATGTGGCATGAGTATGGTCTCCAAGATGAGATAATTTAAAGCAGAGAGCAATCTTATTGAAGCTTGTTAAAATTAGTGGAGTTACGAATTTAGTAACGTTTATTGATGCTTAAAGGAACAAAAAAGTAACCATTGTCATATAATTTTAAGAAAGAATTATTTATTTTTTGTTTAAGCATAGCATTAAAGCAGTTCAGACATTAGTATGTACTTGTTAGGAAAATGTGTATTTTAAATGACAAAATTCCATTTAAATTTTGCTCTGTCATAGGGAAAGGTGGTATATACATATATTACTATTATCATTATTTTTTTTTTTCTGGTAGCTAATTGTTATACAGCACTTGCTATGAATCCATGTGACCACCTTCTTCATTTCTCACAGATGACACAGGTTGTGTGTGTGCAGGTTATATGACTATGTACATGAGGAAAATTAATTTCTTAGTCTAGACTTTTGAAATAAACTACACCTTTGTATCTGCACTCATATGAAGTGTAGCTATACAGGGATTAGTACTTCAAGAATAGTTACTGTCTGGAAATGGATTTTCTAGAACAGCTATAACCACATTTTCGTAATTAACTACCAAAAAAATACTATAAACGTGATATGTTCAGTTTTTGAATATGGGAAAACTGATTAAAAAAAATGTAAATTTACAGAATCAATTTAACCAAAATACCTGGCTTGTTTCTGTCTAGTCCTTCAAGAAAAGAGGTGTTATCTGTTGGCATTTTTTGATGCCTGCTGTTTACTTGTTTGCATGCCAGCATTTTCTGTGACTCACTTGTATGCCTATGAGTCACTAGTTCTCCTTATGTTCAGACATTTTGATAAGAAGTAAAATTTAAAATCACACGAGACAAAAATCAAGTTGATTCAAGAAGTTATGTTTTAGGCACACATTATACACTCAGTGTAATGGGTCTGCTGACTTTGCTTGCCAGATTTTGTATTTAGTTGCAACATTGCTAAAATAAATTGGTAACAAAGTGCTAAATGCTAAATAACCAAAATATTAAATTTCTTTTTCTTTTTTTAACATGTGGTTCATTCTGGTAAAAGAAAAATACACTGATAGTGCCCATCTCCACTTCATGGCTTTTGCATTTAAAAATGATGTTTAAAAACCTTTTAGTGTATCTACACTTGATTGCAAGTGATAATTTTTATATAGAAAAATTGTAACAGTGTTTGAGAGAATATACAGTACGTTATTTGTAAGATAGTATGTATGTTCATGATGCATAGAAAATAAAACACTTTCTTTTTCATGTATTCTCCAGATAAGTAACAAATGACAAAATATTATAAGGGCAATTAGTATTTTTCAGTATGTTTTTAATACATTCCTATAAAACACATTCCTATAAAGTATCTTAGTTCATATCCTACTATATGGAATTTTGTGGTCAAAATACTAAAATGTATTTTTAATCCTGTACTCAGTTCATGCTGAGCAATATTCTTGAGACTTGGGAACTGTAGTCAGCAATTTGTACGTGAATGTCTGTGCAGTCAGTGATAATAATGACTTAATGGCAGAGTATCTGTAGTGCTTGGAAAACAGTTATTTATACAGGGTGGGGAGGAGAAAAGCTATTTTGAATTGCCTTCCTTAATGGTATTTCTTAAACATCAACTAACCAATCTCCAGCTGCTCATCTATTCTTGGGGTATGGCCATCTTTAGTAAATCAAGTTAATTTTGTTCAGGGAAATGAAGGTCTAAGTCTATGCCTGTAACATCATCCAGGATTGGTTCTATCCTCATACATGAATTGCCAGTCCATTAGAAGACTCATTCACATTTACATTCATACTTATTCGTACCGGGTCAGTTTAAGTTGAAAATCAACCTTACAGGGACTGCTTTCTCATATGTTCATACAAATACAGACGGACATGCTTTAAGTTTAAAATTAAGATGGGTATAGTGCACAAGTTTCTTAAGTAAAGGCAGTGTATGCTCTAGATGTCACTACAGTTAAAGTAACCTTATATAATTTCTCTAGTTCACACAAAAGGCCAAAGCATTTTTGTAGTTTGCTAAATACATTTTCTGGTTGTATTGAAATGCCTAATGGACGCAACAAAGGATCTGCAACAAATAGCTGACATAAAATTAAGAAAAATCTTTTTCTTTTTTCCCCACACACATTGCATCTTCACATGTTCCAGTTGGCCCAGAGTGCATTATATAAGGAATTGATAGGGGTGTGATAAGAGTTTTAAGACAAATGTTTACCTGGAATATTAGAAGGAAGGAAACTTAAGTAATGGTGGAGTCAAAAACAGCTAGACCTAACCGAGGCTTGACATTAACATTTGCCAGGTTGACATTGGCAAGCATGTTTAGACAAATGGCAACTGTTTGTTTACTTTATTGATGTGATGTTTTTTCGCCAGTGGATCAGAATTGTGTTTTTTTCTCATTATGCATAATTGGCAGGCTGGCGTGTAACTTGCCAATTACTAGTTGGTTTTACGATTAAAATAAATGTCAGCGGTACATATGCGTATATTATAATTCCTGGGTTTCCTTTATGTTGGTAAAGCAAATTAAAAAATAGTGAACAACTCCGTGCAAGGGTGTGGGTGTATGAGATTGTTGTCCACATAACAGAAATGTTTAAGTCCCTTTAGCTGTGCAGTGATGTCCCTGTTTTATAATTGGATGATTACAGTAAAAATGCAGCCAGGAAAATGAAGAAATATATCTACTGTGTGGAATTACTTTAAAGCAGTATTTCTCAACCGCAGTAAACTTTAGGGGTGCTGTAAGGTAATGATAAAATAGCAGCAAAATAATTGAATCACTAAAGATCCCTCCCTGGGATCTTTTTAAAGCAGTCGGCATCATCAATATTAAAAACATATTATATATAGTCCTCAATGGCTATTAGGTATCTCAACATACCTCTTTACAATCCATTTCATATATTGATTTTATCTGTGTATTGGCTAGTTGGATTACATTTATAACTGGCTTTAAAATATTCATTGTCTGTGTCCTGTCCAGATAGAACTCTGATGGCCCGCCCATATATGCACAGCAATTCGGGCTTTAGAAGTCGCTTGCGCTCATCTGCGCAGTACAGTGCATTTCAGCTACTAATCTGTTAGAAAGGAAATGGGCTACTCGTAATAACGAAAGAGGAAAAAGTGAATTAAGGTGACACACCACTCTGCCATAAAGAAGTGTTTTAGCCTGGTGGAAAAGACTTACTGCTAACTGCGTGGCACTTATTTTATAAAGCTGTACTGGTGTCAGGACTGGCTTACCTGACTAGTAAAACCACCATACATGATGCTTTTGTCTTTTCTGCTGACTTGATTGTTGTACATGTGGAGAAAACACATTTCAATTTCCATTCATACTGTATTAAATGTGGCTATCACTGATGAAAAGGCCGCAGCACTGAATCTACAGTAGATTATGCTTATTTTAAAAATTTTTAATCCCAGTGTGTAGTGAGTTGCATTTATTGTTATCAAAAATATCTGTTGCAAAATTATACAAATTTTGTTAATTACTGTTGTAGCGTATCCCTAAAAATGCCTTCTCATTGTATGTTATAATTAAGAAATTCAGTCACTAATAAAAATAAGTTTCGTTTAAAGAATAAATTTATTTTTCAAGGTGAAGTTTATTCTTCAAAGTCATGATATATATTAATTTACCACATGAAATTGCATTCTAAAGTGAAGCATATTTTATATATTTTAAACAACTGCTAGTTTGCTGTTGAGTTTTGTAATGGCACTGGGTTCCCAATGTGACTTGAATAATACCAAACTTATCCTTTTGTCTATCAATAAAAAATTAATAAACAAATTGGAATAGGTTTCTGAAACTGATGAGTAGTAAAAATAAGTTTAAGTGCTACATTTAAACAATTATTATATCTTTAGTAGGAACGTGAATAAAAAATGTTGAAATGTTTAGCTGATTTGTAGATTAAAACTATTTTAGGCTGGCGGCACACAGAGTGGTGTGTTGTTTAACCTTTAAAATTATGTGAATTTTTACAACATTATGTCTAAAACTGGAAGTGTTTGTGATCTTACGGTTTTCTTTCTGTTTGTTCTTACAAGAACAGTGACAGAGGTCATGGCTCTCCAAAAGTATTTCTCATGTTGTGTTAGCACAGTATTGTAATTTTCTATTGTAGAATAATTTGAATCTACAGTAACACATTCTATTGACTTAATTTGAGCACAATCAACACCTCTACATTCCAGGTCCTGATGTCACTGCTATCTTTAATGCTTTTTTATGGTGCGCTAAAGTGTCCCTCCATTTCAGAGTATGTATAAGCCTTCAGCAGAGGAGATGTTTTTGTCCTTTCCAAAATTATGTGCAGAGTCAATGCAGGACGCTATGTCAGCATTCTTTTCTAATGGCACTTTAGAACAGTATTGATCATAATGAAACTACTTTAGCGAAGAAAAATGCTTTGCTGTTAAGTGGTTTGGGGGTGGGGAGTGGGATTAGTTATTTAGGGAAAAGCATATTAAGAAATTTGTTTTATTTCACAAGATTGGTTTAGGTATGTCATATTTTATCAAATGGTTCCCTTTACTTACACTTCATCAAGTTTTATACATTTACATTTTATGAGATTAATTCTCATATTCAGTAAGCAAAGCTGACAATTGGGGACTATGTATTCGTTTCCCTGTAGGTGAGAATTAAAGTGACAGATATTTGTAAACTTAAAATATGGATTAGGTGGCAGAGCCTCCGTGTCCTACTATCAGCCATTCCAGATACACAGTGTGGTCCATGTGACTTTCCAGTGCTCAACAGAATGCACAAAAATATGCTGCAAATTAAATCTACTAACTCTTGTGCTTCTGTATTTTGACAATAAGTTAATGTCCTACTATCAGCCATTCCAGATACACAGTGTGGTCCATGTGACTTTCTAGTGCTCAACAGAATGCACAAAAATATGCTGCAAATTAAATCTACTAACTCTTGTGCTTCTGTATTTTGACAATAAGTTAAATATTCCCTGAAAATGTCTAAGCACATGGATTCTTTTTGCCCAGTGTTTACCAAATTTGTTGGATTTTAACATCCCTACTCGTCTCTGTACTCTTTGAGGAAATTCAGGATCAAATTGAAACAGATATTTAAAATGACTTGATATTGTCTGAAGAACCAAAACTGCATTAAACATCACATGAATAATAAATGGGAGCTTGGTCAAACGACTGGCTTCATTAATTCATAATTTATAAACAGCACTTTTACATTTCATTTCAAATAATTGAAAATAAAATATATCATCTATCAGATAATTAAGAAACAATAGTTTGTGAATTATAATTTCTCGTGCTTGCATTGATAAATCTACTGTGGATTGCCTGTTAATATGTCAAAGGAGTGAGATTGTCAACTTTCTGCCATGGGAAGCATGCCCAGTGTATGCCAAGACATTTTCATGTTGGGAGCACTTGCTGAAACACTACATAACGAACTACTAGGACTGCACCTACAGACATTCAGAAAAACACTTTTTTTATTAAATGTTTTTCTGCTTCAAACTTAAAGCAGCACTGTCTACAACTCTCAGTTATACTGTAGATATCTTTGGACCCTCCATAGGTTTATAATGCAGATTATAATATATATCCAACTCCATTGCCAACTGGCCATATTTCTACAAGTCCATTGATAGTATATTTATGTCAAATCTGTACATGTTAATCAATTTGAATTTGTTCTGCTTTGTTGTCTGTTTGTCTTAATGTATTTTTGTTTGTATATGTCACGTTAATGTGTACATTTTATAATCTGTGGTTTACTTGTAAATTTGGTAAAACGATCTGAGTCTGTTCCCTGTTAACAGTGGTTCACAAAAATAAATTGTACTGAAAACTTCTACAGAAAGTTTATGTTAATCATTTGTATTCTAATGAATAATAGAATTGTTTTCGTCTACAGTTTAGTTAAATTCCCCTCAGCCTTTCCCAAGAGTTAACTAACATACAAATGTAGGCCAGTGTCTCCCTGAAGAACGCCGTGCAAACTGTTTATGAGGAACTCGGTCTAATTGAAGTACATTGGTGTGTTGCTTTTGGGGAGATATGCACTGACAACAGTCTTAATCAGGATAAATAGATAGATAGATACAGTGGGGCAAAAAAGTATTTAGTCAGCCACCAATTGTGCAAGTTCTCCCACTTAAAAAGATGAGAGAGGCCTGTAATTTTCATCATAGGTATACCTCAACTGTGAGAGACAAAATGAGAAAAAAAAATCCAGAAAATCACATTGTCTGATTTTTGAAGACTTTATTTGCAAATTAAGGTGGAAAAAAAGTATTTGGTCAATAACAAAAGTTCATCTCAATACTTTGTTATATACCCTTTGTTGGCAATGACAGAGGTCAAATGTTTTCTGTAAGTCTTCACAAGGTTTTCACACACCGTTACTGGTATTTTGGCCCATTCCTCCATGCAGATCTCCTCTAGAGCAGTGATGTTTTGGGGCTGTCGCTGGGCAACACGGACTTTCAACTCCCTCCAAAGATTTTCTATGGGGTTGAGATCTGGAGACTGGCTAGGCCACTCCAGGACCTTGAAATGCTTCTTACGAAGCCACTCCTTCATTACCCGGGCGGTGTGTTTGGGATCATTGTCATACTGAAAGACCCAGCCACGTTTCATCTTCAATGCCCTTGCTGATGGAAGGAGGTTTTCACTCAAAATCTGACGATACATGGCCCCATTCATTCTTTCCTTTACACAGATCAGTCGTCCTGGTCCCTTTGCAGAAAAACGCCCCAAAGCATGATGTTTTCACCCCCATGCTTTACAGTAGGTATGGTGTTCTTTGGATGCAACTCAGCATTCTTTCTCCTCCAGCATTCTTTCTCCTCCAAACACGCGAGTAGAGTTTTTACCAAATAGTTCTATTTTGGTTTCATCTGACCATATGACATTCTCCCAGTCCTCTTCTGGATCATCCAAATGCTCTCTAGCAAACATCAGACGGGCCTGCACATGTACTGGCTTAAGCAGGTGGACATGTCTGGCACTGCAGGATTTGAGTCCCTGGCGGCATAGTGTGTTACTGATGGTAGCCTTTGTTACTTTGGTCCCAGCTCTCTGCAGGTCATTCACTAGGTCCCCCCGTGTGGTTCTGGGATTTTTGCTCACCGTTCTTGTGATCATTTTGACCCCATGGGGTGAGATCTTGCGTGGAGCTCCAGATTGAGGGAGATTATCAGTGGTCTTGTATGTCTTCCATTTTCTAATAATTGCTCCCACAGTTGATTTCTTCACACCAAGCTGCTTACCTATTGCAGATTCAGTCTTCCCAGCCTGGTGCAGGTCTACAATTTTGTTTCTGGTGTCCTTTGACAGCTCTTTGGTCTTGGCCATAGTGGAGTTTGGAGTGTGACTGTTTGAGGTTGTGCACAGGTGTCTTTTATATTGATAACAAGTTCAAACAGGTGCCATTAATACAGGTAACGAGTGGAGGACAGAGAAGCCTCTTACAGAAGAAGTTACAGGTCTGTGAGAGCCAGAAATCTTGCTTGTTTGTAGATGACCAAATACTTATTTTCCACCATAATTTGCAAATAAATTCTTTAGAAATCAGACAGTGTGAGTTTCTGGATTTTTTTTCTCATTTTGTCTCTCATAGTTGAGGTATACCTATGATGAAAATTACAGGCCTCTCTCATCTTTTTAAGTGGGAGAACTTGCACAATTGGGGGCTGACTAAATACTTTTTTGCCCCACTGTAGACAGACAGATAGATACTTTATTGATCCCAAGAGGAAATTCACATTTTTGCTGAATGCTGCCATAGGAAAGGATGGAAGGAATGGGTATTGGTTACAAAAATTTAAGGCAGCACAAGTTTGGACAGAAGAAAGGAATGGATATTGTATTGTTTTCTATACCAGCTGTACCAGTGGGAAAAAAAGGGGGGGGGGGGGGGGCAGGCAAAATATTGTGAATGTGAATTAACTAATAAAAATGAAATATCTTAATAATTCATAAGATATATCCTTAAACGCCATAGTTTAATCTCCTTTAATACTGAATGCTTCACTTAAGGGACTTCTTCCCTTCTGTATCATATTTGACTTCAGCACTGACTTCACACAGTATTTATGGTTTAATTTCCAGTTATACTGCTTGTGTCTTCTAAATCAAAGCTAAATGAGCACTATGTAAATAAGAGGAGCAATAATTGTATGTCAAATGATTTTTTCTCAAAAAAAGTGGAATAAATACTGATATTTTTGTTTTATGATACAAATAGCTTTTAAGGACAATAAGGATTTTGGGGTAGTCGGCACAGCGCTGCTTTTTTTGTAAATGTTACCAAATTTGGTCTTGTAGTGTTAGTGAACTATCCATCCATCCATTTTCCAACCCGCTGAATCCGAACACAGGGTCACGGGGGTCTGCTGGAGCCAATCCCAGCCAACACAGGGCACAAGGCAGGAACCAATCCTGGGCAGGGTGCCAACCCACCACAGGTTAGTGAACTATATATATAATATTCACTTACTATAAAACTGCAATTGAAAATATAGAACTAAGAATTACTATAGCTTTATAATTTTAAAGATCTTTAAATTTGTTATAGTCAGTTATATTGATAAATTTGATAAGAGTTGAGATTATAGTCTTATTTTTAACTGGATAATAATGTCTTTTTGAATTAGTCATTTGTGTGAATCTCCCACCAGAGCTGGCATGATGAGGGAATGAAAGAAATGCTTTGTATTCATTGTTTTTGCATGCTAAGCATATAGACAACAAGTCCAACTTGCTGATCTTGTATTGAACAGATGCTATTCTTCCTAGTTTTTTTTTTTTTTAAATAAGAAATTTGTCTTTAACTACTACATTTTCAAATTGTGGAATCAGTACCAGAGCTAGATTTTTAACACAAAGGTTTTTGCTGTACTGAAGAACTAATGGAGTGAGCACTTTGCTGAACCTAGCAAATCTATTCTAGTCCTTTCTGTAAAATGCATCAGACAAATATGAAAATGAACAGAAAATGTTTTGTGTAGTTAGCATCACATATTACAGAGCATTCAATTAACAAAAGTAGTTCATCAGTAAAATCTGATTCCCACCTATTGAACTAGATTGACATTTTTAAAACTGAAGCACATGTAATACACCTTTAAGGCGTTTCACACTCATAGTCCATGTGCTCTGTGCCATATTAAGAGATGATTAATTGCTTTGTTTCAGTGTTTAGTTAGTTTTATTGCATTTTAAACAGCGAACCTTCAAACAGTTAACACCCCATGGATGTGTCATTGACTTCTTTCTTTGGGCAGAAACACGTTTTTTCCAGCAAAAAATCATCATGGAGGCCCAGCAGCAACTGCATTTATTCACTGCTGGATTTGCAATAACTATATGGTTTGTTTACCAAACACAGTTTTGTGGGCAGAATACTTAATGTTTGACAATTATAAGAAAACTTGGAAATTATGTGCTAGTGTGCATGCTACATACAGAAGGGACAAGCTCTGCATACAATGTTGTGTTTCAGTTTCATTTAGACAGTTGATAGTCATTTGTATATTTACTCTACAGTAGCCGGCTAAGTGGGTGTAACCTCTATTTAGTTTATCATAAAATACATATATACTGTCTTTACACTTGTAAATATTTCCATCCATCCATCCATTTTCCAACCCGCTATATCCTAACACAGGGTCACGGGGTCTGCTGGAGCCAATCCCAGCCAGCACAGGCCACAAAGCAGGAACCAATCCTGGGCAGTGCGCCAACTCACTGCAGGACACAAACACGCACACACACACACACACACACACACACACACACACACACACACTAGGGACAATTTAGAATCGCCAATCCACCTAACCTGCATGTCTTTGGACTGTGGGAGGAAACCGGAGCACCCGGAGGAAACCCACGCAGACACTGGGAGAACATGCAAACTCCACGCAGGGAGGACCCGGGAAGCGAACCGAGGTCTCCTAACTGCAAGGCAGTAGCACTACCACTGTGCCACCATGCCGCCCCTTGTAAATATTTGTTAATGTTTAATTTAAAGAGTTTGGTTAACATCCATATTACTAACCGAGAATAAACTGGATATGGACGCAGGTACACGGCGATGGGACCATGAGACGTACTGTGCAGGCGCCTACAACGCGCGTCTCATAAACCGCAAGCGAAGTTTTATCCACCGCGAACGAAGGAGTCACGGCCCAAAAACGAAAGAGCTCAACTAACGTGAATGAGAAATGAAGCAACAACGCACCCATAGCTAACGACTAACGACACAGCCACACAAAAAAGAGGATTCTGCGCTGCACCCCAGAGTCAAACGGAAGAGGCTACGGAGGCCCCACAGGTCCACAAAGATAGTACGGAAGGCGCGGGAAAGTACGAAAGGCACAGTCTCCTACAACGCGCTTCTGAATAGGACATGAAGCAACAACGCGCCCATAGCTCTGCACTGCACCCCAGAGTCACACGTAAGACACTACGGCGTCCTCAAAGGTCCACAAAAATAGTACGGAAGGCGCGAGAAAGTACGAAAGGCCCAGGCGCCTACAACGCGCTTCTGAACTAAACGTCCACACTACACAGCATGGTCCGGGTAATGAGAATAAACGAACTCTCCATATTAAACGTACGGCATCCTCACACGTCCAAACCATATAGCATATGTGAATCACATTACAGTGATGCATTATTAACGGTACAACCACAGAAAACGCTCTGTATTAACAGTAAGTGCAATTATCCATATTACTAACGGTAGACAACGGATAAATAATGGAGTCACGGTCACGGCTCCAAAACGATCCAGCTCAACTAACGGAGCTACAAAAGCGAGCCCGCATGGATAAAAACAATAGACGTAGGCGCCTACAACGCGCGTCTGAAACTGCGGAAGCAAAACTGTCTCGGCTCCAAAACATAATGGCTCCGCATGAACAAATACAATGTACATAGACGCCAACAACGCGCGTCAGAAACTGCGGAAGCAAAGCAGGCACGGGTTCAAAACGAAAGACCACAACTGACGGAGATACACACACGAGCCCGCCTGGATATAATCAATGAACGCAGGCGCCTACAGCGCGAGTCTGAAATGCCGCAAGCAAAGCAGGCACATATCGCATACATTCATCAATGTATTTCGGGTTACCCAACACCGGGGGTAGGCGAGCGAAGTGAGCAGGGGGCAGAGCCCCCTTGTTGTTGCTAAATAGTAAATATTTATGTGTCTTCAGTGTCTGCATTATGCCCAATGAACAATTTCATTAAGAGGATGACCCACTGGTGCTATTACTCTTGCGGGTAAAATATTTATATTTTTGTTTATCGAATTTTGACTGATAGAATGAAAAAGGAGTTACAAAAACCTGCTGCAAATGAATTTAGGTGTGAAACACTTTCAAAGTTTAATTTCCCATGTTAATACTTTTGTATTGTGCCAATTCCTGTTTTCAATATATAAAGTTATATTTTGGCTAGTCAGTATTCTTATTAGAAATATCAGTAATTTAGATTGTGGCAAGTGAAAACTGAGGGTCTTTTCCTGTTGACACATATGGAGCCTTCACTTATGGATACTGTATTTGTTTTTGCATTTTGACACATTTCCATAAATGTTCTTTAACAATAAGAGCTTAATAATAGTACTTGCAACAGTAAAATTTGTCAAATTAGTCCAAGGCTTGAAATTATTTTTTTTAAATCGTAAGTGGTTCCTCCTTAAAATGTTGTATGTGCGGGGGACTTCAGCATCTATAGTGGCAATAACAGTGTAATGGAGTAATGAAACAATGCATTTAAATGTATGTAAGGTTTGCTCTCTTCTCTTCATCATTTGCTTTCACTTCATAGGTGCTCTCTTAAAATTCAGTTTTTATTCTGTTTTTATTTAAAACTATTCTTGAAGAGGCCCAACAGTTGAGATTGGCATCAGATTTGTGAGGTTTGATTTATTCAATAAAATTCTGAAATATGTTTCAATTCTGTTTTATATACTGAATCCATGTTCATTAAAGAATATTCAAATTGCAGTGACCATGATTATTTTACAGGGCCACTCCATTTGAATAAATACACCATGATGCTCATTAACCCCTTATACACTAGGGGGTTTTGGCATTATTGCACCTAAATTACATACCCAAAAATACACTGCCATTATTTGTTTATAAAAACCTAATAAATAAAACAAAAACTGAGCACTGTAAGGATTTCTCTCTGGAAATCTGGATTTTACAGTACATAACCAAGACATTTTATGATGCCCAACCCTGGAATCAAGTTTCTTTTGTGTCCCAATCTGTCAGCTATCATTATGTCAAGTTTAGATTTCATATCCCATAACACAAAGCACAAGGTTTGGCGCAAGGTGTCCCTCTGTTTGGAAACATATTTTCCCTTCTTGTAAACATTTATTCTCTTGCACCTAAACAATCTCTAAAAACAAGTATTGAAGTTGCATTTTTTTTTTTTGTAATATACATGTACATACAAACAATTAATATACCTCTGAAGCAACAAGTAAACAATTTGTAACTATATATGTATAAATGTACTCATCAAAACCTTTACTTTAAAAATTATTTTTCATGCCAGTCCTTGGAACAGTTTCATTTACCACTAAACACAGAGGAAGCTTAGATTTTGTACAACAGATTTATTTATTTTTTGCTGTGATTCAGCCATCTTCTCCTGCCTTCTGTTGCAGTTGCCCCACAATGGTTTATTTATTCCTCTTGTTGTTGTTGGTGCCAATATGGCATTGTGGCCACAATGAGTGATCATTTTAAGGATGGTGAGCACTTGGAATCTGCATGTACCATATTGGCACGGTGCTACAAATATATCTGCACTCTTCCAATTGCCTAATGCATTGAATAGCCTGCCTTCTCTCACCTACCACGCACTCCTGCTAATTTAGCATAGGAATATTACGAGCCTCCTGCTGCGAATGTGAGTGCTTTACAAGCATGTGAGATAAAAAGAAAAAAAAAACTGATAGGTACAGTTTGGCATTTTAAGGAAATTTCTACAAATGTTTACAGCTAGTTTTACATTTTTTATATACATGGACAATATTATCGACCATCAACTCAGCTCTAGCTCACGTTTATATTTTTTTTCCCTCTCCATGTGCTTCCCATCTTGTGCATATGTTCTTTCATCCACTATCTCAGAGCTATTAAATTACTAAAAAGAAAAAAAAACTGATAGGTACAGTTTGGCATTTTTAGGAAATTTCTACAAATGTTTACAGCTAGTTATACATTTTTTATATACATGGACAATATTATCGACCATCAACTCAGCTCTAGCTCACGTTTATATTTTTTTTCCCCTCTCCATGTGCTTCCCATCTTGTGCACATGTTCTTTCATCCACTATCTCAGAGCTATTAAATTACTTTTATCACTTTGTTTTCTTCTGTTTGTTTCATAAGTAATAAGACGTTTCTTGTTGCTAATATCTGTCGAATTATCAAGTATTAAAGAAAAGATCAATGTTATTCTTAAAACAATTTCTACCTCTTCAGAGTGTGTGCTGGCAATGGTTTGGGACTTTTCTGACAAACCTCTGTCATTCAAGTTGTTTCCATTGGTTGCCTTATCAAGTTTAATTTGCTCCAAAGAACAACATTCCATTTCCTTCAAAAACATTAAAGAAAATTTGAATATGACATTACTGTTCCATGAAAAAAATTTGCAGTTTTAAGTAGCAATTTAAACTCTTATCACAATATGTGTCAGCAAAATAAATGGCAGTAGCCACAACATTCTTAGGTTGTTCTGTTTCTCAGTGCAGCTTTATGTGTTAACCAAGTAGTGGTATCATTGGTCAAATCAAATGGAGCAAACATAACTGAATTTACTAAGTGGTTCTAAGTCATCTTACTGAAGTTTTTCATTTGTCTGTAAGAAGATATTTTCATGCTCTTATGTTTAGCTTTCCTTATCAACAAAACCTAGACAATTTCCTAAACTGTTGGTGACTCCTAAAACTGAAGTGACATGCTAAAGCATGTGTACTTGAGTTCAACCACTGTTCATGTGTCCAACTAAACTGATGCTACAGACAAAAAAAAAAGCAGACAAAATCATCAATGTATAATAAAAGCAAAACTGAAGAATGAAAACATACATTTCCAAATAATAAATCAAATACATTAAAAGTTGTAGTTTGACAATGGCGTTAAATGTTTCTAGAAAGTAACAGAAAGAACTGCTTGGCAATAAATCTGTGGAAAATTCTTGCATTGCAGACACTGAATGTGTGGGATTAACTAAAAATATTTTGGAAACCTCTAATCGTGTGCTGAAATTCAAGTCCTATAATCAGTAGGAAACTTTGAAACTTATGTTAAAAGTTCTGTTGTAGGTAATTGCCTTGTTATGGTACAAAGTAGTGCTTTCACTTTATGGATCCAGTGTTCTGGACGAATTGTCAGACAACACGTTATAGTGAGTACTTTGGACAGAGGGAGTGAAAGCTGCTGAAATTCAATGCAGGATGTTGGCGCAGTATGGAAATCTGCATGATTCAACAAAAAGTTTATGAATGGGTAGAAAGGTTTAAAGCAGGAAGATCAAGTGTAACTGACGAAACTCGATCTGGTCAACCATCAGCATTGCGTACAAAAGAACACATTGACATGGTGAATGTCTTTATCAGAGAAGACCGATGCATTATGTTGTCCACTTTTCCTGCACATTTGGATATCGACTATTGATCTCCACATGCCATGGTGCATGTCATGATGACTTGGGATACGATAAAGTTTGCGCAAGATGGATACCCAGGTAGCTTACTAATTTGCACAAGCCAACATCAGTAGGTTTTAATCCCTCAGCCCAAAGAAATCTCACTGTGGAGTGTTGTTTAAAAAGTGCTGCAGTCCCAGAAAAGAACATCCATGTTCATGTGACACAGGCTTAAACTGGATTGTGTGTATTACATTAGCTTCTGTTTGTAGTGGTTACCACATAATTTTCAGAATGCTTTTATTTTTTGATTTACCCCCCACTTATTGCTATGTCTCTGTGGGTTTTCCTCTAGGTCTTCTGGCCTGCCTCCCAAATTCCCTAAAGAAGCACAGATTAGGTTAATGGGTGATTCCAAATTGACCCCTCTGTGTGTGTGGGTGTGTGTGCACAGGCTGTGTGGTGGACTGGCAGGTGGTCTTGGACTACCATTCTTAATTTTAGTTTATAATGTTGTCTAGTCAATCTGGGTCTGATCCTTGCCTTGTTCCCAGTGCTGCAAGGTCTGTGCAACCTTAAATTTAGTTTATTTGGGTTAGAGAATGCTATGTTATTTTATAAGAGGTCTTCTTAATGCTAAGCTATAATATAAGGATAACCCCAATTTATTAGAGCAATTTTTTAAAATTAACTTTTGTTAAGGTAGATGATTAACTTTTAGCCACAAAATCAGTTTGCTTTTTTATGTAATCTGCTTGCTTTTTAAACATATATTTGCATTTATTTTTAAATATTAGGCAATTTTCAGCCTGTTTTACTTTTTAAAATTGATTTCTTTATATAGCAGTTATTTTTAATTATTTCTATTAAACTTATGTGAAATTCTTAAATGTATTTATTTGTACAATGTTCTTACAAACTGCATACCTAGTTGTAGGCATGTTAAAATTCAAGTAATTCAGTAAATGTTTAGTAAAAAAAATAAATAGCGTTAAGACATTTGCATGAAATTCAGAAGTTAATGTCAAATTGCAGTACTTTAAAATTGGAATATTTAATTTTGTGTGCCTTTTTTGCATATTCTGTTGAATTCTGGAAGGCCACATGGATTGCATTGTGCATCTGGCAGTTCATTTTGCATGAAGTGGAGGCTTTGCTATTTATTCCATGTGATATACAGTACTTACAAATATTTATGATTTCTATGCCAGTTCACAGCTAGAATGAATACATGACCCAAACATGTAAGATTTGCTTATTTGATATTAAAAAAAAAATACACAATCTCAGAAAAAGTAATTCACCTCTTGTATACTGATAAAAGACATAGTTTCTCTCTCTGTCTCTCTCAATCTCAGTCTCATTCACTCATGCCATTGCTGACAGGCAAACATAGTACAATACAGCATTGATGGTAATGCTCTAAAAGAGGTGGCTCACTTGTAACATATAGGCAAAGGATATTTTTTTTATGGATTTTTTTTTGTTTACAGTTATGATCTATTTTCCTAAAAAGTGTTCATTTCTATAATGTGAACTGAATGATTCTGAATAATTACAAGTCTAATGTAAGAATCAGAATAAGATTCTTGAAACTTAGGAAGAATCAGAGAAAATACATTACAAATTCCTTACAAATACAACAAAAATAATCATATAAATTATATAACAGGAATAAAAAGATCTTCACATTGGATTATCAGAAAAAATTTGATAAGAACAGGCTATTCAGCCCAACAAAGCTCACTAATCCTGTTCATCTAATTTCTCAAAAATCACATTAAATTGATTTTACAAGGTCTCTAAAGTCATTCTCTTTTTCCATGTGTCTGATTCTCTGTGTGAAGCAAAACTTATTTACTTTTTTGCAAAATTTCTTCTTGACAATTTTCCAACAGTGCCCCTGTGTTCTCACTGAACTCATTTAAAAAAAACTTCAGTCTTTGTTTGCCTAAATTCTTTAGTTTGGCGTTTTTGTGCATAACAGGTTGATAAGTGACTCATTTGTTTTATTATTTTAATAACGTTTTTGCTGTTTGCCATAAAGCTTCTTTCTTTGGTTCATGAAAAATATGTACTTAATCTAGACACTAACTGGCTTTTCCATGTCATGTTTTTGTCTGTTTGGTCTCATTTTTTAAGAACTCAGTGATATCGCCAATAAGATGTGAGTTGTTATTATTTAATTTGTAGTGTCATGAATTTGTGAGAGGGAGATGAAATTATGGTGAGATTAACCGCTTTTTGGTGTGTTTGTATATAATGCGCAAAGTACCTATCTGCATGAAACTACATGGTCCCCCATGGACTATTTTTGTTGAATTGTGGCACACACATTCTTCAAGAAAATTTGTTGGGGCAATTCAATTTTCAGTGAGATATCTTGAGCAGATTGTGCTATGTAGTTTTAAAAATGGAAAAACTCCCATTTAAAAATCATTGGCGAATTTGCAGCCTCATCTATCTTAAAATGGAAAAACATTCTTTATAACTTCAACCACAAATTACTGTTTCAATTTTAACTTGACAGAAGTAACACCAACTTGCATAATTTGTATATGTTCCTTGTATCACCTCTGATAGCCACTACTAATGCCAAACAGATCCCCTATACAAGTTATTGAAATACCAGCAGACTGCATGCATGGGTTGGAACTTGAAGGCTATTTGAAAAAGGAGGCATTAGCAAGTTGTTTCTGCTTTCATAAAGTCTTCCCAATGCCTTGAGTACACGCAAAAGAGAACCAGTGCATCACTGTTTCACAAATTGTGATGCTTTAAGTCATAACAATTAAGCTAAATGATCTTCCTAACCATAAAAGATTAAACTACAAGCCATGGAAACAAAAGGCTGTCAGGATGTGAATGAAGTACCTTGTGATGTGTTAGTTGTTATGCACAACATTTACTCTGTATTTACATTCCACTAAACCAATCTTGCGGCTTCATTTTCTGCAGATTATAATTATTTACCATTTCACAGTCAGTATGATTTACTATGGTGACCACACATTCCAGTGACATAGGCAGTTCAAATTTCAGGCTATGCATTCTGATAAACAACTGAAGAATATGAAAATGTCCTGGGTTTAACAGCTTGCAGTATGAAACCATCCCATCCTCTTCCCCCTTGATGTAATATACAGTAGTCCTCCGCATAGTAGGGGAACATATCCCCCATGGATGAGAAAAATCTGCGGATAATATTGTACCCTATATACAGTATACAGTCAGTCTATCGGGGGGTCACGTTCCTGAAAAAACTCTGATGCAGAAATCCCACATGGATACTGACAAGGCATTGATCCAATAGGGAAAATGTTGGGGTTAGTTTCAGCAGGATGCCAGCTTTTTGGGGGACTGGTGTGGGAACACTGGGTCAGGGGCAGACATGTTGCCCCGACACACTCTCTTCCCTCAAGGTTAGTAGCAAACCCTTCGCAGGTTGAGCTAGGGAAAATTTATTATGACTTTTACTTCCTCTGTAGTGGCATTCAGTTGTCTTCAAGGGCTGTGCCAGAGGCTGTGACTGACGGTGGTAGCACCAATCTGAGGCCCTCACTAAACCATTTAATTGGTAGTATTGACAGGTGGCATGTACAAAGAGCAAGGACCCAATGCGTGGTTATGACCAGCACTCATGAGGAATTCTGCTTTCATGGGGAACAGTTGCAGGACCTGGCCCATATCATGAATGTGCTTCAGTGGCTTACCCATGCCACTTGGCGCTGGGTATACAAAAATTGACCCATTCAGTGCAGTGTGCATGCAGCTTCTGGGGATCTAGAAGCATCAGAGACCTGTTGTTGCTGCTGGGTGATAGGTCTGTCAGAATTTTTTTCTATCCTGCGCATGGCTGTGATTATTTAGGCTTGAGTAGACTGTGGGTATTATGAAATAGACACGGATAGATGTTAATATTGTTTCTTTACTCTCATAAACTGTCTCACAACACTTATTTTCTGAATTGTTTGATATGTGGTATTTATTTAGTAAGGCCATTATTTCAAAAAAGTCCCCCTGACACTTTCTCTTTTGTTTACTTTGAAAATGTGTTGTAGTTGTAAGTCTCTGGAACTATGAATAATTAATAATAATAATAAGTATATTTACCATGTTGAGCATGAGAAGTGTATTATCATTGCTATTATTAATAATCCATGTGTTTCTCTTGGAATCTTTTATGGTGCCTTACATGGGTGTTCATGTCTATGTAGTATGGTGGTGCATTGTTTATGGCTGCTGCCTTACAGGTCCAGTGGCCTCATTTATAAAGATTGTGTACACAAAAAAAGGACCAAGATGTGCATACACAACTTCCCATACAAACATTGGGATTTATAAAAGACAGCTTGACAGGGGAATGTACCTATATTTATGACAAATCTGACTGATTTGTACGCATCATCTTGGACAAACTGGGAAATGAAAACACCCATGATCAAACAGTGAAATGCAGACAAACAAACTAAATGATGACTTGCAAGCATAATAATTCATACCACTCAGCCATTGTTGTAAAGTGTGTTGACGTGACAAACATACCTTGAAAACATTGAATATGATGTACAGACTGCATTTTAGTTCCATTTTAAGAGAGCTAGTGCCACATATTTGCACTGAAGAACTTTGTGTTTTCGTTAGTTCTTATCAGCTACTTGTCAATTCTTAGGGAACTCGCTGACAAGTAAGGAATATCTCGGTCAAGCTTCACTTACTGTGCTGGAGCTCATTAACCGACTGCTGAGCCACTTCATCTAGTTCTCATATGATGTGGGTGTGCATACATAAAATGTTCAGGTGATTTTTTTTTAACTGTGAGCAGTTACCTTGCATTAATGCACAAGTCTCATCTGTGATGCTTTGATGTGGCTGACAAACGTTGTGTCTCAGTGTCCAGGGTAAACCCATGATTCATTTATTTTCAGGCAAAGTAGCTTTGGCAGGTGTGACAGTACTGCATGTGGTGAATAGCTGGTTTGGTAAGATAAGGTTACTGGCTGAACCCTCAGTGTTTCATAATAGTAATATTCACTGTAACAGCAATCATGTCATTACATGTGCCAGGTGATAGTGGCTACCCAATGGCGCTTTACACCATTTCCAGACTTCCAGAAGGCAGAGGCACTATAGAGAGGTACTACAATGTTGTGCATGATCTTGCTGCCAGTTACTCTTGAATCTACGTGGCGGAGTGTCAATGCGTCAGGAGGGATGCGCTCTACGAGCCAATGATGTTCTGTAGCATTGTGATTGCATATGTATGAGGTGACTTAGCATGCTCCATTTATATATATGGATGTTTTAGGACAGTGTTCTTTGTTTAAATATTAAAACAGATTCTCGAAAATAAAACACTTAAAAAAATAAAAAAAAATAATGGATGGTCAACAAACATACTGAACCACAGTCATTCACGATAAGCAATATAGTCTGGTTGATTTTTCGTTTTACTTTTTAGTACCTTGGCACCATGTTTTATTGATAGCATAATGTATAAAGAAGTAAATGCAAGCCAGATCACATGAGCTTCCTTTATCTAGCCACTGCATGTAACACCCTTGACTTTTCTTTGACTTGGGATATAATCTCTTTGCAAATGCTGCCCTCTCACGTGATTTAGGTGTGGTCTGTTGATCAAGCTAGAGCATGAGTAAGAAAGTAATTTAAGTAGGATCTGACTTTATATACCAAATTAACAAAAGCCTACTGTGTCTGTGGTATGAAATTGCCTCACTGAGGGAGATGAACAAGAGCAGCATTTTCAGACAAGAAAAAGTAAACGAATTCAATTTCCAAGTCTATTCTTTGATTTTTTTTTTTTCCTGCAAGGATTCCTTCCTATTCCTTTTAACCTATACTCACATTAGTCTGAATTTTTTTTTAATATTGCCGAATTCTGTCTGGTCTACTGTGATTTTTTTTTTTTTTTTTGTTACTTGCTGTGTGTTTGGAAACTCTTTGTATTGTCTGTTTATAGATCTCTCAGTAATTCTCAGTATACAATAGCATTTACAAACATGTTTAGTATAATTTATAGGCTGTTGATAATACCCTCGTGTATCAATAATACATTTCATCAAAAGTAATAATCTGTAGTTATGTCCCCTCAATCCCATACACTAGTAATTATGGTAAAGTAAATGACTGATTCCAGTTTGGCATGGTTAATGGCAGTGTGTGTGCATGTGTATCATTGTTCTTGAAGACAGAACGATATTCCTTCCAAAGCCATGACTTATACCACATTTTTCTGGGTTGTCCTCTGGATTTTCAAGAACCTGAAGTTGGAAAAGCAGGTTCAAAAAAGTGTGGCTATATCTTACAACTTACAATAGGGATCTGCACTGCTAATCAGAAGGATGCCGGTTTGAATCCCATAAATGCCAATAGGGACTCTTGCTCTGTTGGGCCCTTGAGCAAGGCCCTTAACCTGCAATTGTTGAGCGCTTTGAGTAGTGAGAAAAGCGCCATATAAATCCAAAGAATTATTATTATTACAATAGTATAACTTTAATACAAAAATAAGTATGTCCTATTCTAGTTGGTTCCTGCCTTACCTCATGTCAGAATAGGGTCTTACTGTCTGAAAAATGTAGGATTAAAGTGGTTAAAAATTAATACATAAGCAGTGCAAAAAATTCATGTACTGTGGAATCCCTTGAAAACCTATTTGTAGATAGAATTTTGTATTGTGTAATGCATTGTATTAGCTGTAGTTGAACATTGCTACAGTACTTGGTTCCTACACAATGAAAAATAACCTATACAAATGTAAATGTATTTAAATGTGTGAAAAAGACAGTTTATAGTGTATGGTACTATATTTGAGAAAGAAAGAAGAGTTGTATTCTTCACCTGTCATTCACCTGTCATTGCTTATGTAAACCAACAATAGTGAATCAGTGTCATGCCTTTAAGTGAGGCAGTTATTTGCTCTTTGTGACTGGTAAAGTTGTAACTGTAGAAAACCAAATAAACAGGTTACATCCATCCATCCATTTTCCAACCCGCTGAATCCGAACACAGGGTCACGGGGGTCTGCTGGAGCCAATCCCAGCCAACACAGGGCACAAGGCAGGGAACCAATCCCGGGCAGGGTGCCAACCCACCGCAGGACACACACAAACTCACCCACACACCAAGCACACACTAGGGCCAATTTAGAATCACCAATCCACCTAACCTGCATGTCTTTGGACTGTGGGAGGAAACCGGAGTGCCCGGAGGAAACTAAACAGGTTACAGTCTTTCAAAATTTCAAAGAGTGGCAATCTTCTTTTTCATTTTGTTCAATAAGTAGTATCCATGCATTTATTTTGTTAATTTTTATAGTAATGAGTTCTTGTCTACCTACTAGGTAGTACCTAGTATGAGTGAGCACATGTGAATGTGAGCATGTGTAAGGTGGTTGGCTCTGGGGTTGTCAAAAGTATCAAAATATTGATAAGTATCAATTTTAACATTTTAATTTTAGTTAAGTACTTGTTTTTCATAGTATTGATTCTGCAGCCTGCATTATTTTTGCACTTCTGGTTTGTCACGACTAGAATTGCAACCCCATTTCCATTCACTCACAGGTGTTAATATAACAACTTCAGCGGTTTTTGGGGTCTTCACTAGCACAGTTAATTGACAAAGAGGGCAGCCGAAATGGCATCTTGAATTACTTTGGATTTGTGGCAAATTGGGATGGACAACAACAAGATGATGTTGGGCATACACTGTGCAGTTTTAGCAAGATTTTAAGCGTGATTTGCAGTCCCGAAATGATTTTTCTGAGTTGGCTCGAATTTTGGCTTCATCAGCCATCACTTCATGTGCACTATGAGAGGGGTTGCGATGCCTGATTGCATCTTACAATTGGGTTCTCATACAATCACAAGAATTTCTTTCATGTCAGTAATTTCAGTCAGCTGTCTTGTACTATGAGCATTTTCATGGGGTGAATATTCTGATGTTGCTTTCAAATTTTATTGTGCATCAATCACAGTATATTGTACATTGGGTATTGCTGTTGTAATGCTCAGTTTCACATTGTTGATTTCAAAAATCTAAATATAATTTAGCAACCCACATACATCTAAATTGGCAAAATAAACACAACAGTAAATTACATAACTACGTGTCCAGTCACACTTTTTTCTTTGTACTTTCAGAGCACAGTATGGCAAGAGTCAGTAACACCGCTCCTTTTTTTTAAATGACATTTTGAGAAGCCTGTGGCTATCATGCTTTTTCATTGATATGAGTATAACTTTCCGTCAAGGCCTTATACACATGTATTCTGAGCACCCAGTTGGTGGCATTTCATTCAGACTGAATGTGTTTGTACAGTTTGTTCACATACACAACTAGGCACACTAACGTGCAGTGCGAGTTGTCACTTAGCCCACAAAGTTCTGTTCATTCAGGGGCAACAGGGTTAAGTAATAGGGCTTCTTTTCTCTCTTGATTTTTTTTTATATATATATATATATATATATAATATATATATATATATAATATAAACGGTGCTGTACTGTGCAGCGTTAGCAGATTATTTAATTGAATTAATTATATTTCATTACATTTACTAAGGTGCTACAACTTTTCAGTGTTCAGTTCATTGGTGAGAATCCTTTGTGTGTTAATACACTTTCAGCTGTGCACGCCTCACAGAAGAGCACATTGACATGCTTGTTTTTCATGCAAAAATTTGAAATCTACAAAGGCATCATAGTTTATTTGCACAAAAATGCAATTTTTCACTGTTTGCATTTATAGTACAGAAGGCCTTTAAATGTGTTAGTAGTCTATTGTATGTTATTATCTTGAACAATTGTTTATAAAAATCACTTTAATATTATTTTTACTTGAATGTTTAATGTTTGTTTTAAAATTTGGTTTAGTTATTCAATTAACATTTAATGACATTTGTAACATTTCTTTGTCCTACCTCATTAATAGTATTTGTTTTCATCAATGTAAAAAAAAAATAAAAAACCCTTTGACCAGATTTAAACGCCTTTACTTTTAAATTTTAGTTAATGTGAAGAGTTTATTGCGTACAGAATTGCAATTTATTTAAATATATTTTTATTGAGTCGCATACTATACTGTATTAAATATCAAAAACGGTATTGAATTTCAGTACTTTTCTTAGTATTGTATCATGCCTTAACATTTTGGTATTGTGACAGCCCTTGCTGATTCAGGCCTTATGGCCAGTGCCACTGTGATAGGCACCAGCTCTTCTGTGACTCTGACCCAGGTGAAGAAGTTTAAGAATGGGTAGATGGATGTATAGCATTTTGTCTTTGCATATATTTCCAGTAGGGGGTGATAGCTCTGTAGTTGGAATAAGTTCTTTTGTAATTGCGGTGTTTTAAGTAACCTGAAACTATAGATATAATATTAAAAGGCGATATCTCCCATAGTGATATGGTGGTAAGAAATCACATAAGAGAAAATAACAGCTTTCTTTAATGATGATTTACGCAACATTACAGACGAAGGAAGTCATAGCAAGACATTACCAAGGTGGGATCTTGATGTATACAGTCTGCCATTTTTCGTCGCTGCAATGGAAGGATTTTCAGGACGGATGACGTTATCACCCATCTGTCCGTCGGCTTCGAAGACTTGGCTGATGTCCAAGTCTTTTATACTGTTTTCTCCACGTGCAGGCCCTTACTTAGTTTCCAAACAAGGCAAGGAGAGGATTCAATTTCATCTCTAACATACAGAAATAGTACAATGCCCATTGTTGTAGTTGTACCTTTCTCTCTTCAAATGCTTGCCTAGCAGTTCTATTTGCTAAGAGCCCCTGTGTGCTAACTTTGGTCTGGCCTGTACATGTAAGTGGATTTATAAAATAATTTTTGTACAGAGCACAGTGACATTAAACTTATTATTCTGATTACAGCATAATATATATATTCATCCTTGGAAGGTGACATGCCTACCATGACAATAATTGTAATAATACAATTTAATCACAGTCTTACTTAACCTATCTTCAGTCTCACTTGGATGCAGCTTGCTAAAAATTTTCAGATCATAGTAACAGAAAAATATGGATCTCCACCCAAACCAAAATAAATACCAAAAGGTGGCTAACAGGAAGGGCAGCCCAATTATTTTCCATTTGCCATGCCTACATTAAGAGCTAAAAAGAACTTCAATTTTTTCTTTAACTCTTAACAATCCCAGACACCCAAGACACTTAAAATACTCTAGAATGCTCTTAAAGCCAGATGTTTAATCTAAATAGACATTATGAAAGGAAAGAAATTCAGTTCCATTTATCTCTGCCAAACATTAAGGAACAGAACACAGTAAAACAGAATGTGCACTTGAAAGGTTCATCAGGAAACCCAAGCAATGGGCACCACCATATCAGAAACAGAAAATATTTTTGCAACATAACTTGTTGCAATCTGTTCTAACCCTAACCCAACTCCTCAATGTTTGTAGTTTGAACACTAGCCTTATCGAAATATTCCAAGTATTTTAAAAGTTAAAATATAAAATACCGCATGCTTTATTGATAACAAATGAAGTAGATCTGTTGTTTCCTCATAAAACTCCAGCTCAACAAGGAGACATAATCCTCCAGTTTAAAAACATGCCAACTGTCAACTGGCACACCCATACTGCACAGCTGTTTATCTTGTTTTTTATAATTGCTTTAGTTAATTTAGATGTGGGTGGCACTTTTCAAGTTTACTGTCATGTTTATGGAGTATAATGAAATCTTACTTGCATGTCTGACCAACACAGAAAAGTGGTTAGCATTGCATCATGGAACATGCATCCCAATTTTGTATCTTGCACCCGTTTTTGTTGTCAGTGTGAAGTTATGCACATCCCTACTGTTGCTGCACAGGGCTTTCTCTGGGTACTCTAGTTTTCCACTTACATCCCAAAGATGTGCATGTTAGGTCAATTGGAAATTTTAAATTGGCCTCATGAGTGTTGGTGCGTCGGAGTGAATATGCCATTCAAGCAAGTCCTGACCTGGAACAAAGTAAGCTAGTGCTTTTTTCTAATAAGAGTAACAAAAGGCCCACGGGTCTGCTAAAACCAGTAATAGTGAAACACACATATGCCCAGCCACTTTTGAACTAACATATAAAAACACTGAGAATAATACAACAGTTTTTACAATATGGTAACGAATGTAATACTGACATAGAGAGCAAAATACATTTTCAAGAGTAAGATCCAGTATATAAATAAAATACATTCTTCCAAATATCAAACCTTAAGCATCATAATTAAACCTAAAGCCGTTTTAAGCATAAGCACTATCATAATCATTGGTTAAACAACAAATGAAGCAGAAGTGAATGGTCAATGATATTTCTAGCCATTAGTCCTTGACTGACTTCCACAAATACCAATGCAAATCAGAGTAATGTTGACCAGTTATGTGTCCCTTTTAAACCTTAATAATTATGAACATTGCCCACAACATTCTAAAATAAATTGTTCTGAAGAATCTTTCCAACACTAGAATGGGCGCTGAATTTCTTTGATATTGAGAAATTAACATGCTTCCCTTGTTTTAAATTTTTTTTGGACACTGGGTTATAGTGATACAGTATATTCAGTTTTCATAGAGTGCTTCCTAAATTCATTAGCTCAAGATTTGTCTTGGAACATTGGATATTTTAGGTATTCTTTGAGTGTCACAAACATTTAATGAATATCTTGGTTTTGACAGAAAATGTCTGTTTAGGTTCTGTTCATTTTTCACATTTTTAAAATGGATTTGAATGGTATTATACAACAGATTGCTGTTTTAGATGTGATCCTGTAATAATTTTTTAAATGGTGCTCCAGCTTCTTTTTGTATGCATTTCAAGGAGGACTATAAAAAGTAATGTTGGAAATTTGTCAACCTTCCTTCCATTTTGTAACTTGTTTTTTCTATATTTGTTCTTAGCTAACTAGAAAGATTACAATATGCAAGCTTTCGAGGCAACTCAGGCCCCTTCTTCAGGCAAGGGGCCTGAGTTGCCTCGAAAGCTTGCATATTGTAATCTTTCTAGTTAGCCAATAAAAGGTGTCATTTTGCTTGGCTTTTCTCTACATTCATAATGGCTAACACGGTACAACACCCTAGTACTACATATATTTGTTCTTGAAAGAGATACAGTAAGTTGACTGTTAAAGGTTTCAAACCTTAAACATTTTTAGATCTGTACTTTAGAAGCATGTAAAGAATAAATTAAGGGAAGTAATATTGCAAAACAAAAAAACTTAATAGTGGCTTTTAAAAGACATAATGCTCTATCAAACTGTGCACGGGAACCCCTCAAGGCTATGTGCACAGTTCATTGCTCTTTTATTCTGCTAACACATGACTATACCACCAAAACCAGCACTAATCAACTCATCCACTTTGCTGATGATACATCAGTAGTTGCTTCTTACAGAGTAGATGTGGAACAGTTAGTGAGCTGGTGTGTCCCAACAAGACAAAAGTTGATTTTGGACTTCTGAACAAAGGCTGCACATCCCCCTCTGAATATCAGTGGCTTCCCTGTGGAAGAGGGATCAGCAGCACAAAATTCATGGACGTTTACATCACTGAGGATCTCTCCTGGACTCTCAATACCACATAGCAGGCCAAGCAAGCTCGGCAGAGGATGCATTTCCTTAAGAGGATGAAGCAAGTGGGAATCCCCCCTCTAATCCTTGCCCCCTTCTATTGTGGTACTACTGAGAGTGCTCTGATGAATGGCATTACATCTTGGTACAGAAACTGCAGTTTGTCTGACAGCAGACTCTGCAACATGTGGTGAGGATGGCTGAAAGGTTTATCAGAGTCTTTCTACCCTCCATTTGAGGACTTTTTTAAGGATATATGCAAGAAGAAAGCCCTGTGCATTGTGAGAGACTCCTCACATCCCTCTCATGGACTGTTCAATCTCTTGCCATCTGGTAGGAGACCTCGCTCGATAAAATCAAGACAGCAAGAATGTGTAGTAGCTTCTTTCCACAGGCAATAAGACTGCTAAACTCTCTAACATGCACATTACTAAGCCTTTTTTATATGTGTAATTATTTACTTTTAACCATAGTATTCAGTTGACAACTTTATACTTTTAACTCCGGTATTGGTTGAACCTTGTGAATTCAGCACTGTCTTTGTATTGTTCTCATTTACTTTCTTGTGGTTTACTTTTTTGTGGTTTTCCCTGTCCCTTTTTGCACATTCTCTGGCGTTGAGAAATGCAATTTCATCCTATTGCATTTTAGATAATGGCTGGACAAATAAACTTGAATTTTAAAGTTGGACTAGTCTTGGTCTTTAAAGAGAATAAAATGGAAAAAGTGAAAGTAAGATTTTAAATGTTTTTAGAAGAGCTTTTATAGTATACAGTTTGCTATTCCATATATAACATTTAAGAGTCTGAAGGAGGCTGTTATAAATAGGACTGTACTCGTTACATTTTCTAATTTCTTTTAAAGTACTCTTTTGGATGTTTTGTCATCAGATAGTTAGATAAATTCAAGAAATATACCAAAAAATTTATAACTTAAAAGAAGATAACAGGAATAAACACGGTAGAAAATGTACTCATGGTATAACAGTAAGTTGCATTTGGCAACTTGGCTAATTGATTTGAAAGCTGGAGCATTTTAAATTTTTTTAGTTAACTTCATCAAAGAGTCAGTTGTCTTATTTTTGTTTGTTAAATATACATACAAATTTACATCTAATTTTTTTTACACATCAGTGGACAAGTTAGTACTGGAAACGGCTAAATTATTATCCTTGATTTACACATGCACCCCAGTTACCTATGTTACATTAACTCATCACTCATTTTTCAAACACAGCGGTGGCAAAGGACCCTTGTAGGGTTACAGACTAAATGCAAAGCAATCTCAATAACTCTACAGAGGCAAAGGTGCCTGTTGCTGCCCCTGGGCATTTCATCTGAAATGGCTGTGTTTCAGGATACCAGAAGACGCTTCAAGAGCTGCAGCCCTGTTGGGACTTCCAAGATAAACTACCTTTGAAAGGGATGCAAAAATTCAAACAGAGCAAATATGCAAGAGGCAAGCGACCTCACTTTAGTACATTAGCAGGGCCAAGAGAAACGCCTACACTAGCCCTCAAAAGTTTTGGAACACCTCAGGTTTTTATGGAAATGCATGCAATTTAATGTTTTAATGAAATCAAGACATAGAACCAATAAGCAATGGTAAATAAAAATAAGTCAAGGAATCTTTAAGTGTACAAAGTTTTATTCAAATTTTTCATTCATCAAAGTTGCCAGCTTTTGCTGATATAATAGCCTCTCCATCATAGTCGAAACCGAGACTTGGTTTTTTCAACCACTGTTAAGATATGTTTGAAGCTGTTGCGCTGTGAGGTGCCTATCACGCATGCTGGATAGCCTAAGAAACTTGTGTTATGATTAGGTTGTGATTTTGGGTCTGCCAGATCACTTCCTTCAGTTTCTTCTGATTTCCAATTGCCTTTGGATTGTGTAGGACACCGTACTCACTGACACTGATTTTTGATCAGTAACGGTAATGGTGCTCCGTCTCATGTCATTTTCTTGCTATTATCACTGGAATTTACAACATTCTACAGTATAATATTGTCCAAGTAGTACTTCAGAGGGTGCAGTAACACAGTATGTTCCATCTCTGCTTTAAGACTGACACAGGGTTCTTAAGTAATCAACAGAAATTGGGACATCAGTGCAAACTGGCTGCTTAAACTTGCAAGACTTAGTTTACTTTAGTTGTTACAGATCATCTGAAGGTTGCAACCTATTAGTTGTTCCCTGAAGAAGGTCCTTGTGTAATACTCTGTATATGCAGTGTATATCCTTCAGTTCTTTAATAATTAACCCTAATAAGGGTGTATGATTCAGAATAATTCAGAATGAGCATGGCTTGCACCTGAACAGACATGCACTATACATGCTCCAACAAGGGCAGATAATTACCAATAAAAGAGCTAAACAAATAAATCACTCAAACAGGCACACTGGGGCAAATGATAGCAATAAACAAGGCAGGTTTCAGTGAGAAAATATTCAAACTTTACTCATTGCTTATGTTTATATGCACAGAAAGCAGGCATTAAGTACTAGAAGTCAAAAGAAAAGTAGAATAAAAGATACAACCCAAATTCATTTCAGTATCCATGAAAACGAGCTTGTCTATTAGTATAACTAGGAGAGAGTTTATTCTTCTTAATCCAACTGAAGCATTCTGTAGAAGATTGCACTGCCCTGACGACAGCAGAAGTGTAATAATAAACAATCATATTACAATTAGGAGAGGTGGCCAAATTCCACTTGATGACAAGGTCTCTACTTAGTTAACCATAACCCAACATTACTGAGCAAAATCTCCCCTTTCTAGAATATCCTGTGCTTCTAGAGAGTCTCACTTGCCTGTTTCCTTGCTGCTTAATATTTTGTCTGACTTCAATTTAAATGCTTTTGTTAATGTATTTATTTGCTATTAATTAACAACTTTTCACACAACCTACTTTAAAAATGATTCCTTTCCTAATTTCCTTATCTACTGGCCTGCTTTGTCAGTTTTACCTGCTTTAATGTATACACCCTAATTTCTAACAGACCAGAAAATGTAGGTTCATAAAATTGATGTATGAATGGATAATTCCAAGTAAGAAACTTGTTCAAACTTGTTTATAGCATGCCAGGTGAAATTCAAATCTTATTATAAAATAAAAAAATACTATTCACATGAAAATTTTTCCAAGAATAAAGCAAGTGTTTGTCACATTCTTGTATAATAAATGGATAGATAGAGATTTGTTGCATTAACAAATAATTTGCAAGCGTGGACTTTACATTTCTGGAAATTTGTGTATCAAAATGATTTAATTGGTTGGATATTTTGATATATTGGCTTTTACTGGCGTATTGTTGACTGTGCAACAACACATGTGCCACTCAGAGGTTAAACATTAAGAGAGATCTCATTTTAAAGAATCGCCCCAACCCCCCCTGTTTTAGACAAAACTGAAACAGTAGAAGCTGCTTGTATATCTATTTGTACCTAATTAGAGTCACTTCCACCAGTTCATCATAATATGCATTCAAACTGAATTAGTCAATAATGGATTATGGGAACATTTCTCATATAACAAGCTTAGTCATTTTGTTCTCCTTTAAGGGCAATTGATTGAAAGGATTCTTCTCAGGCCTCAACAAGAGCAGAATTCTTTTACCATGAGGTGAATTTAAAAAAAAGTTGCATAAAGCCACATGAAAATACAAAATTTTGGGTACAACAGTATGAATATTATGTTATGCAGATTTAGTTCAGGTATATAACATACTGTATAGGTGGGACATTTAGCTATAGAACACTGCTTTTAGAGTCATCATTTCATGGCAGTTATTTGAAAGTATAGTTAAATCCTTAGGGAATGTTGGAAACAGCCCTGGGCACTTTGTTTGTCAATTCCTAAATCACACTGGATGGATAAACCTGTGTAAATACTATAGTTGGGTTCTATTTGCCCGTGCAGAATTGGTAGTGTTTTACTTGTGTTTTCCATTGAGCTTTCTACAATCTTTAAACACTAGAGTCAGAAATGATTGAGTATATTTGGAAGTGAATACCTCTTCCCAAGTTATTAACAAAATTCACATATTTTACCTCGAGAGAGAAATGCAATTATAGTTGTTAGGAAGATATCCTAAAAGGAGTCTCTATGCCCTTATATTGAAAAAGCTTAAAATGTAACTGTTAAGTGCTACTCATACTTTTATTTCTATTTTGCAAGTATTAGCCATAAGTTGTGTGAAAGCTATAGATGTACACAAAATACTTAAATTAAAACGGTTCACTATCTATCTTTTGCAAAATATCAAGATGGTTATATCTCTTTAGATGAGTTTTTGAAGTCTGACATCTTTTAGTATGGAACATAATTATTGTATACTGTATTACTGTTACATGAGAAGTTCTGCAAATCTGTACTGCAGTGTCACCAGCTGAAGTTAATGCAAGAAGAGGCATAGCAGGTGAAGTCTGTTAAGTGTTTTGTGTTTCCAGAAATGTGTAGTTTTTGGACCTTTTTTCCATTAACATTTGCAATTCCAAGTAACTTATTTCTTTAAAACCTATATCGATCATGCACAGCTACCTGTTTCTCCCAGATAATATGAATATGAATTAGTTTTGATAAATATGTCACAAGCTATGATTTCTTATACAGTAGTTAAGTCAGTTGTCATTAGTGTGAACTTCAATTATTCTTTTATCTTTTTTTTTTTTTTTTTTTCCAGATACAAATATAAGTCACCTCACTCAACATTTCTGCCTCATCCTGACCCTTGGTCAAAACAAATTTTCACTCTTCAGTTTTTGTTGGTGTTAGTGCAGCATGAATTCATGATCACATGACCTTAGATATGGACGCAGTCCTGTCCGAGTTTGTTCGCTCGACAGGGGCTGATCCAGGCTTAGCCAGAGACCTGCTTGAAGGTAAGAATATTTTAATAGGAATACTAAAACTGAATTATTAACTGAAATAAAGCATTGACAAAGAAATTACATCACTACTGCTTCATCATGGACTATTACTGAAGTATGTTTCAATAGGATGGAGCCCTTGTAGCAACCCTTAGCCATCTATACCCAGAAATATTAGCAAAGAGGCAAAGGTTTTAAGCATAAATGGTGTTTACTCATTTTCTCACCACAATACTGTACCAAACTGCTACTCCTCTCCATTACTGCCTCTTTGTTTGCCTACTTTTCTCTCTGTTACTTTCACTTGGCTGTCTAATCTCTTACCACTGGAGTAACAGAATGACTGCCTTGACTTTGAACTAAATTGGCCTTTGCCACAGGTGGACATTTTCTCCCTATCCCAAGGTCACCTTCATGTCCTGTGGTTTAGAGCTTTGACAGCTGCTTACCTTCCATTGCTTCATGAAAAACAGGCTAGAATGGCCACTAGTGGTCAGAGCTGTCCCTGCAAACCCTAGCTTTTCCTTTTCCTTAAAGGGCCAAGTTTCCGAGGTATTTTCTCATCTGAAAGCTATGTCCTACAGCAGTACCATTTCCTACATTTCCATCTGGGACTGTATACCCTATAGTGAGCAGGAGATCTTGCTCTCTCTGAAATTTGTTTCCTAGCTACATACCTTTATAAGGTGAGATTCAGGTATCTCTGGCAATCACTGGGTTGCTTGCATCATAGCATCCTGGAGAGCACCTTTGATCCTACCTGTTGTTTTTCGGGGTAAATAGCAGAAGCACTGTCCATGTTTGAGCTGCCAGAGGGCAGTATGCCATTTCTGCACTGTCTGGTACAAAACCTTTCCTGTAGTATATATGCCTCTGTTTCTCTGTCTGCCCTGGTACTCTTTTATTTTAATTATAGGTGATATTTTTGCTATCATCATCATTGATACACAGTATCAGATAAACTAGTATCAAAGTATATAACCTTCTAGTGAACTAATTCTGTTATGAATTTTTGTAATAATAAATCTATAATCCTACAGTAAGTATGATCATTTAACTATTGCAATGTTACAGGTAAGAACTGGGACCTCAGTGCTGCTTTGAGTGACTTTGAGCAGCTTCGGCAGGTTCATGCTGCAAACTTGCCATACTGTTTTCCAGAAGAGCGGGTTGCCAGGCATGCAGAAAAGGAGATACCTCGAGTCGGTCGTCCTGTACTACACAGGCAAGATGATATTGTGCAAGGTAAAACTGTTTCTTGCATTCATAATTCTTTAATTGAAAGTATATGTAATTTTGCTTGAGAAAGAAGTACATACATACTCTTGTAATAAAATATAACAAGACAGATTTGAATAAAATGCTTCTTTAGAAACAATACTTACAGGTCCAGATTTAATTTAATTTAATTTCAGGGAAGAAGTTCCAACAGAGAATTTTGTCTATAGTTATGGCTGCACAATATTATTCAATCATTGGTAATAAAATTGTGTCAAATGCTTTGGCCTAATTGTTTTAATGACAAAACATGGAACAACTCTTGCATGTTATTATCACTTTAATTGGAGTACAGACCAGGATGTGTCATCATCGTCAAGCTGGTGTAACTAGTATTTGTTCTTTTAATTAGAGAGTAAAGTTATTCCAAGGCAGCCTCATCCAGTATTATTTCAATCTACCTTTCTTCTTGTATTTTATTGCACTGTATAATAAAATGTAAGATGGAGAACCATTTTAACACTTTGTTGGGAAGCAACTATGCAATCATATGACTTTTGGAGGTCACATTATGTCTTCTGAAAGGACTTGTGGCATATCTGCACTGTATTTCAGAAGTGCTATATAGCCTGCTTTAACATTTGTAATCTTTCACTATTTTATGTTTATTTCTGAACAGAAAAGCGGTTGTCTCGTGGCATTTCCCATGCTAGTTCTTCAATTGTTTCCTTGGCACGCTCGCATGTATCAAGCACCAGCAGTAGTGGCAGCAGTGGTAGTGAGCTACTCCTGGATACACCAGTTTGCACATTTCAGCTACCTGATCTCACAGTGTACAGAGAAGATTTTCGCAGCTTTATAGAAAGGGACCTCATTGAGCAGTCCATGCTAATTGCCTTGGAGCAGGCAGGTAAGGTTTTATTACATGAAATTGAAGATAGCTAGCACCTTCTGTTGCAAGTTTCAACTCTTTACAATAAACTGAATCATTCACTTTTATAAAGTAGTATAACATGGGAAAATAGGAATTTCACTTAAATAAAAGAAGAAGTAAAAAATGATTATCAGGAAATTTGCATCCTTTTAAGAGTGCATGATATTTGATAAGCAATTAGTCTAAATGGTCATAACATCAATCTAAATACACATGTTCAAAAATAAAGTACAATTGCAATATTTGCAAGTATTTTTTTATGCTTTTCAAAAATGAAACAACCAATTATTAAACTTTAAATAAGGACTTTTTTCTTTCAGCAATTTCACAAATAATGTTTTTTTTTTTCCTTCCTGTGTTAAGGCCGTTTGAACTGGTGGACACGTGTTGGAGCAAGCTGTCAAAGCTTATTGCCTCTTGCTACCACGGGTGATGGAAATTGTCTTCTGCATGCTGCATCATTAGGTATTGCATTATATTTCTATTAAAAGGATAGATATGATTTTGAAAGCAAGTTACAGCAAATAATTTATTAGGTGGCTTTATTATTTTTTTAATATTTGGTTCACTCCCTTGTTCAGGATCAGACTATAGTACATATGTTTATATACACACTTTTTAAGTTATAGCACCATTACAGATGGGTTAAATGACTTCTGATTCTAGAACTGAACAGGCAGACTTAATGTTCAAGTCCAGTACCTATAGCTGTAGAAGGAACATTTTTTTTTTTTTTTTTTTGCTGTTGCTTTATTTGTCAGGATGTTGTTGCTCAGGATTTTTTAGTCTTTGTCTAGGGGGACCACTGTCACAGCATTTCCTTTTTACTACAGTGAGCTTTAAGAACAATGCCTTTTCTCAGATTTTGAGCCCTGAAATAAATTAATTTAATTTGTTTCTGGGAGGGTGTGCTATAAGAAACACCATTTATAGAAGCTGAATTGCTCTTCCTTAAAATGATTTACTTGGGTAATGTCGAGTACTGCCACTGGTATGCAATATGCCATACCACATTGTGTTTGCCTGGCTTCTATGTTAGAGCAAGGTTTTTAGTAATAGTTGTTCAACAGATTTTAATTTACCATATACCAATATAAAGGAAGTTTAATGGATGTATATGCTACAGTGGATATGAAACAACCTGATAAAACCACTTTTGAAAGCCAGCTAACAAAAAAGAATGTATTGTCTTATTTTTAAACCTTAGAAATGAAAACTTGATAGGAATTATAAGCTTGGCTGAAATAAACCACTGTATTATGAAAAAAGAAGAACACAGTGACACGGGTTAGTTCTTTACTACTTAAGACTAGGCAGAATTATGGTCTTTTTGTGGTATAGCGGGTCTGCGGCTTCAAAAAAAGGGCCAGTTTTAAATCCATAGAGCCGTGTCGTTCTCCATGGGCACGATTGCATGACCGCAGGGAGTTAATGAGGTAGTTGGAGCGAGTCTCACCTGCACGTGTGGGTGCGATCGTTCTCAATTGCTTCATTGGCTTCCTGCGGCATGTGATTAAGGCACTGCGCCCACGGAGATGGGAGTGTGTGTGTGTGTGTGTGTGTGTGTGTGTGTGTGTGTGTGTGTGTGTGTGTATATATATATAATATTTATACAGTACAGGTCAGCATAAGGAAGTGGGAAGAATTCAAAGATGAGAGGAAAAAAAGATCGAAACAGAAGGAGTTTAAAGGACATGAAAGGCAGGCTTGGAAACGACGATCTGGCCACCTAGAGGGAGGAGACAGCACGGGCTGGGGCCCCGTGAGGAGCATTAGCTGTGGCACTCTAGGGGCTAGTTCACCCCACTGAACATTCGGGTGGAGTGTGGCGAGCAAGGCAGGTGCCCTCCCTAGGCTTCCAAGGTGTGAGCGCGAAGGAAGAAGGGAGGAGAGCCAACCTCTCCTGAATGATAGGGATTGCAGCCTTGTGTTTTTAAATTTTATTACCCTGGCAACTAGACCACCCTGCCAATTTTAAAGGATAAATATTTACAAGGAAACTCAGTTTGCACCTCAGAATGAAGTGCCTTTAGCACTAGTTATAATCCCTATAGAAATAATTTTTTTTTTTCTGCATTTAATAATTAAAATTACAAACAAGGAAATAAAACATTTTCATTTGAAAACTACAAACATTTTTGAACTGACCATGCAGTCTGAGAAAACATGATTAATATACACTAAATACCTTAAACACGTCAGACTAAAGGTTCAAAATAAAAAAATACTTGGTGATGAGAGACTAGGTGAAGGCTAATAAATATTTTTTTCAGTTACAGTATGATGCATTTAACTGAGATGCTTTGGCAGTCATCAACACAAAGTATTCTATAATAAAGTGGAACAAGCATCTAGATATTTTTTAGAACTAATTTTAATAATACAGCTGAAAGTGTTTTTCTCTGTGTGCTTGTCCAGTATGCATCAACACAGATGAACCCATCTCTAAATTTTGTACAGATTACCCATTTGAACTGGGGAAGGTTGTAGGCATGTTTCATTCCAAAATGTATGCATTTCCCATGGTGGAAACACTGATGGAAACATAATTCTAGTGAAAAATAAAACAAGAAAACATGACACAAGTATTCAAACTTTTGAGTTAATACTTGGTAAGAAGCATTATCTTTGTAGTATGATGTTGGTATAAGATAATTAAGGATACGCCCTAATAGTACTAGGGTGTTGTACCGTGTTAGCCATTATGTTACACTTCAAGAAAGTCACCAGTGTAGCAAGAGTTGGGTGACCTGTGAACACACTTCTTACACCACAGTGTGACACTGTGCTTTTCATTTGTTACCATGAAATGGGTTATGTATCATGAGCATGTAAGTTGTTATACAGTAGCTTGATCAAAGACAAACTGCTAGATATAATATAACTACTCACTTATTTAAATGTCTGTTTTCCTGTTTTATTACTCTATGAATTTTAAGGTATTTTGTGTTTAGATAGATAGATAGATAGATAGATACATAGATACTTTATTAATCCCAATGGGAAATTCACATTCTTCAGCAGCAGCATACTGATACAATAAATAATATTAAATTAAAGAATGATAATAATACAGGTGAAAAAAAAAACAGACAATAACTATGTATAATGTTAAATATTAACGTTTACCCCCCCTGGTGGAATTAAAGAGTCGCATAGTTTGGGGGAGGAACGATCTCCTCAATCTGTCTGTGGAGCAGAACAGTGACAGCAGTCTGTCGCTGAAGCTGCTCTTCTGTCTGGAGATGACATTATTTAGTGGATGCAGTGGATTCTCCATAATTGATAGGAGCCTGCTGAGCGCCCTTCGCTCTGCCACAGATGTTAAACTGTCCAGCTCCATGCCAACAATAGAGCCTGCCTTCCTCACCAGTTTGTCCAGGCGTGAGGCGTCTTTCCTCTTAATGCTGCCTCCCCAGCACACCACTGCGTAGAAGAGGGCGCTCGCCACAACTGTTTGATAGAACATCTGTAGCATCTTATTGCAGATGTTGAAGGAAGCCAGCCTTCTAAGGAAGTATAACCGGCTTTGTCCTTTCTTGCACAGCGCATCAGTATTGGCAGTCCAGTCTAATTTATCATCCAGCTGCACTCCCAGATATTTATAGGTCTGCACCATCTGCACACAGTCACCTTTGATGATCACTGGGTCTATGAGGGGTCTGGGCCTCCTAAAATCCACCACCAGCTCCTTGGTTTTGCTAGTGTTCAGGTGTAGGTGGTTTGAGTCGGACCATTTAACAAAGTCATTGATTAGGTCCCTATACTCCTCCTCCAGCCCATTCCTGATACAGCCCACGATAGCAGTGTCATCAGCGAACTTTTGCACATGGCAGGACTCCGAGTTGTATTGGAAGTCCGATGTATATAGGCTGAACAGGACCGGAGAAAGTACAGTCCCTTGTGGCGCTCCTGTGTTGCTGACCACAATGTCAGACGTGCAGTTCCCAAGACGCACATACTGAGGTCTGTCTTTAAGATAGTCCACGATCCATGCCACTAGGTATGAATCTAATCCCATCTCTGTCAGCTTGTCCCTAAGGAGCAGAGGTTGGATTGTGTTGAAGGCGCTAGAGAAGTCTAGAAACATAATTCTTACAGCGCCACTGCCTCTGTCCAAGTGGGAGAGGGATCGATGTAGCATATAGATGATGGCATCTTCCGCTCCCACCTTCTCCTGATATGCAAACTGCAAAGGGTCAAGGGCGTGTTGAACCTGTGGCCTAAGGTGGTGAAGCAGCAGCCTCTCCATGGTCTTCATCACATGTGATGTCAGAGCAACAGGCCGAAAGTCATTCAGCTCACTAGGACGTGATACCTTTGGGACTGGGGTGATACAAGATGTTTTCCAAAGCCTCGGGACTCTCCCCTGTTCCAGGCTCAGGTTGAAGATGCGCTGTAGAGGACCCCCCAGCTCCGATGCACAGACCTTCAGCAGTCGTGGCGATACTCCATCTGGACCCGCTGCTTTGCTGGCACGAAGTCTCCTCAGCTCTCTGCTCACTTGCGCTGTTGTAATTATGGGTGGGGATGTCTTTCCTATGCTGGTATCAGCAGAAGGATGTGTGGAGGGTGCAGTACTCCGAGGTGAGAGTGAGAGTGGGTTAGGGTGGTCAAACCTGTTAAAAAAGTTGTTCATTTGGTTTGCTCTCTTCACGTCTCTCTCAATGGTGGTACCCCGCTTCGAGCTGGAGCCAGTGATGATCTTCATCCCATCCCACACTTCCTTCATGCTGTTATTCTGCAACTTCTGCTCCAGCTTTCTCCTGTACTGCTCCTTCACCGCCCTGAGTTGGACTCGGAGTTCCTTCTGCACGCGCTTGAGCTCATGCTGATCACCGTCTTTAAAAGCCCTTTTCTTCTGATTCAAAAGGCCCTTGATGTCACTTGTAATCCATGGCTTGTTGTTAGCATAGCAGCGTACTGTTCTTACTGGAACTACAATGTCCATACAGAAGTTGATGTAATCAGTAGTGCAGTCAACAACTTCCTCAATGTTCTCATTATGAGATCCCTGCAGGATATCCCAGTCTGTAGTTCCAAAAAGTTCTCTCAGAGTATTCTCAGCCTCCGGGGTCCACTTCCTGAATGATCGTGTGGTTACAGGTAGGACTCTAACTTTTGGTTTATAGTGAGGCTGAAGCTGAACCAGGTTATGATCTCCTTTCCCAAGCGCAGGCAGCGGGGTGGCGCTGTATGCGTCTTTAACGTTTCCATACAGATCCCAATAATCTTTTTTTTGTGTGGGCAGTAATTGTTCCAGTTGAAGCTAAATGATTTTTATGTGAGTAGGCACTCTGTGGTCCCATTCTGTGAGTTGGTGTGCCATGACACTTTGCTTATGAGATATTGTTGCTCCTAGACATTTCCACTTCACAGTAACACCACTTACAGTTGAATGGAGTACAGAAATTTGAGGCACAGAACTGTTGGAAAAGTGGTACTTGATGATAGTGTCATGTTGAAAGATACTAAAGAATGATCCCATACTACTGCCAGTGTTTTTCTATCAAGATTACGCAGGTTGGGGAGCATGCACTTAATAGAGTGCATAGATTCATGACGAACCACCCAGATTGGGACCCGAGTGCAGCCATGCAGCTACTTGCACAATAATTGAACATCTTTACCAACATGTATACAGTAATCCCTCGCTATATTGCGCTTCGACTTTCGCAGCTTCACTCTATCGTGGATTTTATATGTAAGCATATTTAAATATATATCGCAGATTTTTTGCTGGTTCGCGGATTTCTGCGGACAATGGGTTTTTTAATTTCTGGTACATGCTTCCTCAGTTGGTTTGCCCAGTTGATTTCATACAAGGGACGCTATTGGCAGATGGCTGAGAAGCTACCCAACCAGAGCGCGTATTACGTATTAAATAAAACTCCTCAAATATATTGTGAGCACTGGGGCTCTTCGCACCCCTAGAGGATATGGCCGCTCCTCAAAAAACGCTGAAAGATTACCTTCACATTGCTCTCTTCTTTGCTGGGCTTACATATGGCTGCTTTATCAAGTGATATGCTTCCTGCACGGTGCTCCGCATACTTAAAAGATCAAACAGCACGTATTGATTTTTGATTTTTACTTTTCTCTCTCTCTCTCTCGCTCTGACATTCTCTGCTCCTGATGGAGGGGGTGTGAGCAGGGGGGCTGTTCGCACACCTAGACGATACGGACGCTTGTCTAAAAATGCTGAAAGATTACCTTCATGTTGCTCCCTTCTGTGCAGCTGCTTCGTGAAGCAACAGGCTTCCCGCACGGTGATTCACATACTTAAAAGCTCGAAGGGCACGTATTGATTTTCTCTCTGACATTCTCTGCTGCTGATGGAGGGGGTGTGAGCTGCTGCCTTCCTAGCAACTGCTTTGTGCGGCGGTGCTTCGCATACTTAAAAGCCAAACAGCCCTATTGATTTCTGATTGTTTGCTTTTTCTCTCTCTCTCTCTGACATTCTCTGCTCCTGACGCGCACTCCTTTGAAGAGGAAGATATGTTTGCATTCTTTTAATTGTGAGACAGAACTGTCATCTCTGATTGTTTGCTTTTTCTCTCTCTCTCTCTCTCTCTCTCTCTCTGACATTCTCTGCTCCTGACGCGCACTCCTTTGAAGAGGAAGATATGTTTGCATTCTTTTAATTGTGAGACGGAACTGTCATCTCTGTCTTGTTATGGAGCACAGTTTAAACTTTTGAAAAAGAGACAAATGTTTGTTTGCAGTGTTTGAATAAAGTTCCTGTCTCTCTACAACCTCCTGTGTCTCTGTGCAAATCTGTGACCCAAGCATGACAATATAAAAATAACCATATAAACATATGGTTTCTACTTCGCGGATTTTCACCTTTCGCGGAGGGTTCTGGAATGCAACCCCCGCGATCGAGGAGGGATTACTGTACTGTAAATGGCCAAAGCCAGCAATGAGAGGACATGTTTAGCTGCTTTTGGCCATAACCTGTACTTTGGATGCTTACTTATTGGTTTTGCCTACAAATTGATAAAAATTATATATTTTGTACTGCGGTGGGTTGGCACCCTGCCCAGGATTGTTTCCTGCCTTGTGCCCTGTGTTAGCTGGGATTGGCTCCAGCAGACCCCCGTGACCCTGTGTTCGGATTCAGCGGGTTGGAAAATGGATGGATGGATGGATATATTTTGTACAGCATTATACCTTAAAACAGTTTTCTGCATGGAATAAAAAGTATTTTCTGCATATTAATGTCACTTTCAAATGAATATTTACAATATTCCACATATGTGCTCTATTCATAAATCTATATAACTGAAATATATGTAAAGTTAGTAGTTCTCCAGTTTTTCAAAAATAATGTTTAGCTTAAAATTAATTCTAACAAGTTTGTAACTCAAGCAGCTACTTTTTCATTGGCTAAGCACATTAGAATGGTATAAAAATATAAAATTATTGTTGTAGTTGTTTTACTTTTTCTGTCTTTGTTGTTGTTTTTTTTTTATCTCATTCAGCAATCTGAAATATTTAGTTTGTCAGGTGCTTTAATAGTGGCCTGGGATAGCTAAATGAGCGCATCACTTATTATGAGTCCACAGCTATATTTGCAAAATGTTGTGCACTATAAAACTGTCCTACCATTATAATGCTAGATGATTAAAATGCATTTGAAAAACAAATTCTGAATTGTAGTTGATCCTGTAGTCATCTCTGTTCATATAGCCATGAGCAGTATTTTCTTCCAAGTATAACGTATTTGAAATTTTAGACCATTATGTGCTCTTAGCTTAAGATGTGTGTCTACCCATCTGTTTGATGAAGATTAGAGTTGTAGTGCTTTGAGAAAATGCTATTATTCTGATTAGATGTTTTTACTTGAAACTGCATGTTAAAATAAAAATTCTTGCTTGGAGCAGTGGAAGATTTTGCAATTCCTGAGACACTTTTCAGCCAGCTCAGCTTCCACCTAGAATGCCAAAAGGGTAAACTGTTTTTGTATTATTAAATGTTTTTTTTTGCCAAAGTATCATTATTGTTTTATACCTTAGAAGAGTAAATGTCATAATTAAGAAAAGATAAACATGCGAATCTGAACTCCTTTTGATAGAATATTTATACCATGTCCTTTGTTGTAGGCATGTGGGGATTTCATGATCGAGATCTCATGTTGCGCAAGTCCCTTTATACGCTTATGGACAAGGGAACCGAGAAGGAAGCGCTAAAGAGAAGATGGAGATGGCAACAGACACAGCAAAACAAAGAGGTAATTGCAGGTTTTTTAATTGATTAATAATTGAAAACATACAATAAGATGAAAGGCTAAACATTTCTTGCCATACTTGTTCTTTCTCATAGGTAAGTATTAACATGATTCATGGGATGAAACTTTTCAAGATATGCCACTAACTTCTTTCTCTTCATAACTGATATTACATTCCCCAATGTCTGTAGTGTAATTGCGTATATCCATCTTTCATCATGTGTGTTCTGTATAATTATTTATAAAGTTGGCTGCTACTAGTGATATTTTCATAACGAGAACTAGAACTAAAAATATTGTTTTTCATTTTACAAGAATGAGAACTGAAATTAAGGCAAACAGAGAAACTAAATACAAATAAAAAATATTGATATGTGAATGAACTAAAACAAGAACGAAAACTGAGCAAAAACGAAAGTCCAGTTCAGTCGCCCAGAGCATTCAGTTACGTTGCGCTGTTCACTTTGCAGTGATCTTAGTTTCTTGGGCTTACTATAGTCACATGGCGCAACTTCCGTAAAGGACCTTTGTTTGTTTGTTGAGCACATTTGGCTCATCGGGTTGAAGCAGGTAAGCACTTGTGTTTGTAGGTGGTGAGTTTTACACAGATGTTTGTGAGTAGAAAGTGAGAAAGTAACATGTGGAAATACTAATTACAGCGCTGATGATAATAAAAGCAAATGTAGCCTGTGAGAAGAAGAAAATAGTCTTCAGTGCAGGACCAACTGGATCAGTACTTAGTTGAAGTCCAGCACTTCTCTGGTACCATGACTGCACTTCAGTACAGGAACGTGCGATCAGGGAAGGCATGAAAAGTAAAAAAATTTTCCACTGGTCTGTGCTATACATTTGTTTTCTGTATGATACCAATAATTTTGATCATTTTTATAGTCAAAATCGCTGAATTTGCCCATTTCCTGATCAAATACAGGGGAGAAACGTGAGGTGCAGTAGCAGTGAGCCGAGCCTCACTTCAGACTGCACTATCACTAACACACTGTGTTGATGCATGCAATTGGCGCATGCCTGTTGCTGTTTCTCTGTGTGTCCCCAATATAATGTTTGCAGACACGTTTATTATACACCTTGACTTTTCACAATCTGGCTAATATCTTTAATGAATGTGTGTGACATATTTAGTCTTGCTGATCGGACATAAAACCTCTGTGAAAAGGCACAAGGTGAGGCAGACAGTAACGTGCCGCACCGAAGTGGGTGGATGTGAGCCCAACATTTGCTCGTTGCTGCTGTACTTCTATGCAGAGGCTCTGGGTGCCAATAAGTTAGCGATATCAGAAAGTCAAGTGCACTGCAGCAGTCCGTTTATTTTATTTTTTCTTCCAACTAATTGCCAAAATGGAAGTTTAAGACTTTTAAAACTAAAGGAAAATAAGGAGGACTTTTGCAAGAAAGTGAGGGAGATTTTCTTGGACAAGTATAGGCACATGGACTTCATTTACAAATAAAGGTAAGACGATAAATGGTTTTCAAGTTTATAAAATATGGGATCAGACTAAGAAAAAAAGTCCAATATTTAAAGACTAAATTTTGACCTTAAATAAAATATTGTATTGTTTTTCTTGTTAAATTTTTGTTGAACAGACTGTATTAAAATTGATTAAGCATCAGAATTAAAAGCTTTTAAAAACAACTAAATATTTCAATTAAGGTGAAAATTGAAATCCGTTTTTTTTTTTTTTTTGTACACCACTCTATACTTTCATTTGTATTGAATGAGTATGAATTGTGAAATTGCAATGCCAAATGTAGAACACATGGAGGGTGCAGAGCAAATGCGCTCTCTCTGCTCTCTCTCTCGCCGCTATAAATGTACTGTTCTTACCTATGTGTGTGTAATGAATGCTGATGAGATATGAATCATAACCAGTAGGCAATGTGCATGCTGCCAGTTGAATAGTGAATAAGCTACTCTTTGGGTTCATATATTTGTAACTCTGACTCTGAAGGAGTCAGTGCCTCACCAGCCATGAACCTCACCACACGTCACTGCTTCAGTACTACCAGCAAAAGTTGTCAACATACAGTCTACTGGCGCCAGTGGCTGAGAACCTTGCCTGTGCACCTGCATTACAAGCATTCGTCAAGCGAATGTTTTCACTATGTGGCTATCTGTGCAACGGACGTCGTTGCAACGTGAACAAATCTCTCGAAATGCGTGCTTGTTTAAAGCTTAACAGCAACCTGCTTGCACAGACTGGTTTCTTGTGTTTAACCATTTGATCTTGCTGACTAAACTCATTAGGCCACTTAATCTGTTTGATCTTTGATAGTCAAGATGTGTTTAACGGCAGTGTGAACTGTGAGTGTATTTTGTTGACTGAAACATAACTTCAATTGAAATATGTGTAGGCCAGCATTTGTGGTCTTGCAACAGAAAAAAAAAACTAAAATTGTACTAATATTATGTAAAAAGGACAGAACTAAATAAAATAAAAACTAAAACACAGAACTAAATAAAAATAAAAATTGTTGACTCCACTGAAAACTAGAATGAAATAAAAATAAAAATGAATTTTATAAAATAAAATAAAAACTAAAACTACAATTAATATCAGAACTGAAATATCACTGCTGGCTACATTTTGTGTACTTTTATTAACTGTCAATCTTTTAGTTAAACTGAGGTCAGCATCGTAGGACAGTAGTGTTTCTACATTACATCTTTGGAAACTTTGGATAACATCGCACCATGTATACTTTTTTATTTGGAACAATAGAACAATTATGATGAGAACAAGCTATTCAGCGCAATAGGCTCACCAGTCCTATTCATCCAGATTGTCAGGTTGAGATTTGAAGGTCCCTATGCTCTACTGTCTACCATTCCACCTGGTAATTTATCTGTGTGAAGAAAAAGTTTCTAACATTTGTGTGAAATTTGCTATTAATAGGATTCCAACAACATGCCCATGTTTTTTTCAAACAATTTATTTTAAAATAACAGCTGGGATCCACTGTACTAATTTCTTTTATTATTTTAAACATTTCAATTACGTCATCAGTTTTTCATACATTTGTTCTAATAGCTTATACCTCTCAATCCTGAAATTAGAGCAGTCATCCTCCTCTGGACTTTGCTATAGCGCTACTACATGTTGTTTGTAATATGAAAACAAAAGTGTTCACAGTACTGCAGGTGATACTGCAATAATCCATTATACAACTTGAGCATTACTTCCTGTAACTTGTATTCTGCACATTGGGCTATATAAGCTAACATCCTATTAATCTTCTTTATTGCTTCTGTACTCTATGCTGATGTAGTGACAAATTTACTGTAATTCTTTGTTCCTTCATATAAGATATATTTTCAAGTTTCAGATTGTGTGTTCAAATCTTATATTTCTACTTCCTAAGCAGAATACCTTACATTTACATTAAATTCCACAAAAATGAAATGAGAATTTTGTTTTGTGTCCTGTTTGTTATTACTGTTTATCCTTGGTGATTGATTTTTCTTGTAATTTCATGGTTGGTTAGTTACACCAAAAAAAAAAATAAAATAAAAAAAATCTGATGACATAAAAACAGTGTAGCGCTGTACAAGCCAAAATATATTAAAATTAATTACACTAAATGAGAAAAACCGATTGAGTAATAGTATAATTTAGGTTACTATATGAATCAATAATAAGTGTCTTAAAATATAAAGCATCTCATTCTTTGGGCTCTGTTTGATGTCATGTTTTTCATGATGTGTTTTTTTGTTTCATTTAAGCTTATGAAGAAACCTATGCTGTATGTACATTATTAAGGTCAAAAGAGGCATCTTGTGAATTTTATAAATAATTAATTTTTAATAGTTTTCTTTTTTTGCAGTCCTGGATATTAGGTGCAAAGGCCAGTGTTGTAATGGCTATGTTTTCTCATAGGCAGTAAAATTAAATAGCATTTACGGCTGTGGTTATTCTACGTTCTCATTTATAAAGCATCCATCCATATCTGTACCGCAGCCACAATTGTATTGCACAGAACCTTCTCAGGTATTGTGAATGTTCTTATGACAATTCATTTTTATAAATACATTGTTGATTTACCTTGCTCAGTTCTGAATGCTATTGTTCAAGTGAACAACATTCACTTATTGATCAGTTTGCCTGGATGTTAAAGTACCTTAAAGCAGTTTTGTACCTTTAGCATGAATTTAATCCTCTTAACACATTCTCATTTTTGACAGTTTTTTGCTACTTTGATTTAATCAGGTATAACTTCATCTAGGGGTGGGCGGTATGACCAAAATTCTATATCACAGTATTTTTCTAAATTATCCCGGTTTCACGGTATTCGACGGTATTTTTTTCCCCATGCATGAGTGGATGTTAACCACATTTTCCACTGCAATTACTGGCTAAGAATAACCTATTCCACTGTCAAGAGTATTGTACATTGTACAAAAAAAAAACATTTTAATGTGCACACAAGTATTAATTCAGTTTTGCATTGCCCCATAAAGTGATAGTTTTCAAGGGGGTGGCACTAATGGAGAAGGTATCACATTGCATGACAGATGCAGTCAAAATATAGAACCTTTTTATTGAACAAATTTTGCAAAAACAAACTAATTTTGACAACATATTTTCAACCATACAAAGAGGCATTTAGACTTAGTAAAATATCCAGAAGTGCTTGTCAAAAATTGTATTGCACCGAATATATGTCTTAGAAAAGGAATAAATAGTAAATATTTTTTGTAAACCAACTACACTTTCTGTTAATGTTAACAATCTCTGTCCACTGACACATTAAAAGTGACTTTTTAAACAACTTTATCATCATTAAACTGCATAATATTTAAACTAATAAATAATAACAATAAAATAAATAATAGTATTATTACTGATAGTTGCACTATTACTTCAAGACTTCAAGCCCAGGTGCATTACACAGTATTCACCAAATTAAAATAAAATACAACAAGTGCAACTTGGTGATGACATCTTTACCAGCTGAACCATCATTTAGGCAAACTGCATTAATATGGACCTTGCTTCAAGCTAAGCTATACTGGGAAGAAAAAAACAAACTATATGTCGAGAACAAAGTCAACATTTCCACTTTATTCTCGCCGTTTATGTCGAGATTAAAGTCGATATTTCCACTTTATTCTCGCCGTTTATGTTGAGATTAAAGCCGACATTTCCACTTTATTCTCATAGTTTACTTCATAATTAAAGTAGAATGTCGTAAACTAAACTTCTTCCTAAAATCAATGTTTAATCAATTACTTAATTTACCCCGTCATAAATTAATGCAGCACATTAAATGCTTTGTGTTACACTCCCCGACCCAGTGGTTAATCACTACGCTTCTTAAACTGACTTCCTCCGCACTAAGAGAAGACAGTGATCACCATACAGAATCCATTCACTTCATGATATTCCTGCTTTCTGAAAATTTAGAATGCTAAGATAAATACTTGATATCATTTTCATGATGAAATGCATTAAAGCAGGTATTACACATGCACGGTAGTGAGGCGATAGTGCTGCTCCCTCGCAGTAAGGGGTCCCCAGGTGTATGTTCAGTGTAGAGAACTTTATGGCAGGTGTGACGAGGCTCCAAAAAACTGGATGTATGAATAACTATCGCACAGGTTTAACTTAAATATTGTGTAAATGTTGGGTTTGTGATCTGCTGGTCGGAGACACGAACACAGAATTCAATGCATGTTCTTCTGAGCGGGCTATCTTTATTACATGCATGCTGTCTCTATCTGACGTGGGCTACCAAAACCCCAGTTCCTATCCTTCCTTTTTCTTTCACCACATAACCAATCACCAAACGATAAACGTCTTTGTGAAATTAAAACGAGTTATAAACTTAGCCCACGGAGTGTTCAGAACTTTAAAAATATCTTCGTTATACATGTTTAATTATGCCATCTATTCAGAGTTGCGCCCATCTCTGAACGAATCACTTAACACAAAGCATTTAATGTGCTATATAACTTATGACGGGGTTTGAGAAAATCTAGTAAATTAAATATTCATTTTATGATGAAGTTTAGTTTACGATGTTCTACTTTAATGACAAATTACGAGAATAAAGTCAACATGTCGACTTTATTCTCGTCATAAGCGTCAAGATTAAAGTGGAAATGTCGAGATTAAAGTCAAAATGTCATCACACTATTACACAGTACCCAGGTACATTACACTGAATTGAAAACAAATAAAACAAGTACAACTTGGCTTGCAGTATTATCCAGTAGTATAGAAACAGAATTTACACATCTGACCTTTTAAAACTAAATCATCTCCAGGCGACAGACGTGACTGCTTTTTTTCGGCTCTCTGTCCATTTTCACCACGCGGCATACCTATGCTACCGCCCACTATTTGGTGGTGTAGCAGTGAAAAAGAGCCCTAGTGCAACAAATCTGTGTTTAGCGGTGTAGCAGTGAAAAAGGTCCCCACTTGAACAGTTTCCCACTGTGCCATGTTCCGAACGTCGTTTAGGCAATTTAAACCGGTGTTCCGGTATAAGAAAAATCCATATCATAAAAAAAATAAACGGTTTTCAGAATGAACCGGTATACCGCCCAGCACTAACTTCATCATACTTCACGGAATATTCATGTTCCACATAACAAAAAAGGGCTTGTCTTTCTTTTTCAGAATATGTACTCTATATCTGGAAAATAAATTCTGTTGTGTGAATAAGTTACAATAGAATAAGTTGCAAACCTTAACAAAACTTTTGCCAAAAAGTGCACTTTGGATGTTGCTGTCTTAAAATGTTGGAATAAGATTCTAAACACTAGAAGTGTAACACAGAATAGATTTCTTAATTAGGGACACTGACTTTGCATCTTTTTACTGGTGATCAGGGCTTGAAGTTAGCTGTTACACAATGGTATGCTATACCAGCTTTATTCCATTTTACTCTCTGATATACAGTTAGGTCCAAAAATATTTGGACAGAGACAACTTTTTTTCTAATTTTGGTTCTGTACATTACCACAATGAATTTTAAATGAAACAACTCAGATGCAGTTGAAGTGCAGACTTTCAGCTTTACTTCAGTGGGGTGAACAAAACGATTGCATAAAAATGTGAGGCAACTAAAGCATTTTTTTAACACAATCCCTTCATTTCAGGGGCTCAAAAGTAATTGGACAATTGACTCAAATGCTATTTCATGGGCAGGTGTGGGCAAGTCCGTCGTTATGTCATTATCAATTAAGCAGATAAAAGGCCTGGAGTTGATTTGAGGTGTGGTGCTTGCATGTGGAAGATTTTGCTGTGAAAAGACAACATGCTGTCAAAGGAGCTCTCCATGCAGGTGAAAGAAGCCATCCTTAAGCTGCGAAAACAGAAAAAAACCCATCCGAGAAATTGCTACAATATTATGAGTGGCAAAATCTACAGTTTGGTACATCCTGAGAAAGAAAGAAAGCACTGGTGAACTCAGCAACGCAAAAAGACCTGGACGTCCACGGAAGACAGCCAACCAAGTGAACAACACTCTCCAGGGGGTAGGCGTATTGATATCCAAGTCTATAATAAAGAGAAGACTGCATGAAAGTAAATACAGAGGGTGCACTGCAAGGTGCAAGCCACTCATAAGCCTCAAAAATAGAAAGGATAGATTGGACTTTGCTAAAGAACATCTAAAAAAGCCAGCACAGTCCTGGAAAAACATTCTTTGGACAGATAAAGCCAAGATCAACCTCTACCAGAATGATGGCAAGAAAAAAGTATGGAGAAGGCGTGGAACAACTCATTATCCAAAGCATACCACATCATCTGTAAAACACGGTGGAGGCAGTGTGATGGCTTGGGCGTGCATGGCTGCCAGTGGCACTGGGACACTAGTGTTTATTGATGATGTGACACAGGACAGAAGCAGCCGAATGAATTCTGAGGTGTTCAGAGACGTACTGTCTGCTCAAATCCAGCTCAATGCAGTCAAATTGATTGGGCGGCGTTTCATGATACAGATGGACAATGACCCAAAACATACAGCCAAAGCAACCCAGGAGTTTATTAAAGCAAAGAAGTGGAAAATTCTTGAATGGCCAAGTCAGTCACCTGATCTTAACCCAATTGAGCATGCATTTCACTTGTTGAAGACTAAACTTCAGACAGAAAGGCCCACAAACAAACAGCAACTGAAAGCCGCTGCAGTAAAGGCCTGGCAGAGCATTAAAAAGGAGGAAACCCAGCATCTGGTGATGTCCATGAGTTCAAGACTTCAGGCTGTCATTGCCAGCAAAGGGTTTTCAACCAAGTATTAGAAATGAACATTTTATTTCCAGTTATTTAATTTGTCCAATTACTTTTGAGCCCCTGAAATGAAGGGATTGTGTTAAAAAAATGGTTTAGTTGCCTGCACATTTTTATGCAATCGTTTTGTTCACCCCACTGAATTAAAGCTGAAAGTCTGCACTTCAACTCCATTTGAGTTGATTCATTTAAAATTCGTTGTGGTAATGTACAGAACCAAAATTAGAAAAAAGTTGTCTCTGTCCAAATATTTATGGACCTAACTGTACCAGCATCTCCCGCTCTACCTTGAAGGGGAGCCCAAACCCCCAAACTGTCCGATCTAATGTGTGTATATCATAGAGATCAAAATTCCAAGATGAACACAAGCTCTCAATTAAGAAGTAATGTTAACTTTGCAGTGCATCAGGAAGAGGACAAGGAAACCAAAAAAATCATAGAGTAGTGGTACTTATTTATTCCACTTCAGGCACTGCTGAAGAAATGGCTAAATATGTTATATATATCTGTTTAATTTATTATGCAAAATAAATATTTGCATGCATTGCTTTTTTTCCTGTAGCATTCAGGTAAATCTATTTGATTCAGCATCATGCTATAATTCAGTCCAAATATAAATATAAAGTATTCCAAAATTTTTAAAATGGCATATACAGTATATGCATTTTCTTGTATAATGCATGCAGAATTAATTTTGTAACATTACCCACCGTACAAAGTCCATTTAACCTGCTCAGGAAATATGTAACTTTGTTCCACATCTTTGACTCTAATAAGCCCACTGCAGCTGCACTTGGCCTTACTCTTGATTCAGTGCAGCAGAGCCCACAACTCTGGGGCGCACAGCAGCGCACTAAACCCAAAAGATAGTCTTGTTGCTGTAAATATGTGCTAAGACCAGTTCATCATAGAATCATCCTCAGCTCGTAGTACAATGTAAGTCTACTGTTTTCTCTCATTTTGTATATTGGGTAAAGGAAAGTTCACAGGAGATAGAAAAGTTATAAACACTGCAAAAATGCTAGAGACATAAATTATGCTTACTGCATAAATTTAGCGCTAACATGGAAGGACGCAAGGATACCTTACATAATGATGAAACTACCCAAGTAGACTTTTATCTTGAGAATGGTACAAGGATCTCACTCTAAGTATTACAAAATTTGAAAAAATATTGTAGTGATGTCTTCACAGGAAAATACATGAGTCAAAGAATGTGCTTAAATAGGAAAAGAACAGTTTATAAGGGTAGGAGGTTCAAAATGAGGGAAGAAGCAAGGATCTGCTAGACAGAACTAATTCTAGGGAAATAACGTATTGAACTGTGCAATGTTACACTCCTACACTGTATTTGTGTTACACTCCTCTCTGGCTGTGTGGAACGCCTTTACAGAGCTGCACAGGCTTCTGCTAGTTCCCATTAGAAGGACTGTTATTTTTCCTTGTCCACTCTTGCACATCTTCACTCCCAGCATTTTGTCTGATCCAGAAAACACTGCTTACCCTTCTGTTTCTCTTTCTGTCTTGCAACAACTTTTTAATGAAAACAACACTCAACTATGTTTGAGGTTCGCCATCTCCCTACCTTTCTCTCATACCTCTCCAAGCAGCATCATCCCTTTGCTCATTGGTTCGTGCCAGCTGCTCATACTCCTCCACTGTTCCTGCTGGCAGTCCTCATTTGTATAGCCAACATGTGCTGTCACCCTCATACCAAGTCTTAGCGCTGTGCCGCCACATGTACAGTAGATTATTAAATCATTTGAAGTACTAGGGTGTTGTACCGTGTTAGCCATTATGAATGTAGAGAAAAGCCAAGCAAAATGACACCTTTTATTGGCTAACTAAAAAGATTACAATATGCAAGCTTTCGAGGCAACTCAGGCCCCTTCTTCAGGCAAGATGTAATCATCAAGATTACTTCTTGCCTGAAGAAGGGGCCTGAGTTGCCTCGAAAGCTTGCATATTGTAATCTTTTTAGTTAGCCAATAAAAGGTGTCATTTTGCTTGGCTTTTCTCTAAATCATTTGAAAAACTTAAATGAGAATAAGCCATTCAGGCCAACAAAGCGTGCCAGTTCTTTTTACTTAACTCTTTCCGAATAACATTAAGTCTAGTTTTGAAGGTCCCTACTGTTGTACTGTCTACTGTACTATACTACTTGGTAATTTATTCCATGATTATTCTATGGTTCTCTGGTAAGTTTTTCCTCACGTAATGTTTGTACGAAGTTTACCATTAGGAGTTTCAAACTGTGTCCCTGTGTTCTCGATGCACTGTACTAATTCCCTTCATAATTTTAAATACTTCAATCATGTCACCTCTTAATCTCCTTTTGTTTAATCTGAAAGGGCTCAGCTCTTTTAATTTTTCCTCATAACTCATCCCTTGCAGTCCTAGAATCAGCCTAGTTGTTCTTCTGTGGACTTTTTGTAGTGTCTTTTTTTTGTAGCCTGGAGACTAAAAGTGCACACACCGTACTCTAGATGAGTCCTCACCAGTGCATTGTAAAGCTTGAGCATAATCTCCTTTGACTTGTTCTCATAACCGAGTTGCATCATTATTAAAGCAAGTCATGCACTGTGTGTTGTGTAACATGACTTTTAAAAGTAACTTAGTTATATTACTCATTACTTACAATACAAATATCATTGACGCATTACATTTATGTTACTCTTTCTTCTTTAATATGAAAAGCTGAACATTTCACTGGCTAGCATTTGTTATTGAACCCTAAGTCTTTATAGGAACCTTCATTAAACTGACCAGAAACACAGCCAAATTTAGTGGTGAAGTAAATAACATCCATTCCCTTTTTTTATTCTCAGACACAAGCCCCTGAAGACTCACAGCATGATCATTAGCTGCTGCACCACCAGATCATAGTTTCAGAATAGCTGTAGCAAATAACTGGATTAAAACTAGAGTGCTACATTATTTTTAAGTTTCTGTTATACTGGACATCTACTATAATTTTAAGAAATTGTGGTCAAATGACTACTCACACTGCCTGATAGAGTCACCACCAGTGTATGTGCTGAAACTGTACAAACACATTTGGTCTGGTTGACATGCCACAACATTGGTGCATAGACTATATGTGTACATAGTTCTGATGGACAGTTGTACCCATTCAAAAAAACATTATGGCCACAGGCTTCTCAAAATGTCTACAAAGAACAATGCATTGCAACGGGCATCACAACTATTGAACACATTTCAATAAAATAAGTATTGTGTTCAGGTATTGTAATGTTATGTTTTTCAGGACCGATTTCATTTGAAATTTTCACAGCCGACTGATCTGTGGGTAATTCATTTTTCATTGTATTTTGGTTAAAAATTCGATGATTGGCTTATCTGCAAGTATATATGGTAGCTAAGAAAAGTATTCTTTTTCTCTAATTTTAAAAATCTGCTTTGCTTGTGATTGATTCATTCCAGAGTAATCTGTGAGGGCATTTTAAAAAATTGTATGCCAGTGATGCATACTTGGGATAAATATTGATCTGTGAAGCATAGATGATCTTAGTTATGAGTGACACACTAGGGCCCCCTCGAGTCAACTGTGTAGCAACCATTGTGAAAATTCATGAAATATGTTTTTTTAATAGAAAAATACAGTAAACACATGCTTATATACAGTTGCTTAAATCACTCGCCAATCTCTGGGGACGGACACCCTGTTTTGCAGCTCAGCTGCTTAAAGGACATCGAGACGCCCCTCCGTTAGAGAAAGCAGTTATATTTAAAGAGATGGTATATAGAAGAGATGGAAAATCAGTTACTTGAGTATTTCACTGCAACTGTCTATTTTAAATACCACTGAATAATATATTATCAAAAGTAGAAGTAAAAAAGTAGCACATAAAAAAATTACATTTCATTAACGTCTTGTCAAAAACAAATTTATGAATTATTGTCCTACTTGCATTCTATAAATGCTGCTTTTTTGCATTTCAGGTTGCAAGTTGTTCAAGATATTTTTCTTATCCTCGTTTATTGGACAATTCTTCTTGATCTTAATTTTTGTTATATGCAGCTGTTTTTTGTTTTTCATTTTTCCTTTTTTCGAGGTTCATTATCAGCTGTTGATGCTCTTTTTCTATCGCAGTGTAAAATTCAATGTTCTTGAATAGATCATTTGCTTTTCTGCCTTCCCATTATAACTGACTGCATTGAAGTGTGAGTTAGCAGCATTTAGAGTGTCATGGGGTTGTACGGAGAGAGGATGTGTGTAGTAGGAGTAATGATTGTGTGAGCTATGTGGAGGGGAGTGGTCAACTCTGAATAGCGCAGACACAATGGAAAAATTTATAATTTAATATACAGATTAGCCTAATTGTCACCGCACACCAAATTTCTAAAATGAATGGGGCGGATTTGAGAAGGTTCAAAATTTTTTTACCATTGATATAAAGACTTTATCAATTGAACAGTTCTTGCAGTGGAGAAGAAATTACTTTTTTGATATGCTAAATTTAAATTAAAATCATAACTGAAAATTATATTTTTTGGAAAATGTATTATTTTTCATGAAATTGCTCTATAACACATATCAGTTAATTGTGGTGTACTGGTGGATTCAAAAGTCACATAAAGCCACTTGCAATTCAGGAAAAAAAAATCTAACTTCTTTCATAAGCTAGTTTGAATGTATAAAGGAATATATTCATTTTCCGTTTAGTTAATATTAATGCTTACATTATTTTTATTTTTTGTTCTTTTATATTAATGTTAAGAAATTAAATCTTATGATAAGCTTCATAAATTCAAAGTTGCTTTTGAATTTTGCATTCTTATTCTATGTTCCCATTTTTTCTTTCTGTTTAATCTTTCTTTGATTTAAATCACTATTGCCAAAACTAAACAGGCAGTTGGCTCCAAACATTTAAGATTTCAAATGAATTGTAATTACTTTTGCTGGCTATGCCCACTGTTGTCTGTTATTGAAATTGCACAGGCTTGTCTCTCCTCATTAAATGTTTCTTTAGAACCTTTAATTAATCTTGTAGCTTTTTGTGTTTTAACATGGATGCACCCTGATCTTGTGATAATCCTTTTAAGTGCCGTTCTTACCATTGTTCCAAACTTTTGAACACTAGAGTACATCCTGGCATCTATCAGGCTCATATTGGCATCAGTCAAAGAATGTGCTGAGAAATATGTAATGCATGAAAACTTGTTTAAAGTCATGCTGTAGGGATCTCCCTTCTGTTTATGCATGTTTTTGCGTTTAATCACAATTGTGTCAGATTTGTATATGTACTTCAGGATCTAAATTTTCATAAGAAATGTTAAATTCATGTGTTTTTAATGCTCATCATTTAGACCTCCTCTGTTCTGCTGCATGTGTAAATTAAAGTATTTTTTTGATATTTGCTGCTTTGTTTGGCAATACTGTAATACTTCACAAATGCAACCGATTCTCAGACATTTTTCTTTTCTGTGAGGAAATATTTGTGTAGGCTTCCTGCAGTTTTAATTCTAAACGTGCAGATTTATACTTATTTACTACCAGTAACGGCGCACTGCATGATAACATGCAGTGAATACACTTGAGTTGAGCATTCATAGTTTTCAGACTCTTTCTCTGTACATTTATCATTTATTTGCTCAGAGGTTGATGCGCTTGCAGCTTCCTGAGCAGCTCTTCTTTTCTCCACCCTGGTGGCCCACTTCTTCTCTTCTTTCGTCGTTATCCTTTCGCGATAAAACTGATTAAGTCAGTGTTTGTGTTTCAATTACTTAGTATGTTTTCTTTAATTTTTCACTTAAGCTGGCACTTAAGTCTTCTCAAATCTGCCTCAAGAATGATTTAAAATATGAAGAGGTAGGGAAAGTGGCAGCGAAGGTGGTACGGATGAGAACGGCACCCGTACAAATGTGCCACACGGCCGCCCTCCTGGCCACTGCCAAGAGTTGATTCTACAATAAAATTAAAAAAAAAAGAGGAATAACCTTGGAGGTCAATCATCACCCCAAAAGCAGATAGCAGGTGTCATGAAGTATGTGTACCAAATTTCAGGTCAATAGGTCAAACGGTTTGCGAGCTACAGGTGATTTAAAATCCTGGATAGACAAACAAACAGCCACGGTAGTGTATTATATAGAAAGATGGGTCCAGTATTGGATTTAGAAAGAAAGTGAAGAACAAATGTATCTTAGTTTTTTGTTATTTTGTGTTGTAATCTTGCGAACCTGTAGTGTAATATTAATAGATTGTTAACTTTTTCTTGTTAGGGGTAGGGTTTTACTAATTTCCATTTCTCAGTTTTGATTTAGGCAATGCTGGGAACTGCTAGATACAGTATATACTTTATTATGCACATAATATTATGCAAATTATTTTTCATAATGGTATATTTTTAAGTTACTAATAATTGTTCTCTTCACCTCATTATATTTGACTCACTTTTGAAAATGAGCACATCTCCAAAGGTTTGAGCAAGAACCAAAAAGGTTAATTTGTGATTTCACAAGATGCAGTGAATGTTAAACTGATGAAACCCACTTAAGACAATCTGATATGGTTACACTAGTTCTCTGTTAACAAAACATAATTTCCTGAGTAAATTATTAAATATACATGAATAAAAATAACAAACCATAGAAGATTCAAATATTGTTGACAAGTTTCATAAGAAACACTGGAATTGCTCACTTTTATATTTTAGGCTTTTTATTTTGCCTGAAGAATGATGATTCACTTAATTAATCTAACTTCAAATCATCTTTTTCTGTTTCAGTCTGGACTCGTGTACACTGAGGATGAGTGGCAAAAAGAGTGGAATGAGCTGCTGAAACTAGCATCCAGTGAACCACGGATACACTACAGTAACAATGGCAGTAACTGTCCAGGGTAGGCATCCGATTACTCTAATTGTGTCTCTTATTTAATACAGTAATACTAATACATCACTGATCCAGTGATCTGGGTTTGAACCGCATACCAGGTGGTTGTCTGTTTTCAGTTTGCACATTCTCCCTATTTAAGTTTTCCACTCTTATTCCCAAAGATGTGTGTTATGTTGATTGGGGATTTGAAATTAGCCCAGTGTGAGTAGAAATGTGGCTGTGTGTTTAAGTGATGCTGCAATGGATTGGCACCATCTTCAGTTTGACATAGGTTCTAACCACCTGTTCTGTTAGTTTTCCAATTTTGAAAGTGAAATGGAACTAAAAATAAGAAATATGTAATTGCATGTGTATAATATTTGGAGGTTTGTTACTCTGTTTTACTTTTGTTTTTTTCTTTAATTTATAGTGTGCATTTTATTTGCATACAAATGAAATACAGATATTATTACAGTATCCTGAATTTGGTTTATACATAATAATAAAAAAAATTTTGACGTTCATTCTTCTACATAATCTACTGTTTTTTGGAAGTTAGTTCTGTAACATCCGTGGCATCCGTAATCTCTAAGAAGTCAGCAACCATCACATTTGTCTTCAGGAAGCAAGAATGCAATAACTGAAGGACAAAAACACACTTTTTTTGCTTTAAAACAAAAAAAAAACAAAAAAAAAAGTAAAACTGACAAAATGATTTGTAATGGTCATATCCTCTTTAATGTGTTCAGCAAATTTTTTATTTTTAAAGTGGCTATGATAATGTTTTTGGTAAAAATACACAAGTTCAAAAGAAGAATTTCTAAGCAGACAGACCTTGTTGCATAAGGCTTTTGATACCTTGTTCATTTTAAAGCTTATTGTTGTTGTAACTGAAACTGAGAAACTATAGATATTGTGAGGCTTGTGGCCTTTAACTCTTGGCCCAGAAACCACAAGTGATGATAAAGGTAGTGAGAATCTGTAAGGTAAATGAAGTGGGAATCTCAAGAAGCAAGTTCTGTCACTTCATTAAAGTATAGTTAATTAAAGCAAAAAACTGGAAGCAAATCTTTCCTAAACCTGCATTTTGAAATTGTTTTCACATTAATAATATGCACAATTTATTTGACCTTCAAATAATTTTGAATTATTTTAATACATTATGAAAAAAGTGGTTTATGCTTGGCACAAAGTTATTCAAGTACAGGCTGATTTAGTAGAGGTTATGGAGCAACAAATGTAAACATTTTTGTTAGGCAAATAAAGGGAAAGCATTAGGCCAAAGGAAAGAAGCTGTAGTATGCATTTTTAGATTTGGAGAAGGCATTGGACAGGGTGCCTTGAGAGATGGTAAGGTGGACATTGGCAAAGCTTGTATCTAAAGGGATGTCATTGTATGAGGGAGAACAATGAGGTCGGGACAGCTGAATTAGATAGTGAGAGTTTTGAGGTGGGACTGCACCAAGTACCCATTCTGAGTTTGTTACTGTGTGTGATAGTCCTGGAAGCTGATGACTAGATAAATACATGAAGGATAGTCATGGGAGCCATTGTATACTAATAATCTCATATTGATAGCAGAAATTGAAGCAAACGTGAAGGAGAAGATTCTGAAATATACAGCTAACATGAAATCAAAGGGGTGTAATGTAATTGCAAGAAAAACAAAGGTGAAGCAGTAGGTATAGAAGAGGGACTGACATTACCATGCAGTGAAGGTATTGGAAGAGACTTGGCCCAATACATGTGTTGTGTTTGGAAGTAGTTGCATAAAATGTAGTGATGTGAAGGATATTCTGAAGAAGAAAGAGTACAACCTTTACTGAAAAGGTACAAATGGAGGTGGGGGCACAACAGTGATGGTGAGGGTAGGAGGTGCATAGAAGATACTCTGAGCTGTCCTCCATTCTGTCTTCTAAAAGGAGCCTGTTTGGCACTTAAGTGATTTTTTTTTTTTTAATCTTTGTGAGAAGTAGTATGAACTGTGTGAGTCAAACGTTGCAATAAAAGCAGGACCTAAAGCTGCGCTGAAAAAAAAAAAAAAAAAGATGGTAGATGACATGAGAAGAATGGATTTAGCCCCAAAAAATGCCCTGGACTGTGGAGTGCAGAGGAGAATGATTTGGGAGGCAACAATATGCTCACAATTTCCAAGCACATTTAATTTGTCAAAAACATTGTCCTGGGTAAACCCAAAAAATGTCCATTAAACTAGTGATTATGGTTGAGATGTTGGTGGCTTGTGCTGTGATTTTTACATAATCCATCTAATGAAGTCATTTTATTTATTATTAATTTTTAAGAACTTAAAGTGAATCTTTTGCTGTAAGAAAGGTAAAGGAAGTATTTCAGTACAATATAGTCTCTCTTCTCTCTTGTTCATTTCCACAGAGCTGAACCATCTGAGGAACCAGTTTATGAGAGTTTAGAAGAGTTCCATGTTTTTGTATTAGCTCATGTCCTGCGACGGCCTATTGTAGTAGTGGCAGATACAATGCTACGTGACTCTGGAGGGGAAGGTACACATTTGTTTTAATACTATAATTAAATTCCTTCCTTTGTGTGTGCCTATGTTTTGAAATATAAGTGGCTGGTTAATCTGTTCTAAAAGTTTATTATGATGTATTATCATCCCTTAAAATATTCTTTTACAATATTGTATAAATTAATGTATCTGTTTACATCCACGATGAGGTACATATTTTAAGTTTTTTGTCAGTATTGCATTGTGTGAAATGTTTCAGTTGGAGCGTGCCAGCATTTAATATTTAAACAAAGCATTTGGCTTAGAAGTGAGCACCTGAGTGCAGACAGCACAAAGGGTTTATTCATATCTAGGTCAATTTCCAAGTGTATAGACAGAAGATATGTCTTTGTGTAGACATGAACAATCACACCTGTATTTATTTTGTTGGAAAAAGTTATGCAATTTAAAAATTGCTCTAAAAATATAGGAAATGCCAATGAAATATTCACTGGCAACTGAAGATGCTATAAAAATACAAGTTCTAAGCATCGGTGTGGGGTGGTCTTGTTCTCACCAATTAGATAGAACAGAGAGTATTAAGCAATACTCCATTCAGAAATAACCTCTTTTTGTCTTCTGTTACCCCATGTTGTTTGTAGCGATGGCCTTGAAATTGCATGTTTTCGTGATATCGTTGGCCTCACTATAGACCCTCACTAAACAATAGTAAACAATATCAAATAGTGAAGAATCTCAAACTGAGTCACAAAATTCACATTTCAGGTATCTAATCACAATGCCTGTGTTTTGTTTAAAATGTTTTAAAATTTGCCATGCATGAGAGTGGAGCCTTGGATTTTAGCAGTCTCCTCTATGACATAATAACTAACACAAGGTTTTTTTTTGTGCATGTTGGTTCCTTGCTCTGCCAGTCAGTTTCTCGGTCATTGAATGAATTAAATTCATTTTATTCTTATATAATTCTATATTCAGTGGTTCAAGGCTTCAAGGGTTGTATACATTTAAAAATATAAAACAATGACTTTATAATACAACCCCACTGTACAATATCCATCATAATGATCATTCCATTTTGTTATACAATTATCCATTTCAGGATTGAAGGGTTTGGAGCCTAACCAGGCTTCACTGGCTACAAAGCAGGACCATTTTTATCATAATATATCCTGCTATTTAGTTTTCTGGGTTATACAGTAGATACTTTAGATGTTTTGTTAACAAATCTTTCCTTCATCTTGTGACAGCCTTCGCTCCGATCCCATTTGGAGGAATTTATCTGCCCCTGGAGGTTCCAGCCAGCAAATGCCATCGGTCACCTCTTGTCTTGGCATATGATCAAGCTCACTTCTCAGCACTTGTGTCTATGGAGCAGAATGAAAGCTGCAAAGAGCAAGGTAGAATGACCAGACACCTTTTTATGTTCAAGGGTTAAATACAGTATTCAGGGAAAGCACTAGATGGCAGTACAATAGTAAAAATAATAAACAGAGGTTGTTGAAGATTTAGTTCCTTGGAAGGTCGAACCTTCTGTATCTGAAGGTCTCACGTTGTGATACTGCAAGTTTACTGACACAAATGTCAGGCACTTTTTTATGGAAAGTATTGTGAATTTTATTAGAATGCATGAAAAGTTATTTTATTATTTTCTTCCCCAGAAGAGACCATTAATATGTTTAGTTATGACAGTTAATTTACATTATGTTCAAAATGTTTCAGAGAAATGTTAATTTTTATTTTTTTCATTTCTCATTCAGCGGTGATCCCCCTAACAGATTCTGAGCACAAATTACTTCCTGTGCATTTTGCTGTAGACCCGGGCAGGGACTGGGAATGGGGCAAAGATGATTGCAACACCTCACGTTTAGCCAGGTATTGGGTTCATGTTCCTTGTAATTACTAAATATGCTAAATATTCTTGTCATATTACTTAAACATTTATTATTTGTTCCTGGAAAGTTTGCAGTTTATATTTATCCATGATTTAATGCTGCCTTTCATCTTATCATTGCATGATATGTACAGTTTAGTAAGATTGTGTTACATAATATAGCACTGTTATATTGGGTTATGACACATAGTGTTATTTAATCAACATTTTTACAAGAAAGCCAGGTAGTCAGATAATGGAAATGAGGGGCAATCTATGCACTAGAAAGCTAAAAAGACAAAGTACTGTCTGTCTGTTCTTTGCTTATTGCTACCTTGACCTTTGTAAATAATCTACTTTTTTACTTTCTTTGCTTCTAGTGTACAACTGTCATTGGAGGCTAAATTGAGCTTGTTGCACAGCTATATGACTGTGACGTTTTTGCCTTTGCCGTGTGAAGCTCAGGTAAAATGTAAACATTTTTTTATTTTAAATAATCTACCTTAATAAAAGCACAAGTGTCTGTGTGTCTGTCTACATTTCTTCTGGTTGCTGTATCTCTGCTATCCATCAATTGCTTCATCACTAACACTGGCATTTTTTTTTTATGAATCCTGTACCAAATAGTACATAACAGAAACTCAGCAACCTGACATTTACACAGCACTGCAAATGTTAAAGCAGAGGTTTATGTTGATTACTTACAGTAGATTTCAACCCATCTTAGGCAAGTAGCATGGCTAGTTTTGCCGCATAGAATGATAGATGTTTTTAGTTGATCCATAAGTAAAATGTTGAAAACAGTGCAAGTTTTCTCAACGAACAGGTTAAGTTTATCAAGATAATCATTTGCTTGGAAAACAGATTTTGAAGTTTTGAAATAGATCTCAGTTTCATATTAGTACAGTGATGGTTGAGCTTTGTATACAAGTAAAAATGTTCATGGAATGATGTAATGCAAAGAACAAGTAAATTACTATTTCAGTGTAGACTGGATAATTTTTAAAGCATTTCATTAGTCATAGCTACTTTATTGATCAAGCGTTAGTGCTTCACGTCTGTGGACAGAAGTGAATGAATGTGTCCAGAGTTAGTTACTTCCCTGCATCTAATGCTGCTGTGATAAGCTTCAGTCCGTCGGGACCTTGAAGTGGATTTAGAGGACTCCAAGATGTATGATTTAACCATGCTTTGCACACAAGTCAAGTGACCAGTTTATTAAGCACACTTTCAGTATTTTCAGTGAATTGTCATCAAACATAATTCCATTTAAGTTTTCAGTGTGAAATACAGCTCTTACAAATAACTAAAAGACATTATTTAATGTCTAAGAGATTCCCTCTGTCATCTAGATTTCCTGCCCTCTTGCCAGCCTTCCATGGCTGTTGCATATCTCTACATGAAGGGTCAGATATCCCTGACGTTTGCCAAGTTTCTTGCCCTGTAGCATCCTTGGGAAGATTTAATGTTTTGCCTCAGATCGCAACTACCAGTATTGGTGTGTTTGTTTTATTTTTTTCCTTTGGCTATACCCAACCCAGTCCTTGTGCTCTGCCATTCTTTTCTGCTTGGTGACCCCTTGTTCATCAGGAAGCCCATGACAGACAGAATATACTATTCAGAGTAGAGTAGCTATTTTGCAGAAACTTTGGGATCATGTTGGTTAGAGTTGGCATTGGCTGCCATCTGTAGGTAGTGTTGCGGGTACTTTCTGGGTTCCAAGGCTGTTCTCAAGGTAAATGAGGATGTAGCTCTATAATAAGAAGGTGTTCCTAATAAAGTGCCCAATCAAAATTTATTACACATATTAATTGCACTTCGCTCTGCAGTGGGCTGGTTCCTGCCCGGGGTTTGTTTCCTGCATTGCACCCTGTGTTGGCTGGGATTGGCTCCAGTAGACCCCCGTGACTCTGTAGTTAGGATATAGCAGGTTGGATAATGGATGGATGGATATTAATTGCACTTTGTTTCTGTAAGTATGTTTCCGTAAATAGACTCATTGTTTACACCCACTTAGTTTAACACTAGAATTACCACAGCAGAATTTTCAGTGCCAGCAGAATTAAAAGTGCCTGCTGACATTTAGTACGCAAGCAATGGTACGAGAATGCAGTTAGACTTTTTTTTTGAGCACATACACCGTTCAGCTGTAAACAGTAGTGTGGAGAGTTGCTCGCGTACTGAAGTGGGTTTAGTGAATGTGACTAAGAGACTAAAACTGAATAAAAAAAAAAACAAAGCTAACCTTTACAAGTATCATAAATTTACACTAGCTGTTACAGACTGAAATCAAATGTATGTTTTAATTCTAAGATAGTAAGAATAAGAGCAGCTCACTTCTCAAAACGGACTCGACCGGGGTCGAACCCGTGAAGTTTTGATTACCAGTCAACAGCTGATACCGTTGTGCCACTGAAGCGGTCGTAGCAAATGCGTATCAATGTCACACCCTAACGCGGGTTCTTTTTCTGCAGTTATAGTCTTGAATAGAAGCGCCGTTGTTCTGTTATGTTTGTACCTTTTGTGAAAGTGTTTATTTGATATTTGGACTTCAGGCTTAACACATTTTACACTTCATGTCTACATTTTGTCAATTATTACTAAAACATGAAAAAACGTTTCTGTTTTAATGATGTGTTTACATAAACATGAAATGCATGTGTTCCAAATAACGATATAGTATTTATAAAAGGTGTCATTTTGCTTGACTTCTCACTCTATACAACTCTAAGCAACTAACACACAGATAAACAGACTTGAGCTGAGAAAACTGTGCGGTGGTGGGGGGATGAGATAGTAGGCTGCTTGCTGCTTATCGACATATTTACAGGACAAAAGACGCTGATGGAGAGGTGCGAAGCGATTTAAGGTGGGAAGGATCTACGAGTTTTTTTTGTAGGCTGTAGTAATTCTAGTGTTAATGTCACCACAGACAGAACCTGTAAAGTCAGCACTGGACATGCTCACAAGCATCGATCCATGCTTGCTTATTCCAGCCCAGCTAATGTACCTTATGTGTCTTTGAGAATAAATACAAGTACCTGGAGGTTATTGGTGCTAGCTCCACATTGTCCAAACTTCAATCCCAATCTGTAGAAGCTGTTGGGGCATAGCCCAAATCACCATGCCACTCCTCAGCTGTATGCTGTGTTTGTTATTGTGAAATGTCATATACGTCATCACTCATAATGTAAGTGAAATGTAGTCTGTTGCAGTACTGATGTTTGTCTTCTAGTTTTGGCTCTGTTATTAATCATTGTTCATTTGAATTTGACAGCAAGCACCATTGGCACAGCCAGAATCCCCAACTGCTTCTGCAGGAGATGAAAATCGGACGCCACCAGACTCAGGAGAATCTGACAAGGAGTCAGTTTGCAGCAGCACAAATGGCAGTGGAGGAGGAGGACTAGGTGGAGGAGGTGGTGGTGGTGGTGCAGATGGTGGAGGAAGCAAAACGGGAGGCTTCTCATCTGGAGCAAGCAGTTCCAGCAGTAATAGCAGTTCAGGAAGTAAAGAAGGAAAGGAAGGAAAAAAGAAAGACAAAGACAAGAAGAGAGCAGACTCTGTAGCTAATAAATTGGGTAGCTTTGGAAAGAGCTTGGGCAGCAAACTTAAAAAAAATATGGGAGGACTGATGACAAGCAAGAGCAGTGGAAACAGCAGTGGGAACAGCAGTAGCAAACAGGGAGGTGAAACAGTAGAGAAGAAGAAGAAAGGATCTCTCAAAAGCAGAAAAGGTAGTAAAGAAGGCTCTCCGTCTGCACAACCTGGAGGAAACAATGAAACTGGTGTTGGACTGGAGAAAGGTGCTCCCAATGGGCCAGCCTTTGACAACCAAACAGACCCATATAAGTACAGCAATGATGTTAAACTAAGTCTGAGCATATTGAGGGCAGCCATTCAAGGAGAGCGCAAGTTCATCTTTGCTAGTTTACTAACAACCAGTAATCGACAGCCCTTCCAAGAAGAGATGATTCAACGATATTTAGCAGATGCTGAGGATCGTTTCCGAGCAGAACAAGAGCAAAAGAAAGAAGCTGAAAAGAAAGGGCTACTTATGACTTCCCATGAGTCTATTGGAAGGAAAGGGTCAGAGATACAAGAGGGAAGCTTTCGTTATTTTGATCCTAAATGTGATATTGATGGCTCATCCCCTTCTCATCCTTCAGCAACTCCGGCAGGATCATACTTTAACCATACTTTGAAGCCATCTTCCTTTCCTTCTTCTAATTACTCTGGAGTTTTAACTATCCCCAGGCCAACAGTAATTAGCCAGACTAACAGTGTGAACCAAGCCTCTCAGCATCTACCACCGCCAAGTTATAATGAAACACGTCGCCAGGTTGCAGGTGGATCTTCCTACAACAGCCTTCCTTCATATGCCACCCTCCCTAGGCCATGTACACTTATGCAGTATCATCCACCTGTGGGCAGTCCTGTGAGACTGAACCAGTTCTCATCTTTGGAGCGCAATGAAGACCCCCCAGAGTGCCAACAGCAAGAAGAGAGAGTCTTAGGGGGTGAGTCAAGTTATAGTAATGGCTATCGAGAGACTAGGGTGGCTGGTGGCCCTTCTTTGGACAGAGGTGTAAATACTGGAAGGCATTTCTATGGTGCTGTGAGTGGTGCACAGCAGAAATGCAAAGTTCTCACTTGTCACTATTATGGGCACCCAGAGACAAGCAACTTTTGTTCATATTGTTTCAAAGAGGAGATGAAACGCAGGGAGAAGGATTCCCTTATTCACCGATTCTGAACAATTATACTGTATTTCTGTTTCTCCTCAAAAAGCCTACTGTATGGGGTGGGATTGTTTCAATACATGTTAACATTTAAAATCCTAAACACATCCCTGCTCCATTCCACTCTCCTACTTAGTAAAGGTCAGCTTTAAAAATGAGGGGGAATCTGGAAATAATCGCTGACTGGAATGACAGGTGTGGCCATTTTGCATCCTTGAGTGCAGCACAGCCCAAGGCACAAAGGAGCAGAAGCCTTGGTGGTAATCAAAGCACTACAATGTAGTAGACATGACGGTGGGCTTAACCTTTTACCACACAATTATTTTATTGTACATGGATTTTTTTCTGTTTTTGTCTTTTTTGTTGTTTTTTTTTTGTTTGTTTTTTTTTTTTTTTAATTGATTTGTTTTTGCACAGAATTGTGGTCTTTGTTACTAGCAAGTTTGTCCTCCGTCCCATCTCCAAAGTGATTTGAATGCAGCATTAGCTGGTTTTCAGTTTTTAAATTTCTACTTATTCTACATTTGCCAATTAGGTCAACTTTTACAATCCTAGCAAAACCTGAACTTGCCCACCTTTTGAACAGATTGTCTGCATTATATTCCTTATATGCAAAAGCGAATGTATAAAGCTTCCCTTTTAATGGCAACAGTTTTTAAATCAGTTTTTAAGCTGTCTCTGTTTTTTTAAAATTTATGTTAAGGGGTTTGCCCGCTTTCTTTGTTTTTACACCATATTAACATTTCAAAATTTTTAAAACAGTTTGGCTAAAATATTTATATTTGATGAAAATATATTATACTTGAACAGCCTGAAGAATGGGATAGGTTGTTCCTTTCTGGGTTGAAATGTCCTAAAAATGTGTATTTGTATACAAATTAGAAGATATAGGCAATAAAAAATTGCAGATGCAAATATGTGTAATTTCCTCACCAGCAGAGGCATCTGTAATTCTCGTTTATAAATATTTTGGTATCCCAGGGTTCAGGATTTCTGTCTTCTTAAAGAAACAGTGCACGGTCTTGTGTCACCAAAATAGGTTTTCACCAAAGACAATGAAGTTTCTTCACGCCCCATACTGATTTTATTACATATTACTTTACATTACACTAATCATTAGAGCAAACCGAGTATGTATTTTTAAGTTGTTTGTGTGTGTTTTTTGTTTCTTAACTCAAGTTGTAACAATGCTAGAAGTAATTTCACTTCATAATACCAGGCTTCTTCCTTGACCATCTGTCCTGGAAGTGTAAGAGGTAGACATTGTAGAAATTAACTTTTGCTTTATGGAGGCTGAACGGAGTTCTCTGCTATTTCAAGTCAGGAGCACATTTATTACACTGGGCTATCTCTTTTTGCGTTCTGTAATAGATAGATAGATATATATCCTCAATATCCTTTAACAAAGGATCAAATGTAATTGACATGCAAGGTTATTAATCCACCATGTATTACAATATAGTATGAATGCAAGTGGCTAAATGTCACATAAAACGTTTATGTAGACATCACAAAATTATGAACGATTATGATTTAGTAACAGACACATTTAGTTATAAAAAATAAAAGGAGAGCAGAGTGCTAGCTCTAATTGCCTAGAGCTATAGATATTATAGGAGCTCTTTCAGCTCTGGCACATTTGAAACTGCCTTAATGTTTTTGTTTTTTTCCTGCAAAAGAAGAATCAGAACATCACTGTGGCTTCATTCAAAGTCTAATTTGGATGTAAATGCAATATGAGGTTATTATCTCATAAGTGAAGGTTTCACCTGATTATTCAGCTGATCATTTCTGGATAGTAGAATATTGGTTGCTGCTAAATGCATCAAAGGTAATCTTTGTCTCTTCATTCATTAATTAAATGTAAGCTAATTATATTGGAAGTAATATCTCTTGTCTACATAAACCAGGAGTTTCTAACTCCAGGAGTATCAAACTCAAGGCCTACCGTACTGAATCGGGCCCGTGGACCTTTTTAAGGCTCCATCAATATTAAAAACCTGTTACATGCAGTCTGCACGGACTGTTAAATTTCTATAAAGTAAAAAAAAAAACCTTTAATGTTCTTTTCACACGTAGATTGTATTACCATATAATTTATATTTACACTAGCGTTAAAATGTGACTCCTCATTTATCTTTCAAAGCACAGCGTATAACAGCTATTAATTTGTAGTTAGAATGGAAACTTGTGACTCGTATTGACCTAAAACCATTAAGGGATCAGAAGGTGACATACCACACTGCCATAAAGAACTTTAGTGATTCAGTGTGATGCCAAAGTTGCAACAGTCTTGTGAAGAAGGTGGTAAGTAGACTTTACACATGGCACTGGCACCACTGTGTTCATTTTTTTAATGCTGCAAAGGTGTCAGGACTGGCTGCGATTCCACAGCTAACCTGATGCTGCCACTGCCCTATGCCATTCTTTTGTCTTTTCCACTGATTGTTGTATGTGGATAAGAAACCATATTTGCATTTCTACTTGTGTTAAAACGCTTTCCGTTTTTAAACCTCTTCAAATGTGGTCTGTGTGATCCATCACTACTGCATTTACATCCTTTTTTTTAATGTGTTGAAGCACTAATTGTGACACATGTTAATGCAGATATAAACCGATGTACTTTGCTTTAGTCTGCGTCTGGACTACCTCTCTTGACTTTATGCGCTGACGTCTTTTTTTCACTCAATACTGATTTTTTTCTCTTGGCCACTGTTAGCTTTCCTAACCAAGAAAAGAAAAACATTTAATGAAGGAAGACAGTTTTAAGGGACATATGGGAAAGAATAGATGCTTATCATCATCAGAGTGGTGTTTTGTTTGTTTTCATATTACATTGGGTGTTTGATTTATTTATTTTTGGCCTGCAATAAAATTGAGTTTGACACTCCTGACTTAAAAGGAATAAATGTGGAAAATTTTACCAAAGGAAATAAATTTCAATTAAGTAAATTTCCTTAAATCAAGCACTTGTTAATAGCTTCTTATGCATTGGTTTTGATTGATCAATTTATTTATTGCCCCTTTGGGTATTTGTTTTTATGCATCTTTTCATTTTACTGCCATTCGTAACAGAGGAGAAATGCAGTGTTAATTATTATGGTGCTCTGAATATTGAGTAACTTTGCCTTCTCTCTCTATCTCTCTCTTTCTCTCTGTTTGTATAAAGATTATCATCTTTGATATACCTTATACTGGTTGTGGGAGAAGGAATGGCCCATATGTGTTTTGTTTCTCGAACTATATAATTATGTTTATAATCAGCAAATGATTGTCATTTTGCAAGCAAATTAAGAGAGACATTGACACCACATTGCAATCAGACATGTACACAAGGCTTGTGTTTTTTTATTCAAGAGGAAAAATTACAAGTAAAAGTTTATCCAAAGTTTCCACCCTCTGCATTAGAGCACTTTACCCACTACACTTAACTGTGATGGATTTAGCATGCCCATGACTAGTGTATATATACACTGCCGTTACGGAATGTGAAAAATCTATAAGAGGGCTAACTTGGGCTATTTTTCCCAGGGTATTTGGCCTTAGTATATGCGTATTTTTAGCCATTCTGTTGTACAGTGCAAAATCTTCTTTATTTTAACCCCTCATGTTTTAATTGTTCACATCACTAAAGCAAAGTGGGGGTGGGGGGGAAATGGGGTGTGCCTTATTGCATATAAAGACACTCTTTCATTTACATATTTGTTTCTGGTCAGCTTGATTTGTGTTTTGTAGGTCTATGCAAACTTCATAACAAGCTTATTTTGTGTTATTCACTATTTAAACCTATTGTAGCTACATTAAGAAGATGACAGTGACAGGAAAACATGTTGTTTAAGAGCACTTCAGCTAATATATATTTTTGCTTTTGAATAGCCATCAGAATCTCCTACACACTTGTAATATTTTTTGCATTTCACCTTGGAAAGCAATAGTGAAGACTTGGAGTGATCATGTGCTGCTCTACATTTTGCATAAGGGCTTAATAGAGAAGACATCACAGATGACCAGGCTTTAGGAACACTGTGCCGTCCAGAAAAAAGGGAAACAGTAGACATGGATTTGATCTTTCCTGCAGCATAACAACGTCAAAAGCTTTCTTTCTACTGCTGCTTTTCATGCACTGTACTGTACGTAAATAAAGCCTATGCCACGATCCATTTTACCTTGTCAGTTTATGAGCTGAAGGCTTCAGTGATCTGGGCAGGTTATTGAAAGTATGCAGACATTTTTACATTATGAAACATGACTACTTCACATTTCCTTCCTGCATTTAATTTTGCAATGTTTCTACATGTAGTCAGGTTTATATAGAATTATATTTTCATTGTAGTCATTTGTTGCATTATGAGTATACCTTTTGGGTATTCTCACATCCTATGCAGGGTTAGATGTATGCTGCATGTCTTACTTGTCCTTAGTAAATGGTCAACAGGGTATTTTATCTCCGCTTATGATTTGGAGAGTGACAGGTAGGAATGTAGTCAATGTCCCTTAAGAAGTTTAGTGTTACTAATCAGGATCCTATTTCTGAAATCTGACTGGCAATAAACTGAAATACTCAATGGACAGAACTCATTTTGTAGTGCTGGCAAGGTTATTTTCATTAGCAAATCTAAAGATGGCTACACACATGAAAATGAATGATGTTACTTTACCATCCAATGCTAATTATTTGGTTATTAATTACTGTTCTTTCTAGAATTGCACGGTTTATTGTGCTGTGCAATAATTTAGGAAACACTGACACTGCTACAGAAGGCAATATGTTGAATAAAAGTGGAGTTTTAGGAATCCAAACTTGAGAGATTGTCTGTTGTTCTAAAACTGTGACCGAGTGGCCAGCTGAGGTAGTTTAAGTCCAAGTAAAAAGGTGATGATCAGGATTGTCTTTTGGAAGAGATCTGAGCCAATGTCTCATTTACCTAGCATCTAAGCATAAATTAAATATATTGGGAAGCAGGTAGTTTTTATATGTATTGGATACATTTTTGTAAGAAACAGAAATTATTAATAAGTAAATTATCTTAACCTCACAGCTCTTATACCACATCATATTGTTCCATGTAGAGAGTTAGGTCAAACAAGAGTAAAAAAAAAACTTAAAAACTTGATGTTACAAATATCTGAAGATGATTGATCTGCTCCCAGTTAATAATTCCAAGATATGTTAAGTACTTCAGGATATCAGTTTACATTAATTTGTCTGAACAAGTTATAGATAGATGATGCTTTATTTATCCCCAAGGAAAAGTTCAATAAAACCCCCAAAAAACAGACAGAGGAACTTCTGGCTTGGATAACATAGAGTGGCTGTTGTCAATAACATCATTGTAGGTGTTCAGATTGTACCATAGGTTTATATTCAGTAAACATTTGAGTAGAACAGTCCCAGCTTGTAGTGTCCATGTTTTGAACATATTGATAAGACATTTGACATCACCAGCATTCAGGGCGATTCATCATTAAGATATGGTAAAAGAGTTCTTAGCCAGGATGATGTAACTAAATATATGCATATTATTTTAAATCAGTTAATTACTTAATACGCAAGACTGTCATTTTACAGCATAGCTAAATAGATGGAAAAATGAGTGACTATAATCATCTAAAATATAGGGAAAAAACTTCAGCTTGTGTTGGAAGCATAATACAGCCAGATATGCAAACCACGTAATTAATTTAATTTTCAAATGAGGGAGCAATGAAAGACATGAGTTCCATATAAAGCAAATATGGCTAATGTGATTATTATTCTTGATGTATAGTAAAAAAATTACCTTTACTTTTTAGAAAACCCAAGATCCTAAGCCAGTGATGATTTTCTCATAAGGGACTAATTTTATTATTTCTGTTTCCTACTTTTTTCTTTAACATCTTGCTATATTGTAGAACAGTTATTTAATTGTTTGGGTTAATTTTCTTTTCTTTAACATCTTGCTATATTGTAGAACAGTTATTTAATTGTTTGGGTTAAATTAAGTAAAAGTTGTATACAATGTATATGTGTATATTTATACTCTTAACACTGGGCATTTGCCACAGTATGTTGCTAAAGAGGACGACGTCTATTTCAGTATTATATCCATGTTTTTTGCACAGTTGGATTCAGTTCTTTTAGTTTACTGCAGGAGTTACGTACCTCGGGATATATTTAAAGTGTACATGAATGTAAAATGCAGCCTTCTAAAATTTGTCTGATTAAATACATCAGCTTTCACATTTTTGAAAGTTGCACAAAAGTCGTACAGCACATGTGTAATGTCAGACTGAAATGAAACTGCCCATAGGAATTTACTATATTTAACAAGTACCAAAAAATGAAAGATTTTATTAACAAAACTGTAAGAGGTCATTTAATGTACAAATATTAGAATAATTTTTAATTCTAAATATTTTTAATGTGGGAGATGTAGAATGTTGTACACTGCATAATTATTCTGCTGGTTGAGTGTGATTGAGAATTTCAGTTCAAATAAGTGACTTTTTTCCCCAGAATATTTACATCTATACTTAAATTCTCTATTTTTTTTACTCTGTTCAAATGTATATTAGTGTGCATGTATGCATTTGCTAAAAGAGATTATTGTTTTAATCTAAATTTCAAGCACTGGGTGATTTTTTTTTTTTCTGAAAATGTTCAAATGGAATGTGGTGAAAGGCGATTAATTTTTGTCTTTTTGTATTTAAGGACTTTTTTCCCCCCTGACAACCTAAAAAGATTAAAAATCATACTACTGGGTGAATGTAATCAAGTTGATTACATTTATATAAAATATGTATGTTATGGATCCCAAAAGTAGATTGTAGAGTAATCTGGGATTATAATTTGGACAGTAAATCTGAGTCATTAATAAACTAAAATGTATTTTTTATTTTTTTGTGCAATTTTGAATTTGAAATGTATAGAATATTCCAAATGTACGGAAGAAGTTAAACATTGTGAAATTATTTCAAGTGTAAATTGTTTGTATGCCCTTACTATATAATTAGGCCTAGATTTTCAGTCTCCAGAATATCTGATATGCTAATGCTGACATTTCTAGAACAGGCTATGTGGGTTTTCCTTTTGCGTATGTGTAGTACCAGATTACTCTGGATTAAGCAATGAGGACTGCATATTAGATTTCTGAAAGGTAATTTGCTTGTGACAAAATGCTTTCATGGTTACATTTCTGATTGATTCTGGTGCAGTTCAAACAAGTGAAGATATTTTAATTTTTCTGTTTTAATCAAAGATGATTTATCATTTCTTAAAAAGTTGTGTGTCTTATGAGCCACCTGAGAGCGTAAACATTAAAAAAATGAGTTCTTCACATTACTTTCACTCTTAATACATAATAAAATGTGGCTCAGTTTGGAATATGAGTCTTACAGGTTTCGAAAATAGGAAGTGACACACATGTCTATGTCTTGTGTCCTGTTACTCACACACATGGGCCTTAACGTTACTTATGCAGCAGATGTCCGTTCATTGTGTTTAACTGGCTGAGGAGTCAGGTGCTCTAGTCATGCTGCTTAAATTGAGTAAAACGCAATAATGTGTTCAAATGATCAATACCCAAGCACCTTCTTCAATTTTGGATAGGTCACAGTATGCACCACTATACAGTGGGTAAAATTATTTTTGACTTGAAGTAATAGATACAGTTTTTAGAAAGTACTGCTTTCACTCGTGTTTAATGGTAAAAAGAATAATTAATAATTTTGTGACTTCTCTAATTTTACAGACAGACAACACTAGTAAAAAGAGTAAAACATTTATTTATTCTTTATTTACATTCCGGATAAAATCCAAAAAATGTTGACTGGACCATCACTTGAATAAGTGGAAACCATTGTCTATTTGAACCAGTATGTGCAAAGTTTCTGTCTGAAGAGAATTAAATGAAAGTGCGTAGTCTAATATAATTTCTGGAGAAATATATATTTTTAGCGCCCTCATTAAAATTTCTGATTTTCAAAGATATATTATTTTGTATGTCCTGAATCCATTATTTTTAAATCCGTCAACCACATATTTCTATTTTCTTATTGATGGTTTTTTTTTTTATATATAATCTCTTTCCATTGTGACTTTACAATTATATTGTAATACTAGGGTGTTGTACCGTGTTAGCCATTATGAATGTAGAGAAAAGCCAAGCAAAATGAAAACACATCTTGCCTGAAGAAGGGGCCTGAGTTGCCTCGAAAGCTTGCATATTGTAATCTTTCTAGTTAGCCAATAAAAGGTGTCATTTTGCTTGGCTTTTCTCTACAATTATATTGTAATAAATCCTCAATGTTTTGGCCGCTCAAGAACTTTTATTATTAAAAAAAAAAAAAAAAAACGTACACAACAAAAATGGCTTAGGCACTTGCACATCTTAAAGTCTGTTTAAAGTTCTAAATAAAATGAATAACTATTACAGCAATATTCATTCATGAACCTGAAAATGGCCAGCTTTTTAGAATCCCTTTGCTCAGGAAGTCTGATATTTATAATAAAAAAAAAAGCAAAATAGAAATCTAATTTAATTTCCTACACAAAGGAGAATAATTTAAATGTCAACTAAAAATTCTTATTTGGAGGGTTGAGTTTTCTAAAAATTTGTGGTTATAGATGCAGGATACTCTGTAACACGTGACAAATAAATTATGCAATTTTTTTTTTAAACAAAAATAAAGTCTAGTCTATTTCATTAATGACTGTCAGTCACACTTGTGAAAATATGCCCTTTTTTGTGATTGGTGTGTATGTTTTTTTTTTTTTGGTTTTTTTTTTAATAAAAGTTGTGTAACTCTTCTGTCTGTAAGGCAAATGTTTAATTAGAGCTGTCAGTATTAGGTATCTCAAGCCTTGTCTGTTTGGCATCGAGCGCCTTGACAAAAACGTTAACCCACGGAATCCCTGAAGCGGCACAGAGACTAGTGAGAGTGTTTGAGTGTGTGATGAACAAAATGGATGTGTGACGACTACATTGCTTGAAAACCTCATATCGTCCAATCATTATGATCACCCTGTCTTAAGTATGGTCAATCAAAGAAGTAAGTTGTAGCACAATGTAGAAAAAAGTCAAAGAAAATGTTACCTTGAAAAGCAGGGAAAAAAATTGATATTAAAGGTTTTCTCCCCTTTAAAAAAAATTGCATGTAATATGAGGTGTCATGTTTTGTATGTGAAAAGGAAAGAAACTGACTTCTGCACAATGTTTAAAGAAAACTTTGTCTACAGACTTACTGTATACTATTTTGTTTTCAGCACTTTTATAATTAACATTTGTATAATATCTTTTTTCCTGAGCAATGTATCTTTGTATATACAGTTTGAAGTATTACCTATGCAGGCTCTTTTGTCATGCAGTTTTTAGAGCTCCCATCTTGCTGCTATGGGGGGGGGAGTGTGATTGGAAACAAAATAAAGACTGCTGAATCAAACCAGTTGTTTGACTTCTCATTGGAAGGAATAAAACCACCTGCATCTGGCTGCATTTTAAAGAAGAAGAGCGCCGCCGCGGTACAGTGCCTTACCTTGTGAACCAACTACACGTCTAACGGTGTTGCATGCGGTGGTGGTGGTGGTGGTGGTGGTATTCAAACTCTGACTTCATTGCTTGTTATTTTTGTCTCTTAGATAAGAACTGCATGGAAAAAGGAAGCTAACAATTATGATGGCAGAGTCAAGTATGCCTGTCCAGATTACAGAATCCTATTAAGTACACCAATTTTCAGAATCTGAAAAAGAAATGTTATCTTGTTATTCCTCCCGGTAAGGTTTTCCCATAGTAGTTGCTAACTTTAAATAGATAGTTGTATATGCTTATAAACCTGCTGTACTGTACACATTTTAACAATTCAAATTCCACAATATGTAAAACACGTAATGCAGAACTTAAAAAACAAATAGTCATTAGTTGTACACAGAAATATATGTATGTCTGTAGATTTCTCATGCAGCTCCTAAATATTAATAAACCTTTTATGCACTAAGAGGTTTTTGGCAGCATTGCTCCTAAATTACATACCCAAAATAAATTGCTATTGCTGTACTTGCGTAATAAATGAGCTGTAAATGGCTGAAGAGTAGTGAGTACAACACTTCAGATTTTTAAATAAGGCATTTACTTTATTAAAACTTTGTTTTGACCAATATCAACTAAATTAAACACAAAAAATAGTGCTTTAGGGGTTTCTGTCTTAAAAAAACAAAACTGGATTTTACGATACATAACCCTGCACAACGCTGGAATCAATTTTACACCCTAGTCTGTCCGCTATCATGGTGCCAAGTTTAGATGTCGTATCCCATAGCATTGCAAAGTTACACTGTTTGGCACAGGATGTTCCCCTTTTTGGAAACATTGTTTAGGGGCAAGAGACTAAAATCATTCAGAAGTATTGCATTTGCGGTTATATGTTTTTAAACAAAAAATAGTGTGTGTCCGCGCATATACATATGCACACAAATGCGCACGCACACACACACTATGTGTCACTCTAAAGCAACAAGCAAAAAAATGTGTAACTGTACGTATAATTAAATACTCATCCAAACCTGCCAGTCCTTGGAATAATTTCGTTTAAGACTAGACATGGAGAATGCTTACCTTTTCTACACAAAATTGGAGTTCTTTGTGCTGCAGTTCACATATCATCTCCTGTTGCAGTTGTCCCACAGAAGTTCAGTGAGTTTTTATTTTTTCCTTGTTTTTGTTACAGATAAAATAGATCAGGAGCAAAAGTTAAGGGGTGTCACTACCTGAACCATTGAGAATATTAACTATACAGCAGTGACGATTTTTACTTAATGGAGAAGCAGGCACGTTGATTAAGGGTGGGTCATTTGGGCCTCTGTGGTCACAGTGGCTGAACATTTGTGTTTGTAGCCATTGATCTGTTAACCTCTGGGACAAAAAGCACAAAGTAAGGGCATCTGTAACTCAGGAAGAAGCACAAAGGAAGCGTTCTTAGGTCTTCTGAACTCTCAACTACAAGAACAATTCAGTTTTCTAACTTTTTTGTTCTTTTATGGATTAAAGTGGTTTAAAAAAAGAAAGGAAGAACTTTCAAATTTTGGATAATACACAAGTAAATGACAATATGGGCAGTAGCGCGCAGATGAAAGCGATCATTCTAAAGTCAACAAGATCAAACACATTTGGAGCCTTGACTGAGTAAACTGACTTGCTTTCGTAAGCGGCAGCATCAGCTTGTAATTAGGAGTTAATTTGTTGTTGTATGTCTTAAATTGAGCTTATTGACTTGCTTCATATTAGTTGGCTGTTCTGCATTGATTCACTATGAGCGTGTCTAGTGATGGACTGGCGCAATATGCAGGGCGGCTTTCTGGTCCGTGTCCATTGCCACTCCATAAAATGGTATCAAATGGTTCACAAAATGGCATAATGGACAAATGATAAATTGCCAGAACTAACAGTTAATCACATTTGCATGCTGTCTAGAAAGATTGCTTCAGATGATGAATAAAGCCCACACTGCACTTAAGTGAAATTTCTTTAGCATGGTAAACACTTGACATGGCAAAAATAGATACACTGAAATCCTGTGTGAAGTATCATGGGAGGTCTAGCAGTGTTTTATGGCGTGGCATATGGAAGAGTGCATCTTGGACATTCCCAACTCCCTTTCCTGATGCAGAACACTCCATTCAGCTAACCTTGCTGAAGATTGTACCCAGTGCCATGATTCTGAACACTGGATTTTTGTAGGGTTCTGGGCTATTGCTTATGCTAGTTAAGAGACTTTGAAATGTGTGTGTTTACGTAGTTTGTGGATTCTGGTATGATTTAGGGTCATTATTATTTGTTGATATCTTGGCGTGTAACCATTTTTTCTTTTTTTAAACCATTGTTAACAGTGACTGCTGGAAGTGGCCACCTGTGACTTCATTAGGTCAACAGTATAAAGATCTGCATTATGCCCTTCCTGGTTTTCCAAGATTTTTGACAAAAACAGGATAATAGCAGCAATGCCTGTCAAAGCCCATTTGGAGTCCTCCGCATGTCACCCCTTGTTGTCCTTAGCAGGCAGTCTTTATTATTAGACTTCAACAGCCTGAACTGTTCCCCCTCTGTGTCTGGAGCGTGCACCTCTATGCGTGTATATCATGGATTTTTAACTTTCATTAACGGAGCCCCTCAGTTGATGGCGACCTAGGCAGTTGCTTATGTCCCCTATTGGATTGACAGGCTCTGCTTATTAGTATCTAAATATGTTTTCAAGGCTTAGACTTTTGCATATTTTATTTTTACTTCTGTGTTGGACTTTGGTAACCAATATGTTCTGTCTCCCAGTGTCAACCCTAGTCCATCACGTGGTTCTTTTTCTTTGATTGATTCTAACCTAACTCCACTGTTGGCAGAACACCCAACTTTGCACATGTTCCTCAGTATAGTACTTTTGGTAAACATTTACAGATTCATGAGGATCATTTTTATGGACTATCGCCTCTTTCCAACAGCTACTGGTTAGTTTTGGATTTAGTTACATTGTTCTTAATGGAAATGTTGTAATGTGCACTATCAGGGCAAGGGAGGGAATGCCGTAACTTCTTAGTGTCTTAGTGCCAGTATGTAGTTTGCATGTTCTCCCTGTGTCAACGTGTTTCTTCATTTTCATGGGTTTTCTTTCCCATAAACCAAAGTTGATTGGTAACTCTACTCTGACCTGGTGTGAATGTGTCCTATGCTGCAGTGGCACCCCATGCCTGGGTCTGTCCTTGGTCTGATGTTTTTGAGACCCCCCAGTGACCCTAAACTGCTTTAAGTTAAACTGAAGATGAATGGCAGGATAGCTCAGTGCTAAAAGCTGAATTGGAAAGGCAGTCTTTTCTTCTGAATCTTCAGCATTTCAATTCATACCTTACAGTTTTGTGGTTAATTCAGGAAATTCCTGTTGGCAGTTAGATAGCATTTGCATGTCCTTAGCTGAAGGAGAACGAGACGACCTCCTATCTGATTTCATAAATCCAGCAAATTAAGACAGGAAAAAATCTCCATAGAAAATCTTTAAGCACAGCTGGATTAACAGTGAGCTTTTCACCTTAACATAGTTAATATCAGCAAATTTGAATGTAATTAATACATTTAGCACAAGACTTAAGTTTTGACAAAAATGTAATATTGTGGGGCACCTCAGTGTGCAATCCCCAGCCTGAACTGATAGTTGAATAAATGCTAATATTTGTTCATATTAAAAAAAAAAAAGGAGTAAGCTAGACGTAAAGCAACTACAGCATAATGAACAAATCTCGTCTAGTCCTCTAGATAGATAGATAGATAAATAGATAGATACTTTATTAATCCCAAGGGGAAATTCACTCTAAGCCCACTGAAGACAGCCCTGACCCCGCTAGCTAGCCGAACGGCTGTCCATGGCCCAGGATACTCAAGTGGGCAAGAATGTCTCATCTTGATGGAGTCAACCTGGCAGTGTTCACGTCAGCCCACCATTCTGTACTTAACCTCAGATCCAGTGGTGAAGCGATGAGCGAACCTCATGGAGTTCACACCGCCATGAGTTCAGCAAAATCTTTGAGAACTTCGCCAAACACCATGAAATGCTTTGAACTCAATGGAGAGGAAGACTCTGAATTTGTTTTGAGTGGATTATAATAATGCTGCGGTCTCTTTAAGTATCTCTGAGGGCTAGGGAAGGGTCTGCCAACTACGATGACCCTTCAAAAAGTTTTCGCACTTTTATATTTTCATTGGAAACTGAAGGTGACAGAGAAATGCAGGCGATTCACCACAGTGGAGCACATGATGGGCGTGCGGCAGTGGCACACTGATGGGGCAGAAGAAAAAAAAACGCTACGTGTGAATGCGTAAACTTCACACTCATGTCTCGGCGAATACTGACCGTCTGCGAGAACAAGACTGAGACAGAAAAAGGTGATGCGAGATGAGATGCTTGACACTGAGACTCCATGAGGCATTTCCATGACCAAAGTTCTCATCCAGCGTAGAATCATTTACTGGTTATAAACTCGGGCGGTTTTTAAACAGGTAGGTCGGTAAGTGAGGAGTGTCAGTATTAAAAGACCTGTCAGTATCAGTGACAACACCAGAAGCAGAAATGCAAATGAATACTCGTATTCATCAATTTCCAATTTGTGGGCAGAAGGAAAAGACCAAAATGATATTTAGATAAGTAATCCACATGATCCATGATAATGATAGTAAGATGAGCAGGTTCAGGGGACCTGTTAAATTGTGTCAATCAACCAACCAAAGGGCTGCCAGAAAGTGCTCTAGCCTCATACCAAAGACATGGTGACTCCCTAACCAGGATGAGTGTGACTGGAAACTACAAGGGAGACATTATTGAAGCTGTTAATACTTGAACTATAGTGTAGTTCTTCTTCCTCTTAATCTTTTCCCACTTCTATGTTGGGTCCATGTACTTGATCACAATATTCTCTCCATACAGCTCGGTCCTGCATCTCTTCACAGGTCAGACCCTTTTCCTTCATCCATCCACCTCCACTTTGGCCTCCTTTGCTTTCTCTTCCCCTGTACTTCCATTCCCATCACTCTTTTGTCCACATATTCATGATCTGCGATTATCACATGTCCATACCACGTCAACCTACATTGCTGTACTTTATTAGATATTGCTAAACAAATAATTTAAGCCATTTCAGTATAGTGATGTACATGTTTAATAATTTTTTCACTACAGACAGGCACTATATACGTAGTATTCAGCTGCATTGTCCAGTTCAGGATTGTGGGGAGCCAATTCTCGGAGTCCATCCTTTCAGCATCAGATGCCATGCAGAAATTAGCTGTGGACAAGGTGTCCGTTCTTTACCAAATACTGATAGTCGCCACCCTGCTTTACTTGCATGTCTTTAGGATTACCTCGAGAAAAATCAAATGAGACCATAACCATCAATTGAAGCAGGGCTTCAGGAGCTGTCTGACAGCTTTGTAACACTAAGTGACTTTTCTTTAGAATTATTTTTACTTAAATAGCACCACTGACAAACCTAAGAGTCATCTCAACCTTTCTTCCATGTTTGGTGGGCTGGGAAGATTGTAACATCTCTAAAATATTAAAAATGACAGTGCCACGTTGTCACGTAATGTCCACCACTCATGCGCTTCCAGTCAGTCTATCATCTTTCCACATAAGGTGTCCATAAAATAAAGTATACAAATGGTAATAATCAATGCCACATGTCTAATGATTTTCCATAACCTAAGGATTTTCCATAAAGCATGTGTTGTCTCATTTTTCCATTTACTGTATTTTAGGCTCATCTGCCTTATACCAATAGCAGTGCTGGGTCAGTAGGTGAGAAATGTCAGGATTAGATTGATGTAACTTCCTCTGAAAGTCACTAAAGACCAAAGTTCTCCTTCATTTTCTGCCTCACTGCTCATTTCTCTCACATTAGACCCCGAAATCCAGCAGATTTCTTGCATCATCTACTTTTCCTTCACATCTGGTAGTGTGCAAATTCATTTTTGATTTTCTTTTTTTTTTTTTGACAATATAGCAACTGGGGAAGTCAGGATTTGAGCCATCAGTTTAACTTCACATTACAAATAAAAACACTTGTCAGTCTGACTTGACCCAAAATGTAGCATGAAGTATCCAGTATAAAACAATATTGGAACCAGCAGGTAAGATGACTTACTCAGGCGTGAATATGCAGGGCCACTCAGAGGGGGAGAAAGAGAGAATGAAAAATAAAGTAGCATTAAAATCTAATCACGTCTGCAGCAAATCTGTAAGGCCCCCTAGTCTGCAGTGTGACCTAAGAGCAGACCATACTGAAGAGTATTGGAATATTGGAGGAGGAGTGTAGGAACCTCATCAAGGACTTTGTTAAATGGTGCGACTCACACCACCTACACCTGAACACCAGCAAAACCAAGGAGCTGGTGGTGGATTTTAGGAGGCCCAGACCCCTCATGGACCCCGTGATCGTCAGAGGTGACTGTGTGTAGAGGGTGCAGACCTATAAATACCTGGGAGTGCAGCTGAATGATAAATTGGACTGGACTGCCAATACTGATGCTCTGAGCAAGAAAGGACAGAGCTGACTATACTTTCTTAGAAGACTGGTGTCCTTCAACATCTGTAATAAGATGCTGCAGATGTTCTGTCAGATGGTTGTGTCGAGCACCTTCTTCTACGCAGTGGTGTGCTGGGGAAGCAGCATTAAGAAGGACGCCTCACGCCTGGACAAACTGGTGAGGAAGGCAGGCTCTATTGTTGGCATGGAGCTGGACAGTTTGACATCCGTGGCAGAGCTACGGGCACTGAGCAGGCTCCTGTCAATAATGGAGAATCCACTGCATCCACTGAACAGTATCATCTCCAGACAGAGGAGCAGCTTCAGCGACAGACTGCTGTAACTGTCCTGCACCACTGACAGACTGAGAAGATCGTTCCTCCCCCACACTATGCGACTCTTCAATTCCACCCCCTGGGGGGTGGGAGGGTGGGTGTTATCATTAACATTATACAAAGTTATTGTCTGTTTTTACCTGCATTTTTATTACTCTTTAATATTGTTTTTTGTATCAGTATGCTGCTGCTGGAGTATGTGAATTTCCCCTTGGGATTAATAAAGTCTCTCTCTCTCTCAATATGCTGTCAATGGCTTCTTCTTCTTCCGTAGCTATTCCCTTTCTGATATGGGGTCTCTGTTTTATTGACTGGGCGTCTCCAGTAGAGGTGTGCTTAAAATGTAATGCGTAATAATCAGTTTTCTCAGTGGGCCACCATAAGAATGTCATGATCAACCTCACGTAGTGCTGTCTTCATGCAGTGATCCCAACAAAGGCTGAACTGAGATTGTTTAAGGGGAGCCAGAAGCTACAGGACAGCTGTTTTAACAAAGACTTTAGGAAGAAACGATATGTTTAAAATCGGTCTGTACTTGTTAAGTTCTGTATTCTAAGGGAGGGCTCATGGTGACACTCAAAATCACACCAATGAAGCCCAAAGCTAAAAATAACAAAGTACCGTATATACTTGCATATAAGTCGGTCTTGAAACCCAAAAAATAGATTATTAAATCAGACCCTGACTTATATGCCCGTTCAAAAATACGACACTTTATTTTTTTTTATTTTTATTTTTTTTTACATCTTGCTTCCTCCAATCTTGCAGCAGTTTCTCAGACACATCGAATTTTGTTGCAGCAGCACAGTTACCAATTTAAAACCAGCTTCATATTTTTTCTAATAGAACACTCCATCGTAGATAAGGGATGCTCTTACGATAAAGGTGTATGATGGTGTGAGATACAAAACAGTGCAAACATTGCTTCGGAATAGTTCGGGTACTATGTCACATAGGCACAATACATAGGAAAAAAAGGAAGTGTGCTCCATGGTTACTCTCTCAGGTGGATGTTGGCATATCATGATCTCTTGGACCAACAGCATGAATTTACCACATTCCACTTACACGACTGACATTATAAAATACCAAAAATTATACGGTAAAGTCAAGTCCCAACTTATCCGCAGGAGAACTTATCTGCGAGTATATACGGTAACACTTTTCTTACTACTTAAAGCACTTTATTTATAGCGAGTGGGGAGCCATTTCAATCAGCATCAATATGCAATATGTCCCCAGTACATAGCCACAGCAGTATAGCAAAGTTTACACAGTCCCTTCTCCTTGCTAGTCCTTCCACCTTCACTATTCTTCAGTGAACTTCATGCACTTCCTCCCGACTCTGGCTTCTTGAATGGAGTGAGGCGGCCCCTTCTATTCAGCACCTGGGAGTGCTCCAGGTGGCTCCTCATGATTAGCTGGAATCACTCCCTGGTGTGGTGGAAGTCAGGTATAGTTCTCTGCTACTCCCCCTGGTGGCCCCCACGGAACCCAACAGGGCTGCACCAAACTCCAGCTCCCAGCATACCCTGTGGGAATCTGTGGTGCCACAGCCGCCCAGCAGGGCTGCCCTTTAGCATCCCAGGGGAGGTGGTGTCTCGCAGGTGCTCTCTCCCCCCAGTCCTTCCATCCAGTTGACATCCTGGCCGGGTAATGACCGAGGCTGCCCGTCACACATGCAAAAATCATATTGATTTAAGCTTAGAGCATCTAGACAAGTGTGGCATGCAGTGAAGGAAGGGTAAAGATGCAAACTACACACATTAATTTTGTTACTTTAATTTGAAATATATAGAGCTCAACACCACACAATATCACTGGCAAAGAGACCAAAACTAGAGTACACACTAATCTCTGCATCATCAAATTCTGCACGTGAATAAAGAAGTTCCCAGTGTTACATTATCCTTGAGCTTTCAAAGGAGTTACTTAATAGTCCAAACATAAATCTCTATTTTCTGGCAGTTTTCAAAATCAGCGTTTGATTATGATAAGAACTTGCACAAATTATGTCAGCGTTACAGGATACGTTTGATATTATTCAAGTCAGGTAATTCTTCCCAAACATAGTAAACATGCATTTGCCCCGTGAAATTGCCTTCTTTCTATAAATTAAAAAAAAAGCTTGTTTCCCTGCTCTGGCGCTTTACAATGGAGGGCATGGGGGGGGGGGGGGGAAGGGAAGCTTAAAAACTTACCAAATGCATCAATTTTTCAAGCCAAGACAGTTGTCAAGTATTGATTTGCACTGTCCGTGTTTCTGAGGCATGTCAGGATCTGGAAATATTCACTTTATCGCATGTCCCCGATACTATTTTTCTCGGTTCGGCGGCAACTGGGCAAAAGACAACTTGGTAAAAAGACAATTCAGCGAAGAAACAACTTGGCAAAAATATCATTAAAAAATCTCTTTGAACCTATTACCTAACTAGTAAAGGATGTCGCTGAGTTGTCTTTTCGCCGAGTTTTCCATCACCCAGTTGTCTTTTCGCCCAGTTGCCCCTGAACGATTTTTCTCATTGTAAGGATATATTTATTATACAGTGGTGTGAAAAACTATTTGCCCCCTTCCTGATTTCTTATTCTTTTGCACGTTTGTCACACAAAATGTTTCTGATCATCAAACACATTTAACCATTAGTCAAATATAACACAAGTAAACACAAAATGCAGTTTGTAAATGATGGTTTTTATTATTTAGGGAGAAAAAAAAATCCAAACCTACATGGCCCTGTGTGAAAAAGTAATTGCCCCCTGAACCTAATAACTGGTTGGGCCACCCTTAGCAGCAATAACTGCAATCAAGCGTTTGCGATAACTTGCAATGAGTCTTTTACAGCGCTCTGGAGGAATTTTGGCCCACTCATCTTTGCAAAATTGTTGTAATTCAGCTTTATTTGAGGGTTTTCTAGCATGAACCGCCTTTTTAAGGTCATGCCATAGCATCTCAATTGGATTCAGGTCAGGACTTTGACTAGGCCACTCCAAAGTCTTCATTTTGTTTTTCTTCAGCCATTCAGAGGTGGATTTGCTGGTGTGTTTTGGGTCATTGTCCTGTTGCAGCACCCAAGATCGCTTCAGCTTGAGTTGACGAACATATGGCCGGACATTCTCCTTCAGGATTTTTTGGTAGACAGTAGAATTCATGGTTCCATCTATCACAGCAAGCCTTCCAGGTCCTGAAGCAGCAAAACAACCCCAGACCATCACACTACCACCACAATATTTTACTGCTGGTATGATGTTCTTTTTCTGAAATGCTGTGTTCCTTTTATGCCAGATGTAATGGGACATTGGCCTTCCAAAAAGTTCAACTTTTGACTCATCAGTCCACAAGGTATTTTCCCAAAAGTCTTGGCAATCATTGAGATGTTTCTTAGCAAAATTGAGACGAGCCCTAATGTTCTTTTTGCTTAACAGTGGTTTGCGTCTTGGAAATCTGCCATGCAGGCCGTTTTTTGCCCAGTCTCTTTCTTATGGTGGAGTCGTGAACACTGACCTTAATTGAGGCAAGTGAGGCCTGCAGTTCTTTAGACGTTGTCCTGGGGTCTTTTGTGACCTCTCGGATGAGTCGTCTCTGCGCTCTTGGGGTAATTTTGGTCAGCCGGCCACTCCTGGGAAGGTTCACCACTGTTCCATGTTTTTGCCATTTGTGGATAATGGCTCTCACTGTGGTTCGCTGGAGTCCCAAAGCTTTAGAAATGGCTTTATAACCTTTACCAGACTGATAGATCTCAATTACTTCTGTTCTCATTTGTTCCTGAATTTCTTTGGATCTTGGCATGATGTCTAGCTTTTGAGGTGCTTTTGGTCTACTTCTCTGTGTCAGGCAGCTCCTATTTAAGTGATTTCTTGATTGAAACAGGTGTGGCAGTAATCAGGCCTGGGGGTGGCTACGGAAATTGAACTCAGGTGTGATACACCACAGTTAGGTTATTTTTTAACAAGGGGGCAATTACTTTTTCACACAGGGCCATGTAGGTTTGGATTTTTTTTCTCCCTAAATAATAAACACCATCATTTAAAAACTGCATTTTGTGTTTACTTGTGTTATATTTGACTAATGGTTAAATGTGTTTGATGATCAGAAACATTTTGTGTGACAAACATGCAAAAGAATAAGAAATCAGGAAGGGGGCAAATAGTTTTTCACACCACTGTATATATATAAGTGTGAGGAAAGGTGCAAGTTGGTTAGGGGTAAATTGTTCAGTAATGTTACAGCAGCCCAGTTGTTAACGCTCCTTCTTCTGTGGTAGAAATTAAATTGGAATTGTATTAATGAAAGAAATCTTGTCCTCAAACTAGGAACCTCTTTGAGTCAGAAACCAGGCAGGAAGAAGCTTGTCCATTTTGTCTTTTATATTCTCTTCAGGGAGCACCCTGTTCAACAATCTACTAAGGGACTGTGCCCTGGGCTATATTTACGCTACATATTCATCTAACATTTACTGTGATTAGTTCATTGGCTTACACTCACAAAATAACATATCTAAATAAAAATCTCACATTCCCAAATAATATACCTAAATAAAAGTCTCATTTCTACTATATTTTTGGTCCTTACAATACTTTCCAGTACTTCTTGAGTTCCTGTGTACGTGACCTGTCAGGTCTTACAGGGTAGTCAGCCAACTTCTTGATCTCTTCATCTCTCAGAACCTTCTTATTCTTTGTTCACTTGATGTTCATCTGGTTTCCTGATATGCATGTTCAAGTTCTTGACATTTATTAATGCTGTTATATTACTTCTAAGATAGAATGTGGAAAGCATACCAAGAAGGCTCCTACGCAATTTCTGTATTACCCCAAACTCTGATTTTTCTTTGACACTTCACACATCCACCTTCCTGTGATGACATTCTGGGCTTAATGGCTGTCTTGTGCAGAGTTCCCCCACTTGTTTGTCTGTACTCTCATTTTTCTACCACATTCTAAACGTCTTGTCAATTCTCACCTTGCCCTGTGTGGGTTGGATGTGTGCTTGGGTAGCCTTGAGGATGGAGTTTGTTCCTGCTTTACGCCAAATCCTGCCAGAATAGGCAACCCTGAAATAGTTTAAGTGGGTTTGAGAATGCTTTCATTGTATAAAATCGGGCTAGGGATCAAAAATTGAGCTGAAAACTTTAATGTAGAGTAAAACTGTTGTATCTTACACTGTGTCACTAACTTCTGGATTTTTCTGAGCTGGTAATAATTTTAGATTCAATAAATAATTGTGTTTACTTTTTTTTTTCTTTCATCTTAAAGAGACGTCTGTTTGCAGTGTTGGTGCATCTGCAGTGGGTAGAACTGTGCACTTTGCTCACATAACAATTCAACAAAAAAACATTTTATTCAACAATGTGTGCTGCTATGTGCTTTAACTGGTTACTTCACAGAATTTACATGTTTGCAATATTTATAGAGAATAATATTTACAAGTCCACTGTAGCCAAGAGGCAGACTGTACCTCTGGTTAGACCTTAAAATACTTCTAATCTTAGCCAAGCCTTTTGGTATGACAACACTTCGCAGCCATCCCTGGCATGACAAATCTCAAGTGTGCTGCTTTGACATTTGTTTTGAGCCTTTACTGGCTGCCGCTTAGCTGCTGCGGTATTTATTGCTCAATTCCTCCATTTAATGTGAAATATCACAAACACACTTGGAAGGATTTTTTTTGCTAATCTCTGTGGCCAGCGTGCCTTGCAGTTTTAAAGGCAGTAAGCTTGTGAAGCTGGAATGCCCGGCATGTGTTACAGCCACAGATGTGCATCCCATGGAGAAAATGAATATGAATTATTGCTGGCCTTAAAAACAGTTCATTATCAGCCTCTGTGTATTTCTTAAACTAATGTTACTGGAGCAATTCGCCAGGTTGTTCTTATTGCTGTTAGGATTATTTCTTACTGCTTTTTATTGTTCATGAAAATTAATTCAGTACGTAGCAGAAGAGCTTTCTGTTTTCCTACGTGTTCAGGGCAAGAAAAGAGAATATTAATGTATAGACACACACACACAGATTCACTTTTTTAATCTAAACTTGTCAGTCATTTCCTCACAAACATGCTACATATGCATTTGTCACACCAAATTGTGCTCTAAAGGTAAGCATTTTCTATAAATTAAAAAAATATATATATCTGCACTGGCACTTTGCAATGGAGGCAATGGAAACACGCTGTCGTGTTTCAACGATGACATACCACCAACATATCTTTTTGCAGCTTGATATGAGATGATGTGTTGTAAACTTGGCAAGTTCTTTATATCAATTTAATTAGAGAGTAAGGGTTTTACTGTTTTGTTATTTTAAGTAGGCCATGTTGGGAGCACGGAACACCCTTTCTTATTTCTTCACTCATCTTTCTATGTTGAGTGCATGAAAAAATGAAGGATGACTGGTTAGAGTCTGTGGTCGTATCAGTGAATGGTGGTCAGGGCAGCAGATAGGAAGATAGTTAAAATTTTAAGGCCCCAAGGATTTGGTCACGGCCCATTGTTTTTTGTGATAGCGATGGAGGTAGCGCTTAAAGAACTGTCATGGGAGCTCTTATATTCACTGATGATCTGTACTGTGAGTGAAGCAGATTTCAAGGAGAAGAAAGCTACTGTTTACCAGAGAGAAGAGGCGATGATTGGAGGTGTAGGGATAGGAGGTGTAGATGAACGGCCATGTGGCAGAGTTGTTGGGAAAAACTCAATCCAGTGCAGAAGTTGTTGGATGTGGGCGCATAAAAAATGTATTGGTGTGCAGGGCAGTCGGCAGGCAGCAAGTGTGATCTTTGTTTGTACAAAGTATGCAAGACGGGTGCACAATGCTAATGTAGAAAACATTAATTTAGGTTTAGTTATCAGCAGTGGGGAAAGAGGGGAAGTTCTGCTACTTTGGTGTGACGTGTTGAGTGCAGACGAACGTGTGAACATAACCGTGATCTTGAGAGTGAGACCTGCATGGAAGAAATTCCTTATTGTGACTTGAGAAGATGACCTCAGTAGCCCTTAAGGGAAAAGTTTATGAAAGCTGTGTGACGAGTAGTAAATTCTATGAGAGTAAAACATGACCGATGAAGGCGGAACAGGATAACAATATGAATGTATGGAGTGTCATGAAGTGCGTGGCAGACGAATCCTGACTTTAAGAAAAGAAGTGGTGTGAAGGCTACCAGCACTTAGGGTCAGTACTAGGGAATCCATTCCCAGGATTAAACTGCTGTAATTCCCGGGAAAACGGGAACGGCCAAGCTCGCATATAAAGCGTGTAAAAATCGATCAAGAAATAACAGAGTTATAGTTGAAAATAATTAAGGTGGCCCCATTGCTGCAGCTTGCACTTCATCAGACAACAGCTTTGAACAGCAACTTGAAATTGCAATGCGTCAGTCTGTTGCATCAGCATTATCTGTGCGAAGAAACTTGCCATCACAGAATGATGACAAGAAACTGGATGCATCAGTAAAAGCTGAAATGGCGGTGTTTCAGAGCAACGGCAAGCACGGGCATTGTTTAGAACAAGTGTACAGTATCTGATGACTGTGCCGCCTACTTCAGTGGAGGCAGAGTGTGCTTTCTCAGCGGCTGGCATACTTCTGCACGAAAGTGCGCTCTTGCCTGGATGACTGCACGCTGGACACGTTAATAATATAATAATAATAATAATAATTCATTACATTTATATAGCGCTTTTTTCAGTACTCAAAGCGCTATCCACATAGGGAGGAACTGGGAAGTGAACCCACAATCTTCCACAGTCTCCTTACTGCAAAGCAGCAGCACTACCACTGCACCACCTGTGAGGACATTGTGCTTTCTACGCTTTTATTACCGCAACTAAAGATACATGTACTTCTATGACAGAATGAACTGCTTTGAGATAAGGTTAGTCTTTTATTTGTGTCAACATATTGCAGTAGTTTTATTAAAAATAAGTGTTGGTCGTTCTAAAAACGTTCACATGTGAGATGCCCATGCACTGTGTCATCCCCAGGATTCCCGAATTCCCGGGAATGGATAAACCCGTCCGGGAATGGATTCCCTAGTCAGTACTGTCACATATGGAGGACAGGAAAAATCTTACTTACCTGCAAGTGCCAATCAACATGCTCTGATTACGTCAAAACTTCTGTCGTCCTTATCTGAAAAATCTCAAAACACATTTGACATAGAAATCTATATTTTAATGATGAGAATATCATAACCACACTAGAATATTGTAATACTTTTCATGGTGATATATCTTTGATAACACTGAGGACAAGTTTCGGGATTTTTTTTATAGGTGCGAGTATTCTATGTATTATTAACATCAAGGGCTAACTTATGATTAAGAGATAAAATCTGCACAATTCTTAAAGAGGAATATTCAGGATGAAATTAAATAAATAAATACACAAATAAAAGTACTGCTAAATGTGACAATAAAAAATAAAAAATGTGAGTATAAGTAATTAAACATGCCTCAAAATTCTTTATGTATTCTTTTAATTATTTCTTCATTAATTTATCATAACATGGAATGAAAACTGTCACTTTCACTCATCAAAGTACAGAGGGCGTAACATATTAACATAATGTAAGTTATTGAACAGTGTGCCTATACAAGTGATTCCATTAATCTGCACACTTATATTGCCGTATAGCAAACTTGGATGAATGTCCACTAAAATTCATTAGTTTCTTCTTCATCGTTATTCTGTGAGAAATGGTGTATCTGCAAATCTTATTTTTTGATTGATGAATCGTCGGTAGAGAGGACGTAACCCTTTAAGTACCGCCAAGTGTCTCTTTTACAGAGGACACCAGCTGCAAACTCCTAATAATGAATTTAGAGTTTCTTGAATTAAAGTCTCTGCTTCGCACAGCAACGTTTTCTTGTAGCTGCCACAGATGTGCACAACTCTGAGCCTGCGCACGAGCCACAGGATTTGAAAGTCAAGCAAAGTCCACTCTGAGGATGGTCCACCAATCAAAACGCAGCCCACCCCCTCACGTCTGACGAGTGAAAGTGACAGTTTTCCTTTTCATGTTATGCCCTGTGTCATGGAAATAAATCAATGAAGAAATGATTTAATAAATACATAAAGAAATAAGCAACAAAAGTATATTTTGTGACGCATTCCGTTTTTTGTGCTTGCATTTCCTTTTGTTATTTGTTCACTGCCACATTTCACAGTACTCTTATTTATTTGCTTTTTTATGTAATGATTTAATTGTGTGTGAAATATTCCTCCGTACATTCCAACACTTGAATTTTGACACCGATAATCAAATCTGTACTACGATTTCCTGATAATTCAATTGCAATGTTACCTTATTTCCCACCCTTTATTAAGAACACGTTTTGCATAAAATACAAGGTTCCTAAGAGTCACAATTATAATGTCAACTTTATGAACAAAAACAACTGCAGGGAGGTGTAGACAAACAGGGCATTCAAAGCATAAAATAACCAAATGTTTAAACAACAGGACCAGCTGAGCCCACCGTAACAGGTCTGAACTCTGACTACCCCCCTGCCTACCACAGTACTGCACTCACGTTACCTCCAATCTATCGCCTTCACTTTGTAGACCCTGACATCTCTCCCTACCCACCCATAGGCATTTATCTGCACTCAGTGGTCTTCTGGGTGTGAGGCGACTTTAAACATCATCCAAGGATCGATCACTTGTGGGCTTGTGAGCTCCAAGAACACTAAACCAGAGGGGTGCTGCCATCTCTCGAGCTCCTTTGTTGACCCTACCTGCTCTGTATCTCTCTAGTTAGAGGGCAAAGTGTCCCAGTCCACTGCTGACTCACCTGTCCTCTAGCATTTCACTGGAACATTTGAGTGGCTATCTGTCGAGCTGGTGCCCCTGCTTAATGACCTTATAGAGCACACAGAACAAGCACGGTGTATACTGCATCACTAGCCCCTGTGTTTCCATAACAGGACCTCTCCTGTGGCCTCTGTTGACTTAAACCTGGCCTGTGCCACCCTGGTAGTGCCCTTTTGTATTCAGGCGTAATGTGGGATGCTGTATGCATATTGTACAAGACCTTAAAATACCTCCATATACATTTCAAATGATCTTCTTTCGCTATATCTAAGATTGCTGTAAAATAAATGGGAAGCTGGAATTTTTTTCAGTCATTACAAATAAAATGCAGAAGTACCTCTCAACTAGATTAGCACGTCCGAAAATAGGTGGTTAGGTGTAATTCATTTTAGATATCTTGCAGCCTCTCTAGAACACTCTAGATGAGAACAGGCTGTTCAGCCCAATAAAGCTCGCCATTTCTATCCACTTAATTCTTCCAAAATAACATCAAGTCGAGTTTTGAAAGTCCCACTGTCTACCACAATACTTGGTAGCTTATTCCAAGTGCTTGCAGTTCTCTTTGTGAAGAACAACTTCCTAATGTTTGTGTGAAATTTACCATTAACAAGTTTCAAACTGTGTTGTCATGTTCTTGATGAACTCATTTTAAAATAACAGTCTTGATCCACTGTACTAATTCCTTTCATGATTTTTAACAATACAATCATGTCACCTCTTAATCTTTTTTTGCTTAAACTGTAAAGGCTCAGCTCTTTTAATCTTTCTTCAGAATTCAACCCCTGTAGCCCTGGAATCAGCCTAGTCGCTCTTCTCTGGACATTTTCTAACGCTGCTATGTCCTTTTTGTAGCCTGGAGACCAAACCTGCACACAGTAATCCAGATGAGGCCTCAACAGTGTGTTATAAAGGTTGAGCATAAACTCCTTGGACTCCACAAATTGTGCTATAAAACCCAACATTCTGTTAGCCTTCTTAATGACTTCTGAACACTGTCTGGCAGTTGATTTGTAATGAGTCTACTTTGACTCCTAAATCCTTCTCATAAGGTGTACTTTCAATCTTCAGACCTCTAATGGCGTATGCAAACCTAACATTTTTACGTGTAATACGTTAGTTATTCTGTCTTGCCATCCTACTTCAGGTCAGTAGATAATCGATCATGTGTTCAGTACAGCTTGGTATGATTAGCGTAAACTTAGGAAGGCGGACAGACTCTTTGTTTAGTATAATGTAAATGCACCAAACATTCCTACAAGCATTACCCACAAAAGGATAACCTGCTCTTAGAAATGCGAGGTAAGAAAGTCCAAAATGTTTTGAGTGTAGCACTTCTGCATTTAAATGTGATTTCCTTTTTTACATTTGTTTTTATCTCAAAAGTAAAGTTTGGCACAAAATTTAGCCACACTTCCCTATCACATTTTATCACAAATCTCTCTCCAGTAATAACGTTACAAACTTAGGACCCCCCTCCAAAGTCAGCAAACAAGATAACTTGGCACTCTCAGAATAACCATGCAAAGCTCTTTTCAGTGTTTTATTAAAGCAAACTATTAGTATTGGGTACAGTTTAAGCATTAACCATGCATGCAACTAGTCTGTACGCGCTTTGCTGTTGCATTATCAAATAACTGGGTGTTGGACTGTTTTATTCTTATACTTGCTTATTCATCCTCCCACAGCAATGAGAAGTCATCTGCCATTGTGCAAACAGGGATGCTGCTCACATTAACATCATTTCTGGGAACAGAGAGTCCACATCATCTTCATCTTGGCCACTCCTTGTTGTCTCCCAAAACATTGTGACCACACATCTAAAATAGTGTCGCTTGTCCAAGTGCCACCACAACTGCAACAGGTCATCCACCTGAAGATAAACATTGTCGGGCCCACCCAGTACTTGACTGGGAGGCCGTCTAGGAAATGGTGTGGCTGCTGCTGGAAGGGGTGTAGGAAAGGCCAGCAGGGACTCTTGCTTTGTGGTCTTTGTGTTGATCCCAATGCTGCAGTGCAGTGACGGGGACACTGTGTTGTAAATTTGGTGCCGTCCTTCGCTTGAGATATAAAACCGAGGTCCTGACTCTCTGTTGTTATTAAAGATCCCTGGGCATCTTTCCAAAAGAATAGGGTATACCCCAACGTCTAAATTGCCCATCATGGCCTCATCCATCCTGATCCCCTAATCATCCCCTGTCTCTTATTTTCTAACTAGGTCTTTCACCCCTAGCCAATATGTGATGGGCATACTGGAGCAATAGTGGCTTCCATCACATCATCCAGGTGGGTGCTACACATTGGTGGTGGTTGAAGTGGTTCTTCTCCGTCTATATAAAGGGCTTTGAAGTGTTACATAAATGTATTATTATTATTATAACACAATTCCAACACGCCAAGGCCTGGACTCTACTGTATAAGACCTCTGAACAGTGGTGTAGCTAGCTTGCTGAAGGCCCCTCCTGTCTAGCATAACTGTTAGTAATTTATTCACAACTAGATCCTAGGGGCCGGCTGGGCAGTGGCATCCGCGATCACGTTACTATCCGATCACACACACTGGTGATAAATAAATGGAATTTGTAATAACTTTTTTAATTGCTTTATTAGGGCAGCTGCAAGTTAGCCAAAATAAAATAAATTGTTTGAATGGAACATGGGAGGTGTGGGTAGTAGTAGTAGTATATAAATATATGTAAGATGTGGACCTGCCTGCTTTTCCAAGACAACTTTGTGAAGGAAGATGATTAAAATGTAACGTAAGCTAGAAAGTTGAAACTGTTCTGTGCTACAAAATGACGTCATTTCAGTTTGTAACAAATTTAAATGACAACACCGGCTGACAAGATACTGCTACACAATCGACCTGTTTTACATAAGTTCTGAGAACATAGACATCATAAAGTCAGGTGTCAATGGCTTCAAGAAATTTGCCTTGTCGGTAGGAAATCGCTTGGTCATACATATTGCTTGTTTGTCTTTAGTAGTTTCTCCATTTTTAACGGTTTTAGAAGATAGCACCTGATATGAAGCCGTTGTATCACTACTTCCAAACTCGGTAGGCCTATAGTTGCAACCATTTCACTCGCTGCACTGTCTGCATAACCTGCTTGTGGCCGTCGCGACGATTCACCAGCCTCAGCATTCTCAGTTACTACAGCTGGCTCTTGCTCAGTTTTGAAAAAGGTTGAAATCTTGGTAAGCTTAGCGTTTTTTCAATCCCTATTCCAGGTGTGCCTTACGTTTAGCAGCACCATTCTTATAATGTTTGCTGGATCAGCTGCTACCGGCCGACATGGCGTAGTACGGCGAGCGTATAAAAAGCACAAATTGTTCTGATATTCCACGTTTGCCAACTAACGGTGACCATAACTTAACAACAGAATTGCTATGATTTACAATTTATAAGTTTGAATTTCGAAAACTAATCAAATCAAAGTACAAAAGTAACAGTTATTTACAATAATAATATATTTTTACATTATTCATGTGACGTCCTTCAAAACTTCTTCCCTTCACGTCTGATATGGCATGCCAATAATCGCCAGATTTGGGAATGTGCACTTCTCTGTAAGCCCAGCCGAGACGGCCCTGCTGCTTATGTTCCGGGGGAGCAACCATGGGCAGCTCAATACCTCCCCCAGGACGCATGGTGGCAGCCTCCCTGGCGGTCGGTGATTCCCCAACCTCCCACCGGGCTCCATGGGAGATGGAGTCCTCCACATCCTGGTTGGGACCCGGGGTGGCCACTAGGGGGGGGGCTGTCTGGATTCAACAGCTGGACTTGATGAGACTTCAGGCCTACCTGGAAGTGCAATTGGGACCAGGTGGTCAAACACCTAGAACACTTCCAGGTGAGCTATAAAATGGGCCAGCCACCAACACTCAAAAGCTAGAGTCGAGAGGAGGAGGAGGAGGACTAAGCTTGAGGAGGAGTGGTGGTAAAGGAGAAAACTGTGTTGTGGGCCTTTTGTGGTGTTTGAGACTGTGTATTGCCTGTGGGTCACGGGGAAGACGTGCGCCCACGGGTGAAGAAAAATAAAGTCTTTGTTTGTTTTACATGTGCCTCTGTGTCCATCTGTGTCGGGTCAGGCGCTTATATAGCTCCTTTGTTACAATATGCACTGTACAGTATATAGATCGATATAGATTAGCAGAACTTCATTTCAGTTTTGATTTTCTTTCAATTTCAGGCATACAGCAGTATCCATGATGCCTTCTTCTACCTTGAACTTACTCATGAATGAATTCTGTGACAAGTGTATGGTGAGGGTAGCCTTTACAGAAGGTTGCTTTACTTATTTTAAAATGGACGCTCACTATTGCTACATCAAGTAGGTGTTTGCAGTGCAGCTACAGTGAAAGAACAGTTGAGTCGGCTATATAGATCTGACTCTAATCTTCTTCTTCTTTCGGCTGCTCCCGTTAGGGGTTGCCACAGCGGATCATCTTCTTCCATATCTTTCTGTCCTCTGCATCTTGTTCTGTTACACCCATCACCTGCATGTCCTCTCTCACCACATCCATAAACCTCCTCTTAGGCCTTCCTCTTTTCCACATTCTAACATTATTTTTTTTTACCTGTTCAGTTGTGTACATGGTCAATCCTGACCAGGTAGAGGTTGACAGCTTGTCCACCTTGGTCAAGACATCAGCCTTTCACATGACACATAGTTACAGAAGTTATGGGCTGGTTTAGTACAAACCAATCAACACAACATGCTCAGTCTTGTGGAAGAACACCCTCATGAACGCAGGCAAAGCATGCAGATGACACAAAGTGACCAGGCAGCAGCACTTAAGGACTGGTGCTGTGCTTGCTACTTTACTGCCTTTGAAATGTAATAAATGTCAGTAATTGCAAAACACATAAGCCTGTCAGCTTAGTTTGTGTAACTGTAGACGGCAAAATCAGTAGAGGCATGCATGCTGACTAATATTTAATTGATCTTTGTCTTATTATGACAACATTGTTAAACAGTTCCCACAAGTTAGTCTAGGCAGTCTCACATGATACCTAACTATTGCTTACTATTCTTAAAACTTTATACAGTATATTACAGACCAAACACATATTTTCATATAGAAAGGAAAGTTAAAAATAAAATCAGTTTGTCAAGAGTACCTTAGAGTTCTTTAGGAAGTTACTGAGTGCGTATATAAAACCTTAGCACGTATGTTTCAGAGGTTACTGCACACTGGTGACATTTTTGAAAATTAAAATGCTAGTACATATCCCATTATGCAAAAAGGTGATAGTCATGGACTGGGAGTGCCAAAGCTCATAAGTTTCAAAAGCACTTTCTTTAATGCTGACTAGAGGGGGATATCACCATCAAACCCTGGCTATGAATAAGGGCAAGAACCGAATCTTTATAAAATAAAAAGGTTTATGTCACACAAAGCTCCGTAAATACATGAAGCTTTATAGAGCTCACAAGGCAAAATGGAGTTGTCAAGGGCAAACAATATGAAATCTCAAGATTCCTCAAAATACAGAGGTCAACAGATCCAGTAAATCACTAAGCGTTCGAAATTCACACACACTCCAAAAACAAAAAAGAAGTCGCCACTCTGGAGAGCGTTCACAATGACCCGCCAGGAACCGTGGGAGACCCTCCAGATTTTATAGGGCATTTCCTGGAGGTGACTGGCAGATGGCCCCGCCTCTTGGGGAACCACTCACAAAGCACAGCTTAAATACATAGATAAAACCTAAAATAAAGAAAGACGTACATAAACAACATAAATCAAAATATCAACAATTAACAAAGGAGACTTAAAACGTGAGGTGATGGGATGAACCCTGGCTGAGACCTGAAAGTGATTGGGCTCTTCTGCAGGAAGTACTGTAATTACAGGCCAGCAAGCTTAACATCCATCAGAGGTAAATCAAGAAAAGCAATCATTAAGGAAAAGATCAAGCATCATAAGTCAAGATACTCAGCACGGGTTCAGAAAGAGGAGATTGTGTTTTACTAATATGCTGGAATGCTATGATAAAGCCACGAAACCCTCCGATAAAAGAGCTGCATACGATTTTGTTTATCTTGATTTTTAGAACGCTTTTGGTAGGGTACCTCATGAGAGGATAGGGGGGCAAACTAAGATAGATAGATTGATAGATCGATCGATCTTTATTTGTGCCCAGGGGGAAAATGTGAATTCAGGGCCTAATGAGTAGTCGGGTGCAAAGTTTGCTTAAACACCAGAAATGAAGGGTTCATATTTAAGTGAGGTTAAATGTGGTGTCCCCTCAGGGATCAGAGCTGGGGCTGCTACTGTTTTTAAGATTCATAAGCAGTCTAGTTAAGAATATAAATAACAAGCTGTTTAAGTTAGCCCATGAAACCAAACAGCAGATGATGTAGAATCACCTGAAGTGTTACAGGAGGACATGGATAGCATACAGGCTTTGGAAGATGTGTTGTAGAATAAATTCAATGTAAGCAGATGTAAAGTATTACACATGAGAAGTAAAAATGTGAAGATTTGAATACACAATGAGAGGTTTGAAACTTCTAAGTACACCATAATTTCTCAGGAAAGCTAGACAGAAATTTGAAGTATGGAAGTTATAGTCAGTAGTCGTGAAGCTCAAGAGTGGTGACATGTCAAATGTGAATTAGCACGTGTATTTCTTCACTGCACTCTGCACATCTAACAATAACAACTCTGTGCCATGATTAGTGAGTACAACTTCATCTTCCTTACCCATAAAATATCTGAACATGTTGTGGCGGGCGGCCAGAAACCTTTACCTGGCCAAAATGCCCAGAGTGTGGAAGGACCGGAGGAGAGAGTATTTTTAAGACAGTTTCTCCCCTGGGCTGACAGAGGGCAGCCCCCTTGGTTTCCAGCAGGACCAGAGGTTATGAGCATGGCCCCTGCCAGTGGGCGCATGGACCTTTCTAGGGCTTTATTTGGTCACACTTCCACCACACCCAGAAGTGTGGCTGGAAGAAGCTTGTTGGGCACCTGGAGTCCTTCCAGGTGCCCTATAAAGAGAGGCCAGTCCCCACTATTTGATGCCCAGAGTTGGGAGGAAGAGGACAAAGCCTGAAGAGGAGTGGAGACAGATGGACTGGTGGAAAGGAAGGGTCTGAATTGTGTGGTGATTTGTGCACTGTGCTGTGAGGAGCAGGGTGAAACACTCCGCAATTGTAAATAAATGGGTGTAGTGTGGCAAAATCTGTCTTCTGCCTGTCTGTCTGGGTCTGGCTTCACAATATGTATCAAAGAAATACATACTGTATTTTATCAGTGAGAATATGAAAACCACTAGAGTTGAGGGGTAAATGAACACAGTGAAGTATTGCCGTATCTTTCAGAGAAGGTTTTGCTGTACACAGAGAACAGTAGACACATGGATTGTTGCCAATATTTTGGCAGAGTGTAGGACTTTAGGGGCCTTGATGATGTTATTTTGGAGAATTTAGGTGACTAAGCTTGATGGGCTTTTTTGGAGTGAATGGCCTGTTCTCATCAAAGTTGTTTTAATTACCTCCCACAATAGAAATCTCAAGCATACGGCTTATAATGTCATTTTTTTTTTTACTATACTTTACTACATCAAGAACTGAAAGAACGAATCCTGCTGTCCATTCTCCTTTCTCAGGGAATTCATCAGTCATGTCATGTTATCCATTGTCACACTTGTGCATATGGTAGAAGAAGGTAGAAGGGCTTTGGTGACGGTAATTTCTCGCCAGACCAGGGGTTGGCGCTATATACTAATGCCTTCTCTTCTCCACTCTCTGCAGAATGGAAGATTGACAGACACTCCATCTCTGACGTCACTTCCATATCCATCTGCCAGGACCCTGCCCTTCCTGCCGCTTGAATTCATAACCTGGAAATCAATAATTTTGTTTAATCTCAATTGAGAACTCCAGTTTGAAAAGACTGCTCTGTATTTTTTGAATGTTTTCATTGTTTTTTTATCTTTGTCTAATTATATGGGGTCACCAAGGTGGTGCACCCACTCATTATCGTTGTCTGTATCCTTGAGCAGAAGCTGAATGTGTTAGTGATGAGGGCAGGTCTAGTCTCACACATTGAGCCCTTCTTTGATTGAGGGCTGTCACAAACTTACGTCTGCCATTCAGTCGCAGTTATTTAAAATGTTAAGAAGCATTAGTGTTTGCAGTTTTGGATGTTGTTATCGATAAAAGTATTTTTACAGGAAAATGTCCCATGGTAGCATATTTCATAATGTCAAGATGACAATGTTATAATACTGAGATACACAAGTCATAAGCTCGGCACACGCTGGACATTTCAGATGTTTTAACAATATAGTCATTTGGTACACAGAGATCCTTGTAATCACAGGATGTAACCTCAGATCTTGGCATAACAAACTGTAACGCGAATAAAAAACAGTCCAATTTGCTAAGTACGACACATAATATTTCATTTGGGTGTTTCATTTTAGTGTTTTTAATTAATATTATTTAGTTGTAGCTTTTTATGTGAATAAACTGTGTGACTAAGATTGTAACCATATTATCGAGCTCATAAGAGAAAGCTGATCATAGTGTTCTGTGACCAGAACATCGGGCAGGTGCAAATGAGCTCACTGCTTCATAAGGAGACACGTGACAAATGATTCCTATGAATGTGTTTTCAAAAAGTATGTTTAATTCTGAGGAAATCTAAATGTAAAAGGAAAGGTATTCTTGCCATTAGAATGTATATGTTTAAGCTGTGGTAATCTAACCAGTATGTATATGCTTGTGAGAATATGTGAAATGGGGACTTGGGACTTTTAAGAGTAACATGTTTCATAGTTCGCTAAAAGGAGCTTAACTAACAATCAAAGGGAACTTATCAGATGTCCAATTTTTGCTGAGGCAACATCTTACCTAAAGTTGCCATCAAAGGCACCCTGTAAAAGCGTTTTGAGGGACGTCACCACTGCCAGCGAGAGAAGACAACTCTGTTTGCCATCTGCTGTTTCTCTGCTCGCAAGCATCACACCTGGCTGAAGAAGACAAAGACTGAAACAACTCAACCTATAGCCACCTGATCAGAAGCTTGCTATGTGACCCTGATTTCATTGTTGTTCAGGTTGCATGCTTTTCATATCTAACACATATTCCTGTTTTTTCTTCAAATAAACATACCTTAACTTTATTTCAATTATTAGTTATTAGCTCACTTAAGTTGTCTTGTTGTTTACTGATATTTACCAATGACTGACGAATGATAATATAATGAGATGTGTTTGTTCAGGTTGAGTTCTTTCAGGGGTAGCGATTCGAGTGCAGACTGCTGTGACTTTGATGCAAGCTGTTGGCCTCTGTTAGAATATTTGTGAAGCCCTTTTCATAAATAGCTGTCTGGGTGCAGAGCGTCACATCTGTGCATCCTGGCAGGAGTGTCGCCCTTTCAGCGGAAGTCATTAAAAAATAGACCAGCGCACCCTTGAATCCCAGGAAGAGTGCAGCTCGTGAGCAGAGTGGCCTCCAGACCCTGTTAAGGTATTGAAGCTGAGGTAGCCCACCTCGGCCATTCTTAATGTGCTGCAGAGCTCTTAATGCTAACCAGGAAAGTGTTACAGCACCAACTATAAATTAATTTGTAGTAGGTGGTAAAGACAGTAGAAAGTGATGCTGACATTTTCTCTGTAGGTGTATGAGCTGATATAGTTTGGAGCTGAACACAAGCGCGACATTTCAGTTAATGTTTTCAATCTTGTGGCCATACAGTATATGTATAATTTATTAGTTTGGCATAAGCAAGTATAAATAGTATGTATTTTATTACTAAAGCAAAGCAGTGCGCCACATCTTTTTTAAATTTACAGTATTTAATTAGTTGAAATCTGCTTAGCTTAGCCATATGCTTCCTGTAAAATAAGCAACGTTTCTTTCCTTTATGTTTGGTTATTGGAAAGACTACAGTTTTTTTTTTTTCTTTTCTGAAATGTGGGTTGGCAGTTTGTAAGCCTGACTTCACTATGCTTTACATAGGTACGTACTATGTTACATTCAATGTATTCCTGGAAACATCTTGTGCTATGAAGCTATTAACTGATTAGTAAAGCACAGGGCTTATTCTGAAAATAACGACTTTATATAAAACTAGCTGTGCTACCCATCTAAAAAATAATCAACGTAGACCTTGGTGTTAATATTTGCAGTGCCCTATCTATTCAAATGCATGTTGTGATGCATATAGTAATAAATGTGTTGCATTTGTCATTCCAACAGATGGCACATCACAAACATTTGTAGTAATAAAATGCATCACTACCAATGTTTCTGCTGTACCATCTGTCAGAATGACAAATGCAATGCAGGTGTCTCTGTTATATGCCATTTAGTGTGGGATTTGAAATAAGCAGTGTTAATGAAGTCTGCGGTAGGAGTGATGGATGCATTCAAGTAGGAGGTGGGATTACATCAGGGATCGGCTCTGAGCCCTTTCTTATTTGCAATGGTGATGGACAGGTTGACAGACGAGTTTAGACAGGAGTCCCCGTGGACTATGATGTTTGCTGATGACAGTGTGATCTGTAGCGATAGTAGGGAGCAGGTTGAGGAGACCCTGGAGAGGTGGAGATATGCTCTAGAGAGGAGATGAATGAAGGTCAGTAGGAACAAGACAGAATACATGTGTGTAAATGAGAAGGAGGTCAGTGGAATGGTGAGGATGCAGGGAGTAGAGTTGGTGAAGGTGGATGAGTTTAAATACTTGGGATCAACAGTACAGAGTAATGGGGATTGTGGAAGAGAGGTGAAAAAGAGAGTGCAGGTAGGGTGGAATGGGTGGAGAAGAGTGTCAGGAGTAATTTGTGACAGATGGTTATCAGCAGGAGTGAAAGGGAAGGTCTACAGGACGGTAGTGAGACCGGCTATGTTATATGGGTTGGAGACAGTGGCACTGACCAGAAAGTAGGAGACAGAACTGGAGGTGGCAGAGTTAAAGATGCTAAGATTTGCATTGGGTGTGACGAAGATGGACAGGATTAGAAATGAGAACATTAGAGGGTCAGCTCAAGTTGGACGGTTGGGAGACAAAGTCAGAGAGGCGAGATTGTGTTGGTTTGGACATGTGCAGAGGAGAGATGCTGGGTAAATTGGGAGAAGGATGTTAAGGATAGAGCTGCCAGGGAAGAGCAAAAGTGGAAGGCCTAAGCGAAGGCTTATGGATGTGGTGAGGGAGGACATGCAGGTGATGGGTGTAACAGAACAAGATGCAGAGGACAGAAAGATATGGAAGAAGATGATCCGCTGTGGCACCCCCTAATGGGAGCAGCCGAAAGAAGTAGAAGAAGAGTGTTAATGTTTGTGATGGGCCATCTGTTGGAATGACAAATGCAATGCATTTTATTACTACAAATATTTGTGATGCATTGTCTTTTGGAATGATAAATGCACTATTACTACAAATACATCATTTGTGATGTGCAATCTGTTGAAATGACAAATGCATTGCATTTTATTACAACAACTATTTATAATGCACCATCTGTTGGAATAACAAATGCAATGAATTTTATTACAACGCATTTTATTATTATAAATGCTTGCGTTGCAGTCTGTTGGAATGATAAATGTAATACTTTTTTATTATTAGAAATGTTTATGAGGTGCCATCTATTGTAATAACAAATACAATGTATTTTATTACTACAAATGTTTGGGATGCGCACTCTATTGGAATGATTAATTCAATATATTTTATTACTAGAAATATTTGTAATGTGCCATCTGTTGGAATGACAAATACAATGCATTTTAATACTACACATGTTTGTAATGCACCATCTGTTGAAGTAACAGAGGCATAGTGACAAATCAGACACAGAGGCAGACACACACTCTGATTTTGTTAGGGTGGATTAGAAATCCGCCAGTAACTTTGACCCAAGGCTATGCTGATTGGTAAACTACAAGTGATTTTTTCCTCATTACAGTGTAGGTGACAGGTCTGCAAGATGACTAAAAGAAAGGTGAAAACTCAGTCAACAGGAAGGAGAAACTGCTTTTCAACCCCAAAACAGGATTAAATAGAAATAATATTTTGACAAGTCCCATCTAGCTGTGAAAATCTATTCTAGTTTTAAGAAGTGTGCCATTTCCTTTCCTTTTAAGAAGTATACTCTAAGTAAGTTTAAGGTATGACAAGAATGCAACGAGAAAGATCAAATTTAAAATTGAGGTTGGCAGGGGCCTCTCACCTCCATGTATTGAAAACCAACAGCTGCTTACGTTCGGTTAATTGGTGTTGGTCTGGAATGAGTGAGTGTGCTCTGCCATGGCCTGCCGCTTTCTCCAGCTTTGGTTCTTGCCATGTACCAGACAGTGAAGCACACTAAGCAGATCAGATAATAACTAATTCATTAATTGAAAATAAATTAATGTATTTTCTTATTCATTTTAAATATCTTAAGACAGCGATAACACAGTTCATAAGCATCATTTAATTTAATGAAGGTGTTTTCATGACAAAGCTCACTCGTTCACTTGCTATCACCCAGTGATGGTCTGAGATCGCCTCATGCAGTCTGCGCTTTACTTGTCTTTTTTATTTCAGCTGAAAAGGAGAGTCTAACCCTAGCAGGTGCTCATCTGTGAGAATGAGCTGGCAACGCTGTACAGGTAAGCTTTTCACTTGGGTTTTTTTTTTTTCACACTTTTTTACCATTCACTAAATAGAAAGGTTATTAAAATCACATGGCGTACACCGAGATAATGTCATTATGTTGAATAGTTCCTTGTTTATTTATGCAAGTGACAGAAATGAGAAAAATATCTAGAAAAGCAACAGGTTGCCTGTACTTGCAATGCATGGCTTCTCACAATCGAGTTTTTCTTTCCCCGGACATTTTGCACAACAACTGTTTTGTTTTCTCATGTGTTTACAGTTTCTGCTTTTTTGGGCATTCCTCTTCTTCTTATCTCTTTTTATAATCTTATTAAATGCATTATCTTTTACAAACAATAAACATTATTGCTGTCATTAAAGAAGGACTGTTAAGGGAAAACCTTGTTTAGGCAGTTGTAATGACAGATGAGGGGATAAATTCTCAGCACTGATCGTCCAGTAGCCGCATTCAGGAACAATTTCCATCCCATAAAGTCGTGACTGACCACAGCACAAATAAATGAAAAATAGGGATGTTTGTCAGTTAAAACATGATTTAAAAAATATTGTGCCAACAAATAGTAATAAACTTTACTTGAATTTGTATACCAGTTGTCATGTAGAACCCTGTTCCTCATCGACACGGCACACCTCATAGCCCCACTCTTCTCTTGCACCCAGCCACTCTTCCTCAATTATGATTTCATTTGTATGTTCAATGACGAGAATTGCACATTTATACCAACTTTACAGTGGGGCCCCGAGCACTGCCTATATATACCGCACAATAAAATAAAGAAACAGCCCCTGAAAAATGTGAGAAAAACAGAAGAAAGAGCAGGACCATCAGTATGTCACTACTAGGTGCAGCCTATAGAGCAAAAACACCATGAGGGTTCTCCAAAAAGTATTGGGGTACCCCCCATTTAATGAGTAACAAAATAACAAAGGCTGCACTGCAGTACAGCATGAAACATGGCTGAAAAACAACAACACAAACCAAAGACGCTCCATCCAGAGCGATTTTCCAGTTTTTTTTCCCCCCGATTTTGTCATGAGATCTTGGTCACGAATGAAACGCCATCTTCTGGGGCTGTCTGGTTTTATAGAGCCTGCTCCAGGGTTAGGTGTCCTCACTGTAAGGTTATTATAGTTAGTTTCAGTTTCGATTTTAGTTTTTGCTATCTATCTATTATAAAAAGAAATCCTGTCCCCTGTCCTGATAGTCTACGATACGTGATCTTTCTCGGAAGATAATTTAAAGACCCGCAAGACGAAAGAGACCTGCCACGGTGCGTCTCACGGGAACACAGAACGTGAGTCTTGCAAGACACACCCTACTTACAAGCAACATCAAAAAAAAACAAATCAGTAGTGTAAAGGCAGTCATGCAGCACACACAGCTCCAGCGCTCTCAGTGCATATAAAGTGTATAAGGTCAATACGGTAGAAATGAAATGAATAGGGTAGAAATGAAATGAAATGAATAGGGTAGAAATGAAACGTCAACAATTAAACGAAGAAGAAAGAAAAGCACGAAGAAAAGAGACTCAAATGCGTTGGACAGAAAAAAGAGCAAAAAAGAATAATCGATGTGTAAATTAAGAAAATAAGGAAAGTAATTATTAACCCGGAACAAGTGGAATTGAAAAAAAAGCACGTCCAATCCGGCTCATAATTAAATGACAGTGAGTAAAAGACAAAGTAGAACTTCATAGAGATGTTTACAAACGTTGACGCTAAACACATGCAGAGCAGGTTAGAGACTATGAAACCAGGGAAATTAGAAAGGCAAATAATCCTGTAGCAGAATTATGTTTTAAAATATCTGTCCCTCTTTTTTCAGTTTCTCTCTCTCAAAATAGAAAGTTGAAATATCGTTTTCTTTTTGTTCTTAACATCAGCCATATCATACATATTGCATACCAGGGATTTTTCCTGCCTTGTATCCAAACCTGCTTGGACAGGCTTCAGGTTCACTGCGATCCTGCTCTGGATAAACAGGTTTAGATAATGTATATACTGTTCCTAATCTCAGTTGCTGTCTCTGTCGTTATGTGGCTATCCTCACTCTTATTACCTGCTCTTGCTCTGCTCATTAAGGGTTTACCATTCTTATGATGGGCTATTCAAGTCTCACCACACCTAACCTTGACACTAAAATGCTTGTTTTTCTTTGTTTCCCTCAATACAGCTATGTGGGGTCTGCTAACTGATTCAAGCCTAAGACCCCTGTTCTTTCAAAGCCCCCATGATTTTCATGATCACACCTGTTAGAGCACAGTACAATCTATTTTCTGATTTTTGATATCTTTTCAGGCCTGCAGGTGGCAAAATTCTGCCAATAAATTGTATGAGTCTTAAGATGGAATCAAAGATCAATATGACTGGTAGAAAATAAAACAACAAAGCCCAGTATTGAATGCAATATTGAAGGCATTCATTATAAGCACATTTTCTTGGAGCAGAACATGCTGTGTGCTGTAGAAATTTAGAGTAAAAAAAAAAACCCTCAAACCTTAAAATTCACCTAAATTTCTTTACAAATTGACCCATTCTGAAAAGAAAAGGAAAAGATAAAAAGTACCAACAGTCAGGGTACATTTGTTCAGCACCAATGACATTTTACAAATTATAAAATTGTTCGTATTCAGTACCTGGTTTTAATTCTGCTTGTTTTTACGAGACAAAAACAAAACCAAATAGTAATCTGTGTCGTGTAGTGTAGTAAGCTTCCACTAACATTAAACTCATATTATATCCAAACCCATCAAGTGTACAGTTCTGTCTCATTGTGACGCAAAAACTAAACTCCATAGTAGCTCTTTAACCGTACCATAATTACTAAAACTAAAACTGAAACTGATAGATATAAAAATAAAATAGAAATGTCTTTGTGAAATAAAAACTAAATTAAAGCTAAAAATACACGATGAAGGAAAACTAAAACTAAACTGAATTTTCAATTAAGGTCAGAAAAAAATATAGAAATAAAACTAATATAAAAGGAAAAACTATAGTAACCTTGCCTCACTGGATGTCTTTTTGGAACAGTAGGTGAAAGAGATGAGACAGCATCAGCGCCCCCTCTCATCGCGGAGTGGTATCGCTTTATCTTAGCTGAGCCAGTGAGGTGATCCCCAGGCTATTTTTTTGCGTCATCGATTTCTGTCTTGATTTCCTAAGTTTGATCACTTTACAGTATCAGTGGCATTGGTGAGGTGGAACAATTTACAGAATTGAAAGACACTTAATCAAGAAAACTTAATCTGATACTCCTATGTAACTTCACAGCCCATTTGAATTAGTCTGAATCGTCACTTTACAAGTGAAGTTGAAAGAAACCATGTGGATGATATGGTATGTTGAACCTTTCAAAAGGAGCCTATAGCTATATGAGGCGACTGATAAAGATGGCGATCTTCATTTTCAGATTCTGAATGGGACATACAAACTGCACAAATTTACAGTGGCTTCAGAAAGTATTCAGACCCCTTCACTTTTTACACTCTTTTAATGATGCAGGCTTATGCTAAAATCATTTTTCCCTCATCAGGCTACACTCAGTTGAATGTCAAAGTGAACACAAGATTTTAGAAATATTTGCAAATGTATTAAAACTGCAACAAAGTGCAAATATCCCATTGACACAAGTATTCAGATCCTTTATTCAGTGCTTTGTTGGTATTGCCAGTGGGTACGGCCTGGGGTCTTCTTGGATGTGACACAACAGGCCTCATTTATAAACTCTGCATGGATTTGAACATGAAAATATGTGCTCACCAAAAAAAACAAACTTATAACACCTGGCATACACACATTTCTACACAATGTATGTTTATAAATCACAATCTTCTTGTAATTCTGCATAAGTGAACACGTATTGCACTCTGCCCTGAAACATCCATACTGTATATGGAGCATGCTAATCAACCTCATACATATGCAGTCACAATGCTGCAGAACTTCATTGGCTGATGCAGCAGCCTCCCACCTGACACACTGAAACCCCGCCACCTGAATTCAAGAGTATCTGACTCTGCTCAACATGTAGCTGCTCAACATTATATGTAGCATGTCTCCTTTGCACTCTAGGGGTCCGGGAAGGGCATAAGGCACCATCATCTGAGCAGGTAGCTGCTATCATCTGGCACATGATTGGTGATGCAATGAGTAGTACAGCCCATATAAAATGCTAAGGGTTACCTTACCAACAGGCCAGCCACCACATACAGCGCAATCACATCTGTCAAAGCTCAAAATAAATGAATCACAGGCTGACCCAGGCCATTCAGACATGACATTTGCCACCCACACCTTGGTATCACAGATGACTTGTGTTTTAATGAAACATTACTACTCGCAGTTAACAAAAACGGCTTCATTCTCGGTAGATGGCCTCATTGCAATATGAGTGCAGTAAATTGTTCCAGTTATGTTAGGAGAAGCAGACACTGCTGCAAATTGTCTTTTTATGTTAGTAAATATGTGTTTTGTTTTATGTATGTACTTATGAACTATACAGAAACTGAATGTTGTGCCTCGGTGGTTAATGGCTTCCAGCACAGCGCGCATGACAGAGTGAAGCTTGGCTGAAATAGTCCTGACCTGTCAGCCAGTTATCTGAGAAGTGACAATATAAATGGATGAATAACCAAAACAATTCTTCAGTGCAAATATATGGTATTGTCTTTCTTAAAAGGGAGCTAAAATACAGTCTGTACATCATTGTTTTTGAGGTGTGATATGTTTGTCACATCAACGCATATTCTAATAACGGCTCAGTGATAGAAAAAGTTATCCGTGTGCGTCGTCATTTGTTTGGCTGAATTTTTCTTTTTTTGATCTGAGGTGTCATCATTTTCAAATTTACTTCTAAATACTAGGTATGCAAGCTCCCCCGTTGAAATTTCATTTTTTAATCCAAACATTTGCGTGCAAGTTGTGTATGTACATTTTATGCCTCTTTTTGTACACTTGCAAGCTTTGTAAATGAAACCTCTGGATTTGGGGATTTCTAGCTGTTCTTCTCTGCAGATCCTCTCAAGTTCTAGCAGGTTGCATAGAAACTGTACTGCTATTTTCAGTTCTCTCCAGATGTGCTCCATTGGGTTCAAGTTTGGGCTCTATCTGGGCCACTCTAGAACACTCCCAGAGTCATCCCTAAGCTTACCCCTGTGTTGTCATTGTTGTGTGCTTAGAGCCATTGTCCTGCTAAGGTTCATAGCACTCTGGATCAGGTTTTCATTAAGGATAACTCTGTACTTTGCTTCGTTCAGTTTTTCCTCAATCTTGACTAGTCTCCCAGTCCCTGAGGCTGAAAAGCAGCCCTGCAGAATAATGCTGCTACCACGCTTCACTGGTGGAATGGTATTGCACAGGTGCTGAGCGATGCCTGAATTCCTCCAGACGTGATGCATAGGCCCAACAATTCAATCTTGGTTTCATCAGACCAGAAAACCTTGCCTCTCACAGTCTTAAGTCCTTTAGGTACCTTTTTTGCAAACTCCAAGCAGACTTTCATAGTTTGTCTGGTCACACTTATAGGTAATCTAACCTAAACACATTTAAAATATCCAACTACGCCGCCTAGTTTTATTAAGAATCTCTTGACTTTTGAAATTTAAAGAGAATAGCACACAGGTTTCTTTAAATTGGGGGTGAGTAAACACACAATGAAAGACACTGCAGCAGTTTCAAGAGAAACAACTGTAACTTATATTAAACAAGACAAAATAAAATACACTAACAATAGTAAAGTAGATAAGAGTCTGAAAACATCAGGAGCAAAAACCTTTATAAAAAAAAAAAAAAAAAAAAAAAAAAAAAAAAAAAAAAAAAAAAAAAAATGAGCACACAGTTCACACCAAGGTTATTATAGTTTTGCCTTTTTATATTAGTTTTTATTTCTATATTTTTTCTGACCTTACTTGGAAATTCAGTTTAGTTTTAGTTTTCCTTCATCATGTATTTTTAGCTTTAGTTTAGTTTTTATTTCACAAAGGCATTTCTATTTTCTGATACGTATTCACAGCGCATCACTTTTTCCACATTTTGTTATGTTACAGCCTTATTCCAAAATGGATTAAATTCATTTTTTTCCTCAGAATTTATTACGGTGGCCCCATAATGACAATGTGAAGAAAGTTTACTTGACGTTTTTGCAAATTTATTAAAAATAAAGAAATTGAGAAAGCACATGTACATAAGTATTCACAGCCTTTGCCATGAAGCTCAAAATTGAGCTGAGGTGCATCCTGTTTCCCCTGATCATCCTTGAGATGTTTCTGCAGCTTAATTGGAGTCCACCTGTGGTAAATTCAGTTGATTGGACATGATTTGGAAAGGCACACACCTGTCTATATAAGGTCCCACAGTTGACAGTTCATGTCAGAGCACAAACCAAGCATGAAGTCAAAGGAATTGTCTGTAGACCTCTGAGACAGGTTTGTCTTGAAGCACAACTCTGGGGAAGGTTACAGAAAAATTTCTGCTGCTTTAAAGGTCCCAATGAGCACAGTGGCCTCCATCATCCATAAGTGGAAGAAGTTCGAAACCACCAGGGGCCTCATGTATAACGCCGTGCATAGAACTCACACTATAACATGGCGTAAGCACAAAAGCGGGAATGTGCGTACGCACAGAAAAATCCAGATGCAGGAATCTGTACGTACGCAAACTTTCACGTTCGTCCACTACATAAATTCCAATCAGCGTGAAAAGTAACGCACGTGCACGCACCTTCTGTCCCGCCCCAACTCCTCCCAGAATTACGCCTCTTTGAATATGCAAATCGATATAAATAGCCCTCTGTGAAAAGACAATGGGAAAAGCATGGGGGAAAATATAAGAATTTCAGCGAATACCAAGTGGAGGCAAAGGAAAAACGTACTATTTGTTGGTTTAAACAGTGGTATAATCAACAAAAGGAAGTTGATCGAGTGACATAGCGTGTCGGAGAAACTCGAAAGCTCAAGTTCACAAAGTCGCACAGTGCCCGAAATAAAAAAGAAATCACATATCAAAGTCGCCGTGAAAAGGCAAGTCGTAGCCCACCATCTGAGTGTCATATGAAAGCTTATTAAGGTACAGAGAAAAAAATAGGCACACAGTGGGAAAAAAAGCACGAAATGTCAACTTTAATCTCGAAATTTCCACTTTAATCACGTAGTTTATTTTGCCATTAAAGTAGAACATCATAAACTTCATCTTAAAATCGTTTTACTAGTTTCTCATATCCCATTGTAACTAAAGTAGGAAGTTAAATGCTTTGTTCTGTATTTGATCTTCTTTGTGCTCTGTGTGTGTGAATCACTACCTGCTTCTTAAACGGGCTTTCTCTTTCTCCGACAGGACACATAATCCATTACATTTGTGATATTACAGCTCTCTGAATAATTAAAATACTGAGATGTATACGTGATATCTTTTTCATGATGACAGGAATGAAAGCATGTTATTAAACATGGGAACACGGTGGCGCAGTGCTTGCTCATGTCTCACGCAAGAGGCTTGCTGCGCCATGTGCGACCTTCAATGACATAATTTATCACAGCAGTACTGTCTCTTTCAAACGTACTAACCTCCAATTCCTGTCCTTACTTTTCTTTCTCCAAATACCCAATCGCCACACAATCAGCTATGTAATAGACGTGAAGCCATTTGTAAACTTAGAACGCCGATTCTAAAAAATTTTAAGGAACATTGAAATATATTCGTAGTACATGTTTAATTATTCTATCTGTCTATCTTTCCAGTGTCGCATCAGCGCAAGAATACAATGCAATGCAGGAACAATCCCTGAGCTAGCTAGCGCTGCGGCACCGTGTCCTCACATGTTTAATTATTAACAATACAGATTATTTAAATGAAGCTAAAGTTTTATCTGTATAATATAATCAACATATTTTGCTGCATTTCATTTTAAAAATGAATACCGTCATCATATGTAAATACGCGCTTTATAAAGTGCCGCAGGTTGTGCAATAATATAACTGTAGTGCAAGTTTACAGTGAGGTAATTGTACTTATAAGTAAACAGTTCTACAAGGAGCACTTGATGGACTGATTGAGTTCGTTTAGAGTTCTTGGGATGAAACCTTTTCTAAACCGCGAAGTCCGTACTGGGAAGTCTCTATAAAGCGTTTTGCCGTGGCTCAGGCAGCGTCTGCTTCATGCTGTATACCGATATTTCTCTTTCCGATCAGCTGCTGCTGTGATTCCCCACTCAGATACAGTGATATAAATACTCCGAGTGGTGCAGCGAGAGTAATATGGAAAAAGATGATCTGCTGTGGCAACCCTTAACGGGAGCAGCTGAAAGAAGAAGAAGATGCAGTGAGAGTTACAACGCTAAAGCAGTTATGGCATTTGGAATACTATGGCTATTCCCTGGACCATTATATTGCTGCAGGTTAATTACAATCAGATGCATTACACTAATAAACAATATGCAGTTAGTTTCAGTGTATTTATAAAGCCACATCAGGAATGTGGAGCTAAGAAAGAAAGGGTGACCACACAGGAACAGTAGCACTGCTTTGACGCTGGGTGCCGCCAGTCTGCAAAACCGAGCGGAGAAATTGTGTACACCAAGGTATGAGTTACCGTGGAAATGTGCGTGGCTTTACGCCAAGTTTAGGTTTTATACATAGCGATTTGAGCGTGGAAACGTTTGTACGCAACATTTCTGTGCATACGCACCGTTTATACATGAGGCCCCAGGACTCTTCCTAGAGCTGGCCGGCCATCTAAACTGAGCGATCGGGGGAGAAGGGACTTAGTCAGGGAGGTGACCAAGAACCCGATGGTCACTCTGTCAGAGCTCCAGAGGTCCTCTGTGGAGAGAGGAGAATCTTCCAGAAGGACAACTATCTCTGCAGCAATCCACGAATCAGGCCTGTATGGTAGAGTGGCCAGACGGAAGCCACTCCTTAGTAAAAGGCACATGGCAGCCCGCCTGGAGTTTGCCAAAAGGCACCTGAAGGACTCTCAGACCATGAGAATGCCAGGCGTCACGTTTGGAGGAAACCTGGCACCATCCCTACAGTGAAGCATGGTGGTGGCAGCATCATGCTGTGGGGATGTTTTTCAGCAGCAGGGACTGGGAGACTAGTCAGGATAAAGGGAAAGATGAGTGCAGCAATGTACAGACACATCCTGGATGAAAACCTGCTCCAGAGCGCTCTTGACCTCAGACTGGGGCGACGGTTCATCTTTCAGCAGGACAACGACCCTAAGCACACAGCCAAGATATCAAAGGAGTGGCTTCAGGACAACTCTGTGAATGTCCTTGAGTGGCCCAGCCAGAATCCAGACTTGAATCCGATTGAACATCTCTGGAGAGATCTTAAAATGGCTGTGCACTGACACTTCCCATTCAACCTGATGGAGCTTGAGAGGTGCTGCAAAGAGGAATTGGTGAAACTGGCCAAGGATAGGTGTGCCAAGCTTGTGGCATCATATTCAAAAAGACTTGAGGCTGTAATTGCTGCCAAAGGTGCATTGACAAAGTATTGAGCAAAGGCTGTGAATACTTATGTACATGGGATTTCTCAGTTTTTTTATTTTTAATAAATTTGCAAAAACCTCAAGTAAACTTTTTTCACGTTGTCATTATGGGGTGTTGTGTGTAGAATTCTGAGGAAAAAAATGAATTTAATCCATTTTGGAATAAGGCTGTAACATAACAAAATGTGGAAAAAGAGATGCGCTGTGAATACTTTCCGGATGCACTGTATATATTAGTTTCAGTTTTAGTTTTAGTAATTATGGCATGGCACACCTACAGAGTTAGTTTTGTGTCACAATCAGACAGAACTGTACACTTAACAGATTTGGATATGAGTTTAATGTTAATGGAAGCTTACTGCACTGCCTGGTTTACTATCTGGTTTTGTTTTTTGTCTGATAAAAAAAGCATAATCAAAACTAGATATATCAAAACTGAATATGAATAATTTTACACAATTGTATAATTTTTTAAATATTTTCTCATGAAAATCACAGGGGCTTAGGAAGAACAGGGCTCTTAGACTTGAATGAGTGTGCAGACCCCACGTAGCTGTATTGAGGGAAACAAAGAACAACAAGCATGTAGTGTAGTGTGAAGGTTAGAGGTGGTGAGTCATGAATAGACCACCATAAAGGACAGTAAACCCATAATGAGCAGATTAAAAGCAGGTAATAGGAATACGGACAGGCACAAAACTACAGAGACAGCATCTGAGATTAAGAACAACATATACATTATCTAAACCTGTTTATCCAGAGCAGAATCACAGTAAACCTGGAGCCTACCACAGCAGGTTTGAATGTAAGGCAGGAAAACTCCCTGATTTGCAATATGTATGATATGACTGATGTTAAGAACAAAAAGAATATGATATTTCAACTATCTATTTTGAGAGAGAGAGAAAAACATTGAAAAAAGGGAGACAAATATTTTAAAATATAATTCTGCTAGTGGATTACTTTCACAATATCAGGTATTTTGAGTTGTGAATATGAACTAAAAAAGATAAATTAATAAATATAGAATAAATACAAAAACCCATTAGTATGTTTAGTTTTTCATCACTTGTCAGACTCTCCACCTTTGTTTGTGTCGCTTCATTGTTAAACGATGTTTTTAAAGCAAAAGTAGTTGGTCAGCAACAATATGCTGATCTTGTATGATGACCTAGTCAGTCTCTCGATCAGTGCCATTTTATTTTCAAAAATCGGGAGTGTTCTCCTATCGACTTTTTGTATACTCAGATATGGAGATGGAGAGTTGAGGAGTAAACCGCAGAACAATGATTATATTTTTATGTTATGTACATTAACAAACCATCACAAACAAATCAAATTAATAATATATTGAACAATTACTATAAAAGTAATGTTGAATAAATCAGACTCTGTAGCTGCATAAATAAAAAAAAAATTGTGTGTTCAGGTAAAGTATCACTTCTGGGTGATTGATCTGGCCCAAAAGTTAATACAGATCTACAATTGTGGTGTAACAAACACATGCCGAATTTTATCCATCTATCTACAGTGGTGTGAAAAACTATTTGCCCCCTTCCTGATTTCTTATTCTTTTGCATGTTTGTCACACAATATGTTTCTGATCATCAAACACATTTAACCATTAGTCAAATATAACACAAGTAAACACAAAATGCAGTTTGTAAATGGTGGTTTTTATTATTTAGGGAGAAAAAAAAATCCAAACCTACATGGCCCTGTGTGAAAAAGTAATTGCCCCCTGAACCTAATAACTGGTTGGGCCACCCTTAGCAGCAATAACTGCAATCAAGCGTTTGCGATAACTTGCAATGAGTCTGTTACAGCGCTCTGGAGGAATTTTGGCCCACTCATCTTTGCAAAATTGTTGTAATTCAGCTTTATTTGAGGGTTTTCTAGCATGAACCGCCTTTTTAAGGTCATGCCATAGCATCTCAATTGGATTCAGGTCAGGACTTTGACTAGGCCACTCCAAAGTCTTCATTTTGTTTTTCTTCAGCCATTCAGAGGTGGATTTGCTGGTGTGTTTTGGGTCATTGTCCTGTTGCAGCACCCAAGATCGCTTCAGCTTCAGTTGACGAACAGATGGCCGGACATTCTCCTTCAGGATTTTTTGGTAGACAGTAGAATTCATGGTTCCATCTATCACAGCAAGCCTTCCAGGTCCTGAAGCAGCAAAACAACCCCAGACCATCACACTACCACCACCATATTTTACTGTTGGTATGATGTTCTTTTTCTGAAATGCTGTGTTCCTTTTATGCCAGATGTAACGGGACATTTGCCTTCCAAAAAGTTCAACTTTTGACTCATCAGTCCACAAGGTATTTTCCCAAGTCTTGGCAATCATTGAGATGTTTCTTAGCAAAATTGAGACGAGCCCTAATGTTCTTTTTGCTTAACAGTGGTTTGCGTCTTGGAAATCTGCCATGCAGGCCGTTTTTGCCCAGTCTCTTTCTTATGGTGGAGTCGTGAACACTGACCTTAATTGAGGCAAGTGAGGCCTGCAGTTCTTTAGACGTTGTCCTGGGGTCTTTTGTGACCTCTCGGATGAGTCGTGTCTGCGCTCTTGGGGTAATTTTGGTCGGCCGGTCACTCCTGGGAAGGTTCACCACTGTTCCATGTTTTTGCCATTTGTGGATAATGGCTCTCACTGTGGTTCGCTGGAGTCCCAAAGCTTTAGAAATGGCTTTATAACCTTTACCAGACTGATAGATCTCAATTACTTCTGTTCTCATTTGTTCCTGAATTTCTTTGGATCTTGGCATGATGTCTAGCTTTTGAGGTGCTTTTGGTCTACTTCTCTGTGTCAGGCAGCTCCTATTTAAGTGATTTCTTGATTGAAACAGGTGTGGCAGTAATCAGGCCTGGGGGTGGCTACGGAAATTGAACTCAGGTGTGATACACCACAGTTAGGTTATTTTTTAACAAGGGGGCAATTACTTTTTCACACAGGGCCATGTAGGTTTGGATTTTTTTTCTCCCTAAATAATAAAAACCATCATTTAAAAACTGCATTTTGTGTTTACTTGTGTTATATTTGACTAATGGTTAAATGTGTTTGATGATCAGAAACATTTTGTGTGACAAACATGCAAAAGAATAAGAAATCAGGAAGGGGGCAAATAGTTTTTCACACCACTGTAGTTGCCTTTTTGAGTTATTGTGTTTACACACACACACAGACATGCGCACGCGTGCACACACACAACTCCAAAAAACAGTATTTTTGGCCTCTGGGAAGTCTATAACATCAAGATTCATTAAAATATCGAGGTCGAATTTTTTTCATGATTACTATACTTTCTCTATACTTCGTATATGAGAAAGTAAAATTGATTTCTCCTGTGCGAAGTGGCAGGTGAATTTCTGTCAACAAAAAGCAGTCATCTGACAAATAAACTGAAATGTCACTCACTTGTGATTTTTCTGTCCATACGGTAAAGTTTTTGTTGACCAGCACATTCTGATTTCAGCCGTTTGAATTACATCTTGATATATAACAAGTGCAAAAAAAAGGCAGCACGCAAATCGCTTTCTATTTCATATGCTTTATGCACCTGCACTCGGCTTACTCTGTCACCGCAAATGCTATGTGAACACCGGCCCTCCGTCACCAGCCGCCATTCACTGGATGAATATATGCGGGCGACTTGTGGTGGATGACTTTCTGTTTTAGAGTTAAAACTTACAAGGGTTAAAGATTAATGGCAAGAATATTCATTCAAAAACGAAAACTAAAAATATTTTAGTAAATTATTATTTTATTTCAGTTAGTCTTTCCAGCTACTTTAATAGTTTAGTTTTAATTTTTCATTTCAGTTTTGTTAATTATTTTATTTCAGGGCGGCACGGTGGCGCAGTGGGTAGCGCTGCTGCCTCGCAGTTGGGAGACCTGGCGACCTGGGTTCGCTTCCCGGGTCCTCCCTGCGTGGAGTTTGCATGTTCTCCCCGTGTCTGCGTGGGTTTCCTCCGGGTGCTCCGGTTTCCTCCCACAGTCCAAAGACATGCAGGTTAGGTGGATTGGTGATTCTAAATTGGCCCTAGTGTGTGCTTGGTGTGTGGGTGTGTTTGTGTGTGTCCTGCGGTGGGTTGGCACCCTGCCCGGGATTGTTTCCTGCCTTGTGCCCTGTGTTGGCTGGGATTGGCTCCAGCAGACCCCCGTGACCCTGTGTTCGGATTCAGCGGGTCGGAAAATGGATGGATGGATTTTATTTCAGTTTACGAAAATATTTTTTTAATAATAGTTTCAGTTTTGATTTTAGTTTTCATTAACTATAATAACCTTGGTTCACACTCTAAAAGTCCGTTAAAACATCTTTGGTTGTGCGAAGTCCAAGTTGTACGTTGTGTTACCACACCAATTAATCTTCTAAGTGTCCCAGTGAAACACTCCGTTTGACGAATGCCAGTTTTCCAACATAAGTCTTGCTTCTTGTCCAACGGCTTCATTCGATCCTCTTGTGAATCTTCCCCCTCTTGCTGGACCCAGCGTGTCTCTGGTGAAACTGTCTCTTTCTCTCTAGAGGTAGGTATCACCACCTTGCATCCTGTCAGCCACATACCCTGGTCTGCCTGTGAGTCCCTCTACTGAGTGTGAGTGATCTTGGCAGCATTCTCGGTGGACCATCTCTCTCCTACACTGTCTGCCCTCTCCCACCATCCTCCGGACCGAGTGCATCTCTTTGCACCATTCAAACACCACCCACTGCCCAGAAGTATGTAACTGCTTCAGTCTCTGCCTGGATCACCATGACGACTAATTCAACAATGGTACATCCAATTTCCTTACATTATCAATAGTGTAAACACATTTTCTTAGGTTAAAATAAAAGAGCAGTGTTGTCTGTTATCAAGAAGTAGATATATCACTTTATGCTGATTAGAAGCCAATGTCCACAGAACATGTTAATTTTCAAAGGAAGCAGGAAGTGCTGTATCACCATATTTTTATGTGGATGAGATACCAATCAAAGATGTTTAACATTCAAAGCAGGTGACTCTTTTGCAAGACAGGTAAATATCTATGTTGTGTGGACAGCCAACATAATAATCTGAAACAGAATTAATCGGGAAATTTGCATTTTCATTTATCACCTCAGTCTCAACAAAGGGTGCCTTTTGTCCCTTCATCTACTGGCTTTTTTTTGCCTATGAGTAAAAGAAAACCAGCCATTGTACAAAAATGTTCTCCCTCTGACAAGTCTCTCATAAAGCCCAGATTAGTGGAGTGTTGCAGAGGCGGTTGTCCTTCTGGAAGCTTCTCACAATCTCCACACAGGTTCTGTGGAGCTCAATCAGAGTGACTATTGGGTTCTTGGTTACTTCTCTTGCCATGACACTTCTTCCCTGATTTTCCAGTGCTGCTGTCTGGCTAAACTGAGCAGAGTTTTGGTTGTTCCAGACTTACGCTGTTTAAATATTAAGGAGGCCACTGTGCTCTTGGGAACCAATGCTTCAGAAAATGTTTTGTAGCCTTGCTCAGATCTGTGCTTTGACACCATCCAGACTCTACGCTCCGCAGTCAATTCCTTACACTGTATGGTACGGCTTTTGCTCTGATACATATTGCCTTCCCTAATCGTGCAATCCATCAAATTGAGCACAGTTGGACTCCAGACAAGGCGTAGAAACGGTTCAATGACGATCAATAGAATGGGATGCCTGCTGAGCCATAGCTCAATTGGCACATCAAAGGGTCTGAATACTTATGTCACTGTGACTTTTCAGTTTTTTTATTTTGAAAACATTTGCAAAAAATCCTGAAATCCTGTTTCAGGTTTGACATTCGGTCAAGAGTGTTGTTTGATGAGGGAATAAATAAATATAAATGATATTAGATAGATAGATACTTTATTAATCCCAAGGGGAAATTCACATACTCCAGCAGCAGCATACTGATACAAAAAACAATATTAAATTAAACAGTAATAAAAATGCAGGTAAAAACAGACAACAACTTTGAATAATGTTAACGTTTACCCCCCGGGTAGAATTGAAGAGTCGCATAGTTTGGGGGAGGAACGATCTTCTCAGTCTGTCAGTGGAGCAGGACAGTGACAGCAGTCTGTCGCTGAAGCTGCTCCTCTGTCTGGAGATGATACTGTTTAGTGGATGCAGTGGATTCTCCATTATTGACAGGAGCCTGCTCAGTGCCCATCGCTCTGCCACGGATGTCAAACTGTCCAGCTCCATACCTACAATAGAGCCTGCCTTCCTCACCAGTTTGTCCAGGCGTGAGGCGTCCTTCTTCTTTATGCTGCCTCCCCAGCACACCACCGCGTAGAAGAGGGCGCTCGCCACAACCCTCTGATAGAACATCTGCAGCATCTTATTGCAGATGTTGAAGGATGCCAGTCTTCTAAGGAAGTATAGCCGGCTCTGTCCTCTCTTGCACAGAGAATCAGTATTGGCAGTCCAGTCCAATTTATCATCCAGCTGCACTCCCAGGTATTTGTAGGTCTGCACCCTCTGCACACAGCCACCTCTGACGATCACGGGGTCCATGAGGGGTATGGGCCACCACCTAGAGGACTCCCCAGCTCTGATGCACAGACCTTCAGCAGTCGTGGCGATACTCCATCTGGACCCGCTGCTTTGCTGGCATGAAGTCTCCTCAGCTCTCTGCTCACCTGCGCTGCTGTAATTGTGGGTGGGGATGTCTCTCCTATGCTGATATCAGCAGAAGGATGGGTGGAGGGTGCAGTAATCCGAGGTGAGAGTGAGTTAGGGTGGTCAAACCTGTTAAAGAAGTTGTTCATTTGGTTTGCTCTCTTCATGTCTCTCTCGATGGTGGCACCCCGCTTTGAGCTGCAGCCAGTGATGATCTTCATCCCATCCCACACTTCCTTCATGCTGTTATTCTGCAACTTCTGCTCCAGCTTTCTCCTGTACTGCTCCTTCGCCGCCCTGAGCTGGACTCTGAGTTCCTTCTGCACACGCTTGAGCTCATGCTGATCACCCCCTTTAAAACGCCCTTGATGCCACTTGTAATCCATGGCTTGTTGTTAGCATAGCAGCGTACAGTTCTTACTGGAAGTCTACGGTGCAGTCAATAACCTCCTCAATGTTCTAACTATGTGATCCCTGCAGGATATCCAAGTCTGTAGTTCCAAAGCAGTCCCTCAGTGCCTGCTCTGCCTCAGGGGACCACTTCCTGAATGAGCGTTTATTGTAGGTAGCTCCCTCACTCTTGGTTTGTATCGGTGAGAAAGGAATTCAGAAATCAAGAAGAAATAAATACTTCTTGAAAGACGCAGTGTGCATGTAGAATTTCCAGCCAAGCAGGATTACATGTGAAAGTGATAAATAAATCAGGCTTTCCAAATTTACATACTATGGCCATGGCATCCTGATAGTTTTGTTGCATGTATCGGTATGACAGTAATATGATCATTTTGCCTACACGTACGTTGTTATTTTCAGTGTTTGCTTGCAGTGCGTCTGATAGTTCCACGCGCAGATCTTGTTGATGTAATTTGAGATAGTTGAGACGCGCTCCCTCTGTTTTAACATACGCATCCACGATGTACTGTTGGAATAGTTTGTCGCTGGAGTGCAAAATATTAAATGTATTCCTCATTGCTAATCTGTACGCGTAAAATTGGCATTGAGTAAGCCTTATTCGCTTGGCAGTTCTTTTATCGGGAACATGTTGTAAATCTTTGTGCCAGCCAATGTCTTCGTAAGGGAATAAAAGTGGGTAAACCATAGGATCGCAATTCATATTGAGCGTGGAAATCTGTTTACAGGAGATGCCTATGGGATAGATGCAAATGTCCCTTTCGGCAGGCATTTCGCCACCTTCTCCGACAAAAATCGCTGCAACATCGGTGTGACATGTTGGGGCATTGTATCGTCGTAAATCATGTCTAGGGGTTTCCTTGAAAACCATTCGTACTATGCTGTTGGATTGGACTGAGCGATTTCATGCATGTGTTTGTATGATTTAGCGAAGGGATTGATGGTTCTGAGCATGGAATCTAGCTGGAGAAGTACATTTTCGCTGCATGCAGAATTTGCTTTATTTTGTAAGCGTACTTTAGTAGCTTGCGCTGTGTCAAAAACATACAACTGTCCATATCCTGGACAGGTAGAAGTGTTAGCATATAGTGGAGATATTTGGTGATAAATTTGCCCGTGTATTTTAAAACAGTATGATTTGTGGCCAGGAGCTTGAGTTATCTGTGCACCCATGGAAGCAATCGCTATAGAACGGTTGTATTCTCGAATGTGTTCACGATAATTTTTAGCTTCTGATGTTTTCTGTGTAAGAAGCTGTTGTAAAGACACAGGTGGCTCCCGCAAGGGTGGTAAAGCTACTTTACCATTGTGGCAGCACCTCGAGTATTTGTTGAATGTATTACGCTCAGCAGGACAGTATAGTGCATGACATGGAAAACGACGAATAGGAATCGAGAAATGCCATGTGGGCGGGACCGGTTTTGAAGTGGAAGCAGGACGAACCAGAAGAGAAATATATATAACAGAAGATTATTACTAACTAGCAAAATACCCGCGCTTCGCAGCGGCGAAGCAAGCTTCTGTAAAGGAGTGAGAGAGACTTTACCACCATTACAGCACCAACCAGGAGACTCGCATTTTCACCTATGAGCTTGACAATATTCACAGTGAACATCCATGGATCCAATGTGTACTGTTTTGTCAGATTCATAATGTATGTTTGGGTCGTACGCAAATCCACAATCGGCTTTTTTGAGCCAAAACTGTTGCTTTTGTATGAGCCGCTTTTCATTATTGGGATCGAACCTAGAAACAGAAGCTCTATGAACTTGTGGATTTGCCTGCGAATATTTAGCGGCAGCGTGTCTATGAACTTGTGGATTTGCCTGTGAGTATTTGGCGGCAGCATCACGAAGTTGTTTCCATCTAGCTGCATCAGAAAATGTACCACGGCGTCTGCCACGCCTCCTTTTTACTGTTTTCTCACAGCTTGGATTGCTGCTGTCATAATCGGTTTGAGTTTCATGGTTTGTTTCAATTATGCTAGTATTTGCAGGACTTGTTGTGTTGAAGTGACATTCGGCGTCTGTCAAGCGTTGTAAGCATACAGCCGGTTTCATTGATAACTTCGCATCCAGCTTTTGAGAGTTGAAACATTCATAAACATCAAAGTGTCCACTACTCAAATCATCACCTGTGAATCTAAGATGTTTAAGAGGCATTGGCAGTTGTCCAAAGGTGTAAAATATTTGGCCATTTCGGTACACTTGAAAGCGACAAACCGAACAATTCAGCGGCAGCCATCAACTCACATGAAGAACCATAGGTGAAGGACTTATGCATTTCACTCTTATAGTGCTCCTGTGTAGTATAATTATCTCCTGTACCGTCATCAGTCCACACCTTGAACCTGTCTCAGTCATTCAATAAATAAGACACAAAGTTCCTCCGGATATCAAGAGTGAGCCTGATATGGCCGTGCAATATGTAACACAGAGAATGGAAAAGGCAGGCGCCATCTCCAGGCATGGAAACTACTCGGTAAGTGACAGTTCTTTGATCGATGGTGATCACCTCGATAGACATGTTAATGGGGGTATGGTTGGAACGATAAAGGAAATGGGTACTGAACAATGTAAACTAAGTCTAAAATACCTACACAATAACTATAGTCGTAATAAACGAACAATAAAACAGCGGAGAAGCCGTGGATTAAATAAAAAGGCTGCAGTTATCAGTAGGGAGACGTGAATACCGTGACGAAGCAAGGAAGGGAATGAAGAGACCAGAGCGACAGACGGCCTTATATAGGCAGGCAGCCAACTACGTGGGAGGCGTGGGGATGGGGGACACAACACCACCTCACACGGCGACCGAGCTGCAGGCTATGGACGTATATATGTACATAAGTAGGATTGAGTTAGCGTTGGGAACCCACCTACCAAATTTCTTGAAGATGGGCCCATAAGTAACAAAGACTGTTGGAAAGTTCAATATGGCGGCTGACAGTGGCATCATATCACTGAAATAAGTACATACATTGGTTTCTGTTAACGCAGGGAAGCCGCCTACCAAATTTCGTGAAGATGGCGCCATAAATAAGAAAGTTTAACATGGAGGACGTTGTCGACCTTGATGACCGTTATGCGTAGAATTTTGAAATGAAACCTGCTTAACTTTTGTAAGTAACCTGTAAGGAATCAGCCTGCCAAATTTCAGCCTTCTACCTACACGGGACTCACAGTACCAGTGTACAGGCCGCCCATGATATCCAACAAATCCTCAGGATGTCCCACAAAGTAGCTTAATCAACTGAGTTGAACGCTGTGCGAAAATCGACAAAGGCTGCAAAAAAACTCTGCCGATATTCGTGTTTGCGCTCCATGAGAACCCTCGGTGCCAGGATGCAGTCGATGGTAGACTTCTTAGGCGTAAAACCAGACTGTTCCGGTTGCTGGTAGGTGAGCAAGTGATCACGGATCCTATTAAGAACGACCCTAGCAAGGACCTTACCTGGCACTGAGAGCAGTGTTATCCCCTTGTAGTTGCTGCTATCCAGGTGATCACCCTTCCCTTTCCAGATAGGGATGACAAGTCCCGTTTTCCAGTCAGTTGGGATGATGCCAGTCTCACAAATGGAAGCAAAGATTGCTTGCAATGCCAGGAGGACAGCCTTACCACCAGCCTGGAGAAGTTCACCCTGGATACCACAGATCCCTGCAGCCTTTCCCCCCCTCAGCTGGTTCACCACCTGTGCAATCTCAGTGAGATTGGGTGGTTCACAGCTAATTGGAGGATCAGCCTCAAGAACCGTGGACCTAGAGATATCCAACGTCCTAGCCGGAGGATCAGCTTTGAACAACTGCTCAAAGTAGCCAACCCAGCGGGTCACAACTGCAGTGTCATCCCTAAGGACCGTTCCATCAGCTGCCCTGACTGCGACTCTCCGAGGAACAGATTCGGATGTGCATAACACTTTGATTCCTCTGTAAGCAGAACGTGGGTCGCTAGACCACAGATGGTGTGTCACTTGCTCACAGATTCCTCTAACATACGCCTGTTTATCTGCCCTCAGAGCCCTCGCAGCTGTTCTTCTCAGTTCCCGGTACAGACCAGAGTTACCATTGAGCCGTGTGCTGCGACTCCTCTCAATGATATCCAGGGTGCCCTGCAAGATGAAACACCTCCTTCTGGGAACACTGTTAACACCAACACAACCCTCAGCAACCTTGGGTCTTGTCACGGAAGGTCTCCCACATCACATTAGGATCTACAGTCGTACCCAAATCTGAAAGTTCCTCACACAAACTGCGTGCAAACTTATTTTCAGGGTAACATATTATATTTAGAGATGTGAGGTGAACATTGTCAAGGCCTGTTTTTATGTATGGATTTGGTCTAGTAAGTTCGAGGTGAATCGATAAATTAAAGGACATCAGCAATAAAAGTAGAAAAAAAAAAGCCTGAAATGGCATAAGCCACACTAAATTCGAAAGTTCTTAAAATGTAATTTTTACTTCATGATGTTTAAAGTTAAAGCATTCTTGGTTTTAATAGAAATTTATCATCTATGACCATTAGGGGTTCTAGCAGCCCCCCAACCCCAAGACACAACTACACCAAACAGTCTTGAGTTCAAATATAAGTTCTTCTTTATTAATTTTTCCTTCCACCATTCTCCCAATTCTCTTACACAATAACACAATTATCACAACAACTCTTGTTTCCTCCTTCCACACCTCCCTTACAGCCTTGTCCACACTCCTCCTGATTCCGACTACCCTTACAGGAAACTCTGCTTTTTTTAATGCCAGACCTGAGATTACTTCTGGTGCAACAGCCTTGCACACTGGAAGCACTTCCAGGTCATGTGGAAGTCAATTAAAGAGGACATACTGATCACTTGTAGCTGGTAACACCTAAGAACCCCGACAGGGCTATACCAAATTACAATTCCCAGCCTGCCCTGTGGATATTCTTATGGATGTCTCACCTGTGGTATGCTGCCACCTTGTGTACAGGGGAAGAATATAACTTTGTTCAGCAGACGCCTCTTGTTCTACCATTGTGGCTTCCTTTCATGGCCACAAGCCAACTTCCATCTGTCCCCCATGACACTCGCATGACTCCCCCCTCAGTTGAGCCTTATAGGACTTAGCGGCCAGACCTTTGAGGGGGAAAAGGTGGTTGCAAAGACTGAATTTGGGTGACCAGATCCACATTATGAGCCTCCTGCAAAAATTAGAAACCCCATAGTTAGTGTGTCGGGCAGCTGGTAGTCTCGTCATTACCAACTACAGAGTCCGTCATTATTATACAATGTTTTCCTGGACCATTCTCAAGGGCACTGGTGCCAACAATGTCCCAAATCCCAAACAATTTCCTGAGGCAAATGTTTGGGCAATAGTATTGTTCCTTATACAGGTTCAAATACAGTGATTCCCCCGCCTATCGCTGAAGTTACGTTCCAGACCCATCAGCGATTGGTGAAAATCCGCGATATAGAAAGACCATATAAATAAACATTTTTTTATAGTTTACTATATAGTTATAGTAAAATACCCCTCTCACACACTTTAAACACATGTAAACTTATTAAACACACTTTGTAAACACATATGATATGTGGATGTCGGGCTAAGGATATGAGTAACATAATAATAATAATAATATAATAATAAGGTAGCGTACCTTCAATTCATTCAAGCCGTAAGGGTGAGCAATGTCTGCGTAAGGCTTTCCTTCCCTTCCTAGAAGATGCAGGACGCTTGGGATCCATCATAGGGCTTAAAACAAAATGAAAAGTTCACAAAAAGTTTGCTCACAACAATCGGACCACAAGCAAGGTACGCGATACGCAGAGAACTGAGATGTGTCGGGGACCCATGCTCGCTGTTCTTGCGAGATTATACCACGTTAGTAGCAGCCAATCAGAGCCCAAGAGAATGAAAATCCCGATCTGATTGGTTGAGTCTCCTCTTTCAGCCAATAACGGGCCTTCTAAGAAATCATCTGGGTACTGTAACACAAAACTCTTTGTCTACCGTAGTGACTGCTGAAAACCGTATGCTTTGTTATAAATTGACTACAAAGTACTCTGCAGATAGGATGTATTTATTGAATTTTTACGTGCTATAGCAGGGGTGCGATAGCTGAACCGCAATACAGTGAGGGATCACTGTAATCTGTCTCAATATTTCAGAAATACCTAAATTTATGTTGATGGGCTGAATGTATAGTGCTATGCTCAGCAGCACAATCTCAGGACTAGTATTGGAGGAAATGTATTAAAAGTAATGTATGTTAAACAGTTTGATTACTTTTTAAAGTAACAAGTAACCTAATGCAAAACTTCTTTTACTGAAGTAAATATACCTGTGTTGTTGTTATCTCAGCAGCACTGGGCGTATAATGCAAGAGGTAAATGTACCAGTGTGTCGTTCCATTGTAGGACTCAATCACACAGCCAAGCAGAAAAGAGTGAGCTGCATGCAATCCGGTAACAGAAACATAATAAGAAAGAGTTGGTTTAGTTTTCATTCATCTATTTGCTATAGATATGTTGAAACAGTGTGAATAGGATGAAACAGTGTTTATTCTGTAGATCTCTGGTGGCTCAGGTTGGGAATGTAAAAAGGGGATGAATATTATTTACTTCACAGCATAGACATGAGCTCCAAACAGAACTGAGGCTTGTTACAAACTGGCTGCTGTATATATGTGAAAGACAAGAAATGATGTAATAGATGGGTGTAGTCTGAAAACTGGAAGTGACATCATGCAGAAGTGAGATCTGTAAATATGGAAGAGGGAGTGGTAAGTGAAGACTTCTGAGGACGGGAACAGGATGTAAGATGCTAGTTCTTCTGTAGGTCTACAGGGGAAAAGGAGAAAGAGTCAGTGAGCAGTACCAACCCCTGGTCTGGCAGGGAAACACTAGTACTCGAGCCCGTTAACTGTTTCCCATGCGCATGTGTGTCACAGGGAGTTTTTAAGAAACCAGGTTTCTGCCTTAACTGGGTTATTCACCTTATTCTGGTTTTGTGTGTGCGTATGTAGGCATTCACTAAGACATTTTTACTTTGTGTGTTTGTTATTTAATGAAGTGATGACAGGTAATACAATCCTGATAAATGTGTCCAGGTACATGGCATATTTCTGTACCAAAAAACATAATTTAAAGCAAAAAAGCTCCTTTGCAAACCATATTATAAAAATCCGAGGAGGACAGGAGCCCGTTGTCGCTCGTTGCCCCAAACCTGGCTGCAAACGTGGCGTCCGCTGTTTTACCTCGAGGGCATGAGCGAGGGGAAGGCACTGGTGTTATGAGTGCCACGGGACTAACCACACGTGGAGATGCTGTCCACTTAGAGTTGCGGAGGACGCCCTGGGGTGGCGTCGCGGCAGCATCTCCGCACCTTTCTATTCCTTTACAGGGAAAACCTGTGGGCTCCAATGCACCGACCCCCATGCAAGAAAGGAACCAGCCCTCGCGGGACGGGCCGCTTCGTCCTACAGCCTTCAGCTAGGGGAGGGGCAGTGTGACAGATGTCCAGGGTACTGGAACTACGGGAGTGCCGGAAGAAGGGCAGTGTTTTCCCTGGGCCACAAGGGGGCAGCACCCCTGGGTTGTACGGGTGCCACAAAGATGGGGGATCCAACCCTATGCTACACCGTGGCCACCGCCAGGGGACACCTGGATAGCCCCTGGTCTGGAGTATGCAGCACTTCCGCCACACTTGGGAGTGCTGCCGGAAGGAGGACTGAATTCCCTTGCAGCACTTCCGACACACCTGGAAGTGCTGCCGGATGTTAATCGGGCCACCTGCGACACATCCGGGTATTGAGTAAAAGGGGCCGCCTCACTCCAATCAGGGCCTGGAGTCAGGTGGAAGAAGGATGGAGCTTGCCAGTGAGGAGTTGAAGAAGGCCGAAGAAGCAGAGGGGAGTCATAAGAGACTGTGTTTGGTGTTTATGCAGTGTGTGTTCTCTTGGGGGTAAGGGTTGTAAATAAAACACATGTGATTTAAGCCTTTCTGTGTCAGCCTGTCGGTGTCCAGGTCCAACGTCCACAATATATATATATATATATGTATATATATATAATACAGTATATATATTGTGAGGGATGGCCGGCCAAATATTCCGGTCCACACCTCCAGGCCGCCAGATGGAGCCCTCCCAGCAGCATGGAAATTCCCCGAATTCCAGCAGGGCCTTATGGACATTGTAGTTTTTATAAACAACCCTGCTGGATACCATGGGGACCACCAGGAGCCGCTGTAGGGAGGCTTGCAGAGTGCTACGTGCCCTATAACCCGGAAGTGCGTCCTGATCACGTGACCGGAAGGAACGACGTGCTTCCGGGTTGAAGAAAAGGACTTTTAATCTGACCCGGAAGTGATGAGGACTCATGGATTGCAGGGCTGGAACCACTTCCGGGTCAGGGACTATAAAGGACTCTGGGAAACCCCAGACGAGTGAGCTGAGCTGGGTGGAAGGGTGGCAACGCGTCTGGGAGAGGAGGATTGGTGATTGTTTATTGATTATTGATTTGTATGAGTAGTGTGGAGTGGAGGGTGCTTTGTGCACGTTATTATTATAAAATAAATAATAATTGTAATTTTACCCGGTGTTTGGAGCGGTACCTGAGGGTTCAAGAGGTCGATAGGGGCCTCTACTGCTACAATATAAATATATGGAAGCAAAGGCATGTGATAGGGTTTGCAAATTTATAGCTAGAGATCCACAAAGTGAGAAAATGAGTTACATATATAAAGAAAAAATGGTTTAAGGCTGTTTCCACACTGAAAAGGAAAGATGGTTAAAGAGACATTTCAGCTGTATACCTTTCATCAGATGTGAAACTGAAAAGGAAAGAACAGGTAACTTATACAGCCGGAGCAGATGATAGAAGAAAAGAGGACAGAAGGTGAGAAAAAGGTGTCATTACCAATCAGTGTCCAACTAACCCTCATTTCCTAGTAGTTTCTGCAAAACAAAAAAAACATTATCAGCCTTTCTTCTTGCAGAGGTCAAGAAATGCTTTCTTATGGATTTATACATTACAAGAAAGAAAAAAGTCAAGCAATGCATGACAAAAAGGAGAAGCAAGCACAGTAACATATTGATAATACTACTAATAATTAGAAATTAAAAATATATAAGAAATATCATTAATCTTCACCACTAACTTCTTTCTCTCTAAAAGCGATAACTTTGTTGCCTGATAAGGGAAGGCCTTTAAACTCCAACCTACCATTGTTTTTGAAGCAAAGCATTTGACCTCCTTGCTGGAATGGGCTAAGCACTATGCTGGGTTGCTCTAATATTGATAGTAATAACGACAGCAAGGCAAAACACTGCATGCCTCCAGTGTAGGCCTGTAGCCTTGATTGAGTCTCAAGGACTGTGTGATAACGTAGCTCTGTGCTGTCAACAACAGAAGTCAATCGCAGTATATTTTTAGATAGCTCCACTTCAGTACAAAGACAGCTCTAAGAAAGGACAGGACATAGCCTTAACACGCAGAAGTCAGTGTAAGGAAAAGCACAGCCACCTTAATGAGGACTAAAGGAAATTATTATAAGTACAAAAGGCATAAAATGAATAAGACAAAAACAGAAAATACTTAGGTCTTATGCAAACAAATCTTGAAGCCCTGGTAGATGGTAAAATTTAATGTATGCTTACAATCTGTAGTTAACTACTGAAAAAACAAGACAAACTCCATTCCATTCTTTTTTGTTGTTAAGCAAAGTTAGAAGCCACCACACATCGTAGTCATACTTCTTTTGTTACCCTACAGCCTCAGTTCTGCAGAGATCTCCAAAAATATTTTTTTAGTTAATTAATTCCCTTTCCATATTTGCAAGTGGCCAGTAGGATCTCATCATACAGCCTCCTTTGCCACCTGTAGGCCAGTCATAAGAATCTCTGTGTGTAAATTTCTCACAGCTACATATCAGCTTGAACAAGCTTGTTACGCGCTTTGAAAATATCAGGGTATGGATGTCTGGTAAGTTGATGCACCTGAAAATTGCGTCTTGCAAGATCTCCAGCTCATTTCAAGAACCTTGACCATTTCTCATGACTACTCGTCCAGTTGTCTCCTGCCATCAGACTTCAAGTCATACTCAATATTAACCTGAACACTGTGAATTGTTGTGACATCAATATGTTGTATATGTGTGTTTTGGTTTATGTTTTGTTTTTTTTGTTTTTTTTAACCATAAATCTATTTTTGAGGCTGTTTGATCATTTCCATGTGATTTGAAAACATTTATTTAATTCCCGTTCCATTTCTTTGTTTACGTCACAGGTGTCCAAGTCCAATCCTGGAGGGCTATAGAGACTGCAGGTTTTCCATCCTGTGACTTTCTTAATCAGTGAGCCACTTCTGCTGTTAATGTAATTGACTTATTTTCTCCTCATTTTAATTGTCTGTATTACTTTTTTTTTCCCTTAGCTGACCAGCTAATGTGGGACCTCAGACTCCAAACAATTTCACTCAAACCAGTTGATTAAATGGAAGCCAATTGTCATTGTTAATTAAACGCGTTATTTAATTCTATGGCTTGCTGGTGCTATGTGGTATGGAAGGTCCACGGTTTAGCTAATTGTGGTCAGTTTTTAAATTAATAATAGCTGGCTTGATCTCTGTGAGTGTGCATGTTAATGCGGCTGCAGGAAAATGGTGGGGTGATTGAGACGGCACATGCCTGCACATGAGGGTGTTGTCTGTTTTGATTGCTCCATTGTTTTTTTGGCTCATGAATGAGGCGCTGCACCCACGGAGGTATATAGGGGGTAGCTGGCATGGCAGAAAGGGTGAGTAAATGAAAGACAAAGAAGGAGACAGATATTCGAGAACAGAGAAGAGGCAGTGAGTGAGTGAGTGGGCAGGCAGGCAGCTTGGAGGAGTCCCTTTTGGGGATCGTATGACCAATGCTCAGGGGCTGAAAAAGGCCACTGCAGCTGAGTGGCTCAGGAAGCTGGAGTGATGTGCTACTCACTGGAGAGACTCACCACTCAAGTCCAGGAGAAAGGCACCGGGAGCTGCAAGGGCGACTGAAGGATTGGTGAGGCATCCTGCGGGGGAACCATGGACTGCATAGACAAATTATAACTGTCATATTACTTATGTTTTAGTGCTAATGGCTAACAACAGAGATGCAATATGCACAGTTGATCAGCAGCTCTAGTCAGGGTATGCTAAACTGAAGTAGTGAGTCTTCAGCTGAGATTTGAAAGCTGAGACCGAAGGGGCATCTCTTATAGTAGCAGGCAGACCATTCCTTAGTTTAGGGGCCCTGTAACTAAAAGCTCGTCCTCCCACTGTTATTTTATTAATCCTTGGAATCATAAGCAGACTGGCATCTTGATACCTTAATGTGCACTCTGGTTTGTAAGTAATGATAAGTTCTGATAAGTAAGCTGGACCTTGGCCATTTAAAGTTTTATATGTTAAAAGTAGGATTTTTGAAATCTGCCCAAAACTTAACTGGGAGCCAGTGTAAGGATTTAGGAGCTGATGTTATGCGTTTGTATTTTCTTGGTCTTGTAATAATTTTTGCAGCAGCATTTTGGATTAACTAGAAACTGTATAAAAAATTATTTGAACATCCAGTGAACACTGCAGTGCAGTAGTCAGTCCTACTAGAAATAAATGCATGGATTAGTTTCTCAGTATCCCGTATATTTAGAAAATGCCTTAATTTCCCAACATTTTTAAGATGGAAGAAATGTGTTTTGGACAATTTTGTCCAATATTTAAATAACTAACACAACTAATTAACGACAACATTGGAGATACTTCATTTGGTCTAAAAAAAAGGTATAACTGGGTGTCATCTGTGCATAACTGAAATTAACATGATGTTTTCTAATGATCGATCCCATTGGAAGCATGTAAAGTGAAAACAGTAAAGGTCCCACTACTGAGCCTTGTGGGACACCATATTGAACTTCTGTCTATAATGATGGAGTACTGTCAGTACATTTCTGTGCATACTGAATCGATTTGATAAATAAGAACAAAACCAGGCAAGGACAGCCTGTGTAGTAAATTAGAATGGCCAATGGTGTCAAACGCTGTGCTTAAGTGTAACACTGGAGTTTCCTTCATTAGAGGATATCAGAATGTTATTTACAATGCATGCTAGTGCCGAATCTGTACTATGACCAGTGTGGAAGTCAGACTGGAATTTCTCAAATAAATTGTGATGCATAAGGTGTGACTCAATGCTGATTAACTACTTTCTCAAGTATTTTAGAGAGAAAATGTAAGTTTGATATGGGTCTATAATTGTTAAGTATGTCTGGGTCTAGGTCTGACTTTTGAAGTAATGGTTTGATTACTGACAGTTTTAGTGCATCATGTACTATGTCTTGCAATAATGAACTATTAAAAATGTTAAGAATAGGCGCTACAAGAACATTCATTGCACTTTGTTGTGATGTAAGATTTTGCATATAACTTGATAAATATTTTGTATGTCTTTATTTGTAATTTAGACAAAGCAATGTAATTAGTGTTACATTAGTGAGAAGTATTCATGTTTACCCCCCTTTAGGAATGGGTCTCTTTGAATTTTATGACAGAGATGGGGGGGATGTGCCTTAAACCAGTTTGGCGAGTATTTCTATGCTAAAGTCTTTCAACCCCCGCAAAGAAGCCAGGTTACCTTAACATATGGTTTGGGGGCAGGTGTTAAGATGTTCTACTTCCCCATTGGTCTGAGGTATGGCTGTTTGGAATTGGCTTGTCTCCTCACACTGTCTCCTTTACACATCCTCACACTGTCTCTATTACTAACCAACATATGATGAAGAAGCATATCTCTCTTACTAACCAACATATGATGAAGAAGCATATCTCTCTTACTAACCTCTGATGATGAAGACAACACAATGAAGAGCACAGCTCGGCAGCCATATTGAACAGGAATGCGGCCTGTTCTGAAGAAAGCTGAGCACCAATGATGCCTTAACTAGAGACATTTTAAATAACTACAAATCTGTGTGCCGCCTGAAACTACACATCACCATTTAATCAGGTTGTATGGTTGCCAATATTCAAATGTACTTTGCATATTGTTATTATTTATGAATATTATCAATAATATATTATTTTATGTGTAACATAACTCCTGCTTGTCTTTTTACTATACCTAATTGCCTGAGGTTATAGATATTGAAGGGAAGGTGGGGATAAGTTATATACTATAATACCTTATAAACAGTGGTAAGTCTGTGGGATTAGACATTCTGACAAAGGCCTACTTATTAATAATACAATAGGGGAAAGTAGAGCAATATATTACTCTACCAAGACAAAACACACTTTTTACTAGTTTTGTTGTTACAGGATCTAGGGAGAAAGTAGTAGGTTTCATTCTAGAAATTAAAGTTAAGACTTCATGTTCTGTGACAGTATTAAAATTTCTAAAGTGTAGAATGCAAGGCGAGAAAGGGTATGCCAAGCTAGTATGCAGTTTGTACTGTGATGCTGAGATCTGGGATATTATATTTTTAATTTTCTCTTTAATGAAATTCATAAAGTCATACTACTGTAACAAGGTTTCTCTTCTAAGATGGATGGAATCCTTTTTGGGAACAAAAAGAACTGGATGGAGGCAGATTTCTGTTTCAAAAACACCCTGTATTCGCTGCAGCTGCTAACACAATGGTCAGGCCAAATCAAACAATAACAATCTTACTTCCTCTCACATATCCTCCCAGATCTAACTTTATAAACACTTCTTTCTAATACATTACAAGTTAACAAGGAAATGAACATTGCAAATCTAAATGTAGGTATATTCCTATTCCCATTCTAATATAATGAACATTTACTTCTCTAATTTAATGCTTAAGTGACAACATAAATTTACACTACTAATGTCTGTTGGTATTTTGCACTGTAGATCTGAACTGCCATTTGTTAAATTAGCCACTGTTTAAACAGTATGCAAAGATTTTTATTATAGTTATTATTTTAGAATAGTAGTCTGAGCAAGCTTTAAAGAGAGCTTTTTTATATTTTAACAATCTCTGTCCATACAATTTGAGAGACCTGCAGCTTTGTTGTTTTCCATCCATGCTCCAGTTTTCGACACGCTAATTAAAGTGCTCAAGTGCTCTTATTAAACCAGGGAGAGTTTCTATGTATTTTGATCACTTTTGTTTTAATGTCAACATTACTAAGACCTTCACTTTTCTTTAATTTCAGATATTGTATGATGGACACTGGTCACCTTGTCATCTGTTTGCTCAATTTGTATTTCATTATTGTTTGGCTGCTTATCAAGGAAAAATCGAGTCTTAAATAGCATGTCAATTAAAATGAAGGCAAGAGAATTTAATTAGCAGCAAAAACTGGTCACTGATTAATCTTTCAGCACCAGTGGATTGTAACAATAATGCCTAATATTAAGAAATACTGAGTGAAAAAGTGCACAAATGAGAGAACACAACACAAAACTCCTTTCAAATGTTTACTCCACTGGAATTTATATTAATGTAATTTATCTCCAGTACTAAAAGCCTCTTGACCTTTTAGCTAAACTTACCACCCTTGTTGTTTATACACAACTTCCTGCAGAGACGCTCATATATGCATTTTGCCCTGATTCCTAGAAGTAAACTTATTCACAGCTGTCAGAGGGATGCCTTTTCATTTAATTATTCTATAAAACTGGTTCTACCTTTGCCAGAAGAATTTAAACTTTCTAATAGCAAACTTAAAAAAGACAGCGCTCCAGCTAATTGTTACAATATAAAAGCAATCCAGTGGTACACAAGAAAAATATACTTACTTTGCTGAATATTTACCTTTTCATCAAAATGTGAAATCATTCTAATAATAAAAATGAGACCATTAGCAGTGAGGAAGCTTTCCTAATTTCTTTCTAAGACGAGATGTTTTAGTCAGGGACCAGACATGACTTTTTCAGAGAGATACTTTCACGTCCCGTGAGACGAGATTTTGTGCCAAGAGATTTAACCATGCCTGGCGCCATAAATAAAAGACAAAGAGTAAATGACAAAGTAGAATGTCGTGAAGAATTCAAAAACATTGGCACGATACACATGCAGAGCAGGTTAGAGATAATGAAAGTACTAAAATTCGAAAGGCTCAAAAAAATGATAGTAAAGATCGCATTAGCGCAAACAAATGGAAATTATTACTCAGTGAAATAACGGAATAGCGAAAAGAGATCAAATATATTGTTAGAATTTAAACTTTAAGTCGGAGACTTGTAGATCGTTTAGTTCGTACTGCCAACAGGGAAAAGTAGTGTTTCTTCCCCATGAAGAGGTGTATCCGTGAGAATTAAAAGATTTGTTGTTTAGTGAAAGTGAAATCCACATACATAAGCAGCAGAGACGCAAAGTAGCTGGCACGTAGCGTAGGCTGGGGGAGTTGGCGAGCAAAGCGAGCAGGGGGCAAAGCCTGCTAGTTTTTTTTAAATAAAAAAATCAGTTTAAATGAAATGAAGGTACATTGTCAACCAAACAAACAGTTTTCTTATAATGCCTTTCTTATAGCAACCCTCATATCTATTCATTTCCCATATCATAAGTTTCCTGTTAGTAAAAACCAAGAACCTCTTCTGGGTCATGATGCACTCACACCCCTAACCATACTCCAACACACGGCTAGAGTACAAACTCGCCAGTCAACATGAGTGAGTAGCTTTGAAGTGAGGGAGGAGACAAGGGGTAGCCAGAGATTCTGCAGGCATTTTCCCACTCTTGATTACACTACAATTCCCAAGCTATCAGCAATGTGCAGGGCTACCCAGTAATCAAAGCAGTTAGTTCTAAAAACGGTTCAAATTCTATCCAAGCAAATGAATATTATAATATGCTTTGAAATCAAACTTGAATGACGCTGCATAGCATTGGAAAAATGTGTGCTTGAACACATGACATTCATTTAAAAATAAATGATAGCGTGAGTTTCAGAAGACAGAAACCCATATCATACAATATTGGCTTTGAAAAAAAGGAGGTTATGGCAGTGTGAGAATGAACAGACACTTTTCTGAATGTTCCATGTGGGGGTGGCACAGTGGTAGTACTACTGCTCACAATAAGAAGTGTGTGCTGTGTTTCACGTCCTAAGTGCTCCCTACATTGGGCTACAGCATATAAAGATACTTCAGACAATTGTGACCTTCCAACTTAGTGGCATAAAATATTCAATATCAAGTATTTTGCCAAGAGTGGCAGCCTTTTCAGCAGCTCTGTGTATGACTTTATATTTCTACCTTTTTTCTCTTTTTTTATTATTTTTTATTGATCACTCCTATCATTTTCTTTTATGTGGATTCATTCCCTGGACACTTTTAGTTTTATAACGTGGACATGGATTTTTACACGCCGAGACTCGTCTATTCAAGTAGTTTTCTTGTGAATTTCCCCTTGGGATTAATAAAGTATCTATCTATCTATCTATCTATCTATCTATCTATCTATCTATCTATCTATCTATCTATCTATCTATCTATCTATCTATCTATCTATCTATCTATCTATCTATCTATCTATCTATCTATCTATCTATCTATCTATCTATCTATCTATCTATCTATCTATCTATCTATCTATCTATCTATCTGCATTTGATATCAATTTACCAGAGTCTGTCTTGGTATGAAACAGTCCCAGATGGAGTACCTCTACATCAAACTTGATCGATTTTGATTTTTTTTAGATTCTAAAACAGGATCCAAAGCTGCCCATGGCACCAAAGTGGCCACCTTTGGGGTCCATTTTACCAAAAAGAACGAACTGTTTTCTATAATCCATCAGTTCATTATCTGGATCTGCTTTCTCCAATTCAGAGTCAAGGTGTGCTAGATCTGCCTGGATAGTACTGGGCACTATGCAGAAACTTGGTCCACCACAGGGTATCACTCACTCAAGTTCAGTGTTGCAAATCTATATAACTTGTATATATGTCGGGTGCAGAAGGAAATCGTAGTATCCAGAGAAAATCCACATAGATACAGGGAGAAGTGGTAAATTCTGACAGTGATGGCAACCAGGCTAGTATTGACACCCCAATCTCTGATCTGTGAAGCAGCAGCACTAATAACTTTACCTTTGTCTTGTTTTCAACATATTAGTAAAATGCATAAGGGCAAAGGGTTGCATGGACATCTCGCAATGCCTGAATCCTTGTTCAGCTCCTAATTGGGATATCATTTGTATGAAGTAAGCATGGGCTTAGTTTCTGGTTTCTCCTCAAAATATGTTGTTTGGGTAAGGGCCATCATTGAATCGATCGGTTATGTGAGAATGTTCTCTGTTGTCCCAGTATGTGCTTGGTTTCTGCCTTACCGGTTGCTATAACAAAAAGCTCTGTCTTAGGTTTGGATAGTAATAGATAGACGCAGACCTGAGCATATTTGATTAATTGCAGGTGAATGTTTTCTGGCTTACTGTAATTTAATTTGGCAAATTACATTTTTATAGAGGAGGTGGGAGATTCTGAATTTGTCATCTGTAAAGCTACAGTGCAGAACATTACACAGAGCCACATTCCACTTACTGTCTCAAAGGTCCCCCTGCTGTGCATCACTGCAACATTTTAAAGTGCTGCAAAACATAAAAAGCAGAGCTGCTTTCAGAAGCTAACAGTAGAAGACCACAATGAATTTGCCAGTTTTGCCATAAAACCTTAGCTGCTTTCTCTGTGTAGAATAGTTACAGTATTGTGGTTGAAATTGGGTGTGCCTACAGACCTTTTCCACAGCAATCCCATAAAATATGTCAGCCCTGTTATTAATTTGACCCTAGTTGAAACTGAGATCTTATCTTTGCAGTGGTGGTGCCTTACAGCTGGTAGAATTGTTTCCATGTGTTATGGCCACTGGCGTGTTTGTTTTGCAGCTACTATACTGTGGGCTGTGATTTTATCTGGAAATAGCTGTGCCTCATACATTCATTCTCCAGCTGTTGAATATGACAAACTGAGTTTTTTCTCTAAATTCAGATCACTGACTGGCTTCTTTGCTTAAATAATTACTAAGAAATTACATGTATTAAGAAATTATTAAGACAGCTCAATGAGCATTTGACTGTAATGAATCTAATAATGAGCAGCATGGTGAACAACTGGACAGCACTGCTTCCTCACAGTACTTGGACTCTGGTTCCATTCTGAAAGTGGAGTTTCAAGGAATTATCAAAATGGGCTTTTTAACCCATAACGATGTAAAGCTCTTTCCTTATGCATCTAGAAGATGAGACATGGTATCAGTCTAAGGCATGAAAAATCATTAATGCTGCGAGGAGTTATAAATTCAAAAATCATGTTTGATGTTTTTATCTCAAGATCAACATTTGCACTGCATTGAGGTTTTTTTGATTTCCGTCTAAATACAAACTGTATAAATGTTTATTTATGGGCTGACAGGTCCTTTCCAGAGACAAGGGTGCAATTGTTTGATTCTTGCTTTGTCTTTTGTCCATTTGTTTACTGTTGTAGAACAAAGATTGCAAAGAAATGGAAAAATGGTTGCAATCCCAAAAGGAATACCCTGTTTAATGAGGTTACAAATTAAGGAGCTGGTTAGTGGGTGTAACAGTATACTAGGACACCATGCAGTATGGTGAATCTTCAAAGTGGTCTTCAGACACCCCAAGAGTGTGTGTGCAGTTCTTTTTAACCAGTGAGTCTATAGATGTGGATGAGGGTCGAGATAAGGCCAGAGTCAGATGAGTAGTTTGTAGTCATCTCATGGGTCAGTGATGACAGAGCTGTGGAGAAATTACACAGCCATGTGACTGACCTGATTTTCCCTAAATTTCCTTTGTGTACAATTTACTTAACACAACGTGGTTTTAATTGTGTTTTGTTATTTTTTCACTTGTTAGGAAGCTGATGTATACGGAAATTATGTTTTTTGGTTGAATAGTTCCTTTATAGCTTTTCTGATTATTTAGTTTCTTTATGTCAAAGTATCTTCTGCTATGTAAAGCATTAGGAAGTTTTTCTTTACACAGAGAACCACAGACACTTGGAATAAGCTACCAAGTAGCATGGTAGATAGTAGGACTTTAGGGACTTTCAAAGCTAGACTTGATGTTTTTTTTAGAAAAATTAAGCAGATTGGACTGGCCAGCTTTGTTTGGCTGAATGGCCTGTTTTCATCTAGATTGTTCTAATGTTCTATGTGTTTTGTGGGTGATTCCCCAAGAAGGAAGGGCCACCTGCCCATCACCAAAAGTGACTGCCTTAAGCCCTATAAATACCAAGGAATACCCACAGTCTCTTGCAGAACAGGTTAGGTCAGGTTGGGGAAGCATGCACTAGTTCAGTGCATTACCACACCTAACAACACAACGAAACAGCTCGGAATCCTGGTTGGCAACCCCCCAGGCAGACTCACGGTCCAGTCCCACCCTCCAGAAATGACTATCGATCTGCTGCAACCTGCTGTTACGTGGGCATCCCATTGGTCTGGTCAAGCCACTCTGGTCCTCAACAATGAGTATTCTGCGAGCCAGATCACCCAAAGGAAAATCGAGCCACATGGCCATAGTGGCATAGCTGATGCTCCCTCAGAATGCAGGTATTGTGTCTCATTTGGGACTCCATGAGCAACTGCTCATTTGACACAAGTCAAACCAGTGGTGCCCATGTAGTAGTGTTCATGTCTCGCAACCATATAGGAAAACAGGAAGCACCAGGACTCTAAAGACTTGGTCCTTCACCCTATTGCAGAGATATCGGAAGCGCCATACACCCCTTTCCAGCAACCTCATGACCCTCCATTCTTTCCCAATCCTTCTATTGACTTCATAGGAAGAATTACCAGAGACATGAATGTCGTTGCCAAGGTAAGTAAACCTCTCAACAAGGTCAACATTCTCTCCACAGACAAACACACTGCTGATGGCTGTATTCAAGAGGTCAATAAAGGCCTGGATCTTGGTTTTTATCCAGGACTCTTGCAAGCCCAGACACTCAGTCTCCTCGTTCAATCTCTTGAGAGCCCTGATCACAGCCTCCATTGAACCTGCGAACATCACAGTATTGTCGGCAAAGTCAAGATCAGTGAGTCTCTCTCACTAACAGATGCTCCACAGCCGCTGGACCGCACAACCCTGACCAACACCCAGTCAATGCAAGCACTGAAAAGAGTAGGAGCAAGAACACACACCTGACGAACCCCAGAATCAACTGGGAAAAAGACAGGGGTTCTGCCTCCACTCTGCTCAGCACTCACAGTAGCAGTGTACAGGTCGGTGATGATATCCAGAAACTCTGATGGGTCCCATGAAGCCTCAGGATGTCTCACAGGGCAGCTAGATCAACAGAGTCAAACACTTTATGAAAATCGACAAAGGCTGTAAAGAAACTCTGCCGATATTCGCGTTTGCGCTCCATGAGAACCCTCAGTGCCAGTATGCAGTCGATGGTAGACTTCTTAGGTGCAAAAACAGACTACTCTGGTCGCTGGTAGATGAGCAAGTGATCACAGATCCTATTGAGGATGACCCTTGCAAGAACCTTACCCGGCACCGAAAGCAGTATTATCCCCCTGTAGCTGCCACAATCCAGGCGATCACCCTTCCCTTTCCAGATAGGGACAAAGTCCCGTTTTCCAGTCAGTTGGGATGATGCCCTTCTCTCAAATGGAAGCAAAAATTGCTTGCAATGCCAGGAGGACAGCTTTACCACCAGCCTAGAGAAGTTCACCCCAAATACCACAGATCTATACAGCCTTCCCAACCCTCAGCTGGTTCACCATGAATGCAACCTCAGTGAGTAGAGGTGGTTCACAGCTAATTGGAGGATTAGCCTCAAGAACCGTGGACCCAGAAATATCCAACGTCCTAGCCAGAGGTTCAGCTTTAAACAGCTGTTCAAAGTAGCCAGCCCAGCGGGTCACAACTGCAGTGTCATCCGTAAGGACTGTTCTATCAGCTGCCCTCACTGCCACTACCTCTGCCACACTGCCACAGATTTGGATGTGCATAATGCTTCGATACCTCTGTAAACAGAACGTGGGTCACTAGACCATAGATGGTGTGTCACTTGCTCACAGATTCCCGTAACAAACGCTTCCTTATCTGCCCTCAGAGCCCTCGCAGCCATGTTTCTCAGTTCCTGGCACAGACTGGAGTTAAACCATTAAGCCATGTGCTGTAACTCTTCTCGATAATATCCAGGGTGCCCTACAAGATGAAACACCTCCTTCGGGGAACACTGGTAACGCCAACACAACCCTCAGCAACCTTCAGGGACTTGTCACGGAAGATCTCCCACATCACATTCGGATCTGCAGTCACATCCAAATCTGTCAGATTCTCACACAAATTGTGTGCAGACTCGTTAGAAACAGCCTGGTCTTGGAGTCTGGCCAGGTCCAGCCTCATTTTCCTAGTAGGTGGCAGTTAGATCTTCAGACTAGCAACAACAAGTCCGTTGTCAGAATTCACAAGCTGGGCACTTCTGTAGACCCAGCACTTTTGTAAGAGCCTCCAGCATTGCCCACGAGTATGTAATTGATCTCCTTCCCCAGTGGGCATTTTTGGGACTTTATATAAAAAATAAAACCAAAAACAGAAGTAAACAACATATGAAAACATAAGTATAGTTACATAATAAAAAAACTAAATAAACAAGAAGTAAACTTGAGGCAGGGTAACAACCATATCATATCATAACACTTCTCATTGTTTATAATGAGTGTTTTTGAGTCTTTTGTGTGAATAATGAATATGACTTGTCTTGCTCATTGAGTTTTTTACAGAAATACTCCACCCAAAATTCTTAGTTTTTAAAATATATTATTTACCCCAAGTAGTTTGTAAAGGGGGCTGAGAAAAAAAATGTAATCTCATGTTTTCGTAGGAAAATACATGACAAAGTAACATATAAAAAAAATTCTGGGTGGAATATAATCCAGCTTCTACTAACTCTGACCTTGACTGTTCTAATTTGTTGAAATTCCCTTAAAAAGAAAATGTTGTAAATACACGTTTTGGACCTCCCTTATTTGATTTGTGTAATTTTTGGAATTTCTCCACATGTATTTCTCTGTTTAATCATTTTATTGTTATTTTGATGGTGTCATTTTGTTTAGTATTGCCATTACCTGAATGGCTACATCCATATTGTTTAGTGCAGCTATGCTTGTTGATGATCACATGGTAGTCATGTGACACATTATGTCATTGCTCACCAGCTATTTTAGGTGGTGGTGCTCAGCTTTTTCTTATAAAAGACAAAAGAACAAACAACAAATATTAGTATTAGTTAAGAGTGATTATTTAAGTTAGTGTTAAGCAATTTTCTATGTTTCTTTTGACTTCATTTTAAGATAGAATTTTGGTTTTCATTTTGACTAGCTCTTTGAAAATGGCTCTATACATCCCTTTAAGTTCTTATCATCTCCTATTGCTCAAAATAAAAATGAATCATCTGTAAACACCTGCTTCTCCCTTAATGTCATGGTTTCTTGTGATTCTGTTATTTTTTTCTGGCTCAGTGTTTTGAGTTTTTTTTCTAATTCTACTTTGGCTATTTCACCCACTGTTTAGTTGACTAAGAAAGTATCCCTAAATTATCCACTGAAAACAGCAATCACTCAAAAAGTTAAAGGGATTACTTAAATCAGATGCCTCATTGTATTCTGAAGTTGAAATTGACACCTCAAGTATTGGGGTTGGAGCCATTCAATATGAAAAATTTCTTGACAGAGGAAAAATTCATTCTTGTGCATTTTCTCCAGAACAATAACTACTAAACTGGCTATAGAAGAATGGTGTTATTAATATCAGGGTAGTAAATTTATTTTTATATATATGCCTATATACAATATATATACTGTATATAATATATATATACAGTGGAACCTCAGATCATGACTGTAATTCCTTCCAAAACTCTGGTCGCAACCTGATTTGGTCGTGACCCAAAGTAATTTCCCTCATAGGATTGTATGTAAATACAATTAATCCATTCCGGACCGTACGAGATGTATGTAAATATATATGCTCGCTCGCTCTCTCATGCTCTCGCACTCTCTCTTTCTCGCTCTTGCTCCCTCTCTCTCACTCGCTCACTGCACAGGGAATGCACAGGGAGAGACTGAACACGTGCGGAAATCATCGGCGCGTACGAACTGGAAGGGAAACTGGCTTGTTCGTCACCCGAGTGTGTGGTCATGAACAGATGCAAAAGTTTCATGAACTTTTTGGTCATAACCCGATTTGTACGTGGTCCGAGACGTTCGCGACCCGAGGTGCCACTGTGTGTGTGTGTCTATATATATATATATATATATATATATATATATATATATATATATATATATATATATATATATATATACTAGACATTTAGCCCGTTACAACAATGGGCGCTAGAACAGTAGTGCATAAACATTAGTAGGAACAGTCTATATTAAATGGCAAGGGTCTTTGACCTCATTCTTTTTGTTGGTCGTATATTTCTTTCTTTCAGCCTTTCTGTTGTTGATGTTTACTTGCTGAGCTGACCGTTCTTCGTGGGCTGCCGCCGTGTATTGTGTGTCTTTACTTTTCTGTGACAGTAATACTGTCTTGTACGTCCGCTGGCTTGTACGTCCGTAATATACCTTTAATTTTTTCTGGCAGTAATACAGGCGTGCACGTGGGTAATATGCCTTTAATCTCCTCTGACAGTAATACTGGCTTGTATGTGGCTGTAATATGCGTCACTGTATTGTGTACCTTTAATTTCCTCTAGCAGTAATACTGGTTTGTATTTCCGTAAAACACCTGAAACTTTCTCTGACAGTAATATCGCGCATCGCACCATGCCCCGTGCATGCGCACTTCACCAAAAGACACATACACACGGACACCTGGATGCACACAGGGATTTTATTAAAGAGGATATATATATATATATATATATTCACGGCATTCGTAGTCTGAATCACAATCTGATTGTATGGGTGGTTACCTACCAGGTAACGCTTGTGGTTGGTCAGCAAGTCAGCTAACATCCGCCACGGTGCCCTCAGTTGTGAGAAGTAGATCATAGAATGGTTGAAATAGTTTACTGTCAAATAATGCAAAGAGTACGCGACACGTGTTTCGCCCTAATTCTGATTCAGACTACGAATGCCGTGAATGTAATTAACCCGATCTACATGCTGTCAAATAAACGAACCACACGCCGTGGCGCAACGTTAGGGGCTTCGCCTCTAGCGCTGACGTCTGAGGTTCGATTCCCGAGAGGGAGTACAGTAGAGTGTGTACGCCTGATGAGCCCAGAATTAGGGCGAAACACGTGCCACGTACTCTTTGCATTATTTGACAGTAAACTATTTCAACCATATATATATATGTATGTATATATATATATATATATATATATATATATATATATATTTTTTTTTTTTAACCAAATCGCTAGGAGGTTTCAGGTGAAAGGAATGGCAAAGATGCACTTGTGAGACTGTTTGAACCAGACAAGCTACCATCTGAATCTGATAACAGTAGGTACTACTATTTTAATAAATCCTGATACCTAAAGACTTTGAGACCATTGCCTTTTATGACATTGTCAGCAGTCTGCCTCAAGGAAATGTGGTATTCTCCAACAATTTAAACAATAGGTTATATAAGACTATACATTTAGGGATCTTTTCTATAGTTTGCCAGACAAGAGGTTTTACAATCGGTGCAATTTTTTAAGATATGTAGGCACCATAGTATCTCAAAAACACATACATTGTTGAAAAGATATTTTTGGTAGGAAAGCAAGTATCAGAACATCAGATTCCTGCTGGTCTGCAATGTTTGTAATAGAGCTAAGCCAGCTTAGGGTTATCCTTCTGGTCTATTGCATTCTACACCTCCTCCCAAAAGACCATGGGAAGCCATATCAATGGATTTTATTACTGATCTGCCAAAGTTTCAACACCCTATATTGGTCGCGGTGGCCAAAATTATTCTCAAAATGTGCTCATACTATGCCAATTAAAAAGTTACCCTCAGTTAGAGAACTTACTAATTATTCCATGGAAATTTTGTTGTTACATGAAATTTCCACTTTCTATTATGTGTGATTGAGGACAATTTATTTTTTTGTTTATTGCAATTGTTTTGTACTAAGTGGGGCTGTTAGCTTAATTTATCAGTTGGATATCATCCAGAATCTAATAGACTGAGCAAGTTAATCACAATTTGGAAAAGTATCTGCATTGTACGGTTGATTTCTTTCTAAGTAACTGGAAATGTGTGTTGTCCCTGGTGGAATTTGCCCACTGTTATAATCAAGCAATTAATTGATCAATCAATCAGCTTTATTTAAAGTGCAGAATCACAATGCATCATGGTCCCAATACACTGTACAAATAACAATACATGGGACAAGATACAACGTAAGCAATTAAAAATAGTTATTAAAATAAACAACAACATCATTGTTGGAGGAATAATAAATAATACAATTTAAATAAAACAATTTTAAAACACCAAGGTATGTCAGCAAGTAATAAAAAAAATAATAATAATAATTTAAGGAATACAGTAATCCCTCGCTACTTCGCGGTTCACTTTTCGCGGATTCACGACTTCGCCGGTTTTTAAATACAAGTGATTGCCCGCCTATCGCGGAAGTTATGTTCCAGACCCATCAGCAACAGGAGAAAATCCGCGATATAGAAAGACCATATAAATAAACATTTTTATAGTTTAAGCCTTAAAATACCCATCCCACATGCTTTAAACACATGTAAACGTATAAAACACACTTTGTTAACACATATGATATGTGGATGTCGGGCTAAGGATATGAGTAACATCTCACTATTATAAAACATTTTAACTTCACGCAAGACAAGACAGTGAGACAGGAAAACTGGTGATGTACAGGCTTAAAATTATTGACACGCAGAGCGACAAGCAGCACAAAGCCAGCACAAAGTCCACTTCTCCTTAGCGTTCATTCAGCTCCCCACCCCCTTGACAATGCGAAGTGGCAGGAGCATACTGCGCTTCCGGGGAGGGGGGGTTTGAGTGAAGGTGCGTTCAGCTCTCACACACCCACACACACACACACACACACACACACACTCCTCCTTCCAAACGCGCAGAGCGACAAGCAGGCATTTTGCCAGAAGCAGCACAAAGTCCATTTCTGCTCAGCGTGAGTTCAGCTGCCCCCCTTCACAAAGCGAGTGCAGACACATTGACGTCTGATCGCTGCGTGCAGTGTTGGTCTGAGGTGTTTAAGAGCATAGGAAGTGTTTATAAGAGCGTGGGAAAGGTTAACAAGAGAGTGAGAAAGGTTTATAAGAGTGTGGGAAGGGTTTATAAAGCCTTAAAATATGTAAATAATAAAATAAATATAGGTCGCTACTTCGCGAATTTTCACCTATCGCGGGGGGCTCTGGAACGTAACCCCCGCGATAGGTGAGGGATTACTGTACTTCAAAGATGATAGACCTGACTGAATTCTAAGGCAGTTTTAAATTTTTAGTCTTGATTTAAAAATATCACCAGAGTATACCTCTTCTACACATAATGGAAGGCAATTCCAAAGATAAAGTGGACGGAAGACCAAAGGATTAATTTTTTTATAAACTTGAAAATACACAAGCACGTAAGTCACAGAAATACTCAAAATGCCCACTACAGGGGAAATCACTGTCAAACCCCTGACTAGAAACAAAAAGGGAAACAAAGAATACAGTATTTATAATAAAAACATTTATTTTAACAAAAGTTTTGTAAAACAAAAATAAGTTCCAAGGAGCACAAAGGTACAGAAGGTAATGCCTTCAGAATAGCCAATCCCAATAGTAAACAAGGTCCCAATACAAGAATGGTCAAAAAAAGAACACAGGTTTAAAAAAAATCTAGTAAATCACAAAAAGCACAATAACAATAAATGCTAGTGGAACTCACCATTATCATGAGCACATTCAAAATGAACTGCAAGGGACTGTGGGTAATCCTCAGCCTTTAAAGGGCAGAAGGCAGTCCTTGATGGTGATGAACAGCTGGCTGCACCTCTTGGAAGACCAGCCACGAAACACAAGGAACAAAGTGGAAGATACTTGAACATAAAGAAACTAAATAACAGACAATGTTAACATTAACGCAGGAATCAAAAATCAACAAGGACATAAAATTGGCATTTGAACCCCAGCTAGGAGAGGAGCCCTGGCTGAAAAACAACACCCACAATGTGTTATACCACTATGCTATTCAGTGGACTCTGTTTGTGTGCTTGTATGAGTTTAAGTCAGGTTACCAAATGTCCTGAAAGTAGTTCCAAAGACCATGAGGACCAAAATCCTCTGCCAATAAATTTTTGGATTGTATACACAGAGATGCTCCATAGTTTTGGACTGGGCAAAAAGTGTGGCTCGCTACAAGAGGTATCCACCAAGGGGCTCTGCACAATAAACTTGCTCCATGATTTATCTATCTATCTATCTATCTATTGGTCTATATTCTGTTGTTACGCAGGTAAGTCCAGTTGCTTACAAGATGGCTCCTCATGTTCACTTCAAGACTCATCTTGGATTTAATTGCTTCCATCTTAAGCCTGTTCATGTCAGTCCTTTTATTAAAATTAGGTGTCAACCTTTTCCTGTTCAGGCTGATGAGGAGCAGGAATTTGAAATTCAGAAAATTTTGGACATTTATCAACATCATTTTGAGGTCTATTGTTTAGTGCATTTGTGTGGTTATGAAATGTTCTTGGCAGTGATGAGGGAAATACTGCTTTCTAAAGCCTTGTTCCCACTTCCATCTTTCACTGTTGTGGGGATCACACAGGACAAGACACTGTAAATTATTGGGGGTCTCCAAGAGATCCTTGTTTATTTATAGAGGTTCTGCTAAAGGAAACAACAAAAAAAGAAATGAAATGAAGCTTTAGGCTTCTTCCAAGGCTTTACAGTAAATGAACATAGTGCTTCTGCAGAAAATGTGGTTCCATCAGTTTTAAGTTCAAATAAGTGTCTTCCTCCGGCCAGCTCACTAGTTTTGTAGTGCTGGGAGAGGAAGGAATGTGGCATTTGGGCCCGCTGGAGTTGTTCACATTGTTTTGCTCATCACTAATTCATGTGTTACTTGTCATGATGTCTGTGCTCCTGTATTATTATGCTCCTTTAATCTTTATAATCCTGGCAAACCTGATGGGTTAATCCAAAATGTGTGCCTCAGGAGAATGGTTATGCTGTGATTTATGCACAGGTGATCATGAGAGAAAAATATCTAGAAAGAAAATCTCCCAATACAATCCCAGTCTCTCTCTCTTTTCCTAAAGAGCATTATAGGCACCACCATAATGACACAGGGCAAGGTAAAGTCTCTTTCAAAAATGTTTAAAGTACATCACTGGCAGTACACCACTTTGCATACCTGTGTACCAAGAGAGAAGCCAACAGGGTGCATACAAATCAGTCTTGAATGATATCTTGACATGGAATTTGCATATGCAACAGAACAAGTACAGAAAAATGGCATCCTTGAAGGAAATTTGTTATCGCAAAATATTAGAGTGAAGGCTGCCCAGAAGATGACAGTGTTCCTGATTCTCTACTGAGAGACAGAGAGAGAGAGAGAGAGAGAGAGAGCATGGAGGGCCAGGAAAAGGCCAAATATTTTTCTTTCCCACAGATCCCTAGTTAGGTTGCATGTTTAAATTGTGAAGCTGGAGAGGGGAGCAAGTCAACTACGAGGCAACACCTGGACTCCATGATCAATGCTCCTTGAAGAAAATGGGCGGCAAAGGATTTGTTTTGGTGACCAAGTCTGTTAAGGGCTACTGTAAACTTAGAGGTAGATGGAGAAATGGAATCTTTTCACACCAGGACTCTGCACTTCTTTGAAAAAGAATACTACTGGCTTCTTTTCCATAATGGGAAGGAGCACAGGTAGGCTTCCTTGGTGGCTTTTTCAAATGTAATGCAGTCTTCCTCAGTAGTAGATGAGAATCAAAATGAAACATAATGTATTATGAAGAATAACTTCCTGATATTAGTCTCCTTTCTTTTATCCCTTCAAATTACTTTGGCTACCTTTAAGAAAGCAAAACGTATTGGACTTTTCATATCTCTGTGTGCTGCAAAACCTAAACTGGGAAATGCTTGAAGCAGAAGTACAAACGTCATTAAAAAAAAGGTGATCCTAATTTTAATATGGGTGATGATCTTCAAGCCCCATTACTAAACTGGAAAATTCAGATAGCATGTGAGCATACACCCAACTGTTTAGAGAACACTATAAGGCCAAATGCTCCAACCCCATCGGCCGGAAAAGGGCTTGCAGCACCTGACGTAAAAACAATTTCACATACTACAAAAACCAAGATTTTTTGTATATTACTTATAACATTAACTGTATGGTAGAAAATTAGAGAAAAATTGCTTAAGAAGACAAACTTTAGGGTTGTTATCCATCCATCCATCCATTTTCCAACCCGCTGAATCCGAACACAGGGTCACAGGGGTCTGCTGGAGCCAATCCCAGCCAACACAGGGCACAAGGCAGGGAACCAATCCTGGGCAGGGTGCCAACCCACCGCAGAGGGTTGTTATACTTTTTGAAATAATAAGTGAAATTACTGAAGAAAGTTTATAATTTTTTTGCAAAATATCTGGTGGTGTTATGCCCCACTGGCTCTTAATGCAGGAACACCACTGACTGAGTAAAAAGTTGGACCCAACCCTAGACAAGCATCAGTCCATCACAAGGCACCCTCATACACACCCCCACACTGGGCCAGTTTAATATTATTAACTGGCCTACAACAAATACAACATCCTTGGGGGAAAAACAAATAAAACTCAGCAAGAAAGCCTTCAAGGAAAGCAAAAACACTCTACATAGAACATGAGCAAGCCAAGGTTCAGATCAGGAGGCTGGGGTAACTACTGTGCCACCTGAAGCCCTCACATTTGTGTGAAATTTACCCTTAACCAAAAACTCAAGGACTTGCTTTAGCGCTTTGCTTAATGTAACAGCTGGCATCCATCCTACTTTCTATTTTCAGAATTTTAAGCACGATGAGCATATCAACTCCTAATTTCTGTTTGCTGAGGCCTGGCCTCCTTCATTATTTCATTTTAGTTTACACTCCAGAGACATGGAGTAAGTTTGGTAGCTTGTCTATGTAGTAATAAGACAAAAACTGGTGTGGCTTTACAAGTGAGATATACAGCTTGAAGGTAACCTCTGTTGATTGTTGATAGATACAATGTGCTACATACCCCAGCAAACTGCTATCTTTTTAAATCACTTCAGCACATTGTCCGGCTATAATGAATACTGTAATAAGCAGTGCACTTTCCAGCTGTAGAATGCGACCTGTGTAATTTACGAGTAATATTGTTCCTATTGTTTGCTTATATACAGTTAGGTCCATAAATATTTGGACAGAGACAACTTTTTTCTAATCTTGGTTCTGTACATTACTACAATGAATTTTAAACTAAACAACTCGGATGCAGTTTAAGTGCAGACTTTCAGCTTTAATTCAGTGGGGTGAACAAAACGATTGCATAAAAATGTGAGGCAACTAAAGCATTTTTTAACACAATCCCTTCATTTCAGGGGTTCAAAAGTAATTGGACAATTGACTCAAAGGCTATTTCATGGGCAGGTGTGGGCAAGTCCGTCTTTATGTCATTATCAATTAAGCAGATAAAAGGCCTGGAGTTGATTTGAGGTGTGGTGCTTGCATGTGGAAGATTTTGCTGTGAACAGACAACATGTGGTCAAAGGAGCTCTCCATGTAGGTGAAAGAAGCCATCCTTAAGCTACGAAAACAGAAAAAACCCATCCGAGAAATTGCTACAAAGAAAGCAAGCACTGGTGAACTCAGCAACGCAAAAAGACCTGGATGTCCATGGAAGACAACAGTAGTGGATGATCACAGAATCATTTCCATGGTGAAGAGAAACCCCTTCACAACAGCCAACCAAGTAAACAACACTCACCAGGGGGTAGGCCTATTGATATCCAAGTCTACCATAAAGAGAAGACTGCATGAAAGTAAATACAGAGGGTGCACTGCAAGGTGCAAGCCACTCATAAGCCTCAAGAATAGAAAGGCTAGATTGGACTTTGCTAAAGAACACCTAAAAAAAGCCAGCACAGTTCTGGCAAAACATTCTTTGGACAGATGAAACCAAGATCAACCTCTACCAGAATGACGGCAAGAAAAAAGTATGGAGAAGGCGTGGAACAGCTCATTATCCAAAGCATACCACATCATCTGTAAAACACGGTGGAGGCAGTGTGATGGCTTGGGCGTGCATGGCTGCCAGTGGCACTGGGAAACTAGTGTTTATTGATGATGTGACACAGGACAGAAGCAGCCGAATTAATTATGAGGTGTTCAGAGACATACTGTCTGCTCAAATCCAGCTAAATGGAGTCAAATTGATTGGGCAGCGTTTCATGATACAGATGGACAATGACACAAAACATACAGCCAAAGCAACCCAGGAGTTTATTAAAGCAAAGAAGTGGAAAATTCTTGAATGGCCAAGTCAGTCACCTGATCTTAACCCAATTGAGCATGCATTTCACTTCTTGAAGACTAAACTTCGGACAGAAAGGCCCACAAACAAACAGCAACTGAAAGCCGCTGCAGTAAAGGCCTGGCAGAGCATTAAAAAGGAGGAAACCCAGCATCTGATGATGTCCATGAGTTCAAGACTTCAGGCAGTCATTGCCAGCAAAGGGTTTTCAACCAAGTATTAGAAATGAATATTTTATTTCCATTTATTTAATCTGTCCAATTACTTTTGGGCCCCTGAAATGAAGGGATTGTGTTTAAAAAATGCTTTAGTTGCCTCACATTTTTATGCAATCGTTTTGTTAACCCCACTGAATTAAAGCTGAAAGTCTGCACTTCAACTTCTGAGTTGACATTGCTCAAGTCCAAATGAAATATATATACAGGGTGGTCCAGATCTAATTATGCAATTATTGCATTGCATTACATTAAAAGTTACATAGTTAAATCTGGACCACCCTTTATATACAGTATATAGAATGTGTGTGTGTATTATTATTGTTAAACTTATTCAGTCTTTGCCCAAATTAGAGTTCTCAGAAAATCCACCTGTAGTCATGCAGTTGACTATTAGATGTGGTCATTATCTTAAGGTATTCTAGCTGGACCAATTCCTGATATAGTTTTCCATTACCTAAATTATGCGCTTCATCCCTTTATTGTAAACGAACTAGATGATTACAACAAGATGCTCGTCATTTGTATGTTACAATTAATTCAGCAATTTTACTACCATGACAAACTAAATTAATACACAGATAAAAGAGACAATTTTGTAAGTAAGCAATATGGATGTCTCGGACTGTAGCCCAGTGCAGACCTCTCCTTAGAGCTGACGAATCGCGGTTAGACTCGAAGGAGGTACTGGCCCTTTAAGACGTGGAGTCGGCCGCGAAGTCTGTGTCATATATTACAAAAAAAAAGCCCAGTGTCAGTTTCACTATGGCGAGAGGATAAACAAAGTGAATCTAGACAGTACATGTACAGTAGTGCAAGGATCCACTGAAACGCTACTCGTTCGCCTTTCTTAGACGAGCGGATTTTCTGCATTACGTAGAACTCTGACTCTACTTTTACAGTGCTACAAAATGAAAGGATCGTCTGTTGAGAGGCACCAGAATCGGACCGCCTTGCAAACATTTAACAAAGTTTAAAACTATCAACGCAAAGATACGAAGGCGAAAAAAAAAGCATTTAAACTTTATTATTTTTTATTTTATCGCTGAAGTTAAGCGGCCTGGCATATGTCCTAAATAGAAGCGTTTGCCTTCTGAGATGAATTGTCATAATTCCGAAGCGAATTTGTTTTAAGTGTTTGTTCAAATCAGCGATTCGACGAACACTAAAGAACTGCAAAATGTTGACAGGATCCAAGTCGTCTTTTAAAATAAAACAGTTTGCCCCGGAATTCAAGATACCGGTAAGTATTTTCAAATTGCATTAATATCAGCTGTACTTTTCCTTTACGTCGGAGTTATGGCTAATAGCTTCATGCGCTGAACTGTGAATAAAATAGAAGCATTGTATACGCTGGTCAGCAGAGATATTGATTAAAAAGTGTAGATCTCTGGACACTTTCCAAGGAAATTAAACTTTTTTTCTGTCTAGTAATTCTTGAATAATATATAAGGTATAACTTTTGAAAACATTTTTACAAAACATTGCCCAAGTCCATTTTAATACGAATTTTGAGATATTTACGAGCGCCTTATAGACTTTGACAAGGTGCATTAAAATGCTACTCAGACAGGTGCCAATGTTAAACATCCGTCTCTTTTACGCAGTATTATTTAAGTGTTAATTTGTTTTGTCGTACCCTTTGTTTGTTTCGTTTGTTTATTTAATACTTTATATATGTAAATATTTTTTCTTTTGCTTTTAAGATTCATGTATATCCAGAGTATAAGATTTCACATGATTCTGGTATCCGCCACTACTGCAAGCTATAGTGATAAGAACTCTCAATACAACAAACCTCTTAAGGTTGAAGCGCGTGATGATCAAAGGTAGAGTCCGCTGTTCCTAAGTTTGAACTGGAACTATTCGTTTACATATTAATAACATTTTTGGTCTCAATATGCAGTGAGGTCCAAAGTACTCGTGTTTATATCTTAATTATAGAACACTTTGCGTAGCTGATCTTGTCAAAGGCACGGATGTAGAAACATCTCGTAAAGGCGAATACCGTAGGCCTCTATGAGACAATAAAAGAGCGTTGTGTGCCGTAGCTGTTAAAAAGAAAGGCTCTTTCACCCCATCTGCTACCATCAAAAATATTTATTAAGTCTTAATGGATTAAAAGGGTGTTCGTATTCTGACCATGAAGATGTTTTTTAAAATGTAGAAATCCCTCTCCTATATTTACTGGCGCGGGTTTTATTGAGAGTTTTTAAAACTTTTATACTTTTAACTTTTTGTCTGTTGCTTCACAGACTTTGATTGTGCTGCGAAAGCCTGCTGTATAGAAAAGGCTACGCTGATCGTTGACCCTGCTGAGACAGGGTCCAGGTCCGTTAAAAACAAAAAATGGCTTAGGAACATTCAGTAAATAGTGCATTAGGAGGTCTTTAACTAACATACAAGAAAACGTTATACTTGCTTTGAAAGGATCTAGTTCTATTTTAGATTAAGAAAATACTCACCACTGTGTTCTTTAATAAGTAACTGACATGCTATTACTCAGTAACATGCCTCATTCATTAATTTATCATCTTACCCACCTTGAAATTCCAGTTCTGGGTTGTGGGCAATACAGCCTAACCTTGTAGCATTTAGATGGACCAATCATTGACGAGGAGCCAGTCCTTTACATTCATGCAGTATCTGGTTAATTTACTTTGCTTTCCAGCATTACCCACTCATCTTTTAACAACTTAACCACTTGCTATTTCAGTTTATCCCCATTCTGTATTAGTTTGTTAAAGTGTGTCCCAAGAAGAAATAGCTTCATTTTACTTTGTGTTGATCCTGCAAGGATGGGCTCTAGCTCCATATGATCAAGAAACAGCCCAGGATGGATTATATACAGAAAATATGCTTTCTTTCTTTCTTTCTTTCTTTCTTTCTTTCTTTCTTTCTTTCTTTCTTTCTTTCTTTCTTTATGTCAACTCACATTATCAGTTGCGATTTTGTTTACTGTACTCCATGTTACATGCATTTTACTAAGGTTAAATTAGTAGTCTTTGATCACAAGATTAGTAATTGTCTTCCAGAAGAAAAAAGTGGTGTGCATAGAACATAGAACTAGAACATATACAACTGACTGTATACAATAGTCTAATTTTTACAACAAACAAGTGTTCCCTAAATCAGCATTTTTAGTTTTATATTTGTTTTCAGCAGAACAAAACATTAAAAAATAGCAGTTCACTGATATCACTGAACCCAATATAATAATATTTGCCATTTCTGAAACAATACTAGATATTATAAAGTGCAGACTATTGTTATAGTGATAAACTTAATTTTATATACTGGATTTCAGTCTTATTTAATTGTTTTAATAGTGTATATGATAATATACTACTGCTTATGTTCACTAGTGCTAGGTAATTTGGTTTTAGCTTGTGTGTGGTGTGCAAAGTCTATTTGGTTTTGCCCGAGATTACTGTTTTTTTTTTTTTTTTTTTGCACTTTAGGTGCCAAATCCTATTTTCTATAATCCTCCAACATGGTTGTCTCCTCCTTAAGTGTAGTATATAGGTCAAGTCATCTGCAACATGCTGGCAGCCTTCTTACACGAAAATAGGCCCTTTATCATATACTGTATTAATTTTCCAGAAATTAGAATGGCTGCTTGAAAACTTTTTACTTGGAGTTTTTATAAATAAGATGACATGTAAGATTCTCTTTCTGTGTAAGGGAAAGTAAAATTGGTCTGAGGTCATGCTAGAGGCTGTAAAATTTAACTCATATTCAGTTTGATTGATTCTTATATTATTAATTTCCTACATTACAGATAGCTTTAAAGTTGTAAACAATTGTTTACATAAATGTTTTTGCAAATGAAGCACAAGTGAGTTAAATGACTTGCTCAGGATCAGACAATGAGTGAGAGACAGGAATTAAACCAACAACCTCAGCCTTGTAGTTTAAACTTCAATACCTTATCCACTTCACAACACCGCCTGCCTGTGATGTTGGTAGAAAATGCAGTCTTATCCTGGGTTAAATTGACATAGGATGTGGCAACAAGGATGGCAGTTGTTTATAGTTTGCATCAGTATTATGCATGTGAATCTATTCAGTTACCACTCTTTCCCTGTGGATGGGGACACTGTCATCCTGGAAGTTTCCATTAACATGTTTCACCATATATATATATATATATATATATATATATATATATATATATATATGTGATGACTCAGAAAGTTGTTGAATTCACTGGCATTCAGTGATCTGAAATATACCCCACTAGCCAACCCGCGGCCTAGCATACGCCGCATAATTATTTATTGATGATTGAACACTTCCTGAAAGACACAGTTGTTCAAATGGGGTGGGTTTGAGGATACAACTGTGAGTGAATGAAAAGATGGAACTCTGGAGAGAGCAACATATAATTGTCCGTGACTGAAAACTGGTTTTGGCAGATACAGGCATATATTTTTGAAAGTTTGTCCCTGTGCCTTATTAATTGTCATTGCAAATGCCAATCTAACAGGAAATTGTCTGCATGTAAACGTAAAAGGCAAATTTGAATCTGATGGGGTCAGGGATATCCGGGGAATAAGGACAGTTTGTGAGGTAGCAGCTGCAATAGTCTTACACTCCAGTACATTGTGGTGAATGCTGGTAACAGAAAGTCTAGTGCCATTACAGAGACTTTTTGCTGGCAGGAGGTTTCTGAGAAGTATGATGACTGAACCAGTTTTAATTTTGAGTTTATGCAGAGGCATGCCAGTAGGAGTAAGACTATTAAGAAATTCTTCGGGGAATAATTCATTAAGGTGTAGCGAGTCTTCGTTGGTGACGCTTAATATAGCTCGCGTGCTGAGTTGTTCCAGAGTGACAGTTGAGAAGTCGATGTCGCCATATAGTTGTTGAACGGGATCAGAAATAAAAGGAAAACAATGTGAAGGCAATGTCACAGGTGTTCTGTTTTTCCCGTCTCCAACATAAGGACAGTTTGTGACAGGATGTGTTTGGAAAATGAACAGTCAACGTGGCGCACAGGTGCATGTGGACTGTACACAGATGAAAGCGACACAGGTGAGGAGTTGGGGGCGGGGCTCCATCTTGCGTGCGTGTGTATCCGACATCCGGAGAATAACGACAGTTTGTTAGGTAGCAGCTGTGATAGTTTAACACTCCAGTACATTGCGGTGAATTCTGGTAACAGTCAAGCGGGCGGGCAAGCCATCAAATACACTATGCTCTTAGTATTGTATGAATCAGGTTTTTGTGGACAAAGGTTTTCCCGTTCCTGCAGAACCATCTAAGAATCTAAGAAGAAGCATGTTTCTTGCGGATGTGAATCGCTGTATGTAGCGTGTAAAACAGTTTGCGAGGGTGGCAGGAGGAGGGTTAGAGTTGGTGGGCGTGGCTCTGTCTTGCGTGCGTGTGTATCCGACATCGGGGAATAAGGACAGTTTGTGAGGTAGCAGCTGCGACAGTTTTATTGCGGTGAATGCTGGTAACAGTCAGGCGGGCGGGCAGGCGGGCAAGCCAACAAATACACTATGCTCTTACTATGGTATGAAGCAGGTTTTTGTAGACAAATGTTTTCCCCGTTCCTGCAGAACCATCTAAGAAGAAGCATGTTTGTCGCGTTTGAGAATCGCTGTATGCAGTGTGTAAAACAGTTTGCAAGTGTGGCAGGAGGAGGGTTAGAGTTGGCGGGCGGGGCCCTGTCATGCGTATCCCATGACGCGGGAGGAGGGTTAGAGTTGGCGGGCGGGGCTCTGTCGTGCGTATCCCATGGTCTCAGAGTTGTTGGGTGGGGCACTGTGAGTTGTTGGGCGTGGCTCGGTCGTGTCGTGCGTAGTGAGTTGTTGGTGGGCGGGGCTCGGTGAGTTGGCAGGCGGGGCTGTCTTGCGTCTTGCCTGCCATGGTCGGCTGCTTTAGTGAAGTATATATATAGATACTGTAACTGAGCAACTACAACTAATAACTGTAGGATATTTAGATATTTAGACTTTCTTTTGCAGGTGAACTACAGTACATATACTTATGTGTTTTTAGAGAACAAGGGTGAAGAATGACTCATATATAGTAAGATAACACCAAAAAATATACCATTTCTTGCATAGATTACCTCCCTTTATCAGTAAAAATGCATTGTAGTTTTAATAAGGAGTTTATGCAACACAGCCTGGCAATACTGTCTAAACTGTCTAAAGACTTTGGTGGACTTTTTCATTATAAAAATTCCTGCTTCTGCCTTGAATAGATATTATTAGTAATCAAATGATCAAATGTTGCTGGCCTGGATGGATGACATATCATGGAGGGTGGGTGCATCTGGGGAAATGTCATTTAATTCAATAAGCATATCTGTACTAAAGCGGTTTCGTTTTGTGGAGACGTGATTCTGTTGCCTTTGCTGACACCGACTGCTGGCAGAGTGGAGCACAGCAAGTGTAGTGTAGTGTACAGGTTGTGGTGTTCGTGTGCCAGCCACTGAGTCGGGGAAGCCGCTGGGTTTGAATCTGTGACCGTTATGTGATCTATAGCACTGGCACAGTGGATTAGAGCAAGTGTAGTGAACAGGTTGTGTTGTTTGGGCGCCACCTACTGACTCTGGTAAGCTGCTGCGTTTGACTCTGGGGCGTGCGCCTCAGTGGGAAGCCGCTGCGTGATGAAATATCATGGAGGGTATATGCAGTGGTGTGGGCAGTCGCGTCCGGGCGGCTGTACAACCTGGCGTGCACGCTTTACCAGGTGTAGTTCACAGGTCATAGGCATGGTAAAGTTTCCATTTAATTCAATAACCCTATTTGAACTAAAGCAGTTTCTTTGTGTGGGCGCCTTTGTTCATTGTTTGTATCCATGACTGTACAGGTTGTGTTGTCTGGGCGCCACCTACTGACTCTGGGAAGCCGGCGCGTTTTGGGAAGCCGCTGCGTTTGACTCTGGGGCGGGCGCCACGGCGCAGCACGTTGTGTTATTTGGGCGCCACCTACTGACTCTGGGAAGCCGCTGCATTTGACTCTGGGACGGACACCGCCGCGTTTTGGGAAGCTGCTGCGTTTGACTCTGGGGTGGGCGCCAAGGCCGCAGTGCGCATGCGTGTATTTGACTCTGGACTCTGGGGCGGGCGCCAAGGCCGCAGTGTGCATGCACCTCGGTGCGTCCGCCGTGCATATATTAACTGTGGTTTAGTAAATAAATGCTTCCACAATCATTTATCCCTAATTTTCTCAAGGGTTTCCTTTATTTTGTGAGTTACCAGTGCATACAAAATTAGAATAACAAGCTCGCCAATCCTATTCACCCATATTCTCCAAAATAAGATTAAGTTGAGATTTGAAGGTCACTAAAGTCCAACTCTCTAACAACACTACTTAATTTATTCCATGTGTCTGTTTTTTATGAAGAAAAGCATTCTAACAACTGCAAAATTTTGACCTTAAGAAGATTCAAACTGGTCTTTACTGAAGAATGCATTTTAAAGCAACTGCAGGGATCCACTGTAATAATTCCCTTCCTAATTTTAAACTCTTTAATCATGTCACTTAATCTTTAGTTTGCCTAAATTGAAAAGGTTCACCTCCTTTAATCTTTCCTCATAGCCCATACCCCTCAGCCCCAGAATCAGTCTAGTTTTTGTGGACTTTGTCTAGTGCTGCTATGTATTTTTAAATATGGTGACCAAAACTATACACAGTACTCTAGATGAGCCTGTTAGTGTATTATATAGTTTAAGCATATCTCTGATGTTTTAAATTCTACACACTCTGCTATGTAATATAACATCCCATTAGCTTTCTTAATTGTTTCTGTACACTGTTTGGATGTAGACCTTGATAATACCAGCATGATTCCTGATTCCTAGGTCCTTCTCATAATTTGCACATTTCTCATAATGAAATCACCCATTATGTATTAAAATCTAACATTTTTACTTACTACATGTATTGCCTTAAATTTGCTAACATTAAATTTCACCTGCCACAAATCTGCCCAGGCTGTCCAGCCTCTTACGTAATAATTCAGCAGATCCTATGAGGGACAGTCAAGCTAAAGTTAGAAAATGAGATTTATTAGAAAATGGAACGAACCTTAACAAAACTGATAATGTCATTTCTTAATGTCCTCTCCACCTTTCTCAATGCACTTGCACCACCTGAATGGAAGTGCCTGGATTCCAACAGAATAAAAGGTTCATATTTTCTAACTGTAGTTTGACTCCCCCTCGTACCATTATCTTCTTTTCTACCTAGGTTAGTAATTCTTCATTATCTTGCCCTTCCACCTAGTTGTGTAAATTATATTTTTGCAGTTTTAAATTTTTTTTCCAGCGTTTTAGCTTTTAAGGCATCTAAGGCTTAGATCTGTTATCAAATAACATCAATATGATATTTCATCATTAAGGTTCTTACTGTAATTAAGGGAAGATTCCATGTCTGGTTTTGTAAGGCAATATATTTAACTACTACAGTACAGGATCATATATATGATTTTGGTGAAATCATATGATAGTCTGATGCTGAATTATTTACATATTTCTGTTAAGATGAGCTTTTTTATAATAGTCATTTTATATCAGATTATTTTGTTATTCTTTTGTCATATGTATTTTTTCATTGTTAAGATGAGCTTTTTTATAATAGTCATTTTATATCAGATTATTTTGTTATTCTTTTGTCATATGTATTTTTTCATTGATCATCATCAGTCACTAATATAATGAGTAGCAATGGTCTGCTCAACTAGTGTTGTTCTCGTTATTTGAATATTGAGATAAAGAAGAAAAAAAAGTATTTGCATGACCTGATTGGCAAAGCATATGAAAACATATGAGACAATCCACTGATACTACCTAATGAAAATAACCAATAGCTGACAATAAGACATGTATATGAGTATACATATTTGCACTGTGTAATAACATATGTTCTTTGGACCTAATTGTTTTAGACTGAAATGGATATACTGTACTGTTATATATATATAAATAAATAAATAAATAAATAAATAAATATATTATGCATGGGTGGAAGTTAAGTTTAATGTGTTGCAGTTATTTGAGGTATTCAGTGTACGCTACATAAACTGCCAGCACTTTAACAACTAAAATATGTAGTAAAGTAGTTTTATACATACGCCGATAACATTAAAACCACTAATATAGCTGTAACTCATCAAGGCATTGACTCCACAAGAACCCTGAAGGTGTCATGTGGTGTCTGGCACCAAGATTTTAGCAGGAGATCCTTTTAAGTCCTGTAAGTTACAAGGTGGAGCCTCCATGGATCAGACTTGTTTTTCCAGCATATCCCACAGATGCTTGATGAGACTGAGATCTGGGGAATTTGAAGGCCATGTCAATACCTTAAACTCTTTGCCATTTTCCCACCGCATACACCCCGCAAGAGCTGCTGTTTTGGAGATGCCCTTATCTAGTCATCTAGTCATGACAGTTTGGCCCTTGTCAAAGTCACTCAGATCCTTAGGCTTACCCATGTGCAAATTCCACACAGACAATGCATATGTTATTTTTATATTATTATTATATTTATGCATTAAACTTTAAACATTGAACTGTGTGTAATGTACCTAAACATTTGTATTCTCAGAATCACTTAACCCAGGTCAGGGTCACAAGTGGCTGGAGCTAATGCCAGCAGTACAGGTTGCAAGGCAGAAAACAACCCTAGACAGGTCACCAGTCCATCATAGGGCTCACTCAGATGAATAGAAACCACATTGTCTTTGAAGGTGTGGAAGATACAAAGAAAAGCCCACACAGACATGGGGAGATTAGGAAAACTGGATTAATAATACAGCATCTGTACCCATTACATCACCTATGTATATAGGGTATGGTTTTATTAGATACACCCTAAATTACTGTATATTGATAAGAGTTTTTCCCGAAGTCAGCAATTATGCACAGACAAGTTTCTTTTCAAATTTAGGCTACTTGCTGTACACTTACTTGATGTTAGAAAGGCTGTTGAAAATTGATCTGCAAGAATTAACCAATTATTCAGTAGGTTCAGACAATGCCAGTATTGGTTAACAGGCATTTGTATGCAAAAGAAGAGTCTAGGCATTTTGTTTCTATGAAATCCCTCAGCCTAAGTGTGATGACCTGCAGAATGAGTAGGTGTTTTGTCCCTCTCTTTGTCCAGGGGGTTACTCTTTGGGTGGGCAATAGAGAACCTGCAAAGAAAGCAACAAATGCTTACAGATGTGAAGTGACTTTTCCAGATTTAAAGTCTTTAACTCCGATGACTATGAGCTGGCTACATTTTTTCACACCACCCTTTTAAAGTCATAGTTGTGGTCTCTTTGTATTATTATCCTATATTTAATACGTGTAGCAAAGTTAAAAGTACATATATTGTGCAAAATGCAGTGCAGTACGTTTTTAAAATTTTCAATATTCATCATTGATCCAGAATTTTTAACATATTACGGTATGAGAATAGCAAATAGCTATTAGCTATATGCACTGAAGACGTAAGAAATGATTACATTTAATTACTTATTTATGAGGCAAACTGCACGCTTTGAAGAGTGCAATGTGATACTTAAAACTATTATTGCATTGCTATGGCAGCTTCAAAATACATATCCGTAATCAAAAAAAGAAAACCAGATTCAGCATTTAAACACTGACACATTACTATGCTTGTGACATTATATACAGAAAAACATTTAAAACTGTGTTTTACAACACGTACATTGACTTACCTCGAGAGACACATAATAATGTTCCATTCGTGATGCAGTAAATGCTGGGGAACGAGAGCTCTGGTTTACGAGCTTTATTTTCTAAGCCAAACTTGCTGTACAGGACTAATTGCAAATTAGTGGAGATGGAGTCACGATATTAAACGGGACTCAGTCTTTCCGTGCGCGACGCGTGCACGCGCCCGCCCGCAGCCTTGTGGAAAGCAGTCTGGGAAAGCGCGGTTTTTTCTCAGGCGCGGAGACGAGCGTCTGCTAATCACTCTGCAATCCGCACACTTGTCGCTTTGTTTAGCTGACTGGCTGTAAGAAAGCGTGACGCACTGTACAGCCAAGAATGAAAATGAGTGAAAATCAGAAAGGGAACCCTTAAAGAGATACAGTACACTTTTTTAGAGTAGCTGAGTTGAGCGACGTTTTCCGTTTTGTTGTGTGTTCGTGTTTGCGTAGAAAACGACTAGCTCTGCCAGAAGCGCTTATCGTGTCACTCGAGCAGGAGAAGGAACTGCAACGCTACCCCTTCAGATCTCATGCACAGTTTATTCCGTTTCACTCAATTGATCTACACTCACCAGAGTAAATACATAGCTTTCAGAAAAAAATGTGCATAGTATCAAAACGGTAGAAATTATGTTCTTTGGAGCTTTTAGAATTTCAGTAGAAGTGAATTTTATTAAAGGTATGCTGTACCCCGTAATTTGTGTTTAGTATCTGTGAGGTTGAGGATTTGAAAAATATAGCAGGCGAAGGCACTTTTTTTAAATGTCTCTCTTCAACTTCCACAATTTAGAGATTTTTGACAGATTATAGGGAATTAAAATTCCTTCATACATTACGAGTCGTGGGTTTTGCATTGTGCTTATTTTTGAAACAAGCAGGGCTCTGTTTGTATTCTAGAGTAAGGTATAGAAATTAGGCTTTGGCTTATTTTACCTTATAAATATGTCATAATCAGATAACAGTAAATGAGACTTCCTTTCAGATACATAACGGCAGGCAAAGAATAAGAATTGCTCTGAGCAGTAGCATCAAAGTAAACATACTGCCAAATTTGCTAATGCACTAAAATTGATTGAAAGCAAAGAAGCATAGGGGATAAAAAGTGCCACTTTAGGACACACTGGTAACACTCTAGACACTGAATCAATAATATTTAAATTCATCTTGTCAAACTGTCAGTAGTATTCTGAGTTCAGTACATTTGTGTCTTGTCTAGGCTAACAGAGACAATCTGTATAATACAGAAACATAGATTAGCAAGATACAGACGACTCCAAAGCAGAGAAACATCCGACTGCACCAGTAGTTTCACAGAATAAGCATCTACAATCTAAAAATGCCACCAACCACTTGCAGCAGTACTTTGCCCCTATGATCCTATTGAGTGTGTTATAAGCCTCATTAGACATACACTGTGACAGACACTGCCTGTATGCCGTTTGCCTATTATCATTGCTTCTGCACAAGTTTTCCTCTTTGTGCTCCAGATTTTCTCACACATGCTGGTGACATGAATTGCCAACTCTAAACTGATCCCATGATATTGTAAGTGAACTTGAGTATTACAAGATGCGTATGAGTATCCTCGTATGTGTAAGGATGCCCTACAATTGGCTAGTGTTTTGTCATAGGTTGTCTCTTTCCTTGTGCCTATTGGTACCAGAAAAGGTACCAGCTGTCTCTAACATTAATGGATAAGATAGTTGTTGGATGGATGTAAAAATGGATGGACATTTGTAAATGTGGTTTCTGGCTCAAAGGAAGGAAAATAGGATAATCTCACTAATTATAGATTGATAATTCCTATCTTTATGTTATATAAAGTAATATAGAAAAAGAGAACTAAATTAAAAAATATATACAGTGGAACCTCAGTTTGCGAGTAACTTGGTTTACGAGTGTTTTGCAAGACGAGCAAAAATTTTTAATAAATTTTGACTTGATAAACGAGCAAGGTCTTGCAGTACGAGTAGTATGTATACGCTTTGTCTGCTGAGTGTCATGTGATCACAACTGAGCTGATGGTCTTCTCTCTCTCTTGCTGCAGGATTGTGGTCAATCGTCTCCTATTCTCCATCTGAGTTGGCGTGCCTCACTCATATAGTCAACATCCATACGAGCGTATACTGTTTACTGCAGCATTAGCATTGTGACTGTGTGTGTGTGCGCGCGCGCGCGTGTCTGTGTGTGTGTGCTGTGACGTGCGAGTCCCCGTCTTGCACCCTAAAACACGAAGCTAAGTCTCAGTACTTTAGCAACACAAGCTTTATTCAGCTTGAAACAGCAACAGCGCAGTTATTTATTGTAGCGGGATCTGCCGCTCTCCTATACACAGACACAGCAGTCAGGCAGGGCCCTGCGCATTTATAATGTTCCTTGTTCCTTGTATCACCCATCGACGGCAGGCGCTTATAGGATGTCCGCGATCTTTTCGGATTCGGTTTTACGGCGAACTGCTACAGCGCTGGGAGACTGCGATTGCTTTGGGACGCTCTTCCGCGTGTCGTCCCGTTGGGTGCAATCCCACAGGAGTTTAGAAACTCACTCACACCAGCCATGATTCTTTTCAAAGGTAAAGTGCAGGTTAATTTGTTTTATGTATTTTTACGTTATATTTTTTATTAATCATTTTTATATGAATAGTTTTGGGTTTTGGAACAAATCATCTGAGTTTCCATTATTTCTTATGGGGAAATTCACTTTGATATATGAGTGCTTTGGACTACGAGCACGTTTCTGGAACGAATTCTGCTAGCAAACCGAGGTTCCATTGTATAAGAAAAAATCAGATGTGTTCAGCACAAGTAATGGGAGCATAGCAATAAGAGTAAGAACTACATCAGGTGAAATGATTTGTGTTTTTGTTAATTAAAATGAAGTTCTGTATTTCACTGCATTCTAAACAAAACTCACACTGTTCCAGTGTGGTGCTGAGGTGTCACCTGTAATCAGTGCATGCTCCTAATCCCACTATTTATCACGCTGTTAGAAAGTGACAACATGTTGCATCTTTGTTGGACATGCAAGTGAAAATTTCACCATACCTTGTATTCATGGTAATACTACTACTACTACTGACATTTTTGAAATGGTTGATTATTGCTGGCATAGGTCAGATTCCCAGTCCCTGAAATGGAATAAGCAGGTATAAAGAAACAGAGAGATGGATGGATGTTTACATTTACAAACACAAAGAATTGTACACATTCACAAATATAATAGCTTAAATACAAAAATAGCATATATTAAAACATAAACAATATAGTAAGGCTGAACATAGAACAGTAGTTAGTATGTGCATAGAAATATGGAATATTGATTTAGACTTAAATATGTCCCTAAAATGTACAAATACAGTACAAATATTGTTTGGTTGTTTAATTTAACTTAATATCACATAATATATTTTTCTCCAAAAATATTTCTAGATTATTTTAATAATGAATAAGTGATAAGACACTGCTGATTGCCTTAACCTGGGAAGGTAGGGGGTATCTTTAGCAAAACAATCTAATTTTCAGTAATGAGGTTATGGAGGAAACCTTGATAAGGGGAGGGTCAATTAATTCAATGTGGTCAGAGCCTAAAAGTTTCTCATTTAAAGTTGTTTAAAAGAAGGGATTTTAACTTGAACAAATGGAGCACATTTATTTTAGAACTCTAACTCCCTAATGAGAAACTTACAAGACACAGAATGAGCAGATTTCACATAGACCTTGCCTGGTCCAAAATTCAAACCCAGCATTCACGTGCTATGAGATAACAGCACTATCTAGTATGCCATCTTTCAACCAGCTTCTCATTGATATCACTATAGAATGCTCACGAGTGGGTAGGCAGCTAGTTGGCCGAGGACTCCAGGACTGTAACTGTGTCTGACTTTGTCTTTGACTTTTATCTCTTACAGTTTTGACCTCCTCAGTTGTCCACTGCCCATAGTTGATCAGTTACTTAATTGACAAATATTGTTGGTTTGCATTTATGTTAATAAGTTTATGTTATCTGTAGCTTTATATGTTCTAATTCTATATTTAGTAATTAGTATAAGCTATACTTGTATTTTACTTGAGAATTTGTTCACAGCACTGTGCATCTGCAATCAGTGAAGAGGGCTATACAAAAGTGAGTTGTATTGTATTATATTTACTTAAAATATGATTTACATCTCTGACTACTTTAAGGGAGTTGTGCTAACAACAGACAAGACATAATTTTGTGCATGTGCATTTTGTATGAGAAAACGAGTTATCATAGTATATCGTGGTACTTCCTCACAGCTTCATCGGTCACTTGGGCTTTATTACCAGTTTTGTAAATTTTTGCATATCCTCACAGTGTTATGTGTTTTTTTCAGGGCGAGTTTTTTTTTTATCCATAGCTCAAAATATATCAGTGTTAAGTGGTAGCCTAAACCGGGCCTATTCCATATGGTTATTTAATCATTTGTAAATGATTTTGCATTGCCAAGATATCCAATCGCATTTTCACCTGATTTTGTCATGTACCTGTTTTTCCTTTTTGTCTAAACAAATGTCATAGGAAGGAAAATGTGTTCATTTGGTGGGAATCACATAAATGTAAGTACCTGTTCATGTGTGCTAATGCACAATATCTGAAAGATTTATAGCATCTGCACACCTGACCTGAGAGAGAAGTTGCTCAGTGTCTGTAGACTTTAGGAAACCCCTGGAGAAGCTAGTCATAAAACAAGAGCCTCTGCAAGAGGAATAGGCAGATAGAGTATATTTAACTGAAAAGCATTTTGGAGACACTTCTTCACCGATAAAGTCCAGTGAGATGAAATTGTGGTCACTGGCAAGGACCTTGAACTGGTATTGTCTGACAGAGCTGGGAAAAGTGAGGCAGATATCAGCGTTTTTGACGTCAAGTGAGTTGTGTGAGATAGAGCAACGTGAAATTATAGGCAGTGGATAAGGCAGAAGAAAACTTGTGGAGCTGTGGAAAACAGGAGTGGCGGCAGCAGCATTTAGGCCAAATGAGGAAGGAGACACAGTTTTGGTTGCAGTAGAACCAGTGGTGCTAATTGCCACCTACCACCAGCATTGTGTAATTGCTGAATCTATTCCTCTGTCTCTCAAACCCCTTCTGAACTCTCTATCCCAGCTGTTCATTATAGAATATTCAGTATAGCAGGTACTCTCAGATGCTCTCTCCTAAATTTTGTTTTCCTTCCCAAGAATACTAAAAGTAAGCCCAGAATTAGTGCTTGTTTATTTAACTTGAATAAGTCTTGATTTGTTTTTTAGCATTGTGGTTGTGTATTAGGCCAAAGAAATGCTATTTAATTGATTTGTTGTGTTCAGCCTTATTGATGCTATTTGTGTTTTTATGCTTTGCTCCTATTTACGTTATACTGGCTTATTACTTTTTTATGAAATAACAACAACAACCACATTTATTTCTATAGCACATTTTCATACAAACAATATAGCTCAGGTGTTTTTTAAGATGTCAAAAAGATAGTTACAAGAAAAGAAAAACAAATAAAATTAGAATAAAATTAGGTAAGTAACCAAAAAAAATCCTTACAAGCTTACATAACAGATATTTAATTAGTAAAAAAGAGCAAGATAATTTAAGGCTTTACAGTATATGCTATTATTAGCATGTTACAAGTCAGTTTTCAAATGACATGGGTAACCAGTGTAATGATGCTAAAACTGGTGACTTGTGCTCAGATTTTCTTTTTCTAGTTAAGGTTCTTGCTGCTGCATTCTGCACTAATTGCAACCAATTGATGACTTTCTTAGGTAGTTCTGTCAGGAGTGTGTTACATTAATCTAGTTGATTAAAAACAAAAATGTTAATTAATTTCTCAGTATCTTGCATCTCAGGATCTGCACTGGCAATCAGAAGGTTGCCGGTTCGAATCCCGTAAATGCCAAAAAGGGACTCTGCTCTGTTGGGCCCTTAAGCAAGGCCCTTAACCTGCAATTGCTAAGCGCTTTGAGTAATGAGAAAAGCGCTATATAAATGCAAAAAAATTAATAAAAAAAATAAATTAAAAAATTAATTAAATTATTAAGTGGTCTGACTTTTGTAATGTTCCTTAAGTGAAAAAATGCAGTCTTAGTAATCTGGTTAATGTGTGTTTTAAAGTTTAGGTCAGAGTCCATGATTTCACCTAAATTCTTTACCTCTGCATTAACATTTCATGATAAGAGGTCAAGTTTATTTCTAATACCCTCACTATTTCTGTTTTTGCCAGCCACTAAGATTTCTATTTTTTTCTTATTTAGATAGAGACTAGGGGGCTCTGCCCCCTGCTCGCTTCGCTCGCCAACCCCTGGTGTTGTGAAATTACAAAGAGCGTGATGTATGAATGAGATATAGCATAGTGTGAAGGTGTAGATGATGCATATAGGAAGCAAATAAAGTTGTCCATGTCCAAAAACAGGTTCAGAGAGGTAGATGCCAACCTTGTCCATGGTTTGTCCTTGTGATTTGTTGATGGTCATGGCAAATGCAGGGTTTAATGGGGAACTGTCGCCGTTTAAGTGTAAAAAGGTAATTTCAGGTCAGAACTTGTAAGGTCAATTGTAGGAATCGGAACAGTATTGTTAGCATGTGATCTTGTAAGAACTGTCGCTTGAATAACATTGTGTGGCATGGTGTTGATGACCAAACGTGTGCCATTGCATAAACCCTGTTTAGTGTTAAGGTTTCTTAATAGCATGATTATTGTTCCGTTTTTAAGGCTAAGATTGTGTCGTGGTAATCCGGCTGGGTTAATAGTGTTTAAATATTCTAAGGGGAAATGAAGATGGTCATTGTCGTCATCAGAGTCAACTTTGTCAGAGTTTAGAAAGAGTTGTGTCTCTCCAGGAAGTAATGCAATGACTTGGTTATTTATGTGATCCACATAAATATTTTTTGGACATAATATAGTGTGTTGTGTTTAAAGGGGTATTTGGTCTAATGAGATTGCTGTTCCAAATATCTCCGTAACTAAGTCGTCGCAGATAAAGGCTTGAGGAATTGTAATAATATCTGGGTGAAGTCCATCTGTATTGGTGAGTGTACCATCTCCCAGTTGTAATAAACAATTGTTATAATCTGGATCTGGACATCGAATGTTTTGTACTAACTGTATCTTTTGAAAGTGATGCCAATTGTCTGCGTATTTTAAGGTGGACTGAACAATAGCTGAGCGCATGGCATGTGGAACAATAGCTAAGCACTGTGTAAAATCTCCTCCTAATAAAAATACCTTTCCTCCAAAGGGAATATTATTATTCATCAACATTTGTAGAAGTTTATCAATGGTGTTGAGTAAGTGACTGGATGCCATCGTACATTCATCAATAATTAACAGTTTTGCAAGACGGATGTCACGTGCATTGCTACTGTTCATGTTCATAGTGGATAGCGATTTGTAGGATCAAATGCAGTTCATAAAGTTTTAACTTTCAGGTACATCATTAGTTAGAAGTTTCTGTAGATATTCAGGATATGAATGTAAAGGAGGCAGTCTAATTTGACCCTTTTGACAACAACGTGTAAATTCATTACTTGTATTGCCAGTTGTTTCTTCAGGGAAGTTAAGTGAATGACAATGATTGCAAATGACATTCATTAATCCCAATGAATTTTACTGAATAGTGGACTCATTATTGAACGCGTTGTCAGCTAACTGGTGTAAGCGTTTAGCAGGTGTCTGTCGTTGATGTCCGTGACGTGTATCTTTTGCTTGTGCCGTTTGAGAGGCGCGTCGTTGTATGTCCAGTATTTGGGACGTGTTGTTTTGGAGCTGTAATCGATTTGCCTGTGCTGTGTGAGAAGCCCGTTGTAGTTTACGGCGTGCATTGTTTGTATTGAGCCTTGGCCGTTTTTGTATGTCGGTCAGTTGAGCTTTCTGTTTTTGGAGTCTTGCCTGCTTGTTTTCCGGCATTTCAGATGCACGTTGTAGACGTCTGCGTTTATTTATTTTGTCCCTTCGCTGCCGTTTCTGTATGTCTGAGACGGGAGGTGTTTCGTTTTGAACCCGAGCCTGTTTCGATGCAGCACTTTGAACAGGCAGCACTTTGAGACGCGTGCTGCATGCGTCTACGTTCATTGTGTATGTCCATCTGCGCTCGTTTCTGTAACTGTGTTAGTTGAGCTTTGCGTTTTTGGAGCCGAGACATTTTTTCTTCCGGGGTTTCAGAAGCGCGTTGTAGGCGCCGACGTGTATTGTTTTTTTTCATGCGGGTTCGTGTGTTTGGTCCCGTCACTCGAGCCGTATCGTTTTGTACCCGTGATCGTGAATTCATGACTTGTTTGTTCTTCAGCGTTAGAAATATGGATAAGTAATAAGGAGGATCGCACTCACTGTTAATATGGAGCCTTTTCTGTGGTTGAACGGTTAATAGTGCATCAGTGTAATGAGATCGACCTATGCTGCATAATTTGAACGTGTTCAGATGACGTATGTTTAATACGGACGGTTCGTTCAGTAATGGGGCTTTGTGTCTCATTTCTTATTTATGTTAGCGTGGTCGTGGGTCCGAAAATCTCCTTTTTGTGTATGTTTCGTGTGCTATGTCCGTAGTCTGTCCCGTTTCGTGTCCAATGGGGTTTGTGTGGCGCTCGCGTCTGACTTCTTTTTTTTTTGTGTGCTAGGGGCGCGTTGCCTCACTTTTTTTATCTCTGTTAGTGGAGGGGGTGTTTGTGTGTCGTGGGTCTGAATCCTCTTCTTTGTGTGCGTACCGTTTCGTGTGCTATGTGGCGCTTGCGTCTGACTCCTTTCTTTTTGGTGTTCTAGGGCGCATCACCTCATTTCTTATTTCAGTTACTGGAGGGGGGCTTTGTGTGTCGTGGGTCTCAATCCTCTTCTTTGTGTGTGTTCCGTTTCGTGTGCCATGGGCTTCGTGCGGCGCCGGCATCTGACTCCTTTTTTCTGTGTGCTATGGGCGCCTCATTTCTTATTTTACGTTGCATTCCATCCGGTTTCCGTTGCTTGGAAGGGGGGTTTTGTGGGGGCGCCTGCGCAGTTACGTCTTTTGCGTCCACGGCCCATGGCCGGATGTCCCTGCGTCTATCCGGTTTACCATTCTCGGTTAGTAATATGGATAGTTACTACTCATCCATTTCAGAAATACTAGCAAGACACTGGATCAGAGAGCCCAGAATATCAGGATATTTGGGTGCTATAGACAAGTAGTTCACCTTGTGTTTCAAAATAAACTGGCCAGATGGAAGAATGTAAAAAGCAGCAGACCAATAATAGATCCTTATGTTACACCATATAGATTTACTTATTTGTTACAACATTTTTGATGCAATTGGTTACATTTTTTTTGGCTTTCCAATTAGAGCAGAGGCTAGTCAAGTGACCTGCACATGGTCACACACTTAGATAGGACGGTTTGAACCCACAACCTCAAGGTTTGAAGGCCAAACCCTTAACCACTACACCACTTCATACAGTGTCATGGACCTCCAAATTACAACCACCACAACTAACAAAAGAATTTTGTGCCTGTTAAATAGGACTGAAACCAATTTAAGACACTGCTGAGAGGCCCACCCATTGTCTATTGCTGTTTATAAGAGTACTGTGATCCATGGGTTCAAATTCTGCACTCAAGTCTAAGAGAACAAGAATAGATATGTGGCCCGTGTACACATTAACCCACAAGTCATTAATACTATAGTCAGTGCAGTTTCTGTACTATGATTTGTTCTAAACCCTGACTGAAACTTATTAAAAATCGAATGTTTGTTCAAGTAAACAGTAAACTGGTTACAAACTGATTTCTCTAGAATTTTACTTAACGAAGACAGGTTAGAAATAGAACTTAAACTGTTAAAGACAGAGGAGTCTAGATTATTTTTCTTCAGCAGGAGTTTCACAACTGCAGTCTTAGACAATCTGGGAAGGCCCCTGTATCTTATGAGTTCACTGTGTCAGGTACACCATCAATAAGCACATTGTAGACTTCTTTGAGAAAGCCTGTTGGTTCTGGGTCAAGGATACAAGCGGAGAGTTTAAGTTGAGGAATAATTGTGCGCAATTCAGGTAGATATACGTGTATGTAAAAAGTGAATAAAAATTTTTATTTAAAATGAATTTGTAGATGTAATTGGTACTCTGCCAAATTAAAAGTTATTTAGATTTGTTCCAGTTCCACAAGTGTGCTGTGTAATGAAGCTCAGCTGCATCACTTGGTGCCCACAGGTGGTTTTTTTAACTTAAGTTTTTTTAAAGGTTTACAGTATTTTAGGGCTATTATTGTCACATGAATAGAGTGCAGTGAAATAATTTCTTGCATGTTCTAATCAACATGCAACATGTTGCCATTTTCATGGTGCCATGTATAACAGCCTTATCTTGAAACCTCTGTCATTGTTACATGAATACCCTCAGAAAACAGTTTACTACACTATCCTATTAAGAGACATGTTAAGTTACAAATAAACACATACAGTACCTATCTGTGGTATTATATGTTTTATGTTATAGCTGTGGGTTTGTTAAATCACTCTAAGATTATACTCCGTGGTGTGCTCTATACAAAAATAAACTGACTTGACTTTAAATACTGCTACCTTATTGGTCATTCACAGTTAGTAAATCTCTAAAAAAAAATGTCCATTGAAGTGAATCTGGGACTGTTCCACTTGAGATACCATAACAGAATATAGTAGACTAGTCAGGAGACAGCCTCAATTCCAAACCCATATGTCAGTCTTAACCTTCCAAACAGAAATCACTCACATGATGTTGCTGAGAGAGCAAAACAGAATCAAGGTCACTCATTTACTCATTTTTGGAATCCATGCATTGCAAGACAGAGGTCATGGTCGGCTAACGTCTATATCAGCAGCATCAGATGGCATCTAAGTTTAATTTCTGGCAGATTCATTATTTTTGGACAAATTTACTCTTTGTGCCCATGTGAGTTTTCATGAGGTGCTTTGGTTTTCTAAAAAGATATACAGTGATGTGTGTTTTATACTCTAAAATTACCTCACATGACTAAGTGTGACCAAAAATGGATGGGTGCCCCATTTATAGCTAGATCTTGCATGTCATCTGCAACTGCCAGGATAGGCTCCCTACAAGTTTGAACTGAAAAAAAGCAGGCTTATTGGTGCAGAGAAGACATGTACTGTATGTAAGGACCAGGAACATTTATCCACAGATAAAAACAGAGCAAAAATGTGTTTCACTGTCACACAGGCTATAGTGTGGAAATCAAGACAAATTGTTAACAACAAAAACTCAGTATTACACAAGCTTAAGCTAAACTGTTCCAATGTGGTTGTTCCCTACTTATAAGCTAGGATCTCCTCCAGTCTACATTTTGCTTGCCGTCTGATGCTGCTGATATAGACTTCAGCCCCCCATGACCTCTGCCTTGCAATGCATGGATTCCAAAAATGAGTAAATGAGTGACATTGATTCTGTTTTGCTCTCTCAGCAACATCATGTGAGTGATTTCTGTTTGGAAGGTTAAGACTGACATATGGGTTTGGAATTGAGGCTGTCTCCTGACTAGTCTACTATATTCTGTTATGGTATCTCAAGTGGAACAGTCCCAGATTCACTTCAATGGACATTTTTTTTTAGAGATTTACTAACTATGAATGACCGTTTGAAGGAGCTTCATATGTCATGGATAGTAAACTTTGGGCAACTTTCAGAGCTTTGAACAGGGAATATTAAACAGTTGTTTATTCGTGAATTGTTTTGCAATTGACACGTCATTTTAAAAACACTAACATAAAAACTCCAATTAATAAATCCAAAATATTAAACGGTAACATTACAGGACATGATACATTAAAGCCCCCTTTACAACTGGAATATGACTGCAGCAGATTGTTAATAACCCTATGTAGGATTTTTCACACCGATTGAGAAGATATCAGAGTTAAACCTTATTTAAGTGTAATCCTCTTTATTACAGTATTCCGCAGACCAGACAAAGCTTTTTAAGGCAGGGTGTATTTTCTCTTACCCAGCAGAATAGTTAATTTGTTTTCATCTTGATGCCTGAAGGCGTTGTTTTGGGTGTTAGCAGACTACTCACTATGAAAAGGAATACAATATAGTATTTTTATCTTTTACTCTTCGCATATGTAATATATCTGGAATGTAAATTTGCCAGATCATAACTAAAAGTTATGGTGCATATATTTTAGGTGTTCTATGCAAAAAACAGGTCTAAGTGAAAAATAAAATAATAATTAGTGAAGCATTTACGTAATACCTTGTACAAACATGCTGTGACATTTCATGTTTGGTCCAGTGCAACAGACAAAATTAAACTCATATATTCCTATTAAACTCATATATTCCTTGATAAATTCTGTGAGAAAACTTGATCAAAGAAGGGCTATGCTTTCTTTCAATAAAGACACTATCAAGTGTAAGTACTGCCATCAAGTGAGATATGTACCACCAAAATCCATAATATGCAGTAGAAAATGTAGGCATTTTTTCAGATCTTTCTGTAGGTTTCTCTGGTAGACAAACTTAAAGAAGGTGTCCTTTAATTGTGAAGCATACTACCTTTGGCACATATAGGAATGCCTCATGGTATAGTCTTTGTTTCCTTACATATAAGACTTGTTGTGATTTATATATTAGGAGATGTTCAAGAATGGAGGTCCAAACTTCCACAGTCTTCTGAAACTGGTTCCTTGTATTATTTTGAAGGATCAAATTCAATTTGTTGAAGTGAGACAGTTACTATTAAATATCTGACATATGTTCAATTTAATATATACAGCAGCAGCAAACAGAGCTTCCTGGGGACTTCTGTATCTGGATGTGGAAAAGTCTTTGACAAGAGTTTTATTGGGTTACTTTTCCACTTCATTGCACAAATAAAGTTTTGGACCTAATATATCTGCACACATTAAACTATTATAATCTAGTCTAGAACCTTCAGCAATGCCCATTTTCATAATTTTATTTATCATTGATGTTGAACCACTTGTCTTCTAATTGTGTAAACAATTAGAGCTATAGAGATTTGTAAGGGAGAACTTAAACAAAAAGTGTGTCTTTATGTATATGACATGTTACTGTATATTACAGTGGATATACAGAAGTCTAAACTCATCCGCAAAAATGCAATTTGTTTGTAATTAAAAAAATGAAAGCAAGATAAATCCTGTCAGAACTTTTTCCACCTTTATTTTTTTAACTTTATTTAAGGTTCAACTTTATTTAATATGTTTATATTAAACACAGCCTTATCAATTGGTCATGTCTGCCTCTCACGATAGTTGAGATGATTAATTAATTTCTTCCCAAGATTTTTATATCTTTTATATCTTTTTCAATGTTTAATTCAATTTCAAGGTCAAGTGATAAAAAATAGAAGTGTTATAAAAATTATGATTTTGTTGCTGACTTTGAATAATACTGGTGTTCATATTTCAGAATTGGTTTAGCATTTTAAAAATATATTCCAGCAAAGTCAGTTTACCACACTTAATTGAGTATCCTATAGTGGATCACAAATGAGATAGTCTAGTTCTAGTATAATGCTAGGACATCTGCATTAAGGTTACAATTGTAACAACATGGTCCTGGTCTAAGAAAATATTTTATGCCCTGTTCAATGGGTACTCTGGGAATATAGTATTTTGCTTACTTTTGTTTATTGTTATTAATTCTATTTAACAATTAAAAGGCATTTGCTGGCTATACTGGCCTTGTATCGTATACTCTACTGATTTACAATATTTAATGTACATTAAATTTTATAAAATTAGTTTGTTTGGTTCACATTATGGGAGATTCTGGTAATTTTTTCAGGATGTATTGTTGACATGCAACGAAGTTTCTTTTAAATATGAAAGTGTACTCTTCCTTCAAGTTTTTTTTTTTTAATGTAATTAATTTTTATCATTCCATACAAATAGATCAGTTTTTACAAAAAATAGGATTGAAAACAGATCGATCCCCACCCCTAAGAAAGAGAGCATGGCCAATGGGGTGAACCTTAAAGCTTGTAAACATACCTAGATTGATTAGTTTAATAGGGCAATAGTGATGAATGGAGAAGAGAAAAACATGCGGAGAGAATAGCTTCCTCGGTGCTTTAAGAGCTTATTCTAAAATATTATTGATTAGATCCTGCCAGGTTTTTGAAATTGCAGCGTTTGCAGGTTGGATCTTGCCCTGGAAATATTTTGGACAGTTTTAAGCGAGACAGATGTGCTCGATATATAATTTTGAATTGAATAATTGTATGTTTTGCACATATGGAGGTCGAGTGAATTCTCTGTATTGCTACTTTCCACTCCTTTTCTGATATATTGATTGAGATTTTTTCCCATTGTCCTCTTGGATCTTTGAAAGGGAGGGATTGTAAAATAATTTTATATGTTGCAGAGATGGTGTTTAAGTCCTCGAAATTGAGCAATATTTTTTCCAGCATGGAGGAGGGTGCAAGATGAGGAAAATCGGGCAGGTTTTTTTTAACAAAGTTCCTAATTTGAAGATAGTGAAAGAAATGTGTAGCTGGAAAGTTAAATTTGGAATGTAATTGTTCATAGGATACAAAGATGTTGTCTATATAAAGATCTCTAAGCAATTTAATCCCAAATCTTTTCCAGATATTAAAAACTGCATATGTTTGCGAGGGTTGAAAGAGGTGGTTCTCTTGCAGATAACAGATTCTCCATCTTAAAATGCTTTCTACATTGGTTCCATGCCCTGAGTGAGTGGAGCACAATTGGGTTATTAGTATATTGGCGATAACTTGCATTTATTGGGGCACAAAGCAGGGAATATAAAGAAGTACTGCAGGATTTTGCGGACCAAGCCTGTGTATGTTCATCTATTTGTGTCTAGGTTTTTATAGCTTGTATGTTTGCTGCCCAGTAATAAAATTGAAAGTTGGGTAGAACCATGCCAACTTCTGCTTTAGGTCTTTGTAGGGTCGTGCTTTGGATATATGGATGTTTTGAGTTCCAAATCAGGTTATTGTTGAATCTAATTGCTTAAAAAATTATTTATTGATGTATATTGGAATGTTTTGAAATAAATAAAGAAGCTTAGGAAGAATATTCATCTTAACAACGTTAATTCATCCAGTTAGAGTAACATGAAGGGTTGACCATCTATGCAAGTCTTACTTAATTTTTTCCATACAGACGGCGAAATTTTATTGATAAAAAGCTTTGTGTTTACTTCCTTCAGGTTAAATGATGTAGTGGGTTGATCTGCTTATTGTGTCAAGCATTTGCTGTGGACAAAGTGTAAAATAAAAATAAATCAATTGGGTTAAGTAACATTTTTATATTCTGAGTCAAAGAGCACTCAACTGCCACTGACAACTGCATTAGTATTTTTTGTTTATATTTCCTGATGTCACATTTTAGTGTGCAATGTTGTATTCATGTCTTTGTTTTTGTTTTTACTGGTAATGTATTAACATAATTAGTAGGTAGAAAAATTTAAGTAACAATTTTGTTTTAACTGTGTATACATGGCAATAAATTTGAATGTGAACTTGTAACAGCTGTGAACATTTTTTTATATTGCAATGTTTTCTGCATATTTATTCAGATTTAGCACTCTGAATAAATAAATAAATAAATAAATTTATTTTTAAAGTTACAGCAAGTACGTTTACTCACTTCCATTTCATCTTTCATGATTTAGGACAGTGGTTCTCAAACTGTAGTTGTCCATGAGATAGTGGGCAGAACAATAAAAAATCAACATGTTTCATTGAAATTGACAATAAATGTTAGGATTACACATATAACAGAAAATATATGTGTAACTGGTAAAGACATCTAGTTTTCTTTAATAATTGTTACAGGTTAAAGCTTTAGAAAATGCAAATGAAGAAGAGCACCGATTAACAAGAATCAAGAAGGCCATTTGAAAATTAGTAAGAATGGAACCACCCCCACAAACCTTGATTGTTTCATTGAAAATTAAAAATACCTTTTACAATTTACTTCAACTTCCTAAATGAAAATTTTAACCATTCATAAATAACAAATGCATGTATTACTGAGGTTTCTCATACTGTCTAGAGGAGATGAATTCGTTATATACAGGAGATACATTAGGTAAGTAATAGCATAACAAAGTTATGGTTGTATGTTACTGTCTGCTGGACTTTCTCAAAAAAGTGACTTAATTTGGCACATTGTGCTAATGTACTGTATAACAAGAGTTACCTGTACCGCTTCCAGCACATATGAGGAGTGGAAGCAAACTGAATTAATGTCTTTTATATCATGCACAGCTCAGTACATCTTTCAGTTTTCTGATTGTTGAATTTTGGATGCACCTCCTCTTGATTACTTTCACCCCTCCTCTTTTCCATGTCCCACCTAACGATTGTTTAGTTTTTGCATTTCACAGTTACAATATGTAAGGGACGATTGGAAGCCGTCAGGAGGCATTATAATATGATCTAATAAACTGTTTGGACAGATAACAGAAATTACAACACGATTACATATATGTATTTATATATATATTTATACATATATATATATATACATATATATATATATATATATATATATATATATATATATATATATATATATATATATATATATATATAATATTTGCATATCATGTGGTGTTAACATCAGCTAAATATAAACATATAGAGGAATTGTTTTGAAAATGTGTAAATGTTTTGTGATTGCATGTTAGTGACATCTAGTAGTGAAGTAGTACACATGTGACTCTTGGGTCACAAGTTGAAAGAAACTCTGCTTTAATGTATATGCAAAAAAGGAACTAAATCTATTCTCTTTTATATTTACATCTGTGACTGGCAACAAACTCTTTTACCCTAAATGAAGGAACAGGTTTCTGTAGAAAACTATGAATTTTCAGTAGTATACCATTCCAAAATAGTTATGTACAATGGCTACTTAAATCGTAGAGAATAAATGTAAGTCACACTGTTGAATGGCGGAGAATTGAGTTAATCTAAAGATGAATCTCGTCTAATAAAAATGTAATCCCAGAAAAAGCAGAAATATACGTATTCATCATATATGGGATTTTTAGAGTAGAATTTAATAGTACAGTTCAATAAAAGGTGCTGGAAATGTGTTGCTTCTTACTTTAAAACATCTAACAATAGTCTCTTTTACACATGAAACCTAGAAAACTCCCCAGCTAATCATCCTAGGAATTTATTGGGATTTGCATATTTAGATTAGGATGAGCTGGTATTTTCTCAGGTCAATAGACTTCGTGCATAATGGTCATAGATAAAAGGACAGGGTAATAAAAGATGTGTAAAAGTTCCCAACAGCACTTACAGTATTCTATTAATACTGCTTTCCAAACAAATAGTTTTTGAAAAGTATACCTGTATCACAAAGATTAATCCAAGACTTAAAACAATACTATTGATCTGTAGATGAAAAATGGTAGTCCCAAATAAGAAGGATCCAAAGATGTACAGTATGCTACTGTATATTACTCAGTGTTTTGTAAAGCCTAGTGGACCTCTGACCACCGTCTGTATCACTGCACCTTTACTTCTGCTCAAGCCAATGGTAAACAACATCTGTGAAGCAGATGACAAATGGTTGCATACAGGAGTAACCTAATCTCTAATTTCAAAATATGTTTAACACTTCAGACTATGTTTTATGGATGATTGTTGCCTTTGTCGCAGCAACTGGGAATCCCTTGGACAGCATACATGTGTGAAAAAGAATATTATTTGTAAAATTACAAATTAAAAAAATGCAAGATATTGCTGACATCATAGTCATTATAAAAATGCAAGACTATATTTGCCATGTTAAATCTATTAAGACTTTTTTCTTTATTTGTTAAATATTTGTTAATAGTTTAAAACATATTAAGATGTACAGTACATTATTTGGTAAAAAAAATGTGAAGTTTTGTACCGCTTAATATCTGTTTTGAACTACCAAAATATGTAGTAAAATTTGGTTTTTAGTCATTTACATAGTTGGATATATAATGCACTTCCTCTTGATTACTGTTACCCCTCTTCTTTTGGATGTGTCATCTAATGATGGTCTGCTTTTTGCATTTCACAGTCACAGTGTGTAAAGGAAGAAGACACAAGTACTTGTAAAATGTTCTAATAAACTGTTTTGACAAATAAACAAATTAGGACAGGATTATAAGCCTTTACATATAATTTCGGTGTTAGACATATCAGAACTCTGATTCATATTTATCCTGATTAGCAACTACTTTCAATTACCATAATATGTAGTAAAATTATGTTTTTGGTAATTTACTTGAAATTTACTTGAAATCATAAGGATGTTTTGGTCCTAATCAAAGCCACTTTGACAAAGGCGATATTGTGACTGCATCAGAGCATCTCCAAAATGGCAGGTCTTGTGGGGTGTTTCTAGTATGTAGTTGTTAGTACTTACCAAAACTAGCCCAAGTAAGGATAACCGGTGAACAGGGGACAGTGTTATAGGTGCCCAATGCTCACTGATATGAGTAGGGACTGAAGGCTAGCCCATTTGGTTCTATCCCTTAGAAGAGCTACTGTAGTACAAATTACTGAAAAACTTAGTGCTGGCCATGAGAGACGGTGTCAGAACACACAGTCCCTCACAGCTTGCTGTGTATAGGGCTGCATACCTGTCAGAGTTCCAATGCTTCCCCTGTCCACTGCCATGAGCACATAAGTGTCAGAGCTGGACCGTGGAACAATGGAAGAAGGTGTCTTGGTCTGATGAATCACGTTTTCTTTTAGGTCATGTGGACGGCCGGGTCCGTGTATGTTATTTAACTTGGTAAGAGATGGCAGCAGGATACACAATAGGAAGAATTCAAGCCGGTTGAGGCAGTGTGATGCTCTGGGCAATATTCTGGGAAACCTTGGGTTGGCATTTATGTGGATGTTAGTTTGACATGTACCACCTACTTAAAGATTGTTGTAGACCATGTACACTCCTTCATGGCAACGATATTCCCTGATGGCAGTGGCTTCTTTCAGCAGGATCATGCACCCTACCACACTACAAAAATTGTTCAGGAATGGTTTGAGGAACATGAGTCAAAGGTGTTCAAGGTGTTGACTTGGCCTCCAAATTCCCCAGATCTCTATCTGACTGAACATCTGTGGGATGTGCTGAAAAACAAGTCCGATCCATGGAAGCTCCACCTCACAACTTACAGGACTTAAAAGATTAATGTCTTTGTGCCCTATACCATAGAACACCTTCAGAGGTCTTGTGTAGTCAACGGGTCAGAGCTGTTTTGGAGGCACGAGGGGGATTTACACAATATTAAGCAGTTGGTTTTAATGTTGTAGCCAATTGGTGTACATATATCTTTAAAAGTTTACTGAGTGTCTACTGCTAGGACAGTACTGAATTTCAACCATTTGCAAACTTCTGGAATGTGGTACAGTAATCCCTCCTCCATCGCGGGGGTTGCGTTCCAGAGCCACCCGCGAAATAAGAAAATCCGTGAAGTAGAAACCATATGTTTATATGGTTATTTTTATATTGTCATGCTTGGGTCACAGATTTGTGCAGAAACACAGGAGGTTGTAGAGAGACAGGAACGTTATTCAAACACTGCAAACAAACATTTGTCTCTTTTTCAAAAGTTTAAACTGTGCTCCATGACAAGACAGAGATGACAGTTCCGTCTCACAATTAAAAGAATGCAAACATATCTTCCTCTTCAAAGGAGTGCCCGTCAGGAGCAGTGACTGTCAGAGAGATAGAGAAAAGCAAATAAATCAATAGGGCTGTTTGGCTTTTAAGTATGCGAAGCACCGCGGCACAAAGCTGTTGAAGGCGGCAGCTCACACCCCCTCCGTCAGGAACAGAGAAAGAGATAGAGAGAGACAGAGAAAAACAAACAATCGAAAATCAATATGTGCCCTTCGAGCTTTTAAGTATGCGAAGCACCGTGCAGCATGTCGCTTCACTAAGCAGCTGCACAGAAGGTAGCAACGTGAAGATAATCTTTCAGCATTTTTAGACGAGCGTCCGTATCGTCTAGGTGTGCGAACAGCCCCCCTGCTCAATCCCCCTATGTCAGGATCAGAGAAAGTCAGCGCAAGAGAGAGAGAGAGAAAAGTAAGTTGGGTAGCTTCTCAGCCATCTGCCAATAGCGTCCCTTGTATGAAATCAACTGGGCAAACCAACTGAGGAAGCATGTACAAGAAATTAAAAGACCCATTGTCCGCAGAAATCCACGAACCAGCAAAAAATCTGCGATATATATTTAAATATGCTTACATATAAAATCCGCGATAGAGTGAAGCCGCGAAAGGCGAAGCGCGATACAGCGAGGGATTACTGTATTCATTTATAGGACTTAGCACCTGAAACTCACTCTTGAATTTTACATTAATTGGAAATTCTGAGTCTACTTATCTCCTTTCCCAGACATTCACATACCTTTTTTATTCATCCATCTATCTTCCAAACCCACTTACTTTTATTATTGCAGCAAGCACAGGGTGCAAGGATGGAACATTTCCCCGGACAGGGCACCAGTCCATTGCAGGGAGAACACACAGACACACACACACACATAAATACAGGAATGCCAATTAGCATTCTCCTTGAATATTTTACCTATATGTTCAATAAAGGTGTAGAAGTGTACATTTTGTGTATGTTGTGTATGTTAATCAGACTGTCTTTGTGTATTATTATACAACATGATGAAAGGTTTAAGTTCTTTTTTCTTGTAGCATACAAACAGTTGTGCTGCTTTGTGGCTGAAATAAAAAGATAAACAGAAACTTGAACAATAACAATAAGTCTAATCTGTTACAATGTGTTATAGTGTATAGTGTTGCCCTATACTATTCTTCAAATAATCCCATACAGCCTGAACCTTGCCTGTAGTTACTCATCTCACAGTTCAAAGCTTTTTGGAGCATCGTTTCCACCTGCTTTAAATATGTTCCTTAATTGGATCATCTGTGGAGTACACATGCAAACAGCATTACTCCAGTCATGTGCTATCTGTTATCTAAGTTGTGGGTCAGGTATTGACTTGAAAGAAATGAACTCACTAAAATCTGGTACCTTCGATATCCCCATCCCCCCACACCCAGGACTTAACCATTGTCAGTCCATGAGAATTGTTTTAATCTTCTTTATTCTTTAAAACAGTGCTCTGAAGGCTAGGCATTTAATTCAGTGCCTAGTGTGTCTCAGCCACTGGTCTTGGATAATAATTGAATCTTCAGTATGCTGGATACACTGTTGTGTGGCTTGGTAACAGGTACATAGGATACTGCCAGGATGCCAGGATTCCAAGGCTGGTATGATGGCTGCCACATTCTGTGGTAGGTGGATTTGGAAGTACAAGTTGATCTTCTTAAAGTGTCCCACCCTCTATCACTCTGTTGTTCTGTTCCTAGGTCTACCTGGTAATTTGTGGGCTCCACTGGGTCATCAATATTTTCTACCTGGGGTTCTACAACACTGGTCTCCTTTTCCACTCCTTGTCTCTGTTCCATTAATGTCCCTTGCTGTGGATTTCTGTCAGGTTGCCGTGGTTCTCATTGTTCAGGGTAGAAATCTTGGACCTTGACTCTGAGCCTGGGCCTTGACTCAGGTTCCGTACCTCAGATCTGACATGTGTAGGACAGTGTGGAAAGCATCAGAGGCCATATGAGGTTTCTGCTTCCTCATCGGTGTGATCAGACCCTGTGTTTGGTGTTTCATTATTTGTTCTTGCTGGTTGTGTCCACTTTCCTGATTCCCACCTCTTGGTACAACCAACTGTTCTGTGTCCCATCTGACCACAGCGGAAACGGTGGGAGCACAATTCTTTCCCCTGCTAGACACACTCTTTTCATCTTTGTTTGGGACTACCTCTTGATACCTGAATGTTTAATTGTGGAAGAGCATGGATGTCTGTCTAGGTATTGTTATCAGCATGTTTCACAATGTTTAAAGTAGGGCACCCACTAGAGCAGGGGTCTCCAACCTTTTCCCCCTGAGAGCTACTTTTTCAAAATGAAAATGGCTGAGAGTTACTCATGTTTTCTAACATTTATTCTCATAGCTTATTCCAACCCAAACAAACTGAATACGCTTGTTTTGCCTGAACATTTACAAAATGTTGGTGTCCTCACCTCACATTTTGCATTAAAACATCACAAAAAATATTTAGTTCACCTGCAAGTGCATTTTGTATGTCTGTATTGCATTTTCTCACACTACTGAATTAAAACATGAATGCTGTCAAAACAAAGCAATGCAATTACAAATACACAGATATTATATATTCATTTGTCATTTTGTTACATGTCACTATTTCACTTCACAAGAGTATTCCCATGTCCAGTATCATGTGTGATGTGTTTTTCAGTTAGTCAGATGACTGGCACTGCATGGAGTCAACAAGAGAGTGTATGGTGGAGTGTAGCCTTTTAAATGTTCATTTAAATGTTCACCTGTCAGTCTTGTTCTGAACTTTGATTTCATGACCTTCATTTCAGAAAAGGCAGACTCACAGAGGTATGTAGACCCAAACAAAGCAGACATTTTCAGAACTGCCTGGTGAAGATTCTTATAGAAATCTGGCTCTACCAAGCTCCAGAAATGCTTAGAATGCTGTTGAGACTTTAACTGCACATTATTTTGAAGGTTAACTAATATATAATATATAAAATCCAATATCTGTCTATCTGTCTGCTTTTCACGAGAGAACTACTTAACGGATTTACTTGACTTTCTTTTTCTATAATTTGCTTGAACATTCCGGTTGATTTTGCGACTTCTCTCATTTCGCTATGTATCATAGTTTGCTTGCGGTACCGATTTATTTGTGTGAATCCGAGAAACATGCAGCAGGCTGAGGGGAGGGGCCGTCCTCACTCACTCGCCAGCTTCGGGCATGTTCCTTAACTCTGCTTAGCTAGCGAACGAGAGAACAATTGAATTCAACTTTGTTTGATATTTAAAATAAAGTGTTACTTAGGTCTTGATGAGTTTGAGTCCGGATATTCTCTTAAGTGTATGCCACATTGAAAAGATAGATTCCAATTCAGATTGTGGATCATGATATGATTTTTTTGGAAAGATCACCCACCCCTAATTTGACTAATCAAGTTTTCAAATTTATGTAGGATTCATTAACCCTTTGGCGAGCTACTTGGAAAGGGGTTGCAAGCTACCAGTAGCTCGCGAGCAACGTGTTGGAGACCCCTGCACTAGAGGATGGACAGTTCCACCCCATATAACCTGCTTGTCTCCACTGATGACAAATGGACCTACCTTGTGAATCCCAGGCATAACTGCCATTAGCGCAAGGCCTCCTAGCTGGTTGAGAACGTACTAGTGGGTGGGCAGCATCAACTTGTCATACTGCCAGCCCCAATTCCCTTAGTAGCTCCCGAATCAATTGCTTCATCTGTATTTTCAGGTCACCCTGATTCTCTTCCTTCAGTGTTAGTCTCCAGCCCTCCTGTGAACGAGAGTTAGTTGCAGAGGACACACCAACAGCTCCACAAGTGACTTCCCTGTGTCCTGCATAATCACATTCCCTTTCCAACAGCAGGACCTCTTTATGCACTTCCCCAAAGGTTTCATCTGAGTTGTGTTGCAAAAATGTTCGTAATGCTTGTCGCAGTCCACTGTCTTGAAGTCCCAACAAGAACTGATCTTGCAGCTGCATATCGAAGGGGGGGCTTGGGCTGGGCTAGGCTACGCCATCATAGCCTGCAATGAAGTTCCCTCAACCTGAGAACAAATACCCTAAAAGGTTCATTAGTTCTTTCCATACAGCTGTAAAATTGGTACATCAGAGTAACTAGTGGGACTTGGTCACCATATAATGCATCTAAAAAGCGTCTTTGTAACCCTATGTTTTTCTTCTATGCTCAACTCAGTGACTTCCTGTTTGGTCTCTTCAGTCAATGCCCACAATACAATACTGACCTTGTGAGATTCCCCATATTCAGCTGTTTCTAATATCCCTTGCATCTGTTCCTTCCACTCAGCATATTTCAAATCACCTTTTTTCCCACTAAACCTGGCAATCCAAGGGGCATCGGCAAAAATAGGCATCATCACGATAATAAAATAACACAATAAAACTACCCTAAAAATCCATGAATAAATAAAAAAGTGGTACAAAAAAGTGTCTGCTACTTCCAAATGTGTTACTCGTAAGCCCAATCCTGCCGACTACTGCCAAAAATTATGTGATGGGTGTCTCTGTGACACTTATAGATAATCTAGGCTAAACACAATTAAAATATCTGACTGTGCACCCAGCTTAATAAAAGTCTGGGAACTTTTGAAATCCATATTACTAACCGAGAATGCTAAACCGGATGATGGACGCAGGCACATCCGGCCATGGGCCGTAGCTGCAAAAAGACGTACTGCGCAGGCGCAAAAAGAGTCCGCGAGAGTCGGCTGAGGAGCCGAGAAAGGCGGACAAAAGAGGGCGAGAAGAGGCGGATGAGGGGCCGCGAGAGGCGCAGGCGCAAAAAGAGTCCGCGAGAGTCGGAGAAAGGCGGAGAAAAGAGGGCGACAAAGGCGGATGAGGGGCCGCGAGTGGCGGACAAGACCACAGAAAAAAGGAGTGAGCACATACAAAAAGGAGAAATGAGGCGCAAAGTCAAACGCAGGAAAAGCACGAAACACATTGCACACGAAACTAGACCCGAAAAAAAAAAAAAAAAGAGGCTCGCGCACAACAGCAAGGCCACCCCCCCCCCCCCCCCACAGGCACCGGACGGGACCCACACCAAGAGGGGGATTCAACAAGCCCATTGAACACAAAAAAAAGAACACAAAAACCACCCCACAGACCCTACAAGCGAGGGACGGGGACACACACAAAGAGGGGGATTCAACAAGACACAGGAACACAAAAAGAAAGAAGACGCTCGCGCAACAACAATCCTCAACAATCCCCCCCCCCCCCCCCCCCCCCCCCCCCCCCCCCCCCCCCCCCCCCCCCCCCCCCCCCCCCCCCCCACCCCCCCCCCCCACATCCATAAGAAGTCACACCCAAAGCCACATATTCTAAAGTGAACGTCAGCACCTTCACACTAGACAGCATAGGTGTCAGCATTGGTGGATCTCCTTACAATAAAGCACTATTAACCGTTCAACTGCAGAAAAGGAAACATATTAACAGTGACTGCGACCCTCCTTATTACTTATCCATATTTCGGATGCTGAGAAAGAAACAAGTCATGAATACACGGTCACGGGTACAAAACGAAAAGGAAATGATAACAGGAACAAACACACGAACACGAAAGAAACAACAAAATAGACGGCTATGCGGCATAGGTGGATCTCATTACAATAAGGCACTATTAACCGTTCAACCGCAGAAAACTCTCCATATTAACAGTGAGTGCAATACTCCTTATTACTTATCTATATTTCTAAAAGAAAAAATGTCTCGACTCCAAAAATGCAAAGCTCAACTAAAGCTTCTAACTAACGATGTACCTAAAAGTAAAAACTTTATGAACTGCGTTAGATCCTACAATAGTTCATTTGCTTTTAGTAAATATCAGGCCACCAAAAGGCAATGGCCCATACTGCTTTCCCATTTGTGCACAACTACTGCATCGCATTGGAACAGTGCACCCTGAGACAAATCAACAACGCAAATATGCACAAATCTACATCCTGGATCCACATGACGCAAACTATCAATCAAAGTGCTGCATCGCAACAGGCACGGATTCAAAACGAAACACCTCCCGTCTCAGACATACGTTAACGGCAAGGAAGGCTACAACGGGCGTCTCACACAGCACAGGCAAATCGATTACAGCTCCAAAACAACACGTCCCAAATACTACATATGCAACAACGCGCCTCTCAAACGGCACAAGCAAAACATACACCGGGAAAATTCATTCGGATTAATGACTGTCATTTGCAATCATTGTCATTCAGTTCACTTCCCTGAAGAAACAACTGGCAATACAAGTAATACATTTACACGTTGTTGTCAAAAGGGTCAAATTAGACTGCCTTCTTTACATTCATATACTGAATATCTACAGAAGATTCTAACTGACGATGTACCTAAAAGTGAAATCTTTATCAACTGCATTAGATCCTACAAATCGGTATCCACTATGAACATTAACGGTAGCACTGCACGTGACATCCGTCTTCAAAAAAATGTTGTTTATTGATGAATGTTCAATCGCATGAAGTCACTTACTCAACACCATTCATAAACTTCTACAAACGTTTATGAATAATAATATTCGATTTGGAGGAAAGGTACTTTTATTAGGAGGAGATTTTAAACAGTGATTAGCTATTCTTCCAGACGCCATGCACTCAGCTATTGTTCAGTGCACCTTAAAATACGCAGACAATTGGCATTACTTTCAAAAGATACAGTTAGTAAAAAAGATACGATGTCCAGAACCAGATCATAACAATTGCTTATTACAACTGAGAGATGGTACACTCACCAATACAGATGGACTTCAGCCACATATTATTACAATTCCTCAAGCCTTTATCTGCGACGACTTAGTTACAGAGAGATTTGGAACAGCAATCTCATTAGACCAAATGCCCCTTTTAACACAACGCACTATATTATGTCCAAAAAATATTAATGTGGAAAACATAAATACCCAAGTCATTCCATTACTTCCTGGAGAGACACAACTCTTTCTAAGCTCTGACAAAGTTGACTCTGATCACGATAATGACCATCTTCATTGACCTTACAAGTTCTGACCTGGAATTACCTTTTACACTTAAACGGCGTGTACAAAGAAATTTTCCAATAAACCTTTACACTGTGCCACACACTTTATTGTTTGCTTTCTATTTGCATCATCTACACCGTCACACTATTCTATATCTCATTCATACATCACGCTCTTTGTCATTCCCAACACCAGGGGTTGGCGAGCGAAGCGAGCAGGGGGCGGAGCACCCTAGTTTAAAGATAATAGCATACAGGTTTCCTTAAATTGGGCGGTCAGTAAACACACAATGAAAGACACGGCAGCAATTTCAAGAAAAGCCACAGTATCTTGTATTATGTCAGACAATATCAAACCCATCAAGAAGATAAAGTAGATAGAATCTAAAAATATCAGGGGCGAAAACCTTTTGAAAGGATGGGACACAGTCCATACTCTAAAAGCCTATTAAAACATAACACATCGAGAGGCAGCACATCCTCGTAGCTCCTAGCACAGCTTGTAGAATAACTAGTAAAACGTCTTATAGAAAGGATCACCTAGTTTGTAGTATAGGAAATAAAATAGTTTACATGAGGGAGTACAATGGTTACAATGGACAACACATGGTGTTAACTATCCTATTCCTCCGGAGCTGAAGAAGCCATATCATGGCTTGTAGAGCCGGGGCTAAACTAAAGGCTAGAAGATTGAGATACAAGCCTTTTCTTTTGTTGATTCTCATGGGAAATGTCCACTCTGTGCAAGGAGCTGGTGGCATTTGTAAAGAACCAGTGGGTGTTTCGTGAGTGTAGTCTAATGTGTTTTACTGAGACTTGTGTGATGAATAACATCCCCAACTTTTGTATGAATCAACAAGGCTTCACTACGGTACAAGTGGAAAGGAAAGAGGTGGAGGACTGGCAGTGTTTGTGAACAATAGATGGTGTAACCCCGGACATATAACTCTGAAGGAGTTTAGCTGTCTGGATTTTGAACTTTTGGCGGTCAGTCTGAGACCTTATTATGCACCGAGGGAATTCTCTCACGTCGTCAGCACTGTTGTATACATTCCTCTGCAGGCGGAGCCTGGAGAGGCATGTGACGTCACGCACAAGACTGTCAGGAGATAGCAGGCCCAACACCCTGATGCTTTTGTTGTTATATCAGGGGATTTCAATCATGCCAACATCTCCTTCCACTTGACTGGTTTTACACAGTATGTTGACTGACGAGGGAAAATAAAGCACTGGACCAGTGTTACGCCAATATCAAGGAGGCCTGCAGTGCTTCTGCATTACCACCACTTGGTAAAACAGACCACAATCTAGTTTATCTGCGGTCAGTATACAAACCCTGTTTAATTAGGCAGCCCGTAACTATCTGATCATTCAGGAAGTGGACACCCATGGCCAGAGATTCTCTTAGTGACTGCTTTGAGTGTACAGATTGGAATGTACTGCTGGAGTCACAGGAGAATGTTACAGATGCTGACATTGACAGGGTGGTTGTCTGCACGGGTTCGCTTCCCGGGTCCACCCTGCGTGGAGTTTGCATGTTCTCCCCGTGTCTGCGTGGGTTTCCTCCGGGCGCTCTGGTTTCCTCCCACAGTCCAAAGACATGCAGGTTAGGTGGATTGGTGATTCTAGATTGGCCCTAGTGTGTGCTTGGTGTGTGGGTGTGTTTGTGTGTGTCCTGCAGTGGGTTGGCACCCTGCCCAGGATTGGTTCCCTGCCTTGTGCCCTGTGTTGGCTGGGATTGGCTCCAGCAGACCCCCGTGACCCTGTGTTCGGATTCAGCGGGTTGGAAAATGGATGGATGGATGGATGCAAGAGAACAAATGTGCACTGAATGCAAAGTGGAAGTTTGTATGAGTGCTGAACCATATTGTTCATAGACTGTCTCTGGATTCACAAAAATATGGCATATCGAACTCTGTAAATATATAGTTTATTGACATAGATTCTGTTGTTCAGTTTCATTAAAAAAAGAAAAAATGCTACAAAAACAAACATGTCTAGTTTATGTAGGATTTTACTAAAATGTGATATGCAATTAATCTTAAAGCAACGTATCTAAATAACAGCACTATATCCAATATCCATTTTCAAAACCTGCATTTTCCATTACAGAATTATAGATAATAGTCACCTATTCAGGAGACACTGAATGCAATGCAAAAATCAATTCTAAATGCGAATGGTACACCAGTCCGTATCAGTGCACATTCATACACACACACTTATTCACAATGTGTTAACTTAGAGGTGTCAACAAACCTAACATATGGGATGTAGAAATGAACAGGTGTCAATTTCTTCCCTGAAGATAGATATATAGACAGATAGATAGGTAAAACTTTATTTGTCCCCAGAAGAAAATGTTTTTTTTTACAGAAGCTCTTTAAATAAATACATATATAAATAGATAGATAAATAAATATACTACTCAAAAAATTAAGAGAACACTTAAATCACACATTGGATCTTGATCAACAACACATTCAAGTGGAAAATCTTTCCTGTATAATACTGCATAATTCTTTGAGAACAAAATGATGTAATAATGGTTATTGGAAACTAAAATCACCAGCCCATTGAGGACTAGATTCAACATCACAATAAAAATCAAAGTCAGTCAGTTAGTCAGTCATTTTCAAACCCGCTATATCTTAATTTTGGCAGGCTGATCCAACTTGCGTGAATTTCATCATGGCAACTCATAATGTGACTCAGTAGTGTGTATAGCCCGCATGTGCCTGTATGCCCTCCCAATAATGTCTGGGCATACTCCTGATGAGATGGCAGATTGGTGTCCTGGGGGATCTCCTCCCAGACCTTGATCAGGTTATCATTGAGCTCCTGGACAGTCTGTGGCACTACTTGGTGGTGTTAAGTACATAACTCCAAGAAGTTCTCAATTGGGTTCAGGTCTGGGTAACTTGCGGGCCAGTCAATGTCATCATTGCCTTTATCATCCAGGAACTGCCTTCGCACTCTGGCCACATGAGGCTGTATATTGTCCTGCACCAGCAGGAACCCAGGGACCACTGCACCAGCATAAGGTCGGACAATGGCTCTCAGGATTACGTACTGGTACCTAACAGCAGTCAATGTACCGTTGCCTAGAACATTGAAGTCTATGCGACCCCTCAAGGATATGTCTCCCCTGATCATCGCTGAGCCACCACAAAACCGGTCATGCAGGATGATGTTGCAGGCTGCATATTGTTCACCACGGTGTCTCCAGACTCTTTCATGTCTGTCACATGTGCTCAGCGTGAACCTGCCCTCATCTGTGAAAGAGAATAGGATGCCAATGGTGGTATTGTCAATTGTGACATTCTCGGGTGAAAACTAATCGAGCTCTAGAAAATTGCAAAACTAGAGTAGAACTAGAGTAGAATCAGTCAGTAAGGATAAGGAGAGAGAAATTGTCTGTGGCCACCACCTGCAAACCCATTCCCTTTTTGGGTGTTGTCTTGCTATTGCATTTCCAGTTGCACCTATTGACACTTTTAATTTGCACCAAAGCAAGTGAAGTTGGTCTTTTATGCTTCCTTACTGGACAGATGATATCAAGCAAAAAAAAAAATAAAAACAAAGAAAAGAAAACTTCTGGCTTGGCAGTCACACTCACATTTAGACATTATGCAGACGTTTTATCATTGTTATAAAGGAGCCCAGTAGCATTTCTTGACATGCTTTTGCTAAATAATTTATTGGCTGAAGTATGCAGGGTTAATGTGTCAGAAAGAGGATGTGCAGCATTGTTTATAATGGCACTTAGTTTTGAAAAAAGCATTTCTCCTTTCAGTAAGCCTTATAGTGTTCTGCTGAGTTCTAACTCTAGTTGCCCATGGATGAATGCATAGCTAATTGCATAATAGATGCAAACTTATAATCACTTTATGAGTATCCCAAAGTAATAGAACTGCACTAGCCAGCTTCATCTTCTTAGCACTAGTTAGGCAAGCTGTCAGGAAGCATGCCACCTAATTTAAGCATGAAACCTTAACATTCTTGGACATTTTTAGAAAAGCCAGACTAGCAGAAATTGGAGGTGAAAAGTTCAGTAAAAAGTGCTGGTAGGTTACCAGCTTGGTTATCCATCCATCCATTTTCCAACCTGCTGAATCCGAACACAGGGTCACGGGGGTTTGCTGGAGCCAATCCCAGCCAACACAGGGCACAAGGCAGGGAACCAATCCTGGGCAGGGTGCCAATGCACCACAGGACACACACAAACACACACCAAGCACACACTACAGCCAATTAAGAATCACCAATCCACCTAACCTGCATGTCTTTGGACTGTGGGAGGAAACCCATGCAGACACGGGGAGAACATGCAAACTCCACGCAAGGAGGACCCGGGAAGTGAACCCAGGTCTCCTAACTGCGAGGCAGCAGCGCTACCACTGCGCCATCGTGCTGCCCCCAGCTTGGTTATGTGGTGTCTAATTATCATCAAAACATCAAATTTCTTCATTGTTAATATAATAGCTGAAATTTTGCTGACAAAGAAAAGATCATCTGTAGGTGAGGAAATCAAGGCATTTATAGTGATGCTTAGAGAAAATAAGAAAGATTAACCACAAAACTACAATACCTGATTTCATTAAATCATGGATATAATGTTGTTACACTAGAGCAGTATTTTGGAATTGCATAGCCAAATGTTTAGTCACTTTCTTCTAAAAGCACACTAACCACAATATAAATTACATTTTTGCTTTTATTTCTATTTTTTCTGAAAGCAAAGGTTTTTATCTAAACAAATATACTACTAATGTGCAAGTACTGTATTTCAACAGAGATTCAAACAAAACTGTGGTGTATTACTGGATGGTTTACTGAACTCTAACTTTAACTCATTTCTGATTTTTTCCATTCGTTGGCCCCAAAGAAACCCTCATCAGCCAAACCTCAAGATTGGGTTTTCTTAATAACAGGTCTTTATTGCATCTTAGTCTTTGGGAGCATGTTCTGACTGAATCAGACTTAACGTTTATGCACAGGCTTCACACGCTGTATCCATGTCTATAGTGAAACACTTTTTGGGTGGGGAAAAAGACATCTGTTTTAGAAAATCAATGAATATGCTTGTACGTGATTGTCTCATTTACACAATTGACTCAAAACCTTATTTCCGGTTTTATTTGTGTGGAGAAACTTTCAAAGATTACTCTGTTATTTCATTTATTTGTGCTGCTATTTGATTTAGAAAACTGCTTTCCACACAGGCCACAAAACATATTGGATGATAGTGGGATTTTGAGACCGGAGCTGGCTGACTGTGTCACCTAAGCATGCTGATTGCTATAATGTAATAGGACTGCAATTGTTCTGCATTTTACCATGATGAAAGCAGGACATGTTGACCTAGTATTAAGCAATGCTGACTATGTAGATTGCATATTATGGGTGAATTCAAGAAAGCTCTTTGTGCAGTAGCAGAAATAAAAACCATCACCAGTCACCAATTTATTTTCTGATTTACATATTCCAATGTCATGTCATAGGAGGAGTGTCATGCTAAGGAGTAAGGAGGCTAGGGTTCATGTCCTGGGTCTTCCCTGCGTAGAGTTTGCATATTCACCCCGTGTCTGAGTGGTTTCCTTTGAGCGCATGTTTCCTCCTACAGTCCAAAGACATGTTTGGTGAATTGGCAACGCTAAATTGACCCTAATGCGCGTTTGGTGTGTGTGTGTTTGCCTTACAATGAATGGACTTGTGCCCTGTCCAGGGTTTGTTCCTGCCTTGCACCCTGTGCTTGATAGGATAGGTTTCAGCACCCCATGCGACCCTGTCCTGGATTAAGCGGGTACAAAAGTGACATGACATTTTATAGATTCCAAAGCCTATCATGACAATATTGTGCACAAGATAAGAACCAACCCTGCTGGAGCAGTCCATTATTCAATTCAACTCAAACTAAGCCAAATGAAAGCACCAGTCACCTTAAACTTTAGTAATCAGTAGGGAAAAGACTAATGCAGACATAGGGAAATACATGCATTCTTGTATTAATGTGGAAGTTTATTTGTTTATTTGTAGGGCAAAATGTGAAGGGTCAGAGCAGGATCCAGAACAATTCCTAACAGAGTCAAAAGGCTATGGTTATATACAGTAGTAACTGTGGAGAACTGCAGTTCTCTGGATGCTGTCTTTGTTCACTTAGGTGACACACGATTCAGGCTGAAACAACTTTTAAGTCACCAAATCTCACATTTGTTACTTTTGTTTATCAGTCTCCCATACTTTCAAGATGTGCATTAAACACTAGTTTTCTGAATAGCTGGTGGTTTTATCCATTAAAACACACTAACTCAGTGAGGATTTTGGCTCCATTTCTGAAAATGTTAAAGATGCTGGGCATAGAAAAAAATATTTCAAATGGCATACTATGCTATGCTATCACTATGCTTTTCTGCATAACAGTAGCACCGGAGCAAGATGTGAGATTTATCTCTGAATTATTATATCTGGGGAAATGATGCAAAAGCTGGAATACAGATGTTTTAGAGGATGCAGCAGGAAGTCTTAAAAATGAAAGAAGTAGTACTGTGTGCTCTTTTAAATACCACTGAATTCTACTGACATGTGGTTTGTGGATTAATAAGATGATTTGAAAAACTGCTAAATGCAGCACCAAGCGTGAAGTATAAACTTAAAATGTTGATGAAAAAATATTTTCAATTCTGTTTAATTAATTTATATATGATGTTTCAATGTAAGAGTCCAACAAGCATATTCTTTTTTAAATATGGTGTTGTCACTTTGTCCGATCTCAGTAATAAGGAACAAATGGTATCTATCAGAAGTTCATATTATAGTTTGTATCCAAATAACAGAGTCTGTTTTTGCTATTGTCTCTCTCTGAATATCATTTCTGTCTAGTTCTAGTAAGGGACTGGTTTTATATGCTATTCTGGAGCAACTTGTAGGCCTCAGTTCACCTATTGAAGGCCTACATTAACCAGATATAGCTATTGCCTATCATTTGTATCTTGCACTCCACTCCACTCCCCTTCACTGTGTTCTCAGTGACAGGAATAAAGACCCAGACTCCTCACACCCCCTTACTGTTAAGTACATGCCTCAGTCATTCTCTGTTTATTTTATACTAGCTGTGTAAAAAGCCTGGGCTCCTAGAAACTATTGAAAATGAAATGCAGAGTTGGTGGTTTCATTTTGTGGACTTGCTCGCCCCCCCCTTGTATCAGCATCTAAGCAAGTTTCTCTCTCGTTTGTCTTTCCTCAGCAGTTTCACTTTGGTGATGGAGTCGCTTTCTTTCAGCTTCATGTTGTAGCTTCATACTTCTTTCTTCTTCCAACTCATTAACTTGGGGCTGCCTTGCGGGCTGTTTGAGCTTCATGCTGTAGCCTCGCATTTCCAGGCCGGACAGACAGATACACACACTTCCACGTGTAGATGTTTATATATAAGATAGTATCATTAACAGCTTTAGAAATCACAAGGCAGATTATAATTTAGTAAAGACTACAATACTGTATCAAATGTAAAAACTGACCCACACAATAAAATCACAGGAAATACAAAAATGAACCCCTGTCATAAGCTTAAGGTGTTCATGAGGTACATAAGGTTCAAGATATATTTTTAGGATGCACTGGGACATCATCAGTTATGTTCCTGGGGTCATTGTGGGTTTTGTTTCTTTCAATATCAGACCTCCTCACCCAGGTGAACTCAACTTGTGTCCCAGCACCAGCCACCCATTAATCAGTTCTTTTAATCCATAGAAACCTAGTGGCTGTATCTGTGGCTTCTGTTATGGATTTTATAACCTTCCTTTTGGCAGCCAACATGAGGCCCAGCATGCTAAATTATATGAGGATTGAACATTCTGCAAAACCCCAACTCAGTCACTTCTCAGCGAGTCTTTCACTCCCACCTCCACTCCACTCTAGCACTCCAGATCCCCCATTTCTTGGTACTTGCTGTTCTTTCTATCATTAGCTTCTTACAAGCGCTCTTCCCAAGGCAGTGTGAGTTCTAGCACGATCACCTGCTTGGTGCAATTTGTAAACATGGTCATATCCGACCGTAACATTGTTGATGCTATGTGGTTTATAAAGCTTGGCTGTCTACCAAGGTCTACTTTTAGATGTCAGTCAAAAACTGTAGGAAGAATGCCTGATGTTGCCATTGGCTGTGGGCTAAGTTGGACCTTATCTCCAACTTTGACGAAGGAGATGGGATATTTTTAGAGGATGTTGGCATTTGCTTGCATTTATCACCCCAACAACACTCTCATCCTCTACTTTCAGAACCTGTTCATGTCACCACCGGTAGTTGCCTTAGCTCAGTGACTCGAGTGTCACTCCTACCCCAGGTATGGAGGTTTTTGTGGCTTGGTAGAACATCATATAAACAATTTGAACAAGGAACTGGACTTGGGCAGTCAGATGTTAGACTAAAAACTCTTTCACTGCAGAACATTCTTCCAACTTGTCCATCTTCCTTGTTGTCTCAGTCCCACCACCCTGCTCATTCTTGCTTCTTCCACCAAGCTCACACCTTTTCCTGTACCAGCCACCTCCTATCTTTTCCTTGGGCATGTCGACTTGTGTCATTTGGGGAATCCCTAGGCCAGCTCATCCCATTACTACTGTACCCAGCAAAGCCTTCTGTCTTAGCCTACACTCTGCCACTCCAGTGCTTTGTCAACCCTCCTTTTTAAACCAGTTTGAACTTCTGTTCCTTGTGGAAGCCACCATTGGGTCTTTCAGCTTCTGCATTGAAGAGCTTCTCTTGTACATGTTGTAATATAAACACAGACCAGACATCATGAAAAGGTTTGGGGCAGCCACCCGTATGATATCCCTGGCTGCAAAAGGCTTTTCAAAATAACAGAGTTGTTCACAAGACTGAGTTCAAAACAGAACTGATTCCTTGGTGGTAAGATGGCGGCTTTAAAGGCCCATATAGGAAGTGATGTCATCGAAGGGCCCAGACCCGGAAGTGACATCATCGAAGGGCCCGGTACTGGAAGTGAGGTCTTCGGAGATGCCGGAACCTGGCAGGATTTCTCGGGAGAGGTCAGCAGGGAACTGAGAAAGACGGTCAGTGCACCCCGACGCCCCCTATGGCATGTGGCATTACCATTACTTAAGCCCTTTAGCTGCCTCCTACTCGCACGTGTGTGACAATGTACATGTACTAATTAATTTGTGGCTACTGGCCATTAATTAATTTGTGGCAGTTTTACTCTTTCGGTATCAAGATCAGAACATAAAAGAGATAACCACAATGATATCTGGTTATCACAAGGGATGAGAGGAAGAAAAAAAATATGAAGAACCTAACCTCAGTGATCACATTAATGCTTACAAATGTTTATCTATATTCGATATTTCAATTGTAAAAACAGATTAATATTGTACCTAAATTTTCCCACCAATGGGCTGTTATTTCTTCCAGAGAACATATCTGCTTTGTGTTTCCAATCCCCAACACCATGTACTGGATAAAAGGGTTTAGAAAAAGAAAGTAACAAACAAACTTACTCAAAGTTATTCACAAGATCTAGATACATTATATAATACAAAACAGTGTAATGTGCAAATGAAGTAGTGAATAAAAAATGCTTAAATCAGGAGAGCTACATTCTTATAAATTATTTGCTGTATGTAGCCTGTAAGCTGTGTTTTAAGTTGGTTTTACACTGTGATTTTCAAATACCACAAGAAAGCCACTTGTCTGTAATAGTAGTTTTATGCCAGTCAAAACAGTCTGCTTTGTTGTGTCAAGAATGGTTGTCAGTCTGATCTGCATTTCTTTCTGTAAAAGCTCCAAGAGATGCATATTCTCTGAGCTTTCTTAACTCTGGCATTGTATTCATTTGTAAACACAGTTGATTATTTCTGTGACAGAATGATGTCAAGTGACAACTGGGAATGCAAGTAGTGTTGTACCTCCCTATTCATGCAGCTTTAAAATGTATCTTTCCAATTGCATCTGTTTTTCTGTTAGGTGCTGCATTCATTGCCACTAAAAGCATTTAAAATTATATCAACCACTTGTGGACTGGTATTTGTTGACAATTCCTGTATCTTGTATCAAGGTCCTCTGTAAGTGATTGATATTCACAGACTTTAAAGTATTTAAAGTAAACAGGCATTAATAAAATAATGAATTAAAGGCCAAAAAGATAATACCACAGTCCAAAAATGTAGGATTATTTTGTAGGCTTTTTGAGTAAAAAGTTCATTTAACCAGATTGTTGTTTTCATTTCTAGTGTACAGCGTAGTACAATAGTTTATTGCCAATAAAAGTCATGTGCTTCATGAGCTTTATTTTTATTCCTTAATCATGTTTTTTTTTCTGTAGAAAAGAAATGTCTGTTCTGGTCATAAGAGCTTTCTGTGAGTTGCCAAAAGCAGGGTGGAAACACATTCAGGAAACAATTGCGTATATTTTCATATAACCAAACAGAAAAATTGATGATTAGATGCATAGAATTATAGTCAGCGATCAGCAAGGAAATTAAACATTGTATCAGTTACCAACTTGACAGATTTTCAATAGAACAAGGCTAATTTTTAAAAGTCTTAACTATATGTAGTAAAAATGTGAGTTTAGAATAAATATCATACGTACATCATTGGGATATGAAAGGAAACCATACAACCTGGAAAAAGCTCTGGCAGACATGAGGAGAACATTTCCAGAGCTTGGATATGAACAATGGTGCCTCTTTGAATTCAATTGAATGTTTAGCAAGAAAGCTGAATTTTATAATGGTGGTTAAAAGCATTTGTGTGATAAATGTGGATGGTTGTGTACCATGAAACTGGTGAACTAGCAAGTATTCTATAAAACAAACTGACAAATCAACAATAAAAGCCTAAACCGTTGTACCTCTAGTAGTTATCAGAGTATTCTTGGCTTTCAGGAATATTTGTGCTAATTTAAAACTTTGACTTTTTTTGCTTCTTAAAAGTGCTCAAGACATTGGCAAAATAAAAAAATGGCTTTCTTTGCTCATAAATTAGAACCTTTTACTATTTTTTATTTAAACAAATATGCTTAATTGTGAGAAATTTTCACTGTCTTTCTCTTTTTATAGGAAAAAGGAATGAACTCCACCAATAGAAATGGACAAAGCAAAGAGCTGTATGGATTTCAGTGTCTACCAGGTCAGTGCACTTGTTTGCGGATAGGCCTTCTGCTCCAGTTCCTAAATCAGATATCTGCTGTTTCTTTCAAAGGTCACTTGTATGAAGGATGTGTTTCTTTCATTATGACAGAACTAAACCAGACCAGTCTGATAGCTTTTTTTCTTTTACATTTTCTCTTTGTTTATAGTGACACCTCTGGGGGATTTTTTTCTTATGCTTTGGTTTTCATTTATGAATTGGTCTTTGTGAAACATAGCCTGTAACTTCCATGTGCCTCCCAGTCTCCATTCATGTAAACAAAACTATTGAGCAAGTTTCTTGTACAAATAATGAATACATACAGAAGGTATGCATAAGATAGAAAAATGTTTAAGAAAATAACTGGCAAAAAATTCTCCAAATAACTGCCACCAAAAAGAAAAGCCTGACCACAGGCTCCGTAGGTACAGAAATATGTTGAACTACTTTAGCAGTAGCATGATAAAACTGCTGAAAAGGAATTTATGTAATAAAGAAATATGGTTATGCATGGGTGAAATGGCAATATTTTGAAAGTAGTAAGTAGTGAGACTAAACATCGTTACGGAAACATTTACTAATGCTAAACATGAACCTGTTTCAGTTTTAGAACTGTATTGTTTTGAAGGATAGTGTTTTGTCTTGGTATTTAGTTAGTATTATTATTTTTGTTTAAAATAACGAATAGCATTTTTGTAGATTATTGTAAAGATATGTTACTATACTATCCTTAACTATATTATCTTAGAACCCCTGTTCTAAAACCTATGCAAATTAAGATTGTAAAACTACTTCTTAGTTAATGTCAAAAGCTAGATTGTTTAGAAATACAAATCTCCTTTTGACACCTCTCTGAAATGAGCGGCAGGCACAAATAAACAACAATAAGGTTTAAGGTTTCTTTATTTAGTCATGTTTACACAACAATCTATCACAGTGTATAATAAGTCTAAAAAAATGTCTGAACATGGAAAGAACTAAGTGCACTTTTATTTCTATTTAACTTATTTAACACTACAGATATGATTGATTGTCCCTATTTTTACTTTTTTATTTTTAAACAAATATTTTGTTTAATGTTTATTCAATTATCCTGCAAAGTGATGTTCCTCAGTAGAATATATGAATCTCATTACCATTTTAAGAACTGAATGTTTTTTTGCTGCTAACAGAGTTTGAAAAAAAATAGATTGGAATTTGATTTTCAGAAGAACTGGGACTGGATTGGATGAACCTGGCATTGTAAATGTAGCCTTTTTTTTTTTTTTTTTTTTACTCCAGGGTTTCTTGTGGACTGCTCGTTTGGTTCTAATGTGTTACCCATACAGATAGGGTGGTATTGTGATCTTACCGGTATTTTCATTGTTTTTGTAATAAACAATGTTTCTTTTTCAGTTTACATGCTTACACATACTGTTAGGTTGGTGTTCTGGTTTATATCATTTACCAGTATGAGATGACAGTTTTTCAGTTAACATGTTTACATACACTCATGCTAGTATAGTGGTCTGCCTTATGTTCCTTTTTCCACATGTTGTGAGGATGGCAAACTGACTGTTCTAGGCTATGAATGAATGTCAGGAACCACTGCTCCTCGCATTCACATACAACCCAGTATAGAAACAAATCATACTTTAATAATTTAGTCTGTGAAGAATCATAAAATAATTGCTTTTGAAGTTTTTTTGTTTATTTTTAGGTATCAGAGGTATTCAGTGTTTTGTTTCATTAGAAAGTTATATACAACGGACAGTTGTATGTCCTGTACAGATGTTTTGAAACCAAAATTCAAAAGTAAAAAATCTCAAGGTAGCAGTACATAGTTATGAGGAGTAAAGCAAGTATTCAGACACTCATTTATCTGTAGAGTGTTTGCTAATTTCAAATAACATTCAATGTTTTGCCAGTTAATAACAGTACAGCAGAGTTATGGGCATGAATGTGTTTGCACAGTGTGGCATCAGAAGCATGGTTTCCATGGCCATCATACTTATTAGAAACTATGGAGATATTGTCAGAAAACATTATAGACAAATTCAGCCAGTGGCAACATACTGGTCCAGTTGCTTTGAAAAGCATTAACCATACATAGAAAAATATTCTAAAGTATGATTAACTTGATCTAGTAAGTAAAATCTACAAAAGAATGCCAGAAACCAGAAATAAATTATGTACCTCTATCTGAGATTACAGGTCACGGAAATCTGTGAAGTTGAGAAACATCTTTTAGAAACACATTGGCTAGTTCTAGCTAGTTCTAGCTGATGGAAGCTTTTTTAAAGCATGAAAAGAGATGCATTTCAAAAAAGTATCAGCTGTTACTTAAATGGTTGTACATTGTTGCCAAGATCAATAATAAATCCATATAGATGGCTTCCCGTGCTCTGTTAGGAGAGGGCATTTGCTGTAATAAACCAGCAGGCAATGCTTGGACTGATTTTTGCTTTACAACAGATATCATAAGCTAATATAAATTCACAAATATCCCATACTTATTTACCTACCAAAATATCTTCGTAAATGTTCTTGGATTTGTTTGATACCAGCTTGTCCAAACTTAGGTGACACGTGTACCCAATTTGTAACACCTCTTTCCTAAATTTCCAAATTCAAAGGATATATATATATATATACTGTATATATATATATATATATAATATACTGTATATATATATATAATATATATATATATATATATATATATATATATATATATATATATATATATATACACACACACACAATTTCCCATCTGGAGTATTCTTTCATAAGGTTGTAATCCCCAGGTTATTCACAGCTGACATTAAGTTATGGCTGGGATAGTTAGGACAATGAGGACACATAACAACAAAGTTTTGTTCATAAGTCCTTACTCAGATTTCATTTTAAACAATAACACAAGGACAGAATAAAAATAGGGTAGTGCAAGTATTCTAGATAGATAGATACATACATACATACATACAAGTGTTTCATCGGTGGGAGTAAAGTCACTCTGCAATAAATAATGCCTGGAATAGAACCAGAAGAATAAAATTGGGTTAATCTAACTAACTTTAGTCTTTTTGCTTCTCTTCCATATCTCTACTACTGCTTACCCATCAGATATGCTCAGCAGGAGCTGAGATACCGGCAAGCATAGTCAACCACCAAACTGGCTTGCGCCAACTCCTGACCGCCAACAATCCTGTCCATTGCGCTTGCTTGCTCACCTGATCGTACTTTTTCTTCCATCCAAAACTCTCATCTTTGATTTTCTCTCTTTCTGTTCTTGATTCTTTCCTGATCATTTTTCAATTTTCCCAATCTCTCCTGTCTGTCGTGCTCCAGCACCTTTTATACTCTTGGTGCAATTGCCTTGAGTACAACCTATGGAGCATCAATGAAGAAACTCATATCATTAAACATTCCGGTGCCCCACAGCTTTGCAACAGTGTGCAACAGCACCAAATGCACCTAAGCTGCACAGTTTTTATTTAAAACAAGTCTGCACCACCATGTGCCCCTTACATACATAGGGTAACAAATCTGATATTTTAGTGATTAGCTTACCACAGATAATGAGGATAGTAGCAGCTGGAATTTTTTAGGTGGCAATATTAAATCAGGTTCAATGAAAGTTTTACCATACTCAGGAATATGAGGAATTTGCATTAGGTTTTTCATTCTTATTACCAGGGTTATAAGAAATCAGAAATTCAGACTTGTGGAAAGTAATGCCCATCTGACATGCTAACCAGGATTAAGAGCAGACAGGGGAAAATGTGCAAACTTCACATGACAGCCAGATATGGGATTTGAGCCATACTGGACCTGTGAAGCAGCAATGTTAGCAGCTATGATCTTTAAGTTGTACCTCTAAGTATATGCTACAATATCTTACAATATACTGCAAAATGTTTTAAATTAATGAACATTTTTGCCATTGTACTATACTGAAATACAGCAATGTTTATATTTCAAAGTACATAAAAATATTTTAGAGTTTTTCAATAAATTCTAAATATATGTTAAATACTGTGCATAATAAGAGTACACAGTTCTTTCAGTTCGATGTAAAGATGGAATGAGACAAATGATATTAGGCCATTTTAGCGACACATTGTAACTGATAAAAAATAAATAAAATACAAGCAGATTGTTCCAGTTGTTGTATGATATGGTCTAAATATTTTCTAAATCTATTATTCTAAATTAACAATTGCCAGATAAAGTATCATTGGTATTGTAATTTGTACAATAAAGTACATATGTACTGTAAATTCTATTGATAAATTGCACTTATGTTGTGTCCTAAGAAAGCCGAAATAAAACGCACACTGTGCGCATTCTTTCTAGATACAGTACCTCTTTATCATAAGAGCAGGATGTTGATATTAACTATAAAAATTAATGAACACTGAAACACCCAGAAATATATTGCTCTTGTTTATGTGATATCTTAAGTTAAATTGTCACAATGGTCCAGACAAAAAACTTTTTTTTTTAAAAAGTACAGTCCTCTACAGATTAAACCTTGTGAAAACAAAAACATACTTTCCATGGGATATTGTTGGAAAAGCTTTCTTTTTGTCAAAGATATTTAAATGAAGTGTATTACAGAGCATATATATTTTACAAAATAAGTAATCAATGCAATCTGAATATAAATGTTATTTAAAGCTTTTGGTAGTAATTCTGATAAAGTAATCTGCGAAATCTTAATATAGAGTACATTTTCTTAAAAGTGTATGGCAGTGATTGTACTAAGTATAAACACATTTGTATTAAACCATGTGGTTTTAATATCTGCGGTTCCCAAAATGACAGCAGTCAGCAGTTAATGACATCATTTTAATAGCGTCACACAATGTGCCAAAATGATGTAACAGGCACATGGAAAACACAGTTCAAAATGTAAACAGAAAAAAAATAGAAGAGTAATAATCCAAGCATGTGTTGTTCCTTAATGAACGCATTATTTAGTTCTATAGCACTAAAATAGATGTCATAATAGCTTAGATATAAATATAAGAGAAAAACACATTGTTTGCAATTTCAGAAATCAAGTACACAGTATGTTTGCTATAAGAATAATACATACATGTGGACTCATAAAAAGCGTAAAAAGAAAAAATGAAACATATTGTTTTTTGCTGTATTTTTTATATCATATTTAACCATTCCATGTTCGTGTTCAGAATAAACAATATGACCAAAAACAGCAGAAACAAACCTGGAATTCACACTGGACTTATTACACCCTGGATATTAGACTAAATTAAAAGAAAAAAAATATGGACTTATTACACCCTGGATATTAGACTAAATTAAAAGAAAAAAAATAATGTCGTTGATTCTATCTGACAACATTTTATAATGTAGGAGGAACCTAGAGACCAGGAGGAAGCCTGCCTATAAAAGCACAGACAAAATATTCCAACTCCTGTTTTTGAACTTGAAAACCATCTGGTCTGATACTGTGTCTTTGTACTTTTTTAAATTATTATAATATGTATTTATTCATTTGAGCTCACACTGCCCTCCTTCAGTGATCTGAAATTAGATAAACTACAAACACTGCCTAAACAATGCACCATTCTTTAGTAATACAAATAATTATTCAAAGAGTCTTTGACCAAATAGAATTCTGAGAGAACACTCGAGAATTTGCATGATTTGTATTGAAGATATACATTCAAATATAGTAAATAAATACTGTATGTAAAATTCACGACCGACTCTGAATTAAGAATAATAGCAAATATTTAGAAGATAATAAAAATAAACAGAACATTGCAAGGAGCTTAAGCAAGGATGATTCAACTTAAGACAATATAAATGAATCATGGTATACAAGAATAAAGGCATTAGTATTTAAAAGAGCTGTGATTAGTATTATTTACCATTATTATCATTTTTGTTTGTACCTACCTATTATAGAATGTTTTCTGTAACAATTTGAAAAAAGTTTCATGTTAATTGAGTGCCCAGTTGTACACTGAAACACTTTTGCTGTAATAACAACATGATCATCTTAACTAGGCATTAAGTATTTGCACTTATCAAATTGCATTTTGCTCTGAAATGCTTGTATAATGTGCAAACTGAAAAATTGTACAGATGTTGGGGGAAAGCAAAAGGGATACTAATAATTGTAACAGTGTAGCTAGCCTCCACAGATTTTTCTAACCATGTATTCTTTCCAGAATGCTTCACCTAGGAGCAAGTAGTTTTGTGCAATGGAAAAGACATTGGACTTTAAACCTGAAGCCTGCTAGCCCAATCACTACCTATGGCTCATTGTGTGATGCTGAACAAGGCACTTAAACTGCATGTGCTCCAACTATAAAACATATCCATAAGCAGTTGCAACATATGTTAATATTGAAGTCACCTTTAATAAGAGAGTTTATTAAATATGTGGTAGCAGTTGTAATTTTTTGAAAGAAGGTAATGCTTTCCTTAAAAGTAAGACTGTTTATTGAGACATTGGACTGCTAACTTTTCTCTCTTTAGAAACATTTTATGAACTAATGTAAAATGTAAGCTTATTTATTATGTTCTTAACTAACAATTGTTTTTTCTCATGTATGCTTTTGATATATTTCCAAACAAAAATGTTAAATTATGTAGTCATGTCCAAGGATGAGATAGGCTTATAAAAGTGCGGTACTTTTTATTTTCAACACAGTGTTCCAAATAAAAGTGCTGTGCAGTCATTTCTTCAATAAATAATCCAATTAAAAACAGTGATAAAAGTGGAGGTTAAAATACTAATAAATAAATAATCCAAACAGTTAGAATCAACCACCTAAATTAATCACGAGCCTCTCATGCCTTCTTCCAAAACCTGACCTCTCCTTTACTATGCTAAACCTTTATAATCTCCTCAGCATGCGGAGACATCCTCCAACATGTGCGTGTCCCTCGCAGCTATTCTTCGGCCTTCACCTGGGATACTGTGAGCCCTGCCTCTTTCTCCTGTTGGCCTTTTGTGGGAGTCCAGGGAACAGGAGTGACCCTGCCCATTTGAACACCATCAGCTCGCTCCACTCCAGGACCATCCCTGACCGCCTGCCTCCATGCTACTGCACCTGCTCTTTCACAATCCAGATGTTTCTTTCTTGCCTTCTGTTAAACCAGTCAGTCTTCCTTTTTTTTTTTTTTTTTTTTTGTTTTTCCACCCTTTGTCCCACTCAGGCTGCTTTTATTGCTTTTATATTTTAGTGGGTGCCCGTGCCTAATTATGCACCCCAACTGGCCGACCTGCATATGTCTGCACTTAAAAGCATGTTCCGCCAATCCTCCTCATCATCGCCTCAGAGCCGCTCGTCCACACAACCATGTGCACCTATGCCCTGCAGGGGTCGGAACCCCAAATGCATCTACTCATAAGCACATTTTGCAAGAGACGAAGATGTCAATGAAGGTAATACATTTCATTGGAGCAACGGGTTTCAGTTTTAACTTTTACGCATCTAAAAAACTTTTGTGCTTAATTTTAGTTTGATGTGTTTACAAATATTACTGAGTATGTAAATGCATCAAAGTGGATTTAAAGTTTGCCTGTAACTGAAAGCTACATACAATATATAGGAGAATTAGTGAGTTGAAGTGTGTAAACATGTAATTAGAGCTGAGCAGTATAAATATTTTCAGTTTTGTTTGCCGTTTTTTTTTTAAATCAGTATGCAAAAGTCAATATCACAATATTCAGTAATTTTATTTTATTTACCACAACTTCTACAGAAAGTAAAATAAAATCAGAAAATTCTCTGCTGCTTTCTAAGTATGACTACATTGACTCTGCCCATGTTTCCTGGTGGTGGTGATGAGTGTGTTAGAAAAAAATTGGTGTAGGGGTCACAGAAAGGACAGTTTAAAATGGGTGGTGTAAATGTAGTCCCGATTACCAGTAGTATTACTAGTCAGGTTCTCAACGGCTTGGTTTTACTTGAAGAGATACAGTGCAAACAGTCATGGTCTCCACATTATTGCAAAAAGAGGTTCCACCAAAGGCTGGTAACAAATGTCATTCAACATGTAAAAACAAAACATGCTATTGCATATAAGGAGGCCACTTGGGCATGTGTAACACCAGCAATGTGCCCACCACCCTCCCCAGGAAAAGAAGTGTCCCTGCTAAGCAAAGGTCTACAAAATGAGCATGGGAAAGGCACTATATAAATACATTTATTATTAAAATATTCACTCTCCCATTGAGTTGATAATCAACAGGTGAAAGGAGATAACAACTGCAGAGGCACGCTATATTACAACAATTAAAAGGCATATAAATACTGACGAGGCAGCTGTTAAAAAACTTGATTCAAAATTCAAGTTGCTTGGCAGCAAATTCTTTTGCCCATGTTTTATAATGAGGTGTAAAAGAAATTGACAGTCAGACTTTGAAATGTAAGCCACTTTTCTACCACTACTGGTTGATTCGTAAACTACAACCATTCATGAGCCTGATGGTCTTTTTCATATAAGAATGGGAAGTAAAAAGTCTGTGCCTGAAAAGAAGATTTGCACTAGATGACCACATAAATGAGACTACTGCTTAAGATTAAAAAGATGCCTTGAAATTTAAAAAGATGCCTTGAAATCTTGGAATTTAACAGAAGACTGAATAATATACATAACCACTGATGATGGAAGCAACATTTTGAAAGCAGTGGCCATTACTGAGTGCACCTACTAATTGCACCTTTCTATAGCAACATCATTGTCAATGCTACTGAAATTCTAATTAATTGTGTGCATGTTATGGATGACAATTTTAGACAAAATTAAATAAATATGCAAATAAATAAAAATACTGTAAATTGTGACAATAGGAAAAAGAGCATGAAATGTGTCGCAAAATATGTTTTTTGTTGCCGACTTATTTCATTTTGTCCATAATATTCCTCCAAATGCAACATGAAATACAAACTGAATTTAAAACTATCACTTTCACGTGTGAAAGCTGAGAAGGTAGGCTCTAGCAAGTGCTGTGTTTTAAATGGTGAATCATTGGTAAAACATACTTTGGCCATCAAATGCCACATTTACAGCAGACACTTCAGATGTAAGGTCCTAATGATGCATTTATAGAGTTTATAGAATTAAAGTAGCTGTTTTGCACTGTAACTCTGGGAAACATTCTTGCACTCATAGTCGACATGCATAGTCACAACTTTGAGCGTGTGCATGAGTCACCGGATTCCCAAGTTAAGCAAGTGGAAGATGGCCTGGTCTGATGAGTCATTTTTTCCTTAAAATCATGTGGACAGCCGGGTGTATGTGTGTTGTTTACCTGGGGAAATGATGGCAGTAGGATGTACTATGAGAGGAAAGGCCAAGCCAGCAGAAGCAGTATGATGCTTTGCACAATGTCTGCTGGGAAAAATTGGGTCCTGGTATTCATGCGCTTGTTACTTTGACATGTAACAACTACTTAAAGATTGTTGCAGATCACATACACCCCTTCATGGCAATGGCTTTCTCCGATGGCAGTGGCCTCTTGCAGTAAAATAATATGCCCTTCAATGCTGTAGAAATTGTTCAAGAAAGGTTTGAAGAACATGACCAAGAGTTCAAGGTGTTGACATGGCCTCTAAATTCCCCATATCTCAATCTGACTGAGCATCTGTGGGATGTGCTGGAAAAACAAGTCCAATATATGGAGGCTCCCCCTCACAAAGTACAAGATTTAAAAGATCTGCTGGTAACGTGTTGGTTCCAGATACCACGTGATGTCTTCAGAGGTCTTGTGTAGTTCATGGGTCAGAGCTGTTTTAGTGGAGCAAGAGGGACCTACACTATATCTGGCAGGTGGCTTTATGGTTGCACTTGATTGGTGTATAGTGCTGATTTTCACTATTACTACATACACATACACACACACACGTACACACACACACGTACGTACGTACACACATACACACACACATACGTACACATACACACGTACACACACACGTACGTACACACACATATAAACACGTACCACAAGTGTTTTCAAGGCATATTGAGATATTTAGAATGTTACAAATTATTGTAATGTCGATTTAACTCCATATTGCCTCAGTCCAATTTGTTATTATATGGTATCAGATTTAAAGTATCTACAGAGTGAGATCCTGACAGTCGTTTTGCACAATTTGCCTACCATCTAGTTGTATTGGGTAGATGTCATTTAAGCAAGACAGAGAATTTAAAAAGCCAAGCTGGTCAAGAGAGTCTTGTCATTAAAGCCATTCAGTTACAGTTGTCAAATGAAGGGTTTAGGCTTCTTCAATAGTGAAATCTAACCTAATATCAGATAAATATCAAATACAGTGAGATTAGATTTTTAGTTTTTACTGCATTATTCCTATGACCGCTTAATACATGACTTGATTCATTTTGTACAACATAGCTGGTTAATGATGCTCCCAACAATAACTGGCATTACATGAAAAGATTTACTGATTTGACTATTACCTATTTAGCATTCTGAATTTCCTGAAATTATTATTCTAATCATTAAGAAAATGCTACCATCATCTCAACTGGTCTTGGAATGTCATAGATTAAATAGTGTATGGACATTTCAGATCCTAGTGTATATGGTTGAATGATTAATGATCTCCTGCCTTGCGCCCTGTGTTGGCTGGGATTGACTCCAGCAGACTCCCATGACCCTGTAGTTGGGATATAGCGGGTTGGATAATGGATGGATGGATGATTAATGATCTTCTTACACTGAATCTTCTTGACTGAACAGCTAATTTGTATGTATTTGAATAAATACCATTTTCTTCATTTGAATTTTGTAACTTTTTTTATTGTTATTTAGTTTATTTTAAGGTACTACAGTATATTGGTTAGAAAGCCTGATTCTATAAATTGATTGCATACTGTGTCCACTGAGTTTTTTTTTCTGCACTGCAACTCTGATAACAGTTTGTTTTTTTCCCATTCTTCAATTGCTTTTGCCTGATTATTCTTTTGTTTGTGAACATTCTGTGCTTCAGAGAGGATTTGCGGCCTGAATAGGCAGTTATATGCAGCTGGCAAGGTTGAAAAAATCAGACTTTTTCCAAAACAAGTGATTTTAAAATAATTGCTTGGCTATCTAAGCTGAGATTTTCAGGCTCTGAAAGGGAGTCTAAATTTGTTTTGAACACAAATACAAAAGGAGCAGAATATTACTAGAGGTGTTTTCTATTCTTTCACGTTTATAGTGTATTTATTTGTTGAAAGAGTTGATATTCAGTATACTATACCTTCATTCACCTTAACTGAGTATGTAACATACTGAAAAATAACCTAAAATGACAAAAGAGTACTTAGCTGCTCAGAGCGCCCCAGCATGAAGCTTAATATGCACATAAAAATATAATAAAAATACAGCAGTCAAATATCAAAAAAGAAAAATGAAAGCACTGAAGAAAATTATAATTAAAATATGCAGTTTGGGTAGGAATCATGACTTTTGTGGAAAACGTTGAGTCAAAGAGTTGGTCATTTACTCCCAACACTTTTGAAAAGGAATTAAATAAATATTAGGTGTGTCCACCATGAGTTTTTTTTTTAATGTAATTTGTTTCCCACATATAAGATGTCATGGTGTGTTCTAAGAGAATGGAAATAACAGATTCTCTCAGTCTTTCCAGAAGCTGTCCTCATTGTTTTTGGCTCAGTCCATCTTTTGACCCTTTACCACATTCTAAAAACCATCTCAACCTTTCATCTAATTTTGTTTGCTTCCTGACTCCTGTTTGGACTGATTGTCTGACTACTTTACCCAGTTTGTTTTAATCTTCTGTCTGTCCCTGATACAAAATTACATTGGAACTCAGTCTGTTATCATCCTGTGTGAAATGTGAGCGTAAATAAATAAATGTGGCATGAAATATTTTGCACTGCCAAAAGCATTTGTTACAAGATCAGTTTGTCGTGCAGCACTTACTGATCAATGGGTGGTGTTTCGTAAGAACTTTAACAGGACTTTTAAGCTGCGCCCTTAGTTTATCATTGAGTTGGTGCTTTAAAACTGTATATTTTAAAGTAATTAAATTCTCAAAAAGGAAGATTGCTTCTGCAGTTTTATTTTTGTCATACACAGTGGGTACCACTGCAACCTTGTGAATCTCACGCCTGCTCATATTTCATGTTGTGTTTGCAAGCTCTCACTGTGTCTGTATAGATTTTCATCTAACCTCAAAATCGTCTGTTGGTTAGGTGGATTAACAATTCTTTGTTATATTACTTTCTATACTCTAAAATTTTATTCTGGACGGGACATGTGCCTTGCTTAAGTATACAGTTTGCTTTTATTTTATGTTTACAGTGAAATACATTTTTGCTTGTTATATTTCTGTTTTTAGTGTAACTTAGTGAACATTTTGTTTGTGTACAAAAGACCTTTTTGGAAAGATCAGGCATCTACTGGAAATTATGTTGAATTGCGAGTAGAAAGCACTTCTCATCTGGATTTCTGTATCCATGCCAGCTGAAATTAATGACAATATACTACTGAGATAACTGTCCTGACTCTAAATTCATTTCTCTAAAAATGGAAGGATTTTGAATGTTCTTCTAGTTTCCTGCTCATACAAAAAGTGTATACTAATGGCATACTTTATTTTTAACCATTCTCGACGGTTTTATTAAATGATTTTACAGTAGTTTCTCAAAGTGTTTCAACTCTTTGTGTAAATGTAATGGAAAATAGAAAAATGAATAATCGACGAACTGGCTGCGCTGGTGAAAAATGTAAGGACCTACAGAGAATGCAGTTTGTTGTGTTTCTGCGAAACGTGGCTAAATAACACCATCCCAGATGCCAACGTGGAGCTATCCGGGTTTAGCACAGTTAGAGCGGACAGAGATGCAAGTACCTGTGGTAAGCACAAAGGAGGAGGACTCGCTCTCTATGTTAATACACGGTGGTGTCACTCTGGACATGTTAACGTCAAAATCTCCACTTGCTGCAGGGATATCGAACTGTTGGCCGTAAGTTTACGTCCCTACTATTCGCCCAGAGAGTTTGGACATGTCATTGTTGTTATTGTATACATTCCTCCTCGGGCAGACGTGGAGTCAGCGAGTGACATCATCTATTCTGCTGTTGCTAAGTTACAAACGCAGCACCCTGAGGCGCTTGTGCTAATCGCTGGAGACTTTAACCATGTGACGCTGGACAAAACATTGCCTGCATTCTCCCAGTATGTGGACTGTAACACCCGGGGAAATAAGACTATTGATTTACTGTATGCAAACGTTAAAGACGCATACAGCGCCACCCCGCTGCCTGCGCTTGGGAAAGGAGATCATAACCTGGTTCAGCTTCAGCCTCACTATAAACCAAAAGTTAGAGTCCTACCTGTAACCACACGATCATTCAGGAAGTGGACCCCGGAGGCTGAGAATACTCTGAGAGAACTTTTTGGAACTATAGACTGGGATATCCTGCAGGGATCTCATAATGAGAACATTGAGGAAGTTGTTGACTGCACTACTGACTACATCAACTTCTGTATGGACATTGTAGTTCCAGTAAGAACAGTACGCTGCTATGCTAACAACAAGCCATGGATTACAAGTGACATCAAGGGCCTTTTGAATCAGAAGAAAAGGGCTTTTAAAGACGGTGATCAGCATGAGCTCAAGCGCGTGCAGAAGGAACTCCGAGTCCAACTCAGGGCGGCGAAGAAGCAGTACAGGAGAAAGCTGGAGCAGAAGTTGCAGAATAACAGCATGAAGGAAGTGTGGGATGGGATGAAGATCATCACTGGCTGCAGCTCGAAGCGGGGTACCACCATTGAGAGAGACGTGAAGAGAGCAAACCAAATGAACAACTTTTTTAACAGGTTTGACCACCCTAACCCACTCTCACTTTCACCTCGGAGTACTGCACCCTCCACACATCCTTCTGCTGATACCAGCATAGGAAAAACATCCCCACCCATAATAACAAAAGCGCAAGTGAGCAGAGAGCTGAGGAGACTTCGTGCCAGCAAAGCAGCGGGTCCAGATGGAGTATCGCCACGACTGCTGAAGGTCTGTGTATCGGAGCTGGGGGGTCCTCTACAGCGCATCTTCAACCTGAGCCTGGAACAGGGGAGAGTCCCGAGGCTTTGGAAAACATCTTGTATCACCCCAGTCCCAAAGGTATCACGTCCTAGTGAGCTGAATGACTTTTGGCCTGTTGCTCTGACATCACATGTGATGAAGACCATGGAGAGGCTGCTGCTTCACCACCTTAGGCCACAGGTTCAACACGCCCTTGACCCTCTGCAGTTTTCATATCAGGAGAAGGTGGGAGCGGAAGATGCCATCATCTATATGCTACACCGATCCCTCTCTCACTTGGACAGAGGCAGTGGTGCTGTAAGAATTATGTTTCTAGACTTCTCTAGCGCCTTCAACACAATCCAACCTCTGCTCCTTAGGGACAAGCTGACAGAGATGGGATTAGACTCATACCTAGTGGCATGGATCGTGGACTATCTTAAAGACAGACCTCAGTATGTGAGTCTTGGGAACTGCACGTCTGACATTGTGGACAGGAGCGCCACAAGGGACTGTACTTTCTCCGGTCCTGTTCAGCCTATATACATCGGACTTCCAATACAACTCGGAGTCCTGCCATGTGCAAAAGTTCGCTGATGACACTGCTATCGTGGGCTGTATCAGGAATGGGCTGGAGGAGGAGTATAGGGACCTAATCAATGACTTTGTTAAATGGTCCGACTCAAACCACCTACACCTGAACACCAGCAAAACCAAGGAGCTGGTGGTGGATTTTAGGAGGCCCAGACCCCTCATAGACCCAGTGATCATCAAAGGTGACTGTGTGCAGATGGTGCAGACCTATAAATATCTGGGAGTGCAGCTGGATGATAAATTAGACTGGACTGCCAATACTGATGCGCTGTGCAAGAAAGGACAAAGCCGGTTATACTTCCTTAGAAGGCTGGCTTCCTTCAACATCTGCAATAAGATGCTGCAGATGTTCTATCAAACAGTTGTGGCGAGCGCCCTCTTCTACGCAGTGGTGTGCTGGGGAGGCAGCATTAAGAGGAAAGACGCCTCACGCCTGGACAAACTGGTGAGGAAGGCAGGCTCTATTGTTGGCATGGAGCTGGACAGTTTAACATCTGTGGCAGAGCGAAGGGCGCTCAGCAGGCTCCTATCAATTATGGAGAATCCACTGCATCCACTAAATAATGTCATCTCCAGACAGAAGAGCAGCTTCAGCGACAGACTGCTGTCACTGTCCTGCTCCACAGACAGATTGAGGAGATCGTTCCTCCCCCAAACTATGCGACTCTTTAATTCCACCGGGGGGGGTAAACATTAATATTTAACATTATACATAGTTATTGTCTGTTTTTTTCACCTGTATTATTATCATTCTTTAATTTAATATTATTTATTGTATCAGTATGCTGCTGCTGAAGAATGTGAATTTCCCATCGGGATTAATAAAGTATCTATCTATCTATCTATCTATCTATCTATCTATCTATCTATCTATCTATCTATCTATCTATCTATCTATCTATCTATCTATCTATCTATCTAATCGGCAACTAAATTTATAATATAATGTGTACCACTGTTCTGGTGGCTTTTTCTGTTGTCCAATGTTAATTATTTGTGTTTTCTTTATATAATATTTTTTATATTTCTTTTGTGTATACCACTTTACATGGTAAACACCATACCAAAATGTTTTAAAGTAAAAGTATGTCATAACCTTAGAAATAACTTTTTAAAATGCACAAGCCCCTAACATAACTTGTTTGCCCTTCTTCAGTAATAGTAGTAGTAGTAGTAGCAGTACCAGTATTATAAGTGAGAAGTGCAATTTGAAATTATGGCATCAGCATAACAAAGCACTAACTGCAAGTTTTAAATCATTAAGTCATTTCTGATATATATATTCCTTTTCTACACTAGTGTTTTTTTTTTGAGGTTGAAACAGAGACCAAACCTTTTGAGGTAGTAACAGGTGTTTGGTAGGTTTATGTGCTTCTACTCGATACCAGACTATTGCACAGTATGCTTAACAAATTACTACCATGGGGTTATTTTCTGATTCTACTTAGACTTTCAGCTTTTAATATCCTAAAAAGTCTAGTAATGACTACTCTCCCAATTGTTTTTTTTTTCTTTTCCTCCTCTCACAAAGGCCTGTTCTTTTTCTTTTGGTCTCTTTGGCTCCGCATAACTTAGGTCCTGATCTCCATGGGAACGGACTTTGCTTCTTCTGGTCTTTTGTTTTTCCCAATCACAATTCACAAAAAGTTGTGATGTGCTGCTGTGTTTTGGAATTGTTTACTTTGCTTCTTACAATAGTGAATGTAGGAATTAAAATTAAAACATTAAGGAAAAAAACAGGAAAGCATAGATGAGAATTCCTGTTAAGTGATGGGTTTTATGGTGCTTCCGTTGTTAAACTGATTGGAATCAGAAGACGTCATGATTCACAAAATGGATTAGTTTTGTATATACTAGAGATGGAATGACTCAAGCGTGTTCTTGAGAATGTAAAAAAAATTGCTGAAAAAAACAAGGCATAGCTAAAAAACAAGTGTAGACCTATTTCATGACAAATAATCAGTTTCCCCTCTTATAACTCAATGGACCTGATGGCAAATAAGAAAGTATTTTTTTAGAAATTTTATCCAGAATAATAAAAGTGTAATTATTTTTTTCCCCATTATTCTTTAGAGCCTTCTATGGTCAGTATCAATATAACAGGAGAAATTATGAAATTACCAAGGATTTCATGTATTATTAGCTATAATATCAGTTGAGATAAAAGTATTTAGAATGGAAGAAAAGTTTCAAAAATAACTAGAATGAGAATGTTTTTTGGCAAAGAATAGTCAGGAGAGAGTTCAATTCACTGGAGGACAAAAACAATTAGGTAACAAAACAACAGGAAAAGATGAACTTAGAAACAAAAATAAAGTGAAAAGCAAAAGTCAATGACACCCATGAAAAGAAACTGTCAGAGAAACTAATGTTCTCTCACTAGAAAATGGTCTTTGTTTGATCAAGTCCAGACAGTAACTGAACATGAGGCACATTTTCAAATAAGAGGGCAACCACAGTGTCACGCGCATGCGTATGTATGCAGGATTTTTCCCTTAGCATGGTTTCATAGCATCCCAGACTAGAAATGGCAGAGCAGGTGAAGTGATCATCGAGTGAATTCAAAAATTGTTAAAACTAATTAATTTCTTCTTCTTCTTCTTTTGGCTGCTCCCGCTAGGAGTTGCCACAGCAGATCATCTTCTTCCATATCTTCCTGTCCTCTACATCTTGTTCTGTTACATCCATCACCTGCATGTCCTCTCTAACCAAATCCATAAACCTTCTCTTAGGCCTTCTTCTTTTTCTCTTCCCTGGCAGCTTTATCTTTAGCATCCTTCTCCCAGTATACTCAGCATCTCTAATAAATTTAATATTAAAAAAAAAAATGACAATCTAGATTAAATTGTTATAGCTGTAGTACTAGGGGTTTTTACCATGTTAGCCATTATGGATACAGTGAGAAGTCAAACCTTTTATTGGCTAACTAAAAAGAAAGGGCCCTGAGTTGTCTTGAAAACTTGCATATTGTAATCTTTTTAGTTAGCCAATAAAAGGTGTCATTTTGCTTGACTTCTGACTACATTGTTATAGCTGATAATATTTGCTTTATTCTGATTTTATTTTTCACTTGTCAGGTACACATAAATAAAATATTACAGTGTAAAAGTTCTCAGCCTAAAAACACTTGCTTCTTATTTTTAAGATTACCATATACAGTATATGAATTTCAAATGCCTGTGCACCACTATTTGAACAACTTTAACAAGTGAGGTCATTCCTGTTATGATTAAGAAAGCTAACCAGAGGCTCTTCATTCTGAGATCTTTAATGGAATCTGGGGTGCCAGTGAAAGCAATAACCATGGGTCTGTGATTGAAAATGTTTTGATCTTCTCCACCACAGTCTGAAGCAGGTAGTACCCCAAGATGAATTCAAATCCAGAATCCTGCAGATGTAATTCAACAATGCTAACTACTTTGCTACTGTAATGCCTTGTTTGATTCTAATGTATTTATTTTCTTCAGGAGAGTTTGTTCTTCAAAGAGCACCTCTTGTAAAAAGGCAAGATGCAGGAGGAACAATGTTAAAAGGACAGCTTTTTTGTACAACATTCAGAGTCGTCTTTGTACCAGAAAGAGACCAAAAAACTGAGGTGAGCTCATAAGCTAAAGAGTTCATATATTAAAACATTTTGCTCTATTATTTTAGACTATTTGTAAAGTTCTTTTAGCAATGTACAAAAAAAAAAACATGACATTAACTTGTTAACATACTAGACTATTTTAAATTTACGATTACTTTTTAAATATAGTGTGCTTCTAAAACTTTGCTTAGGTATAAGGATATAGAGACAATATGACAATTAACTGAAGCACTATAATATTTCTATAATTTTATTTGTTACTTACCATGATTTCATTTACTGTGCTTTAAAAGAATATTCCATCCAAAAATATTTTTTATTTGTCACTTACCCTGTGGAGTTTGTAGTGATGGCTTAGAAAAATTTTTAATCCTGTGTTTTCATTCAGAATGAGAGAATGTCATTGAAATATGCATTGTCAAATAACATTATGAAAGTGCTAATTAAAATACATTGATACCAAGTGTTGTTCTATTATTTGACAAAATTCAAAGAACGTACGTATGCTAATAAGAAAACAAAGTAAATAAATACTACAAAATTGAAGGCAACAGTGAGCTGGAGCTGTGATTTACTTATCATACGAAAGTCGCATGTTATCAAATTGAGTGTCAAATTCTGTGAATAATGCATCACAGGGGTCAATTCTGTTAGAAATAAATTAAAATCTCAGCATCATCTGTATTTAGAAACCATCCTATATTTTCTATATTTTTAAGCTTGTACAAGTAGTTTTTTATAGTGTACTGTGTGTTTTAAAAAACAGACTGGTGTCAAAGATAATGAATCCCTATATAATATGATGAAGTTTGAATGATGACAAGGAAATATTGTGAAATATTGACAGTCTGGCTTCAATAGGGTTGACTTGGTGACTTGTACTTCAAGGTGTCCTTCTCCAGTAAGTCTTGGTTTCCAAATGAACCACAACGTCCGGTGGCAGGGCTGCTTTTAGAGCATGTCTTGGAGAGGAAATGATGTCACTCCTTTGCATGTTTGTCCTTCTCCAGCCTAAAGGTGGAAACAGAAAGCAAGTTAGTGGCTACGCATTCTCTTCCAGACTCTGTGAGACACTCACCAGACTAACGTGTCTTTAAATTTCACAAATGCAGAAAAACATCAGTACACAGGAACATATATAGTAACAAAAACTTCAAAATCAAAACCGGCAACAGAGTCAAACAAAGCCAAAAATACTTTTTAGTTGGAAGTTTAAAGTTCAGAAGTTAGATTATATGTTTTACGATCTTTTAAAGGGTAAGAGTAATGACTTCTTAGGTCAGAAATCACATAACTACTAATGGGGATTTGTTTCTACAAACAATATGGTCCTCATGCAACTAACACATAAAATGGCAGCACTCATGAAAACATAACAAGCAATGTGATGGTACCAAAACAACTTAAAAATAAATCAAACAAAACAATATCAGTTAATTGTGGAAAATGAGCCAAAATGGTCAGTAATGAATTCCCAAGACACCACTGTGTCTTGTATATAATGTGGCATAGCAGAGCCCTAAACACCAGAAACAACTACCAAATTACAGTCCGGGGTTCAAATAAAGGTGTTTTATTTGATAGAGTACCTTTATAGGCGTTCTCCAGTCAGTCCTGCACAGCACAACACCATTCTTTTATTCTTTAAGTCTTTATTATTATGGCACATATACAGTACAACGAAATTGCACTCATACAACACAAGTGGATGCTGATCTATCAGTGCAGAATAAAAAGTGAATATAAAATCAGTAAGAATATACACAACATGCCACATATACAAGACATTTTTCATGTTCTGCTAGTATTCATTCATTGCATGATTTAAAGTTTTGCAATATGAGCAGCATTTAGCATAGTCATGGCCTTTGAATAAAAACTGTTTTTTAATCTGTTAGTTCGTGTTTTTGTTGTCCTAAAATGTCTGCCTGAGGGCAGCAGTTCAAACTCGGAGTGACTGGGATAGAATGGATTTTTATGTATCCTCTAGGCCTTTTTAGAGGAATGAGAATTGTAAACATCTTCCAGGGATGGGAGAGGGCATCCGATAATCTTCTGGGCTATATTGACGACCCCCTGGAGCACTTTCCTCTCTGATGCAGTGCAGCTGGCAAAGCACACACAGATGCAGTAAACTGTCAATATGCTCTCTATAAAGCAACAATAGAAGGTGTGGGATATGGCCGGCCTTTCATCCCGGCCAATATCCTCAGGCTGCGGTGGGTTGGCACCCTGCCCAGGATTGGTTCCTGCCTTGTGCCCTGTGTTGGCTGGGATTGGCTCCAGCTGATCCCCGTGACCCTGTGTTTGGATTCAGCGGGTTGGAAAATGGATGGATGGATATCCTCAGGCCGCCAGATGGAGCCCTCCCTGCAGCATGGAGGTGCCCCGAAGACCAGCAGGAAATCCTGGACAATGGAGTTTCTATCCACAGCCCTGCTGGATACCATGGGGGCCGCTAGAGGACGCTGCAGGGAGGCCCAGAGACTCTTACGTGCCCTATAACCCGGAAGTACGTCTTAGTCACAGCGACAGTAGGAATGACGTACTTCCAGGATGAAAAGAAGACTTTTGGATCTGACGTGGAAGTGCTAAGAAGTCACATGGAAAGGGAGTTCAGGAGCACTTCCGGGTCACAGACTATAAAAGGACTGTGGGAGATCCCAGACGTCGAGCTGAGCTGGGTGGAAGGGTGGCAACGCGTCTGGGAGTGGAGGATTGACTAGTGTTTGATTATTGTTATTGTGTATGAGTATTATGGAGAGGAGGGTGCTTTGTGCACTTATTTATTGTAATAAAGTCAATTGTTAGACTTTTACCTGGTGTCTGGCATCTGATCCGAAGGTTCAAGGGAGCAAGAGCGCCCCCTATCTGTCACAAAGGACATAAGCAGTTTTTGAGTGAAACTATTCTTCCTGAAGATCCTCAGAAAATAAAGTCTTTTCTGTGCCTTCTTTATCAGCTTTGTGGTGTTAGTGCTCCATGTCAGTTCTTCCTTTCTGTGCACACCCAGGAACTGGAAGGTTGAGACCTTCTCCACACAGTTCTAACCAATGAAAAGGGGCTGAATGTCCATTTTTCTTCTTTCTAAAGTCAATGATTAGCTCCTTCGTTTTGGTGGTGTGGAGAACCAGATCGTTGTCTCTGCACCACATAAACAGCTGCTCCACCTCATCCCGATAAATGGACTGATTCACTCCAGAAGTGATCCCCACTACAGTGATGTCATCTGCAAATTTGATGATGCCACTGCTGGAATATGCGGGGTAGCAATCATAGGTGTAGAGGATGAAGAGAAGTGGACTCAGCACGCAGACCTGCAGAGAACCAGTGCTAAGGCTGAGGGCTGAGATGTGGGAACCTATTCTTACCCTCTGGGATAGATCAGAGAGGAAGTCCACAATCCAGAGACATATACAGTGGGATAGTCCCAGGTCTGTCAATTTGGTCACCAGTCCGTGAGTGAGTATAGTATTAAATGCAGAGCTGAAGTCTACAAAGAGCAGCCTAGTGTAACTCCCTCACTGTTCCGAGTGGGTTAGGAGAGGATGGAGAGTTGTGGCTGTGATGGCCCCTGTAGATCTGTTTGCCCTTTAAGCACACTATTATACAGTATGTATAACATGGGTTGGAGGCTTGAAATGATGTGAGTCTTGACCAGTTTCTCAAATCGCTTCAAGATCACAGAGGTAAGTGCCAGTGGATGATAGTTATTCAGGTTTCTGATGGTAGTTGTTTTTGGCAGTGGAACTGTAATAGAGGACTTCAGGCAGGGTGGAATAGTGGACTGGCATAAGGACTGGTTGAAGATCTTGGTAAAGACCCCAGCCAGTTGATCCACACAGTCCAAAAGGACTCATCCACAGATGCCATTAGGTCACTCAGCCTTCCTTGGGTTCATTGCCCTCAGTGTACAGGGCGCCATACAATATATGATACATTCTGATCCTTCCCTTTTCTGTCCTTCCACTTCCTTTTTTGTTGGACACGGGAGTACTTCTGGTGTACTCCACATTGCAACCTGGAAGCACTTCTGGACCAAGCAGAGCAGCCATAAAGTATGCAATACCTCTCATGGCTGTGCCTTTGGTTGGCTGGGGTACCCAACAAGGCTGCCCTCTCGGACTGAAGCTCTCATGAACCTCTGGGAGCTCCAACTGGGGGCATGCCAGCAGAGCTGCCACCAGTCCACTGAGGGACTCTTTGCCCCCACAGTGCAGTCTCCCATTGTCCTTCCAATATCCCTGCCTCAGGAGCAGCACTAATCCTGTCCGGGGTGCCCATACATTATGCTGCTTCCTCCAGCATGTTGTCCTTCTGGCCGGGACTATAGTAAAAAAAGTAAGATGCTGTACCGTTTTATCAAGACATATATACTGTAGAATATACAATATACACAAATTTATAACCTGGCACTGTGTTAAACATCTTTTTTATGGACATAATTTATTAATTTGCAATAGCTACCTAATTAAGGCAGTGATGCAGATTTATAAGCATAGAAAGTATGTGATCTGGTAACTGATGATGTCTATATTGTCTCATGCCAGTGCCAGAGATCATTCATGAAACCAGTGGCAATGAAAGAGTTAACATGTTCCACTCTTTATGACTCTTTATTATGAGTAATTGTTTGCAAAAAAAGGTAGAATATTAGCAGTCTTCAAAAATATTCAGTTGTGGATGACATAACAAATTTGTGAAAATAAGATTTTGTGAATCTGTTCTAATGAGAATGTTGTTTAATGTATACACAACCAAATGCACTGTGGGAGCTTTGCAAATAACTGGCCAAAGAATAATGTGAAGTATTAACATTCTTTGAATAAAGCTGATTATGGATGACATCAAAAATATATGAGTAAATAGGGTGACATCCTGCACCTAGTCCAGCGAGCTGTAAATGTATGCACAGTCAAATGATCTGTAGCATTATCAAAGGTTTTATGACAACATTTTCATACATAAGAGTGTACTGACCAGGTGATAGCTAAGTGACTACTCTGCACAGATGTTCAGTCCCACAGTTCTAATCTTGTAGACCTTGACCTTGGCAATATTTGCCTTCAAGCACTGAGAGAATATGTGCTATAATTAACATTAAGGTTAAGCCTATTCTAGAGGTAATAGAAAGCAGTCAGAGGCTTTAAAAATCAAGGGAGGTGTTAGCAACAGACAAGAACATTGAAGAATGGCTTCTGGTTAATGCTGCAGCTTATGTAAATATTTGATAAAAACCAAACCAATAAAATCCACACCTTGTTGTTTGTCTTTAGACATTCGGATTTAAAAAGGGAATTAATGTTAAAGTTATGTTAGAATAAATTAAAGTTAGCATTTTTCATAGAGCTGGTTTTAATTACATGCATTGATACATGTCTGTATAGTGCACAATTTCTAATTATTTACTTTTGGAAAGAGCTAACAGTTTGATTTTGTGCTTGGTTAATTTTAAATTAACTTAATAAAATGCTACGTACTTGCTTAAGTTAAGAAGACGTAGCATTTGACTATTTCAAATATCACTGGGAATGCTTTAGAAACACTTTAGCCTAAAATTACAAAAGAATAGCAAAGTAATAGAGCTAATTTTATTTTTCTTCACATGCATTTAGGCTGACAGCTCCGATCCAGTCTTCCTCAGGGACCAAGATATAGTTTTGGCCTCCATTGAAAGAGTGGTAGCTGGTATGTATACTACGTATAATCAGAAATCAAACAAAACATCTAACTGTATATCTTTTTAGGATAAAGTGTTTTAAAATGCATTAAGTTACAGATCATCTGCATAATTATTAATGATAATTATCTAGGCTTCTTTGATATATAAAAGTCAGTCTCACAATATTACATGCTCTTTCCTTTTATTCCTTTGAATAAATATATTGCCTCAATAACAGTTCTCACAAATATGTAATCTGAAATAACATGGTTAGATGCTGCTGTAAAATGTAACCAAATACAAAACAAATGCATATCTATAACTATATTAATATTTATTTCTGTGTCATATATATATATATATATACTGTATGTATATGTATATATATATATATATATATATATACCAATTGTAATGACCATCAAACGTTGAGAAGGTTTGGGGCAGCCACCCGTATAATTGTTCCCGGCTGCAAAACTGATTCAAAAAGCAAGACATGTTCATACAACTGAGTCCAAAACAGAACTGATACTCTTGAGACAAGATGGCGGCTTTAAAGGCCAGTAAAGAAAGTGATGTCATCAATACCGGAAGCGGAATTGACGTCATTGGCTGCCCCAGAACCGGGCGGGATTTCCCTAGAATGGTCTGCAAAAGATTGAGAGGGAAAATTAGTGCTCCTCGCCACCCCCTGGTCTGGCATGGAATCACATGTATTCAAGCCCTTTAGTTGTCTCCTAAACACATGTGTGTGACACAATGTATATATGTATCCTGTCTTAATTTATACTGTATACTGTAGATAAAAATTTTTGGCTCCTTCCCCTCACTCCACTCTATTGGTGGCAGGATTGGCACTCCAGCCACTGTAAATAAACCTCACACTACTCCACTCTATTCTAACTAATGTGGTGCTGAGGTATCACCCATTGCACGGCTGTACTTGGGTCCTAATTTGGGATCCTGAGGTGTTTTGTCGTGTGGTGGGTGCAGCAAGGCACTGTATCAGTGCATGTTCCCAACCTTCACCCCACACTTCCAACTTTTACACCGGGGTGGAGTGTTAAACAGCTAAGAGATTTCTGGTTGGAGATGTTAACCTTCTTTTTATCCTAACTAAATGTGTCTTCATAACTGAGTCACATTCAATATTCCTATGAATTCATATTACATATAAATATATGTGATATTCACTAACCATATTAAACTGAATTTTGCCATCAGTGAGGCAGTAGTCTAATGCCAATGAAGCTAATTCCTGTGTCACCATAGTCTTAAATAAATTGAACAGCTTAATGGATTGGTAAATTTGAGACATGAAAAAAGATGTGTTGCAAAGTATAGTGTTGTGTGGATGGCTGGATTAGATGAGTGGGAGCATTCATGTTTCATTCCCAACTACAGTAAGTGAGGTTGTGTCCATTCAGCAAAACACTTTCACCCATCTCCCAGGGCAGAGTTTGAAGCCATACTACATTGTGCAAAATTGTACATTTTCTTTGCAAAAACTTAGAAGCCACCTTTCTGGGGTTCATCTGCATCACAATTGAGCCCCTTCCAAAATGCATGTCAGGTAACACTTGTAGAAGCACAAACAGTACTCATTTTTAAACCTATTACGGAATAAATGTTAGATTTTCCTCTTTTTTTTTTAAAAAAAGTTAACCATGTATTTTTCCTAATTTAAATAGACATTATCTTTCGAGGTCCTTGTCACATTTTTGATTATCTTGTAATGTAGTAAAATCCTACATTTAAGTACAGACATTTAATTGCATTCTATTTTGAGCAGTTTGCTGGTGCTTTTGCTAAACATGCACCCAAAGCAAATTAAGGTATTAATAAAGTGTATCAAAAGTGTCTGGGCATACCAAATATTTGTGATTTTTTTTTCCTTTTTCAAATAATAAGTTAGTAAAATAAGATAAACAGAAAATAGTTCTAACGAGTTTTACTTTCTCTCTTATAGGAAATCCTTTGAAAACAAAAATTATAACACCTAGCTCACATCTAAAGTTTGTACCTGAAGAGTTAATCATTTATTGCAAGGATCTCAGAATTATTCACTTCCAGTTTGAAAGGATGACATCAGATTTGCAGGCTATTGAAGTAAGTGTACCCAAACCAGACCAATTAATGTTATTTTAGCAGCAGATCGCCTCATGCTTACCATCTAAATGTATTCTTTGCATAATAGCCATTAGTATTTATATTTTGATAGATTTAGTTTTGAATTATGGAGTCTTCTAACATTAAATTTGTCAAACACACTATTAATATACAAGTTAATACAAAGTAAATGTGCTGGCTTAGTAGTCGGGAAAGCTTTCTCTCTGATATTTTACAGATGAAACATTGCTTGCCATCAGTCTTTTGATGAGTTATTCGGCACATAATAAGAATTAATAATTTGTTGAATATCAGTCCTATTTTAATGAGATGTTTTAATAATACAGATAACACTTACAATAGCAAGGACCTACCAACCAGTAAAGCCTGGAGCTCCTTACGCCTTTCAAAAATCAATTTTTGGAAATTCAGGTATGTTAGAACCCTTGAAACATATAACTTTTGATATTTTGCTTGCAGCAGTCTTTTAATTCAAAGTACTTATTATTATTATTTCTTCACAAACATGTTATATATGCATTTGCCACACAAATTTTTATTTTAAGAATTTTTTTTTTAATTGTAAAAAATATATTTCCCTAACTGGCACTTTACAATAGAAGCTAATGGAGCCTTAGGCATAACCAGAAAATAAAAGCTTAAAGCTTACTGACAGTTTTTGAGTATTGAACTGTGATTTGTCTAAAATGAAGATTAAATATAATAAGACTGACGTTAGCACCATTATGTTAACTGGAATGCCCACCCCTGTAGAATTTTTTTTTTCTCCAGCATTTCACCCCTGGAATTTTTTTTTTTTTTCTGACCATTGGATCAGACCTATTCTAATAGATCTTAAAACACTTTCTAATTAGGATTCTATTACTTGTATATTTGTGTTATGATTCTTTATAAATTATTTTTATATATTTTTTATTTACTTTTATTTTCTCTTGTATCTGTTCCATTATATTGTGTAAAGCTCTTTGAGCTACACTTCTTGTATGAAAATGTGCTATAGAAATAAAAATATTGCTGTTGTTGATTACACACACATTATAAACTAGTTTATATGAGTCATTTCTAAACAAAAAAACACCAATATTATCTGTTTCAGCCCTTTTTAAAGAAGACCTATGTGCACACCATCTCAGTGTGCGCCTTCTTCCGCAAAAATCTTTCAGTCCCCAGGGACAGGATTACCTTTTCTCAACTGAAACTTTTGCTTTTTCATTAGTTTTTAGGCTTTTATTTACTGGTGGTGGCCCATGCCCCATTAGCCTCTATTCTAAAGCTCCTGTGAAGGCAAGATACTTTTTAAAATTTAAAGAAAATGTTTAACTTTAGAACACAAATTTTGTGTGGCAAATGCATATGCATCATGTTTTTAGAGTAATACCTTCAAATTGAATGATACCAAATGTATCCTTTATAAATAGACCCATGACTATTTATCTGGCCTGTTTAGAGTCTAATAGTGATGTTATTTTGTAAGAATCTCAAACATTTTTCACTGAAAGCTGTACTACAGTCCTGTTGTTTATGTCAGTTCAATAGCTATTATTATTATAAGATTGTTTTCCAGGCTTTTAAATTATTGATCTCCCTAGTCCACCATTTATTAAGTAATGCCGCATGCACTTGACTTTTAAAATTTTAGCTTTGAATACAGATGTAGTACAGTAATCCCTCCTCCATCGCGGGGGTTGCGTTCCAGAGCCACCCGCGAAATAGGAAAATCCGCGAAGTAGAAACCATATGTTTATATGGTTATTTTTAGAATGTCATGCTTGGGTCACAGATTTGCGCAGAAACACAGGAGGTTGTAGAGAGACAGGAACGTTATTCAAACACTGCAAACAAACATTTGTCTCTTTTTCAAAAGTTTAAACTGTGCTCCATGACAAGACAGAGATGACAGTTCAGTCTCACAATTAAAAGAATGCAAACATATCTTCCTTTTCAAAGGAGTGCAAAGCAAGCAGTCAAAAAAAAAATCAATACAGCTTTTTGGCTTTTAAGTATGCGAAGCACCGCCGGTACAAAGCTGTTGAAGGCGGCAGCTCACACCCCCTCTGTCAGGAGCAGGAAGAGAGAGAGAGAGAGCCACAGAAAATCAATACGTGCCCTTTGAGCTTTTAAGTATGCGAAGCTCCGTGCAGCATGTCCTTCAGGAAGCAGCTGCAAACAGCCCCCCTGCTCACACCCCCCTACGTCAGCGCAAGAGAGAGAGAGAGAGAGAGAGAGGAAGAGAGAAAGTAAGTTGGGTAGTTTCTCAGCCATCTGCCAATAGCGTCCCTTGTATGAAATCAACTGGGCAAACCAACTGAGGAAGCATGTACCAGAAATTAAAAGACCTATTGTCCGCAGAAACCCGCGAAGCAGCGAAAAATCCGCGATATATATTTAAATATGCTTACATATAAAATCCGCGATGGAGTGAAGCCGCGAAAGGCGAAGCGCGATATAGCGAGGGATCACTGTACTCCTAATTTTAAATTCATGTTACCTTTAATTAATAATTTGCGTTATTCAGAGTCTTGATAACTAACATGGTTGTGTTTATTTCCCTCAGAGATGAAGCAATTGCTAAGTAATCGAGTGCCTGACTCATTAATGAACTGGTTTGAGGGATCTCAGGAGTGGGAGAGAGAATTGTTGCGTACTGGTGCCACTGGCTGGAGGGTGAGCTCAGTTAACGATCGATTTGAAATGGCTCCCAGGTACGCTGGCTTTTGTTTTTCATATTGAAGCTGTGGGAAATATAGATCCTTATGTTTAATAATCTGTTCACATGGAGTATTTTAGTGCTAAAATAAAAATTTGCACTTATGCTATAAAAGCATCCATTCATCCATCCATTCTACAACCTGCTATATCCTAACACAGGGTCACGGGGGTCTGCTGGAGCCAATCCCAGCCAGCACAGGGCACAAGGCAGGAAACAAATCCCTGGGCAGGGCGCCAGCCCACCGCAGGCTATAAAAGCAAATATTTTATATTGTATGTTGGCGATGAAACACAAGCAGCTCCTAAAAAAATACATATAAGATATTTCCCAGATTAGTGATCCATACATGTCATGCTCACAAAATACATGTAATCTTTTTTTTTCTGTAAACAATTTTCTGTTACTTTTAAAGAAAGAGAAAGGGGAACAACAGGATACAAAAGTGCCACATCAAATAGAGAATAAACTCTCTGTTCCAGCAGCAACATTTGAAGATGGCTGGGGGAAGGCAATTTGAAAATTACATAGTAACTGCAACAGATATAAGCTGACACAATACAACACATTTGTGATGGTTAATGGGTAGTTTGAACGCACACTGTGCAGCACTCTGCCATTAGTCTAGCTGAAGCCAAGTTCAAATGAACATGGACACTCTGCTGCAGGATTGCACATTGTTCTTTAGGCAGAGGGAAGTATCGAAGTACCCATAAGGCACTGTGAACATGTATTGCATCAGCTTCTATCTGTTGCAGTTACTGCAGGGCAGGCCATTGGGTTCTCAGCTTGACAAGCATCAGTCACAGCTCCATGCACCTGCTTCTAAAATCAGGTCAAAGGTCAAATCAAATTAGCAATAGAATGACACCCACAGGTGCCGAGAGCTTCTCCAATAGGGCAAAGAAACTAAGCATTGAAGAGGAATTAAACCCAATGAAGTGTGGTTCCAGGACAAACCATTCAGTTAATGAGGGAAGTTTGTGCTGTGACTAGTTCTTAATTTTCACCCACCTTCACAATCTCCTGTTCCTTCACTGCTTGTAAAATAACATGTTCCAAGAAAATTTCTGTTACTGCATAGATTGTTCTAAATATGTCTGTCATCTGACTGATACTTCGCCTTTTCTCCACCATTCATCTTGTGTGTGCTGCAACCTAACATTGATTTCATACAGGTATTTGTAAGACAAAAGACTCTTAATTGTGAACACTAGCCCCAGAAGTGGCTTCAGAGAAATCACATTATTCTTGTTCTTTTTGAGTCTCATTTACATAGTGTCACATTTTAGATTCTTTAGATTCTTCTATGTTTAGCTCCTGCTTGTAGAAAAGTTTGCTGAGATAAACTCTATGAGGAGCACAAACATTCCTGCAACACAAGATGCCTGGAGCATAGATTCCCTTGGCAATTTTAATGACACAATCATACGTAGCGCTAGCATACTTTATAAAATATCACTTCTCACAAATAAAACTACATGTCTATCTTCACTTTGATACTGGCTTTTTGAAATGCCTGAAAATTCATACTGTGCTGCTCTAATTGTATAGTGGTAGCACATACTGGATTACAAACGCTGTCTAGATTCTTCCTCTAAAGATAATTAGTTCTAATATTCAGATATAAAACTACATAGTAATGTACTTTTTACTTCTATCCCTTCAATTCTTAACCTTAGTTTCTCTTTCTACTTATATTTCTTTACAAAACTGACAAAGTGGGAATTACATATTTCTTAATGATTGTCATTTCCTAATGAAATGCTTTCACTGTACTCCAACAGAGTCACTGAAAATTATTGTTATTAGCAATAAAAAAATATTTTAGTAAAAGTAATGAGAATGGTTTCATTTGACGTATGCTAGAATTATTTATTTTTTTATTCTTTAATGTTAGTTCATTGATGTTTGCTTTTTTACTTGGCAGCATTACATTTTAAATGCTATTTATAATTCTCTTTTATAACCCACGCCTCACATAATGCATAAATAGTTGAAAGTGTTGGGTTGGATTTTCATTTGTTTATTTTAATATTGAGACAGAAACTTGATTGTTGTAAGTAAAATTGTTACTTTAAAGCTTGATTGTTGTAAGTAAAATTGTTACATTAAAAGGGAGTATAACAATTAAATTGGGTGCATGCAATATACAGAAACAAATAGTATGAAGATATATAACTATTATAAAGCTATTGTCCCTATGATCATCTGGCATCTTCTTTGTGGCGTATTCTGCCAGGACAGACACAGGTTCCCTATGAATGTGAACCAGCCAAAATGGGGTAGAAAATATAATTATTGTAAGACACTAGGAGTTGCTGTTGCCCCTCTCCACTCAACAGACAGACACATTGCACGCAGGGTAAAATCACCAAGAAGATTTTTTAATTCTTTTCTTCCTGTTACAGTGCCTTCAAGCACCTCTGCCACCATACACAGGCAATTCAACAATAATAATAATCACAAATCTCTCCTCCACACCACCCAGCAAGCTCTGTCACACTCTGCCCATCTCTGGCTCCCTTGCTGGGTCTCCAGCAGTCCTTTATATAGTCCTTGACCCAGAAGTGCTTCTCCTCTTCCGTTCATGTGACTTGGCAGCACTTCTGGGTCAGATGGAGAACTTGCTTTTTCTTCAGCCTGGAAGTACTTCGGGACTTCCGTCCCGGTGACTTGGGAGTACTTCCGGGCTATACAGAACGTAAAGATCCCCAGTTCTTCCTGCAGTGTCTCCTAGCGGCACCCACGGTACCCAGCAGGGCTGTGAAGCTGAACTCCAGATCCTATGATGCCCTGCGGGAATCTGGGGCACCGCTGTGCTGCAGGGAAATCACCATCTAGTGTCCTGGGGGAGGCAGACTGAGTCACAATTAGGGACTAACTGCAGAGCAAAGGTGATAGACTTTTATAGCTGAGGGAAAGGAAGAGGCAGGTCATCTGGAGGAGAAGCGGAAGCAAGGTCATCAAGGGTTGTGGTCTGGAGCCAGAAGAGAAAGAGGATTAGGTCTTACTGCTCCTGTAAGAAATGGAGAAGAGGCATTAGCATAATTGACTTGGTGATAGCTAGACCCCCCTGCTGCCTCCCATGCACATAGATATATATATATATATATATATATATCTGCATAAAATCCAACATCTGTCTATCTGTCTGTATGTCCTTCCGCTTACTACTTAACTGATTTAAATCAGGTTTATTTTTATAATTTGCTTGAATATTCTGGTTGATTTTGCGACTCCTCTCATTGCACTAAGTATTATAATTCGGTTGAGGAACTGATTTATTTGCGCAAATCCAAGAGACAGACTGCGGGTTGAGGGGAGGGGGAGGTCGGGACCACAGGAGTAGGGAGCCAGGCGGGGCCAACCTCACTCACAAGCCACCCTCTGTTTGAGTAGCTGTACCTCTCGCCACGTATTGGAGCGTGCCTTGCCTCTGCTTAGCTAGTGATACCTGTTTGCTCAGCAGACATTATCATTTAGAGATTGTTCAAGAGATCTGATAGTTTTAATAACTTTTTTTTTGCATGCAGTGTGTAAATAAACTTATGGTTCTGTATTATCAGACACATATACTTATTATTAGTTTTGCTCCTACAAGAATGATTTCATATAATAATTGATAACTCCACTGTTATGATTAGATTGGAAAATCAATGATTATACATTTTTCTGTATATTATGAGAAAATTTTATCATTTGAATTTTGTATTTATATTTTGTTTTAGACATTACAAGGTGCCCAGCAGTGTTTTTTGGTATGCGTCTTAGAGAGGATGTGTAGCATTGTTCATAATGGCCATAGGTTTTGTGTTAATTTCCTCCACTGCTGCCATCTCCAGTGGGTTGAGACTGTGTACTATAACTGATCCAGCCTTCTTAATTAGATTTTTGATTTGGTGGGCCTCTTTTGAAGTGATACTACCAGCCCAGTACACCATGGTGTAGAAGATCACACTGGCTATCCTTGTAGTGTAGTATGTAAAGCTATGTCATTAACCACATTTAAGAAACACAGTTTCATAAGAAAAAAAGAGTCTTCTCAAGAGCATTAGCAATAGTTATGAGACTTTACACAAGTATTTCATCAGGTTAGATTAGCTGTTACAAACTTCTGCCACTGTGTTGAACTAACTGTATTGCTTTTTATAGTCTTCAGAAGTTCAATGTTGTGCCAAAACAGATTCTGGATAATGACCTGAAAAAAACATTTGCACATTTTTCTGATGGACGCATCCCAGTAAGTGTTATTTTTTGTTGTGTGAACTTGTACGTTGAATAGTTTTATTTTTTATACACCTTTTTAGTGGCTGTGTTTAATGTCTGGAATAAATCCAAACTTATAACATATTTCCTTAATTACATTACTAAAGCAGAAATAAATCACCAGTTGTTGTTCTGAGCACAAATAACTGTGCATGTGATTTGAATGATATTGTAAAACTCTGTGACACATTTTATCCATGTTTTTACAGCGATGGTGCTGGCACCACCCTGGGGGATCAGATCTACTTAGAATGGCTACTTTCCAGAACAATATGTATCATGAGAAGGATGACATCCGGTGTGTGAGAGAGATTTTTGACAACATATTTTCAAGCATAATAATGCTACTGTGATGCTTTTTTATACAGTACTGTGTATTTTCTTTCCATATTTGATTCAGACCTGTATTGCATATGCTTTGTGACTGTCTCAGGCTTACACTCAAGAGGGTAAACCTTTGAGCTTAGCATCATTTTAAAAATAGAAACATATCCAAAAGTTCTTTTAGCGCAAATGTTATATTTTTACAACAAACAAGAAAAGTTTTGATTAGTCACTGTTGCTCAACATGGTTTCTTTAGCCTGTCTGTGCTCCAGTTATAAAGAAAACTAGGGGGCTCCGCCCCCTGCTCGCTTCGCTCGCCAACCCCTGGCGTTGGGACATGAGAAAGAGTCAGATGTATGAATTAGATATAGAATAGTGTGCAGCCTTGGATGATGCCCATAGAAATAACAAATAGAGTGTTTGTCATATATTAATGTTTTATTGGAATATTTCTTTGTATACAACATTAGTAGTAAAGATGGTGTCTTGTCCTTGAATGAGTCTTCCTTGGCATGGATTATTTATAATTTTAACTTTAACGTCAGATGAACGGCGAACACGTGAGAAGGCAACATAAAGTTGTCCATGTCCAAAAACGGGTTCAGAGAGGTAGATGCCAACCTTGTCCATGGTTTGTCCTTGTGATTTGTTGATGGTCATGGCAAATGCAGGTTTAATGGGGAACTGTCGGCGTTTCAATGTAAAAGGTAATTCTACCTCAGAACTTGTAAGGTCAATTCTAGGAATGAGAACAGTATTGTTAGCATGTGATCCTGTAAGAACTGTCGCTTGAATAACATTGTGTGTCATGGTGTTGACGACTAACCGTGTGCCATTGCATAAACCCTGTTTTGTGTTAAGGTTTCTTAATAGCATGATTATTGTTCCGTTTTTAAGGGCAAGGTCGTGTTGTGGTAATCCAGCAGGGTTAATAGTGTTCAAATATTCTAAGGGGAAATTTATATGTTCATTGTCGTCATCAGAGTCAACTTTGTCTGAGCTTAGAAAGATCTGTGTCTCTCCAGGAAGTAATGAAATGACTTGGTTATTAATGTGATTAACATTAATATTTTTTGGACATAATATAGTGCGTTGTGTTAACAGGGGTATTTGGTCTAATGTGATTGCTGTTCCAAATATCTCTTTTACTAAGTCGTCTGAGATAAAGGATTGTGGAATGGAAATAATATCTGGGTGAAGTCCATCTGTATTTGTGAGTGTACCATTTCCCAGTTGTATTAGCCAACTGTTATATTCTGGATCTGGACATCGCATGTTTTGTACCAACTGTATTGTTTTAAAGCAATGCCAATTGTCTGCGTATTTTAAGGTGGACTGAACAATAGCTGAGCGCATGGCATGTGGAACAATAGCTAAGCATTGTCTAAAATCTCCTCCTAATAAAAGAACTTTTCCTCCAAAGGGAATATTATTATTCATCAACGTTTGTAGAAGTTTATCAATGGTGTTGAGTAAGTGACTGGATGCCATTGTACATTCATCAATAATTATCAGTTTTGCAAGACGGATGTCTCGGGCATTGCTACTGTGAATGTTCATAGTGGATACTGATGTCTCTGTGATTGGGACCGGTATTTTGAATATTGAGTGACATGTACGACCATTTATTAACAGATTTGCTGCCACTCCGGAGGATCGCAGTCACTGTTAATATGTTTCCTTTTCTGCAGTTGAACGGTTAATAGTGCTTTATTGTAAGGAGATCCACCTATGCTGACACCTATGCTGTCTAGTGTGAAGGTGTTGACGTTCACTTTAGAATATGTGGCTTTGGGTGTCACTTCTTATGGATGTGTGTGTGTGGGGGGGTGAGGATTGTTGTTGCGCGAGCGTCTTCTTTCTTTTTGTGTTCCTGTGTCTTGTTTGAATCCCCCTCTTTGTGTGTGTCCCGTCCGTTGCTTGTAGGGTCTGTGGGGTGGGCTTCGCTCGCCAACCCCTGGTGTTGGGAATGACAAAGAGCGTGATGTATGAATGAGATATAGAATAGTGTGACGGTGTAGATGATGCAAATAGAAATCAAACAATAAAGTGTGTGGCACAGTGTAAAGGTTTATTTGAAAATTTCTTTGTACACGCCGTTTAAGTGTAAAAGGTAATTCCAGCTCCGAACTTGTAAGGTCATTTAAGATGGTTACTGTTGTGATCAGAGTCAAGTTTGTCAGAGCTTAGAAAGAGTTGTGTCTCTCCAGGAAGTAATGGAATGACTTGGGTATTTATGTTTTCCACATTAATATTTTTTGGACATAATATAGTGCGTTGTGTTAAAAGGGGCATTTGGTCTAATGAGATTGCTGTTCCAAATCTCTCTGTAACTAAGTCGTCGCAGATAAAGGCTTGAGGAATTGTAATAATATGTGGCTGAAGTCCATCTGTATTGGTGAGTGTACCATCTCTCAGTTGTAATAAGCAATTGTTATGATCTGGTTCTGGACATCGTATCTTTTTTACTAACTGTATCTTTTGAAAGTAATGCCAATTGTCTGCGTATTTTAAGGTGCACTGAACAATAGCTGAGTGCATGGCATCTGGAAGAATAGCTAATCACTGTCTAAAATCTCCTCCTCATAAAAGTACCTTTCCTCCAAATCTAATATTATTATTCATAAACGTTTGTAGAAGTTTATGAATGGTGTTGAGTAAGTGACTTCATGTCATTGAACATTCATCAATAAACAACATTTTTTCAAGACGGATGTCACGTGCAGTGCCACCGTTAATGTTCATAGTGGATACCGATTTGTAGGATCTAATGCAGTTGATAAAGATTTAACTTTCAGGTACATCGTCAGTTATAAGCTTCTGTAGATATTCAGTATATGAATGTAAAGAAGGCAGTCTAATTTGACCCTTTTGACAACAACGTGTAAATGTATAACTTGTATTGCCAGTTGTTTCTTCAGGGAAGTGAACTGAATGACAATGATTGCAAATGACATTCATTAATCCGAATGAATTTTCCTGGTGTATGTTTTCCTTGTGCCGTTTGAGAGGCGCGTTGTTGCATGTGTAGTATTTGGGACGTGTTGTTTTGGAGCTGTAATCGATTTGCCTGTGCTGTGTGAGAAGCCCGTTGTAGCCTTCGCTGCCATTAATGTATGTCTGAGACGGGAGGTGTTTCGTTTTGAATCCGTGCCTGTTGCGATGCAGCACTTTGATTGATAGATTGCGTAATGTGGATCTAGGATGTAGATTTGTGCATATTTGCGTTGTTGATTTGTTTCAGGGTGCACTGTTCCAATGCAATGCAGTATTTGTGCACATATGCGAAAGCAGTATGGTCCATTGCCTTTTGGTGGCCTGATATTTACTCCGGTATATGCAAAAGCAAATGAACTATTGTAGGATCTAATGCAGTTCATAAAGTTTTTACTTTTAGGTACATCGTTAGTTAGAAGCTTTAGTTGAGCTTTGCGTTTTTGGAGTCGAGACATTTTTTCTTATGGATGTGTGGGGGGGGGATCGTTGTTGCGCGAGCGTTTTGTTTCTTTTTGTGTTCCTGTGTCTTGTTTGAATCCCCCTCTTTGTGTGTGTCCCGTCCATTGCTTGTAGGGTCTGTGGGGTGTTTTTGTGTTCTTTTTTTTGGTCTTCCATGGGCTTGTTGAATCCCCCTCTTGGTGTGTGTCCCGTCCCGTCCCGTGCCTGTAGGGTGGGGGGGGGGGGGGGGGTATGGTCGTGCCTTGCTATTGTGCGCTCGTCTGTTCTTTTTTTTTTGGTGTGTTTAGTTTCGTGTGCAATGTGTTTCGTGCTTTCCCCTCGTTTGAGTACTCTTTTATGTGCCTTTTCCTTATTTTGGTGCTTGTTGAGCCTCATTTTTGTGACTCCTTTCTGTATGTGCTCACTCCTGTTTTCTGTGCTCTTGTCGGACCCTTTTTGCGCCTGCGTCTCTCGCGGCCCCTCATCCGCCTCTCTCCCCCTCTTTGTGTGTCCCGTCCCTTGCTTGTAGGGTCTGTGGGGTGGTTTTGTGTTCTTTTTTTTGGTCTTCCATGGGCTTGTTGAATCCCCCTCTTGGTGTGTGTCCCGTCCCGTCCCGTGCCTGTAGGGTGGCGGGGGTATGGTCGTGCCTTGCTATTGTGCGCTCGTCTGTTCTTTTTTTTTGGTGTGTTTAGTTTCGTGTGCAATGTGTTTCGTGCTTTCCCCTCGTTTGAGTGCTCTTTAATGTTTTTTTTCCTTATTTTGGTGCTTGTTGAGCCTCATTTTTGTGACTCCTTTCTGTATGTGCTCACTCCTGTTTTCTGTGCTCTTGTCGGACTCTCTGACTCTTTTTGCGCCTGCGTCTCTCGCGGACCCTCACCCTCATCTCGCCCTCTTTTGTCCGCCTTTCTCGGGTCCTCAGCCGACTCTCGCGGACTGTTTGTTGCGCCGGCGCAGTACGTCTTTTTGCAGCTACGGCCCATGGCCGGATGTGCCTGCGTCCATCATCCGGTTTAGCATTCTCGGTTAGTAATATGGATCATATACACAATTGTTCTGTAGCTCTGTACTTGTAAAGTGCATTTGATTACCTGAAATACCACCTGTGGTCTCCATTGCAGAATTTCATTTTTATTCTTCTAAGAATACAGTTTTTCCTCCTTCAGCACATTTCATTTGTTCTGTTTAAAAGAGCCAAACTATAATATCATTGGATTGTGAAGGAGATCAGACAGCATTGCCACTCTCCAGTTACCAGCAAGTGGACAACAGGAATTCTTTGTCTTGCCATCAGTGTCTCTTTAGTTTTTTAATATGATATGCTAAATGGCAATTGTAATCAAAGCAGCATAAGCTATACATGAATCGTTATGCAAGTATTCTGTATTGGAAATATCACACTAGTCCCAATTACTTTCTGAAAAGTTATATGCAATGTACGTGGTTTCAATTGATTTTTATTGAAACTTTAACACATTATCCATTTTTATAGGAATTAAAAGTACTTCTTAAAACATTGGTAAAATTATATAATAATGTTCCCTGGTATGTCACTAAGCCACATTAAGCTGCAAGTGAACCGTTTAAACTATATTGATTTCATCAGTGAACTGTATCACATAGAAAGCTACAGATTTAGAATATTGTTTGCTTTAAACGTTTTGGTATTGAAATAAAAAAATATATTATGCAGTGTATTATATAGTATAAACTATACTTTTATTTTTTTAGAAAATCTGTATTAAAATGTACATTTTCTTTTATCTTCACAATAACCCAGATTATTAATTGTAACATTATTTATTTGACTCTTTTTAAACACAGCTGCTCAGTTTCAAAGCTGTACTAAGCCAATTTCTAGAACGTCATATCTAATGTAAGCGCATATGTATTTGGTTAATAGCTGTCTTGTTCTTTGAACTAGTGGAGGACAAAAAGTTGGAATAAGGTCTGACCTAGTTGTAAGCACACATATGTAACTTATGACAGAAAGATCATCTTTTAAAAGTTATCTCCACCACCATAAAACATTTTGTTAAGAATGGAGACATCTAACAGCTTGACCTCCCTGATAATTATTTATAATACATTCCTCTTTGCATGGATAAATTTTAAGCACTTGTAGTCTGAGGCATTTTTTGTTTGGAATTTGCTTGGGTTTTCTTTGAGTGCTTCAAAGTTCCCAAAATATCTGATGAAGCCTGCAGAATGTTGGTATTTAATTCTTGCAGTGCATCCACTGCTGCTTGGATATATTCCAATATATGAAATGAATGAGACAAAAACAGTTCTGAAAACTTTTTTTTAAGGTTAAAGTGGGATCCCTGGCAACAATAATAACACTAAACTTACAGAATTCCTTTAAACTGGTAACATCAGGGAATTCTAGTTTACAATTAAAACCTGACTGCAATGGATTTACAATGGCTTTACTCTTGCAGGCACTTAGAAGCCTTGCTGTTTGGATGTCATCCTCAGTGTGTTATTGTTGATCTTGGGGACGAATTGCCAACACCAATGGATATCCAGGCAGCTCATTCCCGGCTGCGAACCCTTTGTCTTGGAGGTAATAAAAAGAATCTTTTATATTATATAAAGGTACAAAACAATAGTAAAATTTAGGTGTGCAGCAGAAAACGTTCTTGATTAGTAGATGGCTAGAAGTAATGGAGTAAAGAGCCTAAAGTCCTTTGCCACCTTAGTATTGTCAAAGTTACAGCATTTGAAGCTCAATAGAATCAAATGTGCAAATCATTTTCAAGCAACAGTATCACTAAAATATAGATAATGAAAGTGATGAAGATGTTGGAAGGAAATGCAAAGGAAACCAATTCATTACTATTACAGTGTAGAAAATTAAATTATATTTTAGATTTTAGTGATTTCCATGACTTGTGTCTTCATTCTGTAATTCCTCTGATGTAATCATTTGATTCCTTAGATTCAAAATGCATGTACGTAGGATCATAGCTCTGCACTCAAACTCTTTGTTTGTCCTGATTCTTATGTGCTCTTTTTACTGTGATTTCTATTACCATTGCTTAATGAACATAGAAAAAAATTTTTTCTGAATGTTGCTTTGTGTGGTTTAATTCAGATATTCCAGCATTAGTATCACCATCAGATGAGAAGTGGCTTTCAGCTCTCGAGATGACCAAGTGGTTGGACCATGTAAGGTAATATCTTCAGTCAATGTGCTGGATTATTACAATATAGTTTGCCTGTAGAGTAGTGTATGCATTTTAAATATGTCTTGTAGGAAAACAATGGAATTTTTTTTTTAATAATAATGTTTTCTCTGCAATAGTGTAGTGTAGCACTTAAACCTTGGTTTAGTTCAAAGTGAGTTAATTTCTGTATTATCTGCACTTTCATCACATGTTATAGGGGTTTCCTTTTCACGCTTCAGTTTTCAACCATAGACATGGTAGTTGTTGACTGCATACTGTACTAGTCTAAGTAATTGTTTATATATACATAAGTGTGTGGAGTTATTAACCTCCGTTTATCAATGGATGACTCCCGCATAATGAGATAGATAGATAGATAGATAGATAGATAGATAGATAGATAGATAGATAGATAGATAGATAGATAGATAGATAGATAGATAGATAGATAGATAGATAGATACTTGACACACTTCTGCTGAATAATCCATTAGCTGAAAGTCCTCAGTGTTAGTGTGTCAGAGAGAGGATGCACAGCATTGTTCATAATGGCACACAGTTTTGTTTTAATTCTGACCTTTACTACTACCTCCAGGGGGTCCAGAGTTTATTCTGTAACTGAGCTTGCCCTTTTAATTAGTTTGTTGATTTGGTGGTCCTCTGATCAAGCAATGTTACCATCCCAGCACAACACAGTGTAGAAAACTGCATTGGTCATCATAGAGTTATAGAAGATGTGATGGATGTGACTTTCCACATTAAAGGAACACTGTCTCCTAAGGAAAAGGAGTCTGCTCTGCCCTTCCTTATATATTTCCTCTGTGTTCCAAGATCAGTCCAAGCCTGTCATTAATGGTGACCCCAAGTATTGTAGAAGTGGACCACCACTACATCCTCTCCTTGAATAGTGACCAGACATAGATGGTCTTTGGTGCGGTAAAAGTCAATAACCAGTTCCTGGTTTGGCTGATTTTCCACATGATTCCTATACTCTGTCTCATCTCCTTTATCAATACACCTAAAGTGCAGAATCATCTGAGAATTTCTGCAAATGGTGTTATCTTTGTAGTTGGAGGTGTACAGAGTGAAGAGAAAGGGTGACATAAGTGTATCTTGTGGTGCTGCAGTGTTGCTTACATTCATATCAGAATCGCAGTCCTTGAGTCTCATAGACTGCAGTCTGGCCAGCAGGTAGCCCATTATCCAGGAGACCACAGGTTCATCCACCTGCATATGTCTAAGTTTACTCCTTAAAATGGATGGCTGGATGGTATTGAAAACACTGGAGAAATCAAAATATGCAATCCTCACAGTTTTGCCAGCTTTCTTCAGGTGAGAACAAGCCTTGTGGAGCACATAGATAATTGCATCCTCCACTCCAATCTTTGTCCAATAGGCAAACAGCAATGGGTATGGGTTGATCTACCACAAGATGATTCGTACAGTCCAGAACCAATGTCTTCCTGATGTGAGACGTAATTGACAATGGTCTGTAGTCATTAGGTGTAGAGGTGGCTGCTTCCTTTGGAACAGGAACAATGCAGGATGTTTTCCACATCAGTGGCACTTTCTAAAGCCTTAGGGACAGACTGAACAGGTGACAGAGGACACCACAAAGTTAGTCAGCACAGGCCTTAAGAATTCGAGGAGTGACTCCATCTGTTTCCTCAGCTTTTCCTGTGTGTAGCTTCCTCATTTATCTCCTTACATGTTCTTCGGTTATGGACAGTTCACACTGATGGTTAGAGGTGGACTTGTCATGGGCCATTCCAGTTGACATGGTAGGAGTTTTTGATGTAGTAGGGATGGTGTGGGTAGACTGGTCATTGGAAGAAGGTGGCAGTGGGAGGGAAAATCTATTAAAGAAAATGGTTCTGCTCGTTAGTTTGTCTACATCCCCTTCTAGCACCTAAGCCCTTGAGTCCAGTAATTATACCCAGTCCATTTCAGATATCCTTCATGTTATTCAGAGTGAGTTTGTTTTCTGTTATAGCTTTGTGAGCTTACTGTCCTTCCCTTAGCTTTTTCTTTAGCACACGCTGTACATCCTTCAGAGCCTCTTTGTCACCAGATTTGAATGCTGTCTTTTTCTCATTCAGGAGACCTTTTAGCTCAGTAGTAATCCAGGGCTTGTTGTTTGGAAGATAATACATTGTCTTTGTGGGTACCAATGTGTTGACACAGAAGTTAATATAGTCTGTGATGCAGTGACAGAGACACTCAAAATTGTCCCCATTTGACTTGCACATAATTTCCCAGTCTGTCATTTGGAAGCAGTCATTCAGAGCCATTTCCAGGCAAAACTTCTCACTGTCCTAGTGGTAACAGGTTGCCATCTAATAACAGGCTTGTAATTGAGAATAAGATGAATCAAGTTGTGGTCAGATTTGCCTAAAGGAACAAGTAGATTACACTTAAAGGAATCTTTAACATTTGATAGGATTTGGGTCCCTCTGCTGGGTAACTGTGGTCTGAAAATAGTTGGCCATTTTTCTTTTCTTGTCATTCAGCAAGAAAACAATAGTGGTGAAACTGACTGCTAACAAAAAATGGAATTACTTTTCAATTTAAAATAAATATTTATTTTATATATTCTAAATATTGTTTTATACACCTGCATAATATAAGGAAACCTTTTTATATAAGATGGAGAACTTTCCACTGTGATCACTCTCTACATTCTTTAATTGAGGACAAGACTTTTTGTCTTTTGTTTCCATATACTGTTTCAGTCAATTAATTATAAATATAGGGTTCAGCTTTCATTTTGAACTCCCCACTTAACACTTTAGAACACAGTAAATGTCAGTTATCAGGTTAACATACAGTAGATGTTTTAACTTTAAAAATGTTTAAATGTTATTTATAATGTGCACACCTGACTAGAGTATCTCGTAATAAGCAAAAAGCATCCGCAGTATGTATAGAAGATCATTTTATGTCCATGCTACATGCAAATTCTTCTGAGTGCATATTAACATTTAATCTTAAATTGAGCTTTCTACAATTTTGCATAAAACACATTTTTATAATGTGATAACCATTAAGGAGATAAATATTACCTAACTTTTTACTTCAGAATTTAAATCCAGGTTCTTTTTATGTAGTGCAACATAAATAGCTTAGTATTGGATGTGTGGTTTCTTTCAGTTTGGCTGACACTCCAACCGTTATACTGTGCTGTAGGCTCTTTGTTGTTATTTATAATAATTTTATTATTATCTGTTTATTTTATTTAATACCTCAGTATATACTGATTTACTTCAATTCAATTCAAGTATCTCTACTAATTTAGCTGTACAACTTTATTACACTATTGAACTCAACAGGGCATGTCAGGTGCATGCAGAACAAGCATATTGTAGCTGCAGATTCAGTTCCTCTGAACCATCAATCTATTCGTTTTTCTTTATTCTTAAGTTAAAGAATTCTGTCATGGGCAGGGATAACCTACCATAATAACACTATTTAATTTCAAGGCACTGTCACACATACGCTTGGTCACTTACTTATACACAGCCAATTTAGTCCTTTTATAGTCACAGTAAGATAAATACGTTTGGAACAAAAAAGAAAACTGAATTACTGAGAGAAATCTCATACAAAAAAGGGAAACGGTGACACTCTACACAGATATTATCTAAACTAAAAATGGAATTTAGAATCCTATAGATGTGAAGTTGCTGTCTTAACCACTTATTAGGCCCATCATATGTATATTATATACAGTTCAAAAGCCAATGAGTTAAGAATTTTGAGGTAACTTTCATAAACCAACCTTAGATAATGACAAAATACATTTCTCAGTATAAATTTAGACAGACAGTTTGGAACAATGGTTAAGACATTGCATTTAAAACCCCAATGCACATCTCATTTTGTGACCCTATGTTATTTACTTACCGTACTTATATTCCAAGTGCAAAAAATATCTGTAAACAGTTGTAGTGTGTCCTGAACTAGGTGGTAACTGTATTCATTAAAAAAAAAATCTACAACACAATAATGTATTCAGAAAACAAAAGGGTCTAAATACTTTCTTAATTCACTCTGTATATAAATGTATATTCAGTGTAAAGGAGGATGTGGAAGGACAGACATTCTACACCGATCAATTAGTGGTTCCATTCCTGACATGGAGGCTGCTATAGGACATACGGGAAATGTCTCCAAGGGCCATGAGTTCACTCAGTACACTGGGTGGCGGTGTCCCTCTGTTACAGCTCTCGTTTGGGCAACTTCAAGGCTGCATGGGAGTTGTTGCACTGGTTAACATCCCTGTTGGGGTCCTTCAATGCCACTAAGAGAAGCTGCTGAGAGTCAGGCTCCCCTGTCAGGGGGAACTTCCACCTGACCCAGAAGTGTTTCCTGGTTGTAGTGTTGGTGTGTCAGAAGTATTCTTGGGTTCAGGTTATAAGGAGCACTTCACCTCACCCAAGTGAGATTGAGTCGAGAATGAGTAGGGTAAAGCTCACTTTGTAGTAGTAGTAGAAAAGGAAGAGGACAAATAACTTTTGTGTAGTTGTATCTGGGGTTTAGGGCTCTGAGACACCCCCTACAGGCCACAACAGGTTATACAGTACATACATGTGTGGATTTGGGTGTATTTGAAAATCTAATGGTTAACATCCAAAATGGTCTCCAACCCAATGACCCAGTTAGTGTATTTAAAGACAGATATATGATTACTGATATAATTATCATCCTACTGTATATGACTATATTATGGAAGGATTTCAAATCTGTTTAAACATTTGACTTTTTAGAGAGTGGAAAGCTGAATAAGTTTTTACTTTGTTAAATCTGATAGATTTGCCATTTGATAAGTTTCTCCTGTTCAAAGTTTTCTTATAATTTTCAGGTCATGTCTTAAAAAATCAATTGAAGTCTGTTGCCTTTTATCAGATGGACATCTAACAGTAATCCTGCAGGGTAAGAAATATTTTTTTCTCTTTATTACAGCAATATCCAAATATCACTGTGCCCCATGATGAATGCCATGAAGATTCAAACACTTCAATCAGCAAAGCAGAAGAAAAAATAGAAAATGGTAGAAAAGGTAGAAATGAGGGCCATAAATGACAGTCTGGCCCTTAACTATAAAATTGTGAATCTCTTTCTGTATCTAAAAGACAAGTGGACTGATTTCCTTTATCCTAGTGGAAAAATAAATCAAAGTATTATATCAATTTCTTTCTGCCTCATTCATTTATACACCTCCAAAGTTCAGGCACAAATTGTAACTCAGCCTAAGAAACATTGTTCAGTTCCATCCAATTCCAAGCTCCAGGGTCTGTAACAGGGACTAGTTTATACATGTAATCCATCTTGGGTCTGGATGCAGTGAAAACTGTGATTGCCAATCTTATTTACTGTGCTCCTCTGAGTGGCCTAATTCAGTGTACCTTGAAAAATACAAGAACTCTCCTTTACATGTTGTGTTCCAGTTTTTTACTTCTCCACCCAGAAATAAAAACATGTAATAGTAAATGGTTTAGGCACCTGTACCAGTCATGAAATCTTATGAAATTGTTTTTTCTGCTAGGACAGAAGGTGGCGGTTCCTACATGACTCCCCTACACACGGTTTTATTTAATTCAGTATGAAAGGGTGATATGAAGCTCATATCCTTTACGTGCTTGTATTTATTTATACAGATATTTCCCTTGTAGCAGAACAGCAAAATAATACCATACCTGGTTAGACTTTGATATCATACAAGAAAAGAAACAGAATCAATTAAACAGTAAATTGAATTTACCAATTTAAGGATTGTTAGCATCCAATGTACTGTAGATTTTTCAGCTTTTTGAGGCACATATATTGACACCTAAAGTCTATGGCTTTTATCAGCAAGAAACTTTGCTGTAGTTGTATACCATCTATGCCAAATGGAATACCTGCTTAGGGCCGGTTTATACTTCATGCTCAGAATGTGTACGCATCTTGGCTGCCACGCATTCCCAGCATTCATTTGACGCTTCCTCTGAGCACATCCTCAGAAATTAACACGACGCGTGCAAAGTTGCAGTACCAGCAAAAAGTCTGGGGGCGCAGTGTGATAAAGTTGAAACGTGACTTCAGACTCTCTTTTTACTATCTACATGTGACAGAAAGTCGCTTTGCAGATCCTACAGGATCGATGTGCATGCTTCGATATTTGATGAACAGTTTGATGTGGTGAAGCAAAATGCCGAAATACAAATGCATTTGTGGTGCTTTTATATTCAAATGTCACAAATTACAACAGGTCTCACATACCATTTTCTGTGCCATGTTTTTTTTTTCCTTCACAACAGCATCAAAATGTACGCCGGTGTATTTGAGCCACCGGGAAAAAGGTGTATTATGTTATTAAAGTGGAAATTTTGGTTTAAATCTCGAAATGTCCACTTTAATGTCATAGTTTATTTTACCATTAAAGTAGACCAACGTAAACTTAATTGCTACGTGCTTCTGGGGCTTCCTCCTGCACTGACAGCAGCAGCAATCAGCAATTGTCACACAGAACACATTAAATTTATGATATTACAGCTGTCTGCACGTTTAGAATCCTTAGATTTATACTTGATATCACTTTCATGATGAAATGCATTAAACTATGTACTGTATATTACATTTTACGTTAACTTCCTTTAAGTAATGAATATTGTTAATAATTACACATGTGGGGGCGGCACAGTAGGGGAGCCATAGTGCTCCTGTCTCACAGGGAGTCACGTCCTTGGTGTTCCCTGCACGGAGTTTGCACAGAGTTTTCCTGGTGGGTTTCCGCAGTGTGCTCCGATTTCCTTCCAAAGATTATACATGTTTGGGGATTTGGTGATCCTAAAATGATGCCGGTGTATGTGTGTGCTTGTATTCATCTTGCGATGAGCTGATGCCTCGCATCCAATGCACGCTGGAATGGGCACATCACTGGATTGATGGATGTAATCATTAAACATCCATCCTTTTCAGAGATATTGTGGCAAGGTGTCCTTGGAAATTAATGGGTGTTTCAGGCAATTCACAACACAGCAAAGCTGAACCTGTTCTCACAGTGATGATATCTCGCACTGCCACCTGGTGAAATCTTCCAGATTTACGCAAAATATGCATGCAAGTATAAACAGTATACCACTTGTGTAGCAGTAGCATCCACAGGTGCACACATTGCGTCGTGTGAAGTTTAAACCTGGCCTTAGAGGTGAACTAAAAAGATACTACCTTGCCCCTTTTGTAAATTATGTGATAAATATTTGTCCAAAAACTCACTGCTTTTAACATTCAATTTAATAATTAGTTTTTTAATTGAATATTTATTGATCTTTTTTAACAAAACAATTTACTTTCTCATTTTGTAGAATCTGAAGACCGGGACCTCAGCTGTGTTGTGTCTAGTCTAGTCCAGCTCATGTGTGACCCACATTCCCGGACATTGTCAGGCTTTCAGAGTCTGGTCCAGAAAGAATGGGCGGTGGCTGGCCATCGTTTTTTAAACAGATTTAACTATAGTGGGGACAATGAGAAGGAGGAGGTAAGACTTGTTAACACTTGTGTTATACATGATTGTTATTGATAGAACACATTAGACAGATCTTTAAATAAATAGATAGATGGACAGACGGACGGACAATGGTCTGATCATAACCCATGACTAAAAAGGAACTTAAAAATAAAGAAAACCTTTGACCGCAGTTCCATTCACAGCGAGGCATTATGCAGGCATATTGCTGTTGGTATACAGTAAAGGAGTCTCAGCAATGTTTCCTTAAACACTTCTGATAAATAATTCATTGGCTGAAATTCCACAACGTTATGTGTAAGAGAGAGGATGTGCAACATTGTATACAGTATAATGGAACTGAGTTTTGTTTTCATTTCTCCTTTACTGTTATCACAAGAGGGTCCAGAGTGTGTCCCTTTTAATACTATAATATGTATACTATTTCTGTCTTTCCAGTTTTCCATGTTGTTATCTTACAGATTATTAAAATATTTATTTTGACATCTGGATAAGAAGGGTGTTTTTACAAATGCGTGTATACAATGCGTTTCCATTTTCACCAATTGACTACTCTATCACTGACTGTGTCACATATGCATATAAAGTTATTTAAAGTAAGCAGGCAACTAATGAATCGGTGTGTGTATGCAATTAAGAGGCAGAATGGATGTAACTAAGATTTAAGTAGCTTTGAGGATGAGGTAGTAGTAGTAGTAGTAATATTAGTAATATATTATTATCAACGGTTCAGATGTTGATGTGTCTTACTGGTTCACAATAATGGGGAAACCCAAATACTGGAGAAACCTCCATGGTCTAAAGTCCATGGATCTATCATGTCTGGCTTCAACAATGCAGGCTGGGTATGACAGCATGTGGAGGGGAGTTCTGCCATATCCCATTATTACTTCTTCACTTTATTGTCCACAGTGTTTGTTGTGCTCCCCGACAACCCCTACCCAACAGGATAGCCTATTAAAACAATTAGTGGTATAAGTGTACAAGACATTTTTGAACTAGCACTTTTGTTTTATGCTGCCATTTCCACAAATGTAAGTATCATGATCTCTTCTCTTTCTTTCTAGTCTCCTGTGTTCCTACTTTTCCTTGACTGCGTGTGGCAGCTTCTCAAACAATTCCCTTCATACTTTGAAATCACAGAAGACTACTTGGTAGCTGTGCATGACAGCACCTACATTCCCATTTTCAACACCTTCCTAGCCAACTGTCAGCGTGAGAGAGCACGCAGAATCCAGGTGAGGAGCTGTCTGAAAAGAATGTCTTCGTCTATGTCTTACTGTGATAGTATACTGAACAATTACACATACCCTGCAGCTTTTTTTTTTAACTTAGTGCTTTACATTGTTTCTATTCCAGCATACATCACAAAGCTACACTCCTGTCAATGGCTGGTATGATGTGGTGAATAGACAGATTGTTCTGAGCTCTGCTGGCTGCCCTCTGCCTTCAGTGTGGGACTGGGCCCTCCAGTGTAGCCCAAAGCGACGGGCACAGTTCTGCCATCCTGGATACACTTCTAATCATTGGATAAACAGGTGCTCAGATTTGCCCAGCTTTCATAAGGCAAGTTTGATTTTATTCTAGGTAGATGAGAGATTTATTATAAATGATAATTTTGAGTGGCACAGTAGTAAGCGATGCTACCTTACATCTTGTGGAACCAGGGTTTTTCATCCCACAGTTAGTCACTGTCCATGTGAACCTTACATATTCTCCATGCATCTAAAGAACTTTTTTTTTTTAATATTTCCATTTTCCCTGTGTTAAAAAGTGACTCTGTGTTGTTGCAGTATGACTGTGTGTGGATGTGCAAATGACTGGGACTTGAAAATGGACTGGCATCTAATGTAGGGTTAGTCAATGTCTTGAGCCCAGTGCTGCTGAGGTGGGCTTTGGCTATCTAAGACCATAAAGTGGAGACAATGCCTTTAAAAAAAAATGGGTGGATGGATGGAGAGATAGAAAACATTACTTTAAAGTCTCCATACTTATTCAGCAGTCCTGAGGAAATTCAAAATTGTACAGAGAGTTGTATATTTAATAGTTGCATATCAGAGCCCAGAAAACCTCCTGCTAAATTCTTTATTACCCCTGTTTTAACATTAAGTTAATACTCATGTTTACACCTCAAATCCTGATCCCAGTAAAATGCTAGTGATTGCATTTGCATGCCACTGTGTCATAGTTTTAATTTTAATATCCTGATTAAATATTCATTGTTGTGAGGTTGTACAGGTGGGGATGAGACTGATGCAGTAGCATTTCCTTCATCTCAGATAGAACAGTAAATAGTATACTAAATCAGGCACCTCCATCGATCGATAGATAGATAGATAGATAGATAGATAGATAGATAGATAGATAGATAGATAGATAGATAGATAGATAGATAGATAGATAGATAGATAGATAGATAGATAGATAGATAGATAGATAGAACTTTATTTGTCCCCGGGGTACTTTAAATAAATTTATACATAAATTTATATATACAGTAATCCTTCCTTCATCGCGGGGGTTGCGCTCCAGAGCCACCCGCGAAATAAGAAAATCCGCGAAGTAGAAACCATATGTTTATATGGTTATTTTTATATTGTCATGCTTGGGTCACAGATTTGCGCAGAAACACAGGAGGTTGTAGAGAGACAGGAACGTTATTCAAACACTGCAAACAAACATTTGTCTCTTTTTCAAAAGTTTAAACTGTGCTCCATGACAAGACAGAGATGACAGTTCTGTCTCACAATTAAAAGAATGCAAACATATCTTCCTCTTCAAAGGAAACAGAGAGGAAAGCAAACAAATCAATAGAGCTGTTTGGCTTTTAAGTATGCGAAGCACCGCCGGTACAAAGCTGTTGAAGGCGGCAGTTCACACCCCCTCCGTCAGGAGCAGGGAGGGAGAGAGAGAGAGAGAGAGAGAGAGAGAAAAACAAAGTCAAAAATCAATACGTGCCCTTTGAGCTTTTAAGTATGCGAAGCACCGTGCAGCATGTCGCTTCACGAAGCAGCTGCACACAGAAGGTGGCAACGGGAAGATAATCTTTCAGCATTTTTAGACGAGCGTCCGTATCGTCTAGGTGTGCGAACAGCCCCCCTGCTCACACCCCCTACGTCAGGATCAGAGAAAGTCAGCACAAGAGAGAGAGAGAAAGTAAGTTGGGTAGCTTCTCAGCCATCTGCCAATAGCGTCCCTTGTATGAAATCAACTGGTCAAACCAACTGAGGAAGCATGTACCAGAAATTAAAAGACCCATTGTCCGCAGAAATCCGCGAACCAGCAAAAAATCCGCGATATATATTTATATATGCTTACATATAAAATCCGCGATAGAGTGAAGCCGCAAAAGGCGAAGCGCGATATAGCAAGGGATCACTGTATATATATATATACAGTTAGGTCCGTAAATATTTCAACAGAGACAACTTTTTTTCTAATTTTGGTTCTGTACATTACCACAATGAATTTTAAATGAATCAACTCAGATGCAGTTGAAGTGCAGACTTTCAGTTTTAATTCAGTGGGGTGAACAAAACGATTGCATAAAAATATGAGGCAACTAAAGCATTTTTTTAACACAATCCCTTCATTTCAGGGGCTCAAAAGTAATTGGACAAATTAAATAACTGGAAATTAAATGTTCATTTCTAATACTTGGTTGAAAACCCTTTGCTGGCAATGACAGCCTGAAGTCTTGAACTCATGGACATCACCAGATGCTGGGTTTCCTCCTTTTTAATGCTCTGCCAGGCCTTTACTGCAGCGGCTTTCAGTTGCTGTTTGTTTGTGGGCCTTTCTGTCTGAAGTTTAGTCTTCAACAAGTGAAATGCATGCTCAATTGGGTTAAGATCAGGTGACTGACTTGGCCATTCAATAATTTTCCACTTCTTTGCTTTAATAAACTCCTGGGTTGCTTTGTCTGTATGTTTTGGGTTATTGTCCATCTGTATCATGAAATGCCACCCAATCAATTGGACTGCATTTAGCTGGATTTGAGCAGACAGTATGTCTTTGAACACCTAAGAATTCATTCGGCTGCTTCTGTCCTGTGTCACATCATCAATAAACACTAGTGTCCCAGTGCCACTGGCAGCCATGCATGCCCAAGCCATTACACTGCCTCCACCGTGTTTTACAGATGATGTGGTATGCTTTGGATAATGAGCTGTTCCACGTCTTCTCCATAATTTTTTTTTTGCCATCATTCTGGTAGAGGTTGATCTTGTTGCATCTGTCCAAAGAATGTTTTTCCAGAACTGTCCTGGCTTTTTTAGATGTTCTTTAGCAAAGTCCAATCTAGCCTTTCTATTCTTGAGGCTTATGAGTGGCTTGCACCTTGCGGTGCACCCTCTGTATTTACTTTCATGCAGTCTTCTCTTTATGGTAGACTTGGATATCGATACGCCTACCCCCTGGAGATTGTTGTTCACTTGGTTGGCTGTTGTGAAGGGGTTTCTCTTCACCATGGAAATGATTCTGCGATCATCCACCACTGTTGTCTTCCATGGACGTCCAGGTCTTTTTGCGTTGCTGAGTTCACCAGTGCTTGCTTTCTTTCTCAGGATGTACCAAACTTTAGATTTTGCCACTCGTAATATTGTAGCAATTTCTCGGAAGGGTTTTTTCTGTTTTCGCAGCTTAAGGATGGCTTCTTTCACCTGCATGGAGAGCTCCTTTGACCGCATGTTGTCTGTTCACAGCAAAATCTTCCACATGCAAGCACCACACCTCAAACAACTCCAGGCCTTTTATTTGCTTAATTGATAATGACATAACGACGGACTTGCCCACACCTGCCCATGAAATAGCATTTGAGTCAATTGTCCAATTACTTTTGAGCCCCTGAAATGAAGGGATTGTGTTAAAAAATGCTTTAGTTGCCTCACATTTTTATGCAATCGTTTTGTTCACCCCACTGAATTAAAGCTGAAAGTCTACACTTCAACTGCATCTGAGTTGTTTCATTTACAATTACATTTACATTTACATCATTTAGCAGACGCTCTTATCCAGAGCGACTTACAACATTGTGGTAATGTACAGAACCAAAATTAGAAAAAAGTTGTCTCTGTCCAAATATTTATGGACCTAACTGTATATCAATCACAACACAATAAAGTGTGTAGAAAGTGAAGGGGTCTGAATACTACTAAATGCTTACGCTTCATAGCAGTAGTGCAGTATAATAGAGAATTGCATAGTAAAGCATTTGTTTAGGCCCATGTTCAACATTTGATATCATTATCAGGTGAACTAACTGTAGTCTGCTGAGATGTTTTCCTTTAGTGAAATGTGTACTTTTTGAGAAGAGACTTTGGAACTGAATGTTTTCATGTTGAGGAGATCTGGTTGTGCTACACACTATAACATTATAAACTAAGTAATATTTTATTGTGTTTGCTCGTTTATTTCTTCACTCTGAAAATGGGCACTTAAAGTACACGCTAAAAAAATAACTTTGGTGGTCCTTGTTCCCTTAACAGTTATTTCTTTCAACCTAATAAATTCCGGAAATTGGAGGTGTGTATACAACAAACGTTCACTGGGATTTCAATACATTTTGCAACCAAGTGAAGTTAGTATGCTGGGGATCCATTAGGCTTTATTCAGTTCTGCCACAGGAAAAGAATTTTGAAATTATAATTCTTGTTCTTCTTTTCATCACTTACTGGCCATTTTTTTACATATTCCTCCTCACTGCTACAGGGTGTCCCATAAATAATATACAGTGGAACCTCGGTTTGCGAGTAATTTGGTTTATGAGTGTTTTGCAAGACGAGCTAAAATTTTTAATAAATTTTGACTTGATAAACGAGCGACATCTTGCAATACGAGTAGTATGTATACGCTTTGTCTGCTGAGCATCATGTAATCACAACTGAGCTGATGGTTCTTCTCCATCTCTCTCTCGCTGCGGGATTGTGGGCAATCATCTCCTATTCTCCGTCTGAGTCGGCGTGCCTCACTCATATAGTCAACATCCATACAAGCGTATACTGTTTACTACAGCATTGTGACTGTGTGTGTGTGTGCGTGCATGCACGCGCGCGCACATGTGTGCTGTGACGTGCGAGTCCCCATCTTGCACCACCAGCTTTATTCAGCTTGAAACAGCAACAGCGCGGTTATTTATTGTAGTGGGATCTGCCACTCTCCTATACACAGACACAGCAGTCAGGCAGGGTTGTGGCCAATCAGTACTGTGTCCTGCGCATTTATAATGTTCCTTGTTCCTTGTATCACCCATCAACGGCAGGCACTTATAGCATGTCCGTGATCTTTTCGGATTCGCTTTTACGGCGAACTGTTACAGCGCTGTGAGACTGCAATTGCTTTGGGATGCTATTCCGTGTGTCATCCCGTTGGGTGGAATCCCACAAGAGTTTAGAAACTCACTCACACCAGCCATGATTCTTTTCAAAGGTAAAGTGCAGGTTAATATGTTTTATGTATTTTTACTTTATATTTTGTATTAATCATTTTTATATGAATAGTTTTGGGTTGTGGAACGAATCATCTTGAGTTTCCATTATTTCTTATGGGGAAATTCATTTTGATATACGAGTGGTTTGGACTGCGAGCACGTTTCCGGAACGAATTATGCTCGCAAACCGAGGTTTCATTGTATATAACTGCATTACTCTGTGCCTGCTAGCCATCTGCTAGTTGATCTCTTACTGTACTTTAAATTAATTGAAGATGTTCTCCTTCAAGCAACTTACCTTTTCCACTGGTTTTGGAAATTTTCCATATACTAGTATCTCCTTAATCAGATGAATAAGTGAAGACCATATTTTAAAAATGTACCTAGAGAATGCAAGGCTATTGCCATGTAAATACTGATGATTTTCTAATGGGGCAGCATAACATTTTCCACAATATGTGATGGAGTAATTTTTTCCTTTCTTTAGTCTGATGCCAGCTCTTCAAGCCTTGGTCCCATTATGATGTTTGCTAAAGGATCTCTGACCACACCTTCACAAATCCTACCTTGGAGAAGTACTACATCTTACCGATGGGGTCACCGTAAGACCTCCTCAATTGAGAGTCTTCCAGGATTGGACTGGGTTCTTAAAAGCTACAAGAAATCTGAGACTCCAAAGAACATCCAGGGACTGGAACAGAATCCCCCAGTCACATACCAGTGTGAATCTTTTCAGGCCCTTGTGCCCCTGCTCTGTGGACCATATATATGCTTATGGAGAAGTTGCTACCTGCGAGGATCACAGGAGCTTCAGGTAAAATGATCTTTTGGCCAGTCGTCAAAATTAAAACTTTAAATTGTTACAATTCTGCTTTAATTAAATCTTAATGTGACAGAAAATTAAGATTTATATATATTCTCAAAGATGTACTGAAAAAAATGAATGGCATTATGGTCATAACTATTTTCTTATATTGTACATTAACTTAGGAACATTTCTGCCTGTTTTATGCCTTATCTTTTCATTTCATTTCATTTTATGATGTTTTGCATTTTTTTAGAATTTAGAATTTAAAAAAAATTGAATTTGAATTTGAGAATATTTTAACTACATATTGTGTATCTAATAGAATATTATGTTGTAAGCCATTACAATGCCTCACTAACATGTAATTTATGTTTTTACCTCAAGCGATTCAGACTTATTTTCAAGAAGGAGTTTGATAGGATCAGTTACAGTATTTAAATACATACATATTTTTAGTTGTAACTTGCAAAGGTCATTGAATTTAGAATTTTCACTTTGCCGTCACATTAGAAATAATCTAAAAGAATAAAATTCAAGTATAGATTTTGTCCTTTGTGATTAAATTAATACAATATATGTTAACATTGTAATCAAACAGAGGATTCTACATTCAATTTGTAATGATAAAGTAGAGTCTAAGTTAGAAACAATATTACTTTACTTTAAATCACAAAAGACAAATAATTTAAAGTGAAGTTTTAACCATGGGTGAGAACAGTATGTTACCCTTATGCTTAAGCATCCTGCAGCTTTTCATGATGACACAGTATCTTGTAGATTTCGAAGAGATCACCTCTCTCTCCTAGCAGTTATAGAGATGGCATGGGTGGAAATTAAAAGCAGTGAGCTCTACCACTCAGTTATACAGCTAGCTGTCGATCTAGGTGCTAACCTGTGACTGAACTTAATTGCGTGACTGCATGTACCACAGGTTACATTCAGTGACACATGTGCACGAAAATATAAAATGATTGAAAATGGGGACAAAGCACTGTTTTATACTATGGTACAGTGTTAGTGAAGACTGCTACACATTCATCAGCTCCAAAACTAATTTTCTTTGTTCATATGTAAAAAATAGAAATGGCTAGAGAAACAGAAAAATAATTGCTAGTTTGTGATTGTGTTACCAAAACCAAAACACTGAACCTGAACAGAAAGTCAATGTAAAACATATCACTAAATGGTTTTTCAAAGAATTAAAAGAGTGATAGCAAATATAATGAATGCTAATATCAGAAAATAAACCGAACTGGTCACGTAATGCCTCTTGGAGTATTGCATGAACAATAGGGACAAGATGTTAAAAATATCAAACTTTGTCAAAAAGAGTCAAAAATAGTTTTCAAATCAATGGCCCTCAACCTACAAAATGTGTTAATTGTCACAATAAAATAATGGAAACTTTAAAAAAAAAGTTAGAAAAGTACCTTTATGAAAATCGCATACTAAGCAAAAGTCAAACCAATCTTTTAGATTTTTTCGAGCAGGCTACAGAGAAATGGTTGACAAAAGCAGCCATAGAACATAATTTACTTAGACTTTCTAAAAGCCTTTGATATGGTCCCACAACAAAGATTAATTTTGAAGAGAAGCTGTTGGTATCAGAGGTAACCTACAGAACTGGATCTCAAGTTGGTTAACTGATGGGAGGAAAACAGTACAGATAAGATGAGAATGCTTCTCATGGAGTAAGGTGATCATTTGAGTCTCTTGGGGTCTGTTCTTGGACCACTATTTTTTCTTATTCATATTAATGACATAGATTCCGGTTTAGATAGTATACTTATGAAATTTGTAGATGGTACTAAAATTGGAGAGACAGCAGATACAGAGGAGGCAGCCAAAACAATTCAGAAAGACATGGTCAAGCTTCAGAACTGAGCAAACATTTAGAGAATTTAGTTTAACATAGAAAGGTGTAAATTGCTAGTTGTAGGTTAAAGGAACTTCAATTATAAATACAAGATGCGAGTCATTGTCCTACAGGAAGCAACCTCTGAAAAGGATTTAGAGGTTTAAATTGACATAATGTTCTCATCACCTAAGCAATGTGCAGAAGGCAAACAAACGTTTAATATAAATTGAGAGAAGTTATGCTTTGACTGTACAGTTGCGCTATATAGATGTGTGATGTCTGGGATGCCCATAGTTGGCATTACCTCCTTGAACTTGGGATATGGAATGTTATGACCAAAGATGGACTAGGTAATGAGGATACATAAAGTACACAGCAAGGACAGGTGTAAAAGTGTGAAGTGCTTTTATTAACAATTATCATGTTCCAAAACATGCTTCTTTAATAAATTAGTCAATAAATAATCTATAATAAAAACAGTGTTAGTGAAGGTTAAAAATCAATAAATAAATAATTCCAAAAGCAGGTTAAAAATCCTAGGTTAAAATATGGTCAGGACTTGCCCATAAAACCCAATACGAGCCTCAGTGCATCCAGTCAAACCAACTTCTCCTCTGCTCACCCTGTAAGGTCTGCTCAGTAAGGGGCAGTCGTCCTTCGATCTGGCTCAAGTTCCCCCCACTATCCTTAAGCATTCAGCAGGGAACCCTGCGAGCCCTGCTCAATTCTCCTGCCACTGTCCCGTGAAATTAATTGAGAATTGGGTAGATTGGTTGGTTGCTCCTGCTCCTTGGGCATTCGGCAGTAGTGATCCTGCCCAATTAGCACTCAGCAAAAGTCACCCTGCCCCATGAGTGCTGTCTGCTCGCTGCACCCGAGGCCACTCCTCAAACGCTTTCCTCCTCACCACAGCACCTGTTCTGCCACAATCCTACCTCTTCTTTCCTTTTTCTGTCCTTTCAGTTTAACCTCCGGTTTTCCTTTCTCCTTCTCTTTTTTATCCTTTACAGGCTTTTTTATATAAATGTGGGCATAATTGTCTTGGTTACAATAATAAGAGCATGAATGAAGAAACCACCTGGACTGACCTCTTTTGCACGTTGATGAGCCAATTTCCCCATCTACATCCCAGTGCCACTCAGCAATGCACCTGTTCACAACTACAAAACCCATCCAACCCCCCCAATCTGAGCCTGAGTGTAGTGTTTTTACTAAAACTACTGCATACTGTCAGTGACCTTTAAACGCTCTTTACGAAAGGATGAGACCACATGTGGAATATTATGTACAGTTCTGGTCATCACGCAATAAAGACACATCTGCACTTGGAAGCTCTGCAGAAGAGAGCAACCAAGTGCATCCCAGGACTTAAGGACATGTCCTACTGTGACACACTCAGAGAACTAAACTTTTTTAGGTTCAACCAGAGTAGGATGAACGATGACCAGGTCTTCAGAATTCCCAAAGTCATTGAAAAAGAAATTCAGGGAGAATGCATTGACAACTACTGCTGGAAAACATTTCTTATTCAAAGAGTTGTGGTAATCTGGAACAAACTGCTGAGTCATGTAGTTGAAGCAAAGGCCTTGACAACCTTTAAAACGTATCTGGATGAGATACTAGAACAGCTTAGCTATTAGCTAAGCAAACGGGCTTGACAAACTTAATGGTCTCTTTTCTTTTGTCAACTTTCTTATGTTCTAATATTAATTGAGATGTATTTTGAAAAGAAACACTTTGGAGTTTTATGTGCTTTTTTGTAACTGCATAAATTGAGACCATTGTAGCTTGTGACCTGCCTATTTTCAAAAGATATGCATATTTTGCACATCTTGAACATATCATGAACTGAGAGAAAGGAATGTAGTGAGATTAGTTTTTGGTGTTCATTATTTACAGACCGAAGAAAACATCTTAAAGTCTTGCTTAGTCCCAAATAAACAGACACAGGTTCACTGTCTTAATTATCAGGGGTAATGGGTGCCAGGTAAGGACTAGTATCCCTGTTAGAATGGACTCCCTTCCTGTGCCTAGCTGGGAGGCCCTAGTGGCAAATAGGCATGAAAAGAGGCAGCAGGTTCACTGCCTACACAAAGATCTAGGCATAGGAAGTCAGTTGAAGAGTGGATATGCTGGCACCCTGACAGGATTAGATAGAGGGTCATTACCAGCCTGGGAGACTAGCTTTAAGGAAGGACAGGGGGAGCTGAATTGTTCAATCTACATGCAACCCCGGACTGCTAGGTGGCAGCAACCCTGGAGTCAGGTACACCATCCGCAGAAGTTGTAGTGCCATAGAGGGGCCCTATTGGGTGCTACCAGGGAGTACTACTAGGATGGATGGATGGATGGATGGATGGATGGATGGATGGATAGATAGATACTTTATTAATCCCAAGGGGAAATTCACATACTCCAGCAGCAGCATACTGATAAAGAAAATATTAAATTAAACAGTGATAACAATGCAGGTATACAGACAGACAATAACTTAACTGAATAATGTTAACGTTTAACCACCCCCCCCCCCCCCCCCCCCGCCCCCCCCGGGTGGAATTGAAGAGTCGCATAATGTGGGGGCTATGCTCCTTGTTTTTTGTGACTTCCCATTGACCCAGAAGTATTTCATTGGGCTATGCACTGGCACCAGAAGTACTCCCGGGTCCAAGACAAAAGGAGCCAATCAACTTCATTCATATGTGTTGGAGTCTGGTGGAAAAAGGACAAATCTCGCCTGGAGGTGTGGGGCTGATGAAAAAGAGAAACAAAGAGGAATTGTGTGTGTGTGTGTGGGTGTGTGTGTGTGTGTGTGGGAAGAAACCTTGGTAAAGGTATTATTGTTAATAAATTATTTGTTTGAACCTGGGAGTTGTGTTTGTATGGTGGAGTCTGTTTCTGGTGCTGCAACACCCCCTACTAGTCACACAGGTTATCTAGATAGCTTTGCTTTCTTTGCTTACTCTTTTCTTTTTGCATCCAACGTCTGATCACCCTTCCTCCAATTCCAGATACTGTAGCTGGTGTGCTATTCATCTCAAATGTTAACTCAATTAACTGTTTGAATTAAGTCAGATATTGAGAATCAGTTTTCTGGAATCAGGGATAACCCATTAGTGCTATAAAGGCACCAGAGCCCAAATATTTTCCAGACCAGATCTGATTTTGGGTTTCCTTTCTTTTTCACAAGCATCAGAGCTCCAATCTTCCTTAATTGAGTCTCAGCTGTCACCTGTTTATTTTGGAGAATTGGCTGGAACTCATTGAGTACGCCCCAATATACTGACCGGCCCAAGTACTTTTGTCCCGTTCAAAGACTGGACTAATGGCCTCTGGTGGCAGCCCTGTCATGTCACTCATCTGAAACTCAGCATCACAGAATGTGTCCTCTTTTGGCTCTCTGCTTCTCAAGACAGTTATCAGACAGATCCCTCTTCCCCAGATGAACTCCTAGGGTGAATCAATTTACGATAATGTATCTATTATTACGTTTTTTGAGACTACCTTCATTTAGGTTTAGTCCACACTTCCATGCATAAATTTGAAAATACTGTTTTTATTTTAAAAGTTTTCCTCCTGCACTATCATTTGCAGATCATTTTCAAAAAGTTTGTCATCCACACTAAAAAATGTGCCAAAAATGCATAAATCTTACCTACTGGGCGTGCAAGGTTTATCAGCCAGGTACACCGTTTGTTTACAGAGCAAACCAGAAATAACTTGAAATACCAAATGAACAAAGAAGGAACAAAGTGGAACTTCTTTGTCTGGACAGATGATGGAGAACAACTGCTTTTAAAAGTTACAAACAAGTACAAGGTAGCCAAAGCATTGGAAAATATAGACTAGGAGTCCTGCCAAAACAAATACAGGAAAATATTCAAGGTGCATTGCCTGCCTGCTGTTGCAGAGGAGTTAGGAAAGGACAATCCCCACAGTAAAGATAAGATCACAAATGGAATTCTCAGAACAAACTGAACTCAGTGGCTGATCATATAACAATCATACAGTGTTAGAAATGCTCCATTTTCCCCATCCACAGCAAAACCCGGTATTGTCAGATGTACACACTTTTGGAAAGAATTTTTGAAGCAATTACTTTTTGGTAGTTTTAAGAATATCTATCTAGCAGTTTCATTTTCTGAAATTCTGTAGGCTAGTGTTACATATCACAGTTTTAATGGATTTGTTTTATCTTAACACCAGAAGTTTTTCTAAGTTTGGGTTGGTGCTCCATATTATTGAATTTTCATCCTTTGTTTAAAAAAAAGATTAACATAATGCATTCACATAACAGATGCAAAATTTTTACCTACTAAAATATATTAATATGAAATTAAAATTATATATATTGTGGAACATGGCCCGGACACAGACAGGAAGACATGGTTTAATCACCCAACACACGTTTATTTACAACTAATATATACAAATGTGCCACACACAACCCCAAAACTCCCCCAAAGTCCAGGCCTTTCTCCAATGCCTTCCTCTCAGGTCCGCCTCCACTCCTCTCCACCAAGACTTCGTCCTCTGCACTCCCGACTCCAGCCAACTAATGGAGGGAGGCGGCCCCTTTTAAACCCACCCGGACGTGCTCCAGGTGCCTCCCGATTAGCTTCCGCCGGCACTCCCCAGTGTGGCGGAAGTACCGGCTGCGCACCCGGTAGCACTCCAGGTGTCCCTGGTCTTCTTCTCCCCAGCACTTCCGGGTGTGTGGCGGAAGTGCTGAGGGCCAGGGCTCCATAGGCGTTGGGGCGCCCCCTGGCGGTGACCATGGGCCCCTATAGGGTTGAGGTTCTAAGCTCTGTTCCCGTGGTCCCCAAAGCCACCAGGGCGGTCGCCCCCTTGTGGTCTGGAGAAGACGTAAGCCCTCCTCCGGTCCTCCTGGGAATATTTCAAGACATAAGCAAACCAAACAAATTTGTTGTTTTTTATCAATTATAACAGAAAAACACAGTATTGTTAGAATATATGTTAGTCATATGTGTGTAAGTCTTTTGATATGTCCAACTGTCCATAATGTCTTAACAAATATATAAAAATTTTCAATCCAGAACTTGCTTTCAGTGTATTGGAATACCAATACATACATTACATGAGTCAGTGTCAACCCAGGTGACTTCAGTTTCAGGACGCTACTACAGTGTCTAACTGCCATTGGAAGATAGTATGAGACAGAAGTGACATAGTCTAATGTATATTCACACAGCTAAGGCAGTTGAGTATTCCTAACATATCCATTAATAAACTTATCATTGACTGCAGTTTTAACTGCAATTTAACCACAATATATCCCCAATACCAACCTGTCTTTCCAAGTCTGCTTTAGTAATTGATGTTTTGTCAAAAACCCACCAAAAATTATACATTGAGATTTTTTTTTCATTGGAAAGGCATCACTCCAGTACATTATAGTTTTTCATTAATTCATTATTTTTTGTTTAACAATATTATACTCCCATCCCTTCTGTCTTCACTGGATCGTATTGCTCTTCTTATGGTACTAGTAGTCTCTGCAGCTTGATGCCTTAATTGACTTACTATGTATGCCAACATTATAAAACTTTCTCATAAATAAAGTGTTTTATTTAAACGTACTGTGCTGTGAATATCTTTTGCATAGCAGGTTTGAGAATATTTAGTTATGTTATCTAAGTGGGAATCCCACAAAATATTTGAGAAACCAAATTATTTTATATTCGTTTTATATGATTAAGCCACTTATGAGGAGACTGTTAGATTTGTCTTCAGAATAATGACAGTAACATGGTATAGTTGTCTTCCTCATTTGTATGGCACAAATGCTGCGTAACTATGACTTAATTTACAGTACACCATTCATGTTAGGAATATGGAAAAAAGTAAGATAAGAGCACATCAAATACATTAAGGGGATTTTCTGACATTAGTACACAAATTAGTTCAGTTGAAGTAGTAGTTCAGTTCAAGTGAAATAGATTGACAATTACTAAAGACAAAACTCATCAGAATACATTTATAACCTCACATTTTATTTAATAATTTAATTTAGAAACATGCCTTACCCACAGTTCAATAACAATTCATAGTTGTACTTTAACAGTCAAAAACATCTGACATTGGAGGTAGTGTAAAATCCATGAAAGTTAGGAAATCATTTGTTCTAAATGAATACCTATCTAAATTATATTAAAATCCTGAATCAAAACCATCATCACCAATATTATCAATATTTCAGAAAGCCATGAGGAATGAAATCTTAACAAACACAAGACAGTGATCTTTTACAGATCCACACTATCAAACTGTTAGGTCCATCTATTAATGATTAGATTAGATTTTCATGAGAAAAAAAATAATTTCGTATTACAATAATACTTATAAATGTACATAAAATATTACATACATAATACATATAAATAAATAAAAATATGTATATATGTACACTTCTGAATTCACAAAAAATTACACAGATGATTTTTTTTTTTGCATTGAAAGGTGTCATTCAGGTAACCATTATTATGTTTCTTGCCCAGATTTTATTGACCACTGGCAGTAACTCAGTGTTACATTAATTGTGAGCTTATGTGTGTATGTGCAAAGACTTTAATGTAAATTGCTGATGATTACACAGCAGAGAGCATTATTTTTCAAAAATAATGTTATAGATATTAGAAAGAGATATCGTCCATCACAGATTGTCATGACCCATCATCAATGTAAATAAACATTGTCAACTGGTTCCAAATATTTGCAGAAATCTCCTGAAAATGCCAAACTGACCAGTCTTTTGTTTATTTTAATCTCACGTGTCTCACACGAAAGTTGTCAGGCACTCAAATTCACAGTAGGAGGCATGTGAAATTCCCGTACTTAGCTAATTTAAGCAGGAGTGTGCTGCAGCAGAGGGAAGGAGCCCGATAAATGGTTTACACACAAAGTTTGGATGGGAAGAGTTCAGGTAGATGTGCAGCATTGCACCGCTGTAGACTTGCAGACATCTACGAGTGTTTGAAGTGGGCCACTACCAGAAGTGCTCGAAGCCCATTTAGCCCCCATTTTTAAGTGTCGGTGAGGGCTTGACTTTAAAACACATTTTTGCATGGCAAATGCATATATATATCATGATTGTGAAGATATAACTTCCAAATTGAAAAATACCATACTTATCCTTTAAGTTCAGCATGTAATGTGTGTCTGCCGTCTGTTGACATCATTTCCAATTTTCCGTATGAGAGAAGCAGGGGAGCCACTAGTTAAAACGAGAAGGCACTAGGTTTTTAAAAATGGATTGCTTCCAGCTTGTTGATTTTTAACCTTGTTTTAATTGGTTGTATTTATTGCTTTTTAACCTCCACTTTTCACCTCATTTTTATGGATTATTTATTTATGGACATTTTGGAAACACTACACTATTTATTTGGACACTGTTTGGTTTTTGTTTTTAATAAAAGCACTTGCACTTTGCACCTTCCCCTTGCTTCGTGTGGTGTCATCATAGCATAGCTCATTTGGTTACGTTATCGACGGTGTTGGGTTCGAGAAGCTCCCAAAACTGAGAAGAGGGAGCATGGAGCAGGACCCGCACCATCACAATAGGTCCCAATAACTTTATTTGCATATATCCTGGAGCCTTTTTAAATTTTTCTTTGTCAGACTGCTAAACCAGGCAATGAAGCTGAAAATGAGAGTTTACATAGGAGAACTAAGGACTGATTACATTTAGAAAAAGCAGAAATACAAGCACCCATCTTAAGATTTGGTTTAACAAAAGGATATGAGCTTCTATACCCATACAGTGGAACCTCGGGTCACGAACGTCTCGGACCACGTACAAATCGGATTACGACCAAAACGTTCGCCAAACTTTTGTATCTGTTCACGACCATACACTCGGGTGACGAACAAGCCAGTTTCCCTTCCAGTTCATAAGTGCCAATGATTTCCGCATGTGTTCAGTCTCTCCCTGTGCATTCGCTGTGAACTCTTTGTGCTCTGTTTCATTTCCCTTCAAGTTCATACGCACCAGTGATTTACGCACGTGTTCAGTCTCTCCCTGTACAGTACATTGTTCTCGGTCAGACGTGCATCGTGCAGAGGGACTTTACCTCAAAACTGTAATCTCCTCTCCACCCAGTTCCTCCTCACTTCCTTCATGCCAGAACTCGACTCATGCAAGGTTAGTTTTCTTGGTTGTTTATGGTTAGTTTTTGAATAAATTACGGATTTTTCAAATGTTCATTTTTTTCCCTGTGCTTAAAAAAAAGTGTTTACAGAGAGTGGTTCGTAAGGTTGTAGCGTGAACTCTTGCAATGTTAGTTTTCTCTGTTCAAGGTTTTCTCAGTGTTATTCAATGTTTTTACATTTAGTTTACTGTTACACTGCATTCTATGGTATAATTAACTATTTTTGCGCTTAAAAATCTTTAAAAAAATATATTTACATACAGCTCGGAACGGATTAATTGTATTTACATACAATCCTATGGGGGAAATTACTTCAGGTCACAACCAAATCAAGTTGCGACCAGAGTTTTGGAACGAATTACGATCGTGACCCGAGGTTCCACTGTATCTCTCGAAGAAAATAGAAAATGATACACTGGGAATGTTATAGATCAATTGTCTTTGTACATATTGTACTACTCTGAGCTTCTACTTGCTACTCATTAACAATATTGCTGTGAAATATAACAACATTAACATTTCTCATCCTTACTGTTTTTCAGTGCTTTCTCCATACATCATCTCATCCCTGCTTAGAGCTATTGGCTTCTGAAGTGGACCAGCTTCGTTGCAAACTGGAGAAAGCACTAAAGCAGCAACTCACTAGTACTGGTGCTGTCGAGAACTGCAACAACAGTAACAACAGTGAAACCTCAGTTGAGTGTATAAATGAAAAAATCATGAAGGAGAGAAGAATCTGCACAGACTATGCAAATGATCATCAAATAATTTCAGGCACCTGTGACTTACAACATGTAAAAATTCCAGTTCACCAGGGAAATAATGCTCAGTTGTTCTCATCTCAGAGGTGAAAGGCAGTCTTTGCCTTTTCATTAACTTATAAGGTCCAATTATATTTTGTATTTATTTTTAATGTTCACTTTCTCCTGTGCATACAGAATCCAGGATAATGATACTGGGCTGGTACAGTATGACAGCACTGCATCACGATTATCTTTCTCTTGCTTCACCTCCATGGTCATTATTTAACAAATTTACATTAGTACTTCACAGAAGCATGACCGCTTCTTCTTGCACATTCTTACTATGAGAAGCGTATTACTATGAGAAGCGTATTAAAAAATGTCCAAATCCCAAATGCAAAGACAGAATTGGTACAGGATTCTTTTTTTATATTATTCTATATTATGAGCTTCTGGTAGATAATATTTCCACCGTGTCTTTTGAACACAATACTTTATGCAATTTATGATGGCTTTGTTGTATAATGCTTATGGAAGGAAACTTAAAGTCACCAATAAAATGTAGAAATTATCCTACATTTCATATTATATGCTCTCTCCTGAATTTAAAATAATTGCATAATTTTACATTTAAAACATTTTAAACAGAATTTCTATAATTTGGCTTTTCCTTTCAAACACATTTCTATGTGGTCTTGACTAGATTATATAGATATTTTCATGACTTGAAGGATTTGCCACAAAAATCAATTAACAAAACAATAGATTTCTAAGAATAATCAAGTTCTGTTTATACAAACAGGCACTAAACCTCATTGTTTCATGGTCTGAAAGTTGCACACAATAATGTTACATCAGTATTTTAATCTAACGGACCCCTTCAAATGATAAAAAAACGATTGGTTAAAGGAAACAGGTAATACAATGAGGCATTTCTTCTCCCAAAAATCGTGTTCTCACAAATAATGAGATAGAGTAAGAATGTGTTGCTTTGTTCATATTATCATCCTGTATTTCTTACAAAACAAATCTATTTATTTTAGTCCAGGATCACCTTCAACTCTTGTTATATTGTTAATCTGTTTGTCCATCTATTTTAAACCCACTTACCCTGGCCAAGGATATGACCTTTATTTTCTAAAATAGGATAAAATTAGTAATTAATCAAAATATTTCATTACAGTGACCAAATTTTATAATACAGATTTTGTTACTGAGATTTAAGTGATTTTTATACCTTTATTTATTAGATATTTTATACTTTACAGTGAAATATGTTTGACTAATGTATAAATTATTAATAAAATGAATTCACTGTAATAGTGCTAACAAGTATAGAAGTAGTGTACCTTAGTGGTGTATTTGTGTATGTTTACATAGGCTGGCATGTGTAAATAAAGATTTGTATTTTTTAGATAAACGTGATGTATGATAACAGGGATAATTAGTATTCGTCCTGCCTACATGTTTTATTGTATATTTGTGGTAAATAATTGATTATTCATTACTGTAAAACTAAGTCTCTATTGAACAAGCTTTCTTTTAATGATCTTTTTCTGCATATTTGATATTTTAGTTTTTCTATTCTAAAATGGATTAGCACACAAATTTACTGCCTTCCAGCTTTTAAACTATTCAGACACTGTTTTAGTTCATCAATAGGTGTTTCAAAAATAGTTTCTTCTTCCCTATTCAGGCATATGTCTGACATCAGTAATGGGTAACATGTAGCAAAAGCAAAATCAGTTGCTAAATTATAAACATGATATGCTCTGAACCTGAAATGAACTTATTTTAATTTTGCACTAACCTAACATTGCTTCAGATAGATAACTTCACTGGAATATAAAAGCTATAAAAGTGGGTGTAAAAATATTATTAACTTAATAATGTAAATTATTTGGTCAAAAATACACTTTGATATTTTCTAACTGCCTTAAAGAAAAAAATTGTTAACCACGTCAAATGAATGAAATATCTGTATATACGAAAAGATATGAATAACCTTGTGTAATGAAAAGGTACGGTTCTGGCCATTTGTTTATTGTAATGCTGTATGTCCTCTAAAGACCGCTAAACCTGTACGAGTATTAACTGCACTTTGTCACCCAGATCGCTCAATATGTTTCAGAGAGTAATTCTAGAGATTTGTAAAGACTCTTTATCACACTGTAGTTTTTTAAAATTCTTGTTCTGTTGGATATTAAAATAGGTACATCTTTTCTGTCAGATGCAGTAACTTTTTATAAAGGTACTTATGCCATGTTTATTGTTTATTCTTTTTATTTCATTTAGACTGAAGCTTGGAAGAAAATCTCTTTTTTTCTGTAAAACCAAAACACAAATGGAGAGCATGGTGCTTCCATGGAACTCCGTAAGACTGTCTGTCTGGAATTCACGTGTTTCTCTCCAGGTCTGTGTAGGCGTCTCTGGAGACTCCAGTTTCTCCTGAGGTCCAAAACACATTCACATTAGGCTGACTCTAAATTGGCCCTGCATGAATGAGGGTGTCTATAGCACACGCATCCACAGTATTGTCCAGGGTTGGTTCCTGCCTTGTCACCAGTACTGCCGTGATTGATTCAGACTCCTGAGGAACATGAAATTAAATGAGTGGATTCAGAAATTTGAGGAATGGAAGTATCATGTAAAATATTGTTCAGGAGAGGTAGTGTTTAGATAAAGGACTATATATGTACGACCTTAAGCAACGTTTATATCTTAATCTGCTTGTACACAAACTGTAACAGTATATGCCTTTTACAATTCCTTAATATTGTTCATATCACGTTAATCCATTTGTCCTCAGATAGTCATTACCAAGCCACCCTACCTGCAAGTTTCCATTCTGCTGCATGAAACAGATTTATGTACATGGATATCACTATGGAGAATCTTTTTTTTTTCTTTTTGAGTACTCTAACTTACACATATAGAGCAAGTTAATATTATTGTTAAATGGGTGTGTCTAGGGGGGATCTCAGAAACTGTAGAACCCATGATTTACCACTAGTCAATCACCTTGAGATAAAAAAACACCAACTTCTTTGAGCATTTGAGATATTGAAGGTGTATTGTTAATCATTTTAAAATGAATCTTGAAAATTGTATTAAAGAATAAAACAAAAACTCGCTTTACTCTTTTTGGAATCTCCAGTCTTCCTCCTCACTGAATACACTGTGTAACTTAATGTATACCTGGAGTGCAAGTGCTGGTTTTCATTGCAGCCAATTTCATAATCAAATATTGTATTTCTTTAAATAAACTTGCTGTCTTCTACATTACTCATGTATGCCAACTTTTTAGAGGCTCGTTTAAATGTTACTTTGTCTTTTCTGTGGCTTGTGGTAAAATATTTATGTTCACAGTGATGTACTGTTTTCTATAACATGTCAGTGAAGCTTGTTCTTCCTTTTTGCTTTGCGCCCTCCCCACCATAACCTATCGTCTGTGGTGGAGGAGCAAATGCTTTAGATTCGTCAAAAATTTTAATCTTCGGTTATCAATGGATCTCAGCGTTTTAGGGTTCCCTGATACTGAAAACATTGATATCTTGATGATGTGTGTATATATGTCTGTGTGTTTCAGTTTTTTGAGGATGGTTTAGAGCTAAAACGGCTGGACGGAAAAATACCAAACTCGAAACTTAAGCCTGTTATGGGATGATGATGTGTTGATTAGTTTTTGAGCCAAATCATACAAGAGAAAGAGGCACTGTAGAGGAACCCTCAAATACCGTAATTCAGCAATTAATTATGAATTTTTCCTATCTATTGCTATCGTAATGACCTATGATCAGTATCAGAGGGGTAAATACGGAAATGTTATAGAATAGAATAGTTTGGGTAACTTGGTTCCAAGAGGGCAAAGCCTACTGACGCTCATGTCCAAATTTTTTAGTAGTATTACTATAAAAGAATGTCCTCTGGTAAAAATGATAGTGATAACCTGTAATAAAATAATCTATCCTTCAATTTTTAGGGCTTATTAAAGCATAGACAGACCTTCTAGAGCATGCCAGTGTGTTGCAGAGCAGCACTCAAGCGCTAGGTTACCAATTAACTTCACATGCAAGTAACTGAAGTGTGATAATAAAATAAAGAAAACCACAGTGAACATGTGAAGAACATGTAAACTCCATAAAGACAGTCATCATTTGATCCCAGGTCCCAGGAATTGTCCTAGAGCAGCACTAACTACTACACCACTACGACGAAAATCACATTTTTTACATACCACAAGCACTGTTAGGTTTTAGCAACTGACAGCAGAAACAGGCTGCTTACCCGATTAAGAATTGTTTTTAGTTCAGAAAGCCACTTCAACTGGATTGCTTTTTAACACTTTCTGTTTAATTGTTGAAATATAATACAGTATTCTAAATGTCATTTTGAATGGTTTACTTACAGTAATTCTTTAGTTGTCTATGTCTTTATGCAAATCTATTTTTAATCCAATTATTTACATTTTTTACATTGTTGATTTGTATCATGTGCTATGTAACTTTGTGTTGCCCTAAACTCATAGCCAAAAGTCAGCTGTACACATCCTCCTGCTACTTAAGGATTTCAGATTTTCAGTGTTTCTCACAATTAATAATTTATTCATTATCACTATTCCAGTAAACTTTTATTTAAAATTGTAAATATTACTTTATAAATGTACTTTTCAAGATTATTTTAAGTTCTTAAAGCACTAAAACCTTTTCCTAAGCAGAATCCTGTTACACAAATGATATGGCCAGTTTTCATTAATTTAACATAAAAAGCAAATGGGAAAAAGTATGCATATTGATATCCTTTAAGGAAAACAGATACTAATTTAAATCTCTGTGAAAATCACAATATACAGCATTTGTGTTATTTTTAAACAAGTGTGATGAATTTGACAATTTCAGGTGTACAGAGCCCTTCCGATATTTGTCATTGCCATTACACAGAATAATTTAACACCACTGCTGTTACTCCAGTATTTTTTTCTTATGTCACAGTGAAAGATACATTTAAAGCTCCAATTACAATTCCAAGCAGAGTGGTTGCAGTAGTTTATTTTGTGCAATTTTAATGCAGAAAGCACCACTTCTCAGCTACAGTATATGCCTCATTATAAAGCTGTCTTGTTTTATTTCTGTAGAAACATGAACATTACTGATTGTGTTATATGTGAAATGATGCCTGTGCAAACACGATTTACAAATTTACAGCTGTTGAATTTTAAATAAAAATGAATGGAATTTGATTTAATGTTCATGTTGTTTTCTTTAATGTTGTCTTTTATTATAAACAGTATAAGAAAACCCTTTCTTCAATTTCTGGCCAGCTTTATTGAAGAAATTTTAGTTTAATACACAAAAACAAATAGCTTAAGGAAAAGATACAGTTAGGTTCAATGTACATTGTGATGTGAGAAATGTTGTTTCTTATGACCTTAAATGTGCTTATTTAATGGTAGATTTATTTATACAGTTTAAGAGAAAACATATTCTGTCTGCATGCTTTCATATGTTTTAACTGTTATGTTATTACCTAATAGACAGCCAGAGTTTGCTTCATTTCTATGTATTAGAACAAAGCTCTGAAAAGATGTGACTTTGTACCAGTCTATCACAGGGGACTATGAATAATTACATACACATTTATTTATCCATTTTCTCAAAGTCACAGTAGGCCAGTACTTATTCCCACAGCCTTAAATAATAAGGTCAGATGCAAGCCTTGATTGCAGATTTCCAACAAGATAGCACTCAGATGTTAATTCATAAAGACACAATAAATAGCAGCTGCAGCCTGCAGTACCTTTGCACTTTTATCAGCTTTTACTAATATTATTTAGAGCACTTTACAGTGGAGTAAAAAGTGTTAATTACGTCAACATTTTTTTTCAGTAAATATATTTCCAATGAGGCTATTCAGATGAAATTCTCACCAGACATTGGTATTAACTCGAGAAATCCACAGACTTAAAGATTTCACAAAATTAAAGTCCATAAGTAAAGGTATGTGTAATAAAATGGAATGATACAGAGAAAAAGTATTGAACATGCTAATTTAATACTTATTGGAGATCCCTTTGTGTGTAATGACAGCTTCAAGATTCATCCTGTATGAAGAAACCAATTGCCTGCAGTGCTCAGGTGTGATTTTGACCCATTCTTCTAAAGCATATGTCTTTAAATCTTGAAGATTCCGGAGGACCCTCTTGTGAACCTTGATATTTAGTTCCTTCTACAAATGTTCTATTGGATTTAAGTCCGGTGATTCTCTGAAACTAATTGAGAGTTTCCTTTGCTGTATGTTTTGGATTGTTTTGCTGCTGGAAGGTCTACCCACTTCTCATCTTCATCACTTAATGATTCCTTGAGTTATTTTTTTATTTTCCATTGTTTATTTGATCTAAGCCTTGATTTCATGAAGAAATAAAATTGTGTGCATTTCAATAAAAACTGAAAAAACTGATGTGTTATAAACCTTTTAAATGGTAGTAAAAGTAATTCTAATAATGCAAAATAAAAATTAGTTTGAGAATGAACAAAGCAGTTTTTGAATACAGTTTGTTGGTGCCAAAAACAATTAATTCTCAGTAGTAATTTCCAAAGAATATTCCCAAAGTGGTGCACAGAACCAATTAATTTATTAAAGAAAGTTGAAAGCATAACATCATGAGGAAAATTAATTTAACAAAGAGAAAGAATTTATGAGAGCACCAAATGTTGATAAAGAGAGCAGTATCAGTACCTGTCCCTTCATCCATTTCTCAATCTGCTTAATCCTGCTTATGGACATAGTGTCCAAGAGTCTATCCCAGCAGCATTGGGCACAAGGCCGGAACCAACACTCACTCACACAGTCCCAGTTAGGTGTTAATTAAGCTAATCTGTTTGATTTACCAAAAACGTCAAAGAAGACACAGGCAAGCCCATTTAACCTCCACATACACAGTAATCCATCCATCCATTCATTTTCCAACCCGCTGAATCCGAACACAGGTTCACAGGGGTCTTCTGGAGCCAATCTCAGCCAGCACAGGGCACAAGGCAGGAACCAATCCCGGGCAGGGTGCCAACCCACCGCAGGACACACACAAACACACCCACACACCAAGCACACACTAGGGCCAATTTAGAATCGCCAATCCACCTAACCAGCATGTCTTTGGACTGTGGGAGGAAACCGGAGCACCCGGAGGAAACCCACGCAGACACGGGGAGAACATGCAAACTCCACGCAGGGAGGACCCGGGAAGCAAACCCAGTCCCCAGGTCTTCCAACTGCGAGGCAGCAGCGCTACCCACTGCGCCACCGTGCCGCCCCTACACAGTAATCAGGCCCAGAATTTCAGCATAGCCTCCCAGATGTGTGAGACAGCAAGTGCCAAGCATTGAACCACCATATCACCCCATTATGTGGCATTTATTATTTAATATTAATAAAAAAACATAAAATGAATAAAATATTTGTGCAGTATATTTTTTACTTGTATTTAGGTTGGAGAACAGTATGTGAGATGATAAAAAGATTGAGACTCAATCCTGTAAAGGACACACATTCATACTGGGCAGATTTAAAGTCAAAACTCAACCCAGCACACTAATATTTTGAATGTGGAAGGAAGAGCATATGATTTAGTCATTATAGAACCCATACATGCATTTGTGAGAATGTGCAAACTCCAAACTCAGTGTCTGAGACAGTATCCTAGTACCGTGAAGCAGTAACACTAACCACTGTACCACCATAGTGCCACAATTACTCCATATGAAATAAAACATTATATCAGAATAAAACCCTTTTCTTTAAGAAATTGTATGAGAGTAATATTTTTTTCTCTGGTAAGGTACTTCCTAAATATAGGTAGGAAGGTGCTTTCTTTAACATTTTTAAATGCATCAATTTTCTAATCTGTTTACATTGAATTTTGAAGACTAGTAGCCTGCACGGTTAGACATACACTGTAAAGTGTAAACCAACCCCAGCAGTCCATTGCAGGGGACACCCACACACCAGTCATGGTCATAAGAGTTCAAAGCAATCTTGGGTGATAGGCAGGAAATATCTGCACAATGCTCACGTACACTCACACTCCAACACTCTAAAAACAAAAATAATCCTTACATCTTTTTACTAAATACAGGCAATGATACCTGTATAAGAGATTGGTGCTCTTGTAATCTTTATTTGGTACTAATGTTTTTGAACCCTTACTAGGTAACCCACTCTCAACGTGTTGGGTGGGGAGGGCTGGTGATACAGAACGAGCTTCAAGCTATTAATCCCTTAATGTTTTTGTAAGAAACATTAATATTATTTCAATGTTACTTTCTTTGAATTATTTGTATGTAACTTTTGTAATGAAAAAGATGAGAATAGTGAAAACAATGACCCAAATGGCACCACAATGATGCAACAAAAGAAGTGATAAGACAATGAACAATAGAAACCAGAAATGACTGAAAATAGACAAAAAATTATATTGTTACTGCAAATCTATAATTCATAAAAACATAACAGAATCACTGTGGTTCAGTCTGCAGCAGGGCTCTGACAGAGAGGATAAATCATTGAATGAGGCACCAGTGCTACTGCATGCATGAGACATGAGATGATGAATGTGCACCCCCTTTGTAAATAATATAATCAAGAATTGGTCTTTTTTGTTTTGTGGTTTTAGTACCTAGAACAAGGTACCATTATTGATACAGTATCTACAGTACTTGAGAATGAAAGAAGTAATAATAATTAGATCTTACCTTTCAGTTTTGACTTCATTAATAAATTCAGCCATTGCCACACATGTCCTTGTTGCTCCTACCTAAACCTCCAAAATCTTTCTTACTATGAACATTCTTTACCACCTGTATGCCTAAACAACCACGCTTACTTAATTCAATGACAAACTATGAAACACCATTAGCACATAACATGTTCCAAAGTTTCTGGGATCTTGAAAAAGCTACGCATGTATAACCCAGTATAGCCAAACTTTATCCATGCCAACCACGTTTCCTTTTTTTGCTTCTAACCATCAAGTGGCTCAACTGCATGGACTTAAACCATATCAACCTCTGAAAATCATACTCTTGTGTGAAAGCTCTGTCATGTTCTAGTCCCTGCAGTCATTTTGTTTTATATATTGTTTTAAGTTAGATTTACCTTATTCCTTGTTTCACTTGGTCAGTTTAAACTTCAGCTGAACGAGGCAGATTCTTCAGTCATTGGCTACTCAAGGGGTGCCATTAGCTTCGACACAGTCATCCTGGGGTGCGTTTCCTGAAAGGTGCGAAACACTAGGTACTTCGATATCTCGTACTTAAGATCGTTCATTAACTAGCAAGTGTTTCCCGAATCTCTTCGTAAATAAAGTTGTCCTTAATTTTGTTTGTAAAGAAAACAGTGAGCCGACCCATTTGTAATTTTTAACGTTGTTCTTTATTTGGACTTTTGCCTGTGACTCCGCGTCAGAGAGACAGAAATCGCTCTAAGAAAATCACAACAAAACACACTGACAACATAGTAATACTAATAATAATAAAATTATAGGTCGATGTTGCAATATAAATATAAAATTAGAATGTAGATTATAAAGTAGCACAAAAGGGGCTCTGGGTAGCTTTGATGATTTAACTAATCAAAACTCACTATATAATCAGTCATTTGCTTTAGGGTGGAAAGGTAAATCACCTGTTAGTACTTGCAATGACAACAGCAGCTGTCCAGAGAAGTGTGCAAGTCATCCGGAGACGCCATTTGAAACAGCACTGTATAAGAAGCTAAATGGCAGGACTGTGTGCACCCCTCCGTGCAGAAACGAAACCCTTAATTCCGGGCATCCAACTCCAATCCTGGAGGGCCACAGTAGCTGCTGGTTTTCCTTTCTGCCACTTTCTTCATCAGGGACCAATTTCTGCTATTAATTGACTTCTGTTCCTTTCATTTTAATTGCTGTGGTTTTAAAGACTCTGCCCTCTGAGTTTATTTTTTTTCCCTAGTTGACAGACAAACAAAAATGAGATGTGAAGTGATAACAGATAACCAGTTAACTCCAACCTATTTCTCTCCAACCAGTTTTTTAATTAGAAGACAATTCTTGCTGTTAATTAAACCCGTTATTTACCTTCATGGCTTGCAGGTGCTCTCATTCTGCCACAGCAGATATTTCCACAAAAGTTGATTTTTGCTTTTTTTTTTCTAAGAGAACCATCAAAATGTTTCATGGACCTGAGGAGATCAGCATTACTGAGATCTTCACCTTTCTTTATTTTCAGATATTGCATGATGGACACAGGCTCACTGTTGGCTCACTTTCTGTCACATTATTGTTTGACTGCTAATTAAGGAAAAAAGAAACAATTAAATCTGCCTTTAAATAGCAAGTAAAATAAAAACAAGGCAAAGAAGTTAATTAGCAACAGAAACTGGCCACTGATTAAGAAAAGGGTTAGAATGAAAGCCTGCAGCCAGTGCGGCCCTCCAGGATCGGAGCGGGACATTCCTTAGATCATCTCAGTAATCAATAATTTAGATAGTGTGCAAGGGTGAAACAATAAACCTCCTTGGTCTGGTGCAGGACGAACTGGAAAGGGAAACATGCTGTATGCTGACAGCACTCTGTTTCTATTTGCAAGCCACCAGTAGTACTAGGGTGATGTAATGTGTTAGCCGTTATGAATGTAGTGAGAAGTCAAGCAAAATGACACCTTTTATTGGCTAACTATAAAGATTACAATATGCAAGCTTTCTAGGCAACTCCGGCCCCTTCTTCAGGCAAGATGTAAGCCACCCATGGATTCCTGCAGACCATTGGCGGTGCACATGGCCTCAACAAGGTTGAATCCAAATCTGAGCATCTGATTGCTGATATGTAGGTGACAAACCTCAGTTTGTAGATCAAGATCCTGCTACAGACTGAACAAGTCACTTCAACTGCATGTGCTACAACTGGAAAAGCAAAAGAAATACAACTTGTCGCCTTGTTAGCTGTAATAATAAACGCTAAAACTGGTGGCAGTTTTAAGTTTAAGCCGTACTTTATGTAGCGTTTAGAGGTAGCGTTTATGCTCTTTTCTTTATGTCACAATTCACAGTAGCTTTATTTATTTGCGTATTTGTTTATTTGTTAAATCAATTAATTTTGTTCGAAATGGTCCTCCATAGACATATATCAAAGTATATCTTTTAAAACATTGTATCTGTCTTTTAACCGTGCTAATAAGCTACTTAGCAGCAGTATGAAGCCACCCGAGCAAATACTCCGTGCAGCTTCACCCTCCTCGTCTTGATTGCACATTGCGCTCTCATTTTCTATGTTCGTGCATTTACATTACATTTTCATATTACGTTCTCATATTCTCTGCACAGTCTCATTAATCAGCCGGACAATGAAATTGTGTATTTTCGTGCAGATACACTCTGTTAGCCTTTTCAACTTGTTTTTAAGTCATTTTAAAAAAACATATATGGAGAGCAGTCCTCTTCTCGCCAGGGGCGCTGTGAGCTGCGCCGCCAGCTCTACGGACCGGAAGTGGTCCGCCATGCGCTGAGCGTCGAATAACACGAGACGCAGGCGCGCGCCAGCTACAGGGCATCATGGCGGCGGGGCCAATTTCTGAAAGGAATCAAGGTAATGACTTGCAAAAGAATGAATGAAACGTTAAGATTTCTACAAAGTAGTGAGGTTTGCTGACCTCGCGGGTGTTTGTTTAACCGAATACAAGCGTGAGATGTTCACTTTTTCTGTGTAAACTTTCTTTTTTTTTATTAGCCGTTGTACCGTTCGCTGCACGTATTCCTGCATGCAGAGAGGGGCTGTTAAATACATCAGAGCTGCAAAAAAGCGTATTATGTCGAATTTCTAAAAATGACTAAGTATTCTAAAATAAATGAAAACAAAGTATTAAGTTCACTCATGACTGAAAGCTAGAGGCGCGGTTTTCATCTTTGAGCTCCCCTCAGGCCGAACATTGTCAGACATTTCTGCAGTTAACTAAACTACCTGCTTCTCGATCAGAACATATATTTCAGAAATAATAATAAAAATGTCAAAATATTATCTATATTTTTTGTATTTCAAAGTCTTATCTGAATATGTTTATGGATGCTCATAATGTGCACATACTGCCTAATCGCGAGGTTTTCTTTTTATGTGTATTGCAAAAGTAACTTATGATGTTATGTAACCATAATTTATATTTATAGATGCCACAGTATATGTGGGTGGTCTTGATGAAAAGGTGTCCGAACCTTTACTTTGGGAGTTATTTCTTCAAGCTGGACCAGTTGTAAACACACACATGCCCAAAGACAGAGTGACGGGGCAACATCAAGGTAATATCTGACGGACTTTTATTTTCATTATGTTTGTTTTATTTTAATTTCTGTGCTAGACTTGAACTCGTTAAGTAGCATAGATAGTGAATAAGGAATATTACAAAGAAAGGAGTAGCAACATGTATTGAATGAAGGAACACCATTCATTCATTCTAGTTTCTGACAGTAGCTGATCATAAGAAGGCAAGGTTTTCTACAATAATGAACCATATTTAAAGAGAGAACAATAACCACATCCATTTATATAGCACAATTTTATACAAAAAGTATAGCTCCAAGTGATTTAAAAACTTAATAAAAAATTACAAAGAAAAAAATAATAAAAAAAATGGAAGAGGCCTTAATGGAATTAAGCATAAATTAAGATATTCTTTACTATAGGCAGATTTTAAGCCTTGAAAAGTTGTAATGGCTGAAGCCAGAGTACAATTTCATAACATATGCCAGGGATCTAATGTTGCGTTACATTTGAAGATGGAAGTCAGAACTTCCAAGTTTCTAGTTGGAGTTTTCAACTGTAATGCCCCTTAAGTTGGATTTCCAACTTGGGACTATCCTGTCAAGCCTGAGTTTGTCTGACTTTAGAGCATGACGTCAATTGAAAATGGCAACGCACACCAATAACTTTAGTGTAAGCTGTAGTATTACACTGTTTATTACCACTTCTGCCTATTTGTGTCTCATTAAATTAGTCGTACACACCATGCTGTAATATTTGGATGTACCAAATTCCGGCATAATGCATTGTTATCAACTGCTATCTAATCTGATGGAGCAAGCACAACAAAGGTTTTCCTGGACATGTTCATTTTTATTTTCTGAATGTTTTACTGAAATGCAGTAACACTAGTCAACTCGGGTGTGATGTCATTTGTGGCTCTGACATCTGGCTTCTGAGGTAAATGGGACATAGCATAACCATAGAGCCCAGGAATGTGCAGGTGAAAAAAATGAAGGTGACGGGATACTGTGGAAAATAAACCTAAAGTGATATCAAGGCTGAAAGACTCTAACCTTGTTCATTCTACAGAATATGAAAGTGGCAGAGTTGTTCATCATTGGTATGATGGACTAACACTGTACATTTAATACATCAGTTCTCATCGATAGTTGTAGCATCAATATCCTTCCCAACATCAAAGTTGGCTGCAGATTACTTAGGCTAGGTAATAGTTGTCTCAAGAAATCACATGTCATTAAGAAGATAACATTTATTTATATAGTGACTTCTAATACAAAGAATAACTCAAAGTGCTTTACAAATGGTAATAAGTGGAAAAAAAAGCAATAAGCAAATAAATTAATTGTTCTAAGGGTTACATGGTCAGTTGGGAGAGGAAACAAATTCTAGTGGGGGGAAAAGTTAGGGGCTTTGCGACCAAAATCATGCCTATCCCTCTGGGCATTCTATTATATATCTAAGATGCATATAAATAAATAATAATAAAACAATGAGTCAGACAGTGCAAATGTCACCAAAATCAGGACCTCACTGTGATTGTCCTCAAGGAATTTCATCCAGATTGATGGAAATTGAGAAGAGGAAAACAAAAGACAAGCCATATGAATAGGTATAAATTTTACAAAATCCATATTAAAGGAAGTGAGTTTTAATAAGTGATTTAAACAGTTTTACCATGCTGGCCTGTAGGTACATTATTCCATATATTTGAACCACAGAAATTATAAGCAGCCTCACCACTTTTTATTTTTTATTCACAAAATAGCAAGTAAAGCAGAATTGGAGAATCTAAGATGACAAATTTATTAATATGGCCTTTCCTCTATAAGGAGGTGGTTGGCTTCTCCAGACCCTTTCATGTCTGTCACATGTGCTCGGGGTGAACCAGCTCTCATCTGTGAAAAGCACAGGGCACCAGTGGTGGACCTACCAATTCTGGTATTCTATGGCAAATGCCAATCAAGCTCCACGGTGCCGGGCAGTGAGCACATGTTCCACTAGAGGACTTCGGGCCCTCAGGCCACCCTCATAAAGTCTGTTTCTGACCTGCTGGAGGTCATTTTGTAGGGTGCTTGCAGTGCTCATCCTATTTCTCCTTTCCCAAAGGAGCAGGTACTGGTCCTGCTGATGGGTGAAGGACCTTCTAAGGCTTTGTCCAGCTGTACTAGAGTAACTGCCTGTCTCCTGGAATCTCCTCCATGTCCTCGAGACTGTTCTGGGAGATGCAACAAACCTTCTGGCAATGGCACATATTGATGTGCCATCCTGAAGACGTTGGACTACCTGTGCAACCTCTGTAGGGTTCAGGTATCGCCTCATACTACCAGTAGTGACACTGACTGTAGCCAAATGCAAAACTAGTGAAAAAACAGTAAGAAAAGACGAGGAGGGAAAATGTCAGTGGCCTCCACCTGTTAAACCATTCCTGTTTTGGGGGTCATCTCATTGTTGCCCCTCTAGTGCACCTGCTGTTAATTTCATTAACACTAAAGCAGCTGAAACTGATTAATAACCCCCTCTGCTACTTAACTGAGCAGATCAATATCCCAGAAATTTCATTGACTTGATGCTATACTCTGATTAAAATGTGCTCCTTTAATATTTTTGAGCAGTATATTTAAGGAATATGTCTTTATTCACTTCATAGTGTAATGAAAGAACAGAAACAAGGGGAACTGTTTGCGACTTGCCTATTTTTCAGTTTTCACTAGATATTTTTGTAGATTATGATGTTCACTCATAATTATATTAGCAAATTTTTTATATGTAGTTATTGTATTTTTTTTTTCTTAGAGCCTTTTTATGACATTTGTACAGTTACCAACTCTAACTTTCTGCTTTTACCTGTGTAAATGCAATGACACACAATTGCGTTTACCAAATTATTTACAAAATGTTCAAGTTTTTTTAACTTTCAAGTTAGTGTTCAATAGATTAAATTGCCATTTCATAATGAAAGTGGTTTTCATAGTTAAGTTTTCAAATTTTTTAGGTTATGGATTTGTGGAGTTCCTGAGTGAAGAAGATGCTGATTATGCCATCAAAATCATGAATATGATCAAGCTTTATGGAAAACCAATACGTGTCAATAAGGCGTCTGCACACAACAAAAATCTGGATGTGGGTGCCAATATCTTTATTGGTAATTTGGACCCTGAAATCGATGAAAAGCTGCTTTATGACACATTCAGTGCTTTTGGGGTTATCTTACAAACTCCAAAGATTATGAGGGACCCTGACACAGGCAATTCCAAAGGTTATGCTTTTATCAATTTTGCCAGTTTTGATGCTTCTGATGCCGCCATTGAGGCAATGAATGGGCAGTACCTGTGTAACAGGCCTATTACAGTATCCTACGCTTTTAAAAAGGACTCGAAGGGTGAGCGCCATGGCTCTGCAGCTGAGAGGCTCCTAGCTGCTCAGAACCCTCTATCCCAGGCAGATCGACCTCATCAGCTGTTTGCCGATGCTCCTCCACCACCTTCAGCACCTATGGCCGTTGTGACATCATTGGGACCTGGGGTGCCCCCACCAGGTAGGTACTTAAAGTGTTTATGTAGTGTGTTCATAATTCACAAGCACTGCATGCATATAAAGGCTTATTTTTGTAGATTTGATATTGTTTGTTATTCTGTAAATATTCTGTCTATATCATGTTGCCAGTTCTTTGAACAGGCAAACAGTAGTAATCTGTGATATTTCAAATATTTACCCTTTTTCAAAGCCATACCTTACTAGTGTAATAGGGCATTTGAATAATGCATACTGTTATTTGTAAACATTTTGGGTTAACTGTAGTATGCATTTAGCATGTGATGAATCCCACGTTAGTAGTTCTTTGCTTTAAATCTAAATTCTTTCTTGGTCTGATCACTCAAACTTAGTCTCATAACTTTAACTATCGTAAAATTTGGGCAACAGTGGAAGTAAAAGATAAAGAGTTCACTGAAATGTGGTGCTGGGCTGAGACAAAAGTGGGTTGCATTGATTACAGAACATTATACTCTGTTTTTACTCCATGGCCAATGAATGTTTTCACTTTCATGACTCTTAAATTCGACCAGCTCAAATTGGCCTAAGGGCTCATTTATACTTCATGCTGAGAACGCGTACGCGCCCGCATCATGGCTGCCACACGCTCTGAGTGTTCATTTGATGCGTCCTCTGAACAGGTCCTCAGAAATTAACGCGACGCGTGCGTGAGTTGCAGTACCAGCAAAAAGTCGGGGGGCGCAGTGTGCTTAAAGTTGGAATGTGAAGTCAGAGTCTCTGTTTACTATCTACATGTGACAGAAAGCCGCTTTGCGGAACCTACGAGATCGGTGTGCGCGCTTTGATATTTGATAAATGGTTCGATGTGGTGAAACAAAATGCCGACATACAGATGTATTCATGGTGCTTTTATATTCAAGCGTCGCATATTCCTGATTGTAATGACACGATACGTTTTAATATTCTCACATACTGTCTTCTGTGCCATCTTTTTTTTCTAGGGCTTCCTCTGCTCCTGACAGCAGCGAATCGCCAGCAATATATCGCCACACTGAGCACATTAAATTTATGATATTTCAACTCTCTGCACATTTAGAATCCTTAGATTTATACTTGATATCACTTTCATGATGAAAAGCATTAAAGTATGTATATTACATTTTACAGAGAAATCGGTTATTTCATTTAAATAATGAATACTGTTAATAATTGCACACATGGGGTGACACAATGGCGAAGCGTTAGTGCTGCTGTCTTGCAGGGAGTCCCGTCGCTGATATTCCCTGCCTGGAGTTTACACATTTTTCTGCTGGGTTTCCTCAGTGTTCTCCAGTTTCCTTCCAAAGATATGCAGATTTGGGGATTTGGTGCCGCTAAAATGACGCTAGTGTATGTGTGTGCTTGTATTCACCTTGCGATGAGCCGAGGCATCATCCAGGGATTTTCTCACTCGTGCCCAATGCTTGCTGGAATGGACACATCTCTGGATTTAATCAATAAACATCCTTTTCAGAGATATTGGGTGTCATCGGAATTTAATGGGTGTTCTAGGCAATTCACAACACAGAGAAGCCGAACATGTTCTCACCGTGATATCTCGCACTGCCACCTGGCGGATTCCTCCAGATTTACGTAAAGTACGCGCGCAAGTATAAACACTTCAACACTTGCGTAGCAGGAGCGTCTGCTGCAGCATGCGTCGCGGCACAGTTAAACAGTTGATCAAACACTTAAGTTTGATCAGCAGGTCATGTGTGTAGAGTCAAAACATTAATGCAAAAAATGTGTTGAATGGTTGCTTCCCTTGTAAGAGTGATCTGTTTCCAAAGTCAGCTGTCTGGAATTTGGTTTGGATATGAAAAATCAGATATTGAACAAACTAATGTAAACTACAAAGTTTGCAAAAGAACTATTACAGCTAAATTGGATGTGCTGTCACTTTTATTTCAGCACTTAAAACAGAAACATTAGAACAGTACCAGTGCAAGAAAGCACGGGACAGATGTAAATCCTCCACTGGGCAAAGGTGAAGTCCCCAACTGACAACTTCACCCAGGTTCAGCATGGTCTGCACAAGGCACAATCCTTACTTATATATTCTGTTAGACAGTATGATTATGTTAAGAGGGGAAAGAATGGGGAAAGAATAAGCCACAGCTGTCCATGTTATCTTCTTACCCTTCAATGATGGCTAGGCTATGGTGGGGGAGAAGAACTGGCAGACTGTCTGAATCGAATGGATCAGGTTGCAGTTGAAGGAAGTGAGTCCTGTGTAGACGGGTCACTCCAGAGACCTATAGTCTTAGCCAGACTGTGGCTTACGAAACCTAGGCAGTTGTCTAGCATCCCGGGTGAGGGCTACACTAGCTGCATTCAAAGTTTCAGCAGTTGTGCACCACATGTGAGCAGAATGATAAAAGTTGTTATGTTTAGGTGGGAGGTGTTTGATTAGTTCACGCTTATAGAGTGAGCTTTTGTGGGTAGCTAATCTGTTCATTATGGGTTGGCAGGTGAACTGCAGCTTTCAACTCTTAACACCTGATTAACACTTGGTGGCACATGCTTACCTATCCCAGAGAAGACAGTGAAATAAAATATAAAGCACACACACTTAGGGAGCTGGGACTGGATTAATAATATGTATCTGCAGTTGCTATCTATTAAATTATTTTGTTAGGTAATTCACATGAGGGATTTGTCTGCACCCCTGAATACTTCACAAGAAAAGCAGAGTCTCACTTTGCACAAAAGAGAACTGATCTGAAAATTATTTTACTAAAATAATCAATTGGAAAATTCCATGAGGGAGGATTTGTCACATGTGAGAAACAAAACGGGGCCAAGACTGCTTACACTTGTTTCTCATTAAAAAATTTTAATAAATAATAAAAAAAAATGTTACTGTACTGTCATAAATGTAAAGTCTGTTGCATTTTCCTTAGTAGCTGGCTTTTTGCGTTCACTGTTTGACGAGTCTTAATGTCATTGTTTGCTTCAAGAGAAAGGCATTTATGAAGTCACATACAACATTTTTAGAGCAGCACCAGCACCCACACAAGCTACCTTGGCAAAAAAAATGTAAATAGGCTCAATTATTTTATAGTGGAAGGTTTTAGTATTGGTCAATGAATTTGTCAAAATATTAGCTTAGTTTTCACATACCAAATTCAGTGTAGCTGCAGTAACTTAGGAAGCACAAGTCAGCATTAGAAATAATCAAGATTAAAGGGCAGGAATGGCATTTTCGTATATGTGCCCCTTTTGAGCCTTGCATTTGAAGGTGAGACCTGCCACTCGCCCAGCTTTTCAAAGTTCATTTGTGGGGGGTGAGGGTGTTCAACCCAATGTAATAATAAATGGGATGGGTGTTAGCTGGGGGGATTTCAGCATTGCAACTATTAAGAATGATAGGATCATCACGGATCACCTTATTTATCTTGCCATATGCACATACTACATTTTTTTCACTAGTATTTCCTTCTCTGTAACCAAACAATAAATACCACTTCAAATTAATGCTTAAGAATATAAACTTGGTGAATACCAAGTTTATTCAGTATATTTTCATTTACATCAGGTTTTTCCAGAAAATCACTTTGTGAGGTTTGTGACCTTTGCTGTTGAAAGATTTATACTTGCGTTATTATATGGAGAAAATATTAACTGTATAATAATGCTTATTAAAGGGTAATATTTACTAAATGGTAATATTTCAGTAAAATTAATTCAAAATTCAAATATCACTAACTAAAGGTGCTTTAATGGTCTAAATTTGTATTTTTTTTTTTTTTTTTAAATTAACATTTGTTCCAATTTCTGTAAAATCAGTCTTGTGTTACATAGGCTTTCACTTCCCATCATCTTTTATTTAAGGAAAATTCATGTAAGAAAGTAGTGAAGCTGTGTTTTTTTTTTTTTTTTTTTTTAAACCAAAACAAAGTCAAAGCAGTTATTCTATGAAAAGCTGTGATTGCAGTATGTACTCTATAGGGGACATCAAGCTTTTCACAAATAAGGAAAACTAAGATGTGTGTTGTGTTTTCAGTTTATGTTCCCATTTTTATGTGTAATGGAAACTGTAAACATTACCATCCATACATCCATCCATCCATTATCTAATCTGCTATATCCCAACACAGGGCGCAAAGCAGGAACAAATCCCGGGCAGGGTGCCAGCCTACCGCAGGGCACACACTAGGAACACTATGATCGCTAATGCACCTAACCTTTGTCTTTGGACTGCGGGAGGAAACCCGTGCAGACATGGGGAGAACATGCAAACTCCTTGCAGGGAGGACCCAGGAAGCAAACCCAGGTCTCCTACCTGCGGGGCAGCAGCGATACCACTGCGCCACCGTGCCGCCCTGTGAACGTTACACACAGACTTACTATTTTTCAGTGATTTCTTCTTTTAATACAGGTTTTTGTCTTCACTAGTTGCTCAGACCACCCATATACTTTACAATAAAAGTTGTTTCAGATGTCAAATGAACAGTGTTGCAGATTTGCTGCTTACCCAACTTCCTGATTTATATATAATCTCTGTTTATACAGGTAGAGTGTCCTTAATCCAAAATACTCCAAAATCTGAAACTTTTTGAGCTGAGACAAGACGCCATCAATTTTTATTTTATTTTTTTAATCTGCTGAGCAGATGTGAATAACTTTAGTGCAGATTTTAAACAGATTGATTTATTCATTCATGAGCCAGGAGAATGGGCTGTCCTCCAGGAAACTGCAAGAAGCTAGGAAACACAATCGATGACCTGGGTTGGGGTCCCCCATGAAGCAGCCAGTCCCACTAAGCACTATTACTTGATGAACAATTGGGGGGGGGGTGTTTAGGAGTTAACTGAGTTGCAGTTTCAGTATGCTGCTCAGGGATTTTGGGAGTGAAGCGCTAACACCTGCACTATACATTAATATAATGCCATTGCTTACAGTTAACAAAAGCGGCTTTATCCTTGCTAGGTGCCCTTATTGTAATATGATTGAACTAGAGTGGTCTGATTACATTAGGAAAACCAGACACTGCTGCGAGTTGCCTTTTTTTATGTTGGCAGAAACATGTTATGGTTTATACATGTTCAACAACACCATATGAAAACTGGATGTCGGTTGATTAACGGCTTCTAGCACAGCAAGCAAAGTGATGGAGTGACGATTGACTTAAATATTCCTGACCTGTCGACTAGTTCACTAAGAAGTGACAACAGGTAACAACTATATAAAATGAAACGAAAAAGGTCTCAAGTGCAAATAGGCAGAAATTGTCCATTGTAAAGGGGAACTAAAATATGGTCTGTACTTCATATTCATCACTTTTGATGAGTGTTATTTTTGTCATGGCTCAGTGATATATGAGTGAGTCATCATTTAGCTGGTTTGGCTGCATTTCCCTACCTGATCAAGGGTATCACCAAGGTATCTCATTATGTTTATGCAAAAATTCCAAACTCTTAAAATATCCGAAATCTGAAATACTTCTATTCCAAATCATTTCGATTAGGGATATTCAGTCTGTATAGAAACAATACACCATTTTCATAACAAATCAAACTAAGTTTGCGGTGCTGGGCATATAGCATATGGATATCTTTTTATATGTCTAAATTTTCATTTATAGAATTATTGTAAATTCCTATATTTGTATCTTATTTTCATATTTCCTACTATAGGAGGTAGCACTGTTTATATTTAATCTCTTATCATAATATGAAGTAAAAAAAGCCAAAAAAATATACTTTATATAGTTTTCCATCTTTTTTTTCTTTTATACTATAACGTCTGAATGAAATGTCTCTGTATATTATGTTTTCTAAGCTTGTCTTTTTTTTATTATTATTATTATTTCTGTAAACCATTTCAGGAATTCCCCCACCAGGCACGTTTCCTCCTCCAGTGCCTCCTCCTGGCTCTTTACCTCCAGGGCTGCCTCCAGGGATACCACCTCCTCCAGTGCCACCAACATCTGCCGCTCCTGTACCACCTGCAGGAGCCACTCCAGGGTCAGGCCCTCCACCTGGACCACCACCATTTCCACCTGGAGCAATACCTCCTCCGGGTTAGTTTGCTTCTAGCCTGTTAAAATGCAAAATGTTTTTTTTTTTTTTTTTTTTTTTTAATTTGAGTAGATGTTCTTTATTTTGTTCCTTAATACAAAATGCTTTTGAGTTAATTTTTTGCATGAGTTTGGAAGAGTGGGCAAAAATCACACGTTTGCAAAGGGACCTGTACTTTCAAAGAATATGAGAAGTCAGGATAGCTGATTGGAAGATTTTGAAAAATTCTCTGTTTATTCCTAGGAATGCCTCAGATGCCCATTCCACCTCCTGCTCCTCCTGGTTTAGTTCCACCTCCTCCTGGTCCTCCAGGCGCTGCCGTTCAAGTACCTCCTCGTCCTCCTCCTCCACCAGGCATGCCTCCCCCACCCCCTATGGGCATGCCTCCACGTGCACCATTTGGTCCTCCTATGGGTAAGTTGGCATTGTACTTATGCCAGAGCAAAAATAGAACAGTTGGAGCTGGCGGAAAGAAAAAATTTTAATCTGTATTTGGTGGAAAATCACTTGTATGTGTGTGCTGTGCTTCCCCTGACATATCAGGTAGATTTGAAGCTGTTCTCTCTTAATCATAGACCTTTCCTAAAAACCTGTTACAGCTGTCAGTCTTTATTTTACATTGACTCTTTCAGAAAACACACCAAATAATGTATACTAATTATATCTGAATGTGAAGCATTCTGCAGGTTTTTCTGGTCATTATTATTTCAGCTAATCACTTGAGTTATGCCTGTATCACATTACACAACTTTGCCATACTTTTTGTTTTTCTGTAGCCTTCATTTACATATTCTCAGCATGTCAGATGATAAAATGAAGTTGGGGTGATTTTCTCTTTAGTCACAAGGGCTGGATATATGCACATGAGAAGTGACAACCAATGAATGCCCATCTGGAAGTATAATGCATAGAATACAGAGATGAGGAATAAGGAACACAAGTGTTTTGAACCTCACAAATAAAAGAGAAGCTTGTCTGTCTGATGTTCCGTGGTTTACGTACTAAAACAGAACTGAAAAAAGAAAAAAAGGTCAGAAGCTGTGGCTGAATGAGCCACAGGTGTTAACCCTTCGTGCCAGCTTTGTGAGGCAACACTGGAGCTGTGGATGTCACAAACAGAAGAGACGTCTATATGATGTCTCGTGTTTTACATACCATAACAGGATAAAAAGCTGAGATTGCTGCTGAACTCACCATAGCCTTTAATTGCATGGTGCCAGCTCCTTCAGACAGCAAGTTATTGGCTGTCTGAAAAGGGGCAAGCTTGCAGCTGTGCTGGAAGAACAGCCTTTGATTTGATTGGTAAATGTGACATGAACTGTCATTACCAGTCGTGTAAATATGTGATGTGCAGCAATGAAATCCGTGACTTTGTTGGCCAATCTGACATACCCCACAGCAAACGTCGCATAATGTGACATTGACTTTAGACTTACTTCCCCAGTGTGCATCTCTGGAAGCCTAATGTCACAGGAATTCATTTGTATTTCTGTCAGTATTTAACCTTTTCTGTTTAATTTGGAGAAAAGGATGCCTGTAAGTTTATTGGATAAAAATAGATGAGGCTACCTTTTTGAAAATCTTGAGCCCTTTGACAGGAATGTAGGAGTGAATGCATCTCCATACTTGTTGTTTTAACTTCTTTCTATCATGTAGTCCTGAAGACATTTTAGGAAATCATTGAGCATTTCTTAACATAACAGAATTCAACTAGTTTACTTTTATTTTTAGGATCTGAATAAAATATTTGAATATGAATGGGGCAATTACAGAAATCACAGTGCTAAAAACAGAGATGGTCACTAGCTAATCAAATACCCATGTATTTAAAGTTAAAATCTGAAACACTGGAAACAATCTTTTTTTCTCTGCACACAAACATTTATTTACAGATGCTTTCCTCCATTAGCTGACATTTTTAAAAGGGAGTACTAAAAACATCAGTCTTGGACAGTTTTGTTCTGAAAATCATGTGAAATTGGTGGTTTTCTCACTACTCAAAGCGCTCTCCATACAGGGAGGACCTGGGAAGTGAACCCACAATCTCCATACTGCAAAGCAGCAGCACTGCCACTGTGCCACCTGTGAGGATTAAACAAACTCTTATTAGTTATTTTTTTCAGTTATAGTTGATGATAATCTCTGTAAAGAAGTGCTCTGTCAATCGCCTGTTGTCTCTGTACTGTGTATATTGCAAATTCTTATTTTTACGTAATAGTTAGCATTCGTGATATCAAAGTTAAAGTTTGTAGTGGGGAATGATCAGTAGATATCCTCATACTGTATCTGAATTGACCAACTGAAATACTTTTTGATATTTTAGTTACATTTTTATGGAAATTATTTTGTAAACCAAATAATCTAGCTCCCAGTTTTTATGAATTTTTTGTATATCTTCTGCATGAAGCTTATTTTTGACAATGATTCACAGTGAACATTAACTTGTTATCCATTAGTCACTTTTTCCCTTTAATGAAGAATGTTATTTAGCAATGTGCATTTTTTACATGTGCTTTAAAAAGTATATGTTTAACTGCTTTTTTTTTTTTCCCCTCTCTCTTTCTCACAGGTCCTCCAGGACCATTACCACCTCCTGGCATGAGGGGCCCACCACCACCTATGCCACCACCTGGGTTTGCCGGAGGTCCCCCTCGACCTCCACCCTTTGGTTTTCAGAGGGCTCCTCCAATGCCACCAAGACCAAACAGTCGACCACCTGCCCCCCCTCCTCCTCCACCTCCTCCTCCAAGAGTACCTATGCGGGGTCCGCCTCCACCTCCACAGTAAAATGTCTAAGCTACATTCTTGGACTATCCATGTGTAGAATTCTGAGAACATTTACCTCTTATTTTGTAATTTTTACTTTTTATTTGTGGAACTGTGACTCGGCAATATTGTGTATTTGTATTTTTAAATACAAAAGCAGCATTTCTTGTACAGAAAAAGGACTTAATTGAATAAATTTTTACTTAAATGTGTGTTAATTATCATTGTGATGTTTTTACTCTTTGATGATTTCCAATGCAGTGCCTGATAACATCTGTGCTTGCATGCCTCTTAGACCTCCATGTATTATCATAGCTGGTGCTAAGCCAAATTCCCTATTTATCTACACAACTTGTTGAAAAGCTCCATGCTGCATTCATTCTTTATTTTTTGCTGGTAATATTTATAACCTCAAAGGTATACCAATATAGGGTTTAAATTTATATATTAAATGTTTGTTTTAGAAAAGCCTCATTTAAGTTGTAATGCATTCTTCATACTGCTTAAAAATAATAAAGCAGCCAGGTAGTTTCTAATATTTATAAATGGTCATAACACAAGTGTTCAATCCCTGTTACAACTGACATTTTTAAATGTGTTGATCAGGAAATCATGTAATGCATTATGCTAAAGGCTGGCTGTACATTTTAAAATTAAATTTGCTCAAAATCAGTTTGAAAAAAATATCTGTTACGTACAGTGCATAAAAGTCAAAATCAATTGTAGACCGTGGAATAGAACTGCAGGAATGGACTTTTAGTCATATTTGTAAAAACAAGGCTTAATGGCTGGTATTTTACAATGACAACCTTTTTTTTTTTTTTTTTTACTTTGTGTTCATTTTGTTATTGAGATAAAAAAAAGCAGCTACTTCTGTATTGTAAGTAACACTATCGGGTAGTATTCAACTTAGCAGGCAGATGTGCAGAGTGATTCCCTAACAATATTAGGCAGTAATAAAAACACTTGTAAACATGGTGAAATGAATATTTTTCCAATTTGTATTTTTTGTTTTGAAACTTGAATGAAGAAATACTTGCTTTAGATATTTAATTTCTATTTGCTCAGATTTTATAGTTTTTGTTACCAAATAAAAGTGTTTTTGATAAGGATTCTGAAAGGTACTAGCACATTTTCTTTTGCTATTTCTTAATTTAGAACTGTTAATCTATGCAGTGAGAGGGTGATAATTGGAACACTTCACATTTAACACATTTTAATTCATTATGGGTTCAAGATGTAGAGGTTACTCATCTCTTTCTGGGCACCTTTAGTGAACGAAAGAGCACATTTTTTACATTACATTCTTTATGCAGCCTTTTACTATTTCTCTTTATCTGGAACGTGAAGCATGCGACATATATATATAATATAGCTGGTTGTCTTTAAGAGATTATAATAATATTTGATCTATTGCCAACTTACAACTGTGTATCTGGAGATTTATGCCATATGATATTTTCAAAATAATAAGGAGCAGAAGTCCATTTGGTCTCATCATGCAGTGCTTCAGCATTCCATAAAACCTGAGACCAGTTAGTTCAAGAAAGATTTGGAGGTATTCCTGTAAAATATTTGGTTCACATTTTGTTTTTATGTCTGTCTTGGAACCCCCTCCTCTTATACTGAAGAACTTGGACCTAAGTTTGATCACAAAATGTTGTCAAGAGATGGCACAAGCTACCTGTATGTACCCTTTGGGCTCTTGGGTTTGTTGAGCCAAGACATTTTGTTAGGTTGGTTAGCAGTGCTAAAGTGGCTAGGTATGACTGGGGTGTGCAGCTGGGTTCCTGGTAGGCAGTGTTTGTGTACTTAACTGAGAAGGAAGATATATCCCCAGCAACTTCATATTTGTTCCCTTTGCTTCTTTTAATATGGTGTGCTTTTTCTTCACCTCTCTCTGTCTCTTGCCAACAATTAGCCCATTTCTTTCAGCTTCTTTGAGATTTGTCTGTATGTTTCCTCTTTTATGGAAAGAAGCGTCCAGTTGTGTTGCATAATAGGCATGACAAAAAATTTTGTTGTATTGAATTTTGCTATTCTGCCAATATGAAATGTGACTGGGCATCATGTATTGTATGATATTAGCTCATGACTGAAATGAATCACAGAGACAAGAAGGGGGTTTAAAAGTACAATTAAATGATTAGAACTGAGGTAAACACGGCAAACTGAGAGCACATTAGAAGAACTCTTACTATCTGTGTAAATGATGTAAAGGTGAAAGTTGTTGGTGCACAGCATAAGACATCACTGCATGTGAAGTGGACTGGGACTGCAAACATCCCAAACCTCTAATTTAATGAGTCGTATTCTTAAACAAGTATGGGGAAATCACAAAATGTTATCTACAAGCTTGTTTTCAAATTGTGCTTTGGATGTCCCAAAATAATTCAAACTTATCAATGTATTGGAATAGTTCTCTTGACGCACTTGAAACACTAACGGGAGCAGCAGTTGCAGTTCATTCAGCTGTCATGAGCCGCAGATGTGAGAATGGGGGCTTGAGACGTCAATACACTTTCCACTGATACTGATTTAGAATTAGGGATTTATTACCGTAAGAAGGAATTACCGGTATATGGCAGTGGGTCTTACATTCTTCTCAACAGCAGCCCTCTTGCATGGTAGAGAGAGAAATCAGCCAAAATCCCAGAGCTTGATTTTCAGGTCAACCAATCCATCTGTACCCAGTTAGTGTTTTAAGTGCAGGTGATATTGTCACAGCTTAGGGGTTTGAGGTTCATGCAGAGGGTTTGATTTATGAAAGTCTAATAATAAGTAACACTAAACTTGGTGTATTTCTTTAATGAAAATTTCATATTGTGAAGTCTGGATCATAGTATGAATTACATCATGGGCAAAGTGTATACTGTCATCTACTTGGCCTTCAAAAAGTGCGTGAACCGTAGTGCATAAAATGCCATTTAGAAAAAAAAAAAAAGTGATGCCCACAGCAAAAATGGATCAACTGTAAGTTTGTCATTGTCATGAGGACACAGGCCAAATCGGTTGTGATAGCATCACTAAAGCTTCGTTGTGGGTGTTCACAGTAGCAAGTCCCACTGCTGATCAGGACCCAAGTGAACTTCAGAATTACACAAGTACAAACCTTAAGAAAAAAGGTATTGCAAATAAAACAGGCAGCAGACTTTGTTGGTTTCTGTCTTCTTCCTAGTTATAGTGGAAAAGCAACATAATAATGACATTGCTATAAACGTGTTCCCCTAGAGCTTTGGTAAGTAATTCTAAATTATTTTCTTTTCTAACCTGGAAATTAAACACATCCCAAAAAGAAAGATATAATTATTTTTCCACTTTATCTTGACTTTATTTTGTTTTATTTATTTATATAGCCTGTGTGCCAGAAACTAATTAAAGGAGCAGATATATTTCATGTTTCGTACAATTTTGTTTTCCAGAAATTAGAAAAATATCAAAGGATCTTAATGCAAGGTATGAGTGCCACAGATTATCCCCAACAGCCTTTCACTTAATACAACTGAACACCAGTAAAACCAAGGAGCTGGTGGTGGATTTTAGGAGGCCCAGGCCCCTCCTGCACCCCGTGATCATCAGAGGTGACTGTATGCAGAGGGTGCAGACCTATAAATACCTGGGAGTGCAGCTGGATGATAAACTGGACTGGACTGCCAATACTGATGCTCTGTGTAAGAGAGGACAGAGCCGACTATACTTCCTTAGAAGGCTGGCGTCCTTCAACATCTGCAATAAGATGCTACAGATGTTCTATCAGATGGTTGTGGTGAGCGCCCTCTTCTGCGCGGTGGTGTGCTGGGGAGGCAGCATAATGAACAGGGACGCCTCACGCCTGGACAAACTGGTGAGGACTGAAAATAGCTGAAAAATCAAGGAGTGTGATAGGGGGCTTCAAAAGGTCATGATTAAGAGTGTTCTGTTTTCACTTATGAGAGTGGGGTTTGACTGTTTTAGTAAAAGTACATGTGTGTGGTACGTTGTGAGTATACCAGTCATGTGAGTTATGATATGCAAGTAACATTTTGTTGTGGAAATTTTCAGTATTGTTTTCTGTTGCCCAGCATTGGTCACCATAGATGTCTATTCTGGCACAAACTGTTATCTCCAAAGTGCATGACAATGTAATATTAGAATTTTTTTCTCAGCCATCACTGCAAACTGCATTGGGTATGGTAGTATATTAAAACCAATACCATTTTTTTCTGTGGAGTATTCCTTTAACGTAGGTCACACCCTCAACAAATCCATAATTTATTTTGAGGGATACGTTTTCATTTCCATACTGAAAAGGAACTCAAAATTTTGTCGAGTTCTTGTAAAACAGCTAAAGCATCTGTTCCTGTGCACAGGCCATGCAGGGACAAGACTATGCAAGACAAATTGTTTCTCTCCCTTAGTGATAACTAGAAATATGTTCAGTGACAAACTGCACAAAGCAGGAGTGCAATTCTAATCCTTTACATGTGTGTTACATCCATTATAAAGTCTGACTTTCATATATATATATATATATATATATATATATATATATAAAAACACAATTAAATGTCCTCCATGGGATTTCACTTCAACCATCATTTCATTGTTCTCGAGGTGTCCTTACAATGTGTACTGTGATGGTGCTGCGCGCCGTAATTAAAAACATGTCCACGTTTGTGGCTCGAGAGCACATGTATAGTAAAAGCTTTTATCAGATGAAGTGTTAATTTATACATTGCAGAGTGAGCTTGTCTGCCAGTCCCTGTTGGGATATTCTGTATTTTTAAAACCAGGCCAGTTCACATTCTTATTGGAATTGCCAAAGCACAGTTAAGGTGTTCAAGTTTCTTACTGTAACAAAGGTTTATTTGTTCTGCAGGTTTTGGCTCCAGTGTTGTGTTTTCCAAAATTTTGATGGTCTTGAGTTCTTCAGTTTTTTTGTGAGCTTTGAAAATTTTTAGAACTTTGTAATTTTCTTTGTACGGTTGATTCAATTGTAAATACTGCTGCTGTCAAGTGGTGTCTATATATGAGGGCAAATCAAAAAGTAAAGGCAATTTGAAAACTATATGGTAACCTCAGGAGATAGAAGCTGATGCACTGCAATACATTTACAATGGCTTATGGGTAGTCTGAACATACACAGCTCAGCCTTCTTCCATCAGTCTGGTTGAAGCCAACGTCAAATGAACATGGACACTCTGGTGTGGCCCTGGACCTCTATTGAGCAACGCGCCATAGTGAGATTTCTTTAGGCAGACAGAGTTAATCCTGCAGGAATTAACCTGAAGGATTTTGGCTCAGTACAGAAGTGAAAACTGTATGACTCCATGAACAGTTTATGAATGAGCAGACAGGTTTAAAGTGAGAAGAAGAAGTGTAACCGATGAAACTCGATCTGGTCGATCATCAACATCGCTCAGACAAGCCCCTCATCAACATGGTGAATGTCTTCATCAGAGAAGACCAACCAATTACATTGCCCACTTTTGCTGCACATTTGGATATCAGCTATGGATCTGCACATGAAATAGTGGATGACGACTTGGGCTGCTGTAGTGTTTGTGCAAGATGGGTACCCAGACAGCTTGCTGATCTGCACAAGTCAACGTCCTTTAGGGTTCACTCTCTCTGTCAAAAGAAATCTCACTAGGACGTGTCGTTCAACAATCCCGCAGTGGAGCATCCATGTTCATCTGACCTTGGCCTTCATGAGACTAAAGGCAAAAGAGCTGCGCCATGTGTGTTTGAACTACCCGTGTTGTATTGTGTCAGCTTCCATCCATTGTGGTTTCCTCACAGTTTTCAAATTGCCTTTACTTTATGATTTACCCTTGTGAAATTCTAATAAGACTGGAGGGGCATGTTGGGTAGCTCTGCCACCGCGAGTCTCCAGCGTTCCAGGTAACAATCCCATACTTGGTCGTTGTCTGTGAGGGGTTTGCATGTTCTTCAGTTTCTCTCTCAGTAGCCCTGTTTAAGTATGCGTTTGGGTGTGTGTAAGAGTGTCTAGTGATGGACTGATTTCCTGTCCAAGGCTGTTTTCTGCCTAATGCTCATTGTTGTCAAGGTGGGCTCCAGCCCCTCATGGCCATGAAGTGGATTAATAGGGTTGAAATTTGATAAACAGTGGAATGGGACAGTATAGTGGCACAAGGGTTGGCACTTGTGTTCAAATCCTACACGCAGCCTGGTGTAGTGGTTAGAAAAACCAGGGGCTGACAGCTCAGATCAAGCCCTGAGCAAGACACCTTATCTGCATGTGCTGCAACTGTAAATCCAATAAACAGCTATAACATATCCTAAATGTGTAGGTCTCCTAAGTTAATATCAGATATTTAGAATAATACCTATTTCTTGAGTTTTACACGTGAAAAACGTAATTTTTCAGGATTTGTTTGATTTCCACATGTTTTCTAAAAGTATGGCAGTACCTTTGTGGTGATGGTGTTGTCCGATGGTTTCTTGTGAGAGAATTGTGCCCGGGCTGCAGCAGTTTCTTCAGATGCCTGACTGGTGTGCCATGACCATCTAAGTGTCCCCCGTTCTTTGAACGTTTTGAAAATAAAGCTCTTCTGTTTTGTCTCTTTGTTTTAGCTTTGGTTTCTCCAGATGGCAGGCTCAGCTGCACATTCACTCTCACTTCGATTGACTCCAATCTTCTGGTGTAGTGAAGTATTCTTTTAATGTTAGTATTATTGTTTTGAAGTTATTCTCTGATGACCTTTTATGAAAATGCACTCGTTTTTTTACCTCAGTGACACCATCCATCCAAAATAAAATATGGGTAATGAACAACTGTCATTGCACAGACATAGAGGAGCAAATTATATGTTGATTAGAATAGAAATCCTGTCATGGACATGTACTGTCTATGTGGATTTGAATTGGGAACACTCCTAAAATTAAAGGTGCCAAAGTGTTTATTCACAGTAATGGCATAGGGGAATCATTTTTGGTTTTCAAAAGAACATTCATTTATTTGTATCAGTAACAGGCTCCATAAATATCTATGAACAGCTGATAATAAGCACAGGGGTGCCCCCAGGACTGGTGCTGGGCCCTCTCCCTTTCTCTTCTCGCCTCTTCACTATGTCCTATCATCCTGTCCCATGGTTTTTCCTATCAGTGCTCTGCCGATGAAATGTAGCTCTACCTGCCATTCCTTTCAAAGGACCAGATGATATCAGCTAGAATCTCTGCATGTCTCACTGATATTGAATACTGGATGAAGGAAAACCATCTCCAGCTCACCCTGGCAAAGACAGACCTCATTGTTATCTCAGCATGTCCATCTATTCAACACCCCATCTCTGTTCAGCTTGGCTCACCATTACTAACACTCTCCAAGTCAGTATACTACATTGGGGTAGTGATCCATGACCATGACAGACCATGCTGCAACAGTCTCTCAGTCTTGCAGATTCATTCTGTACAGCATCCACAAGATCAGACCATATCTGACACAGTATGCGGCAGTGTGGTCCAGGCTTTGGTCTTGTCACATCTGGACTACTGCAAGTCTCTGCTGCCAGGAGTACCGGCATGTGTGATCAAATCGCTATAGATTGTTCAAAATGCAGTGGCCGGCACGTCTGGTGTCCAACCAGCTGAGGCAGGCGCATGTCACTCCTCTCTTTAGGTCACTACATTGGCTTCCTGTAACGACGCATATTAAGTTCTAATCCTTGATTCTTATCTACAGAGCAGTCAGCCCCTACTGTACATATGTGGAGACATTTGTGAGGTCGCATGCTGCTTCTCATCCATTTAGGTCTGCTGATGAATGGCATCCTTGTGGCATCAAATCTCAGTCTAGACCTGTGTTCCTCAACCTTTCAGTATTTGCAACCTGAGTTTTCATAACAGTTTTAATCGCACCCCCCTAACATTTTTTTGAACCCCTAATAAAATGTATTCCTATATTTTTTGCTGTCGATACACCTCTACAAGTTTAAAATTTCCCTACGAATAGCGAAATTACGCCACATATGGCAACATTTGCAACCCCTTTTTTGTTATTTCGGTGTGCCCCACAGTTTGAGAACTGCTGGTCTAGACTCTTTTCATGTGCAGTTCCTACCTAGTGGAATGAGCTGCCCACCCCCATTTGAAAGTCTGACTCCCTTGATATGTTTTAGAAGAGTCTGTCTAACTGATATTAGCTTATTTTCTGAAAATGGCACCCCTCAAGAATGTACTTTTCTGAGACCATCTTGTAAACAGACGTTGTTATAACTTGACATTCTCAAAATGCATACTTCGCTGTCCTCAGGTCTCAATATATAGGTCTGGAAGTGATGATTCCTCTCAAAGCAAAGGGGGTGGCAGGGCACCATTTACAACTTCGCCTAGGATAGCGAAATTCCTAGAACCAGCTCTTGCTCCTAGGTCTGGCGGTTTAACATCCTTGAGGTTTACTAGGGCTCGATTCTTTCCCGATTGAGGTCGGGGTGCCCCTCCTTGAATTTTAGCACATCTCAATTTATTCGCGATTGTTCCGAGGTCCGGTGGTTGGGGGCACCAGAAGTTTAGCACCACTCGATTCTTTCACGGTCGATGGAGACTTGGAGGAAGGAGGCCCAAATGATTAATAATTGACGATTAACCGAAATCAAAGCTTTGGGGGAAACGTGGACTGATTTCTGAATGGGGGTCCCCCGTAGCCTCGCCCTTGGAATTAATATGAGAAGCTAGTCAGGTAATACGATATAAGGCGTGTGTACAGTACGGCTAAATTCTTTTAGATGTGCCTTCAGTACAGTCAACCTTCACTTACAGGGTTAATGGACAGCAGACGCTGTTGACGTGGCTGCTTTTGGAGTTTTGGTGCATTTCGTTGGTATGGAGACTAGAGCCAAGCAGCTGTCAAACGTATCAGGTGTGTGTCTTGTCAGCTTTGAGCATCAAGAAAAATAACGGCAGGCGCAGCACACCCCCACGACCACCCCCTTTAGTAATATTCTTGCAGGATAATCCACCCTTTAACGCAGGATACGCTGGCCAGTTTTCGGTCGGGAGTAGACGGCCACCGCTGAACTCGAAGCGCTCCCAATTCACTTGCGTGGGTTTCGTCGACTCACCGTCCCAAATTGCACATAGCCGATGCGATTCGTTATGCGGAGCTCAATCAAATCGGATGCCAAATGTTCACTTCAGTCTGCTGGTCGTGTTGTGACAGCGCCTACAAAAGAGCGTCGCTTTTGTCACGCTAACCGCGTTTTGATCCCTCTTTGCATTTCATTTTCTGGTCATAATTTGTCATTTCTATTTACTAGAGGTATTCGCATTAAGTAAAACAGCGCATGGTTGTGACCAAAATAAAGTCAGCGTATTCGAGTATAAGGAATACAGTGCCGAGCTCCGTCTGGATCAGTCCCGGGTACATCGGGCTCTAATCTGTTTAACACTCTCGACCTCCTTGCTGCTGTTCCACTAACGCAGCCATCACTCGGTTTGAAGCCGGCCTTGAGTCAGAAATACGCATATGAAAAAGTGTCCTGTCATATTTTCTAGCCATGAAATGACCCCACGTGATTCGTTCTCCTCCTCCTTTCGCCGTTCGCGGAGCGGTGAGCAGTGCGCGTTCACGTGGCACCTTTCGAATTTGACGTGCCCGCGGCTCGAAAACCGTGACCGACAAATATGAAACACCTACAATATGTCGCTGTTGTCATACTTCAAAGAGAAAATAAATACAATTCCCTTCCGTAATATTTGGGACAAAGACACGTTTTCTCTTGATTTACCTTTCTGCTCAGCATTTTAAAATCGAACAATCCAGGCATGCTTGAAATGTACTTGACAGATTTTCATTTAGGGGATTTACATACATTTCGGTGAAACCAAGTAGCAATGTCAACACTTTTTCTCACGTGGCCCCCCAATTCAGGAGGTCATAGGTGTTTGTGATTCCTCAGGTGTGTTTCATTTCTTCATAAGATATTTCGGCTTGCTTATACCCTTTGGAGTGTGTAGTTGCCATTGTTCAACATGAAGACAAGAGCTGTGCCAATGAAAGTCAAAGATGCCATAATGACGCTGAAAATCAAGAATAAAACCATTAGAGACTTTACCTACATCAACTGTCTCGAATATCATTAAAAAGAAAGAACACACTGGTGAGCTCAGTATTCACAAAGGGACTGGAAGACCAAGGAAGGCGTCCACTGCTGATGACAGAAGAATCCTGGCAATGGTAAAGAAAAAGCCCCAAACGCCAGTCCGGCAGATCAGAAGCAGCCTTCAGGAGACAGATGTGGAGCTTTCTTACCAGCATCATTGGCCTCTGGGCAAAGTAGTATGCCCAGATAGCAAAACAGAAACATGATGCATAGGCATCAGAAACATTGTGGGCCCATACGTTAAGATGGCCCTGAGTCTGAGTACTATCCACAGAAGACCTCATCAACAGAAATACAGAGGCAACACTGCAAGATGTTGTGATGTGATGGCCAGATTACAGTTTGTGAAAAAAAAATTTAAAAAAGCCTGCAGAATTCTGGAAAAAGGTCTTGAGGACGGACAAACTAAAGATGAACCTTTATCAGAGTGATGGCAAGAGCAAAGTGTGGCGATGTAAAGGAACTGCCCAAGATCCAAAGCCTAACACCTCATCTGTTCAACATGGTGCTGGGGTTGTATGGCTGCTACAGGTACCAGCACACGTATCTTCATTGATGATGGGACTGCTGACAGCAATGGTGCAATGAATTCTGAGGTGTATGGAAGCATCTTATTTGCTCAAGTTCCAGTAAAATGCCTCCAAACTCTTGGACTCATTCATCCTACACCAGGGTGGCACGGTGGTGCAGTGGGTAGCGCTGCTGCCTTGCAGTTAGGAGACCCGGGTTCGCTTCCCGGGTCCTCCCTGCGTGGAGTTTGCATGTTCTCCCCGTGTCTGTGTGGGTTTCCTCCGGGTACTCCAGTTTCCTCCCACAGTCCAAAGACATGCAGGTTAGGTGCATTGGCGATTCTAAATTGTCCGGGGTTTGTTTCCTGCCTTGCACCCTGTGTTGGCTGGGATTGGCTCCAGCAGACCCCCGTGACCCTGTAGTTAGGATATAGTGGGTTGCATAATGGATGGATGGATGGATCCTGCACCAAGGTAATGACTCCAAAAGTACTTCTGAGGCAACACAGGAGTGTGCCAAGCCAGTCACCCGATTTAAACCCAGCAGAGCAAAACTTATAGGGAAAAGCCCACCGAAACAAGTAGGAGCTGAAGATGGCTGCATTAGAGGCTTGGCACGGCATCACCAGAGAAGACCCTCAGTACCTGGTGATGTCTGTGAAGCTCAGACTTCAAGCAGTCACTGCATGTAAGGGATATGTGACAAACTACTAAATATGACTGCTTTAATAGACCTACCATTACTGTGTCTCCTGAAATGGGGGAACCATCTATAAAAAGTGTTGTCATTTCTATATGGTGACACCAAAGTGTATATACTGTAACTCCCCTTAAATGAAAGTCTGCAAAGTGCACTTTAATCACATTTGAATTGTTTGATTTATCAATTTAAACTGTGGAGCAGGGGGGGTAAATCAACGAAAAATGTGTCTTTGTCCCAACCATTATGGCGGGCACTGTAACTCACCATTCATACAGGTATCACTTTAAAAATGTCTTTTACCAGATTAATTTAAATCTGCATTTCAAATTGCTTTTTTTTGCTATAGACGTTTTTTTCTGGTAGCACAATCAGGTAGGAAGCTTCATTCATATGTGTTAACATTTTGCTTCCCTTGCTTTGGCAAGTGACTATAAAAAGTACTCACCCCCTGTGAAGTTTTCACATTTTATTATTCCGTATCACCTTGATTCATTGGATTTAATTTAGCACTTTGATACCAAAGACACAGAGCAAGACTCAGTCATGTCAACGTGATTACAGGTCTCTGCAAAGTAATCTAAATGACTTACAAATATAAAATGCAATAATGTATCCGATGAGTGTAACTTCCTTCATCCCTCCATTATCCAACCCGCTATATCCTAACTACGGGGGTCTGCTGGAGCCAACCACAGCCAACACAGGGCGCAAGGCAGGAAACAAACCCCGGGCAGGGTGCCAGCCCACCGCAGGTAACTTCCTTCAAGTGTGCTTTTAGTAAGCACCTTTGGCTGCCATGACAGCTTTGAATCTGTGGGCGCAGATCTCTCTATAAGCTTTGCACATCTAGAAACTGCCATCTTTTCTTTGCAAAGCAGCTCAAGTTCTGTCAGGTTGCATGAGGATTGTGAGTGAAGAGCCTTTAATAATACATTTTATTTATATAGCGCCTTTCCCATGCTCAAGGCACTTGCAGAATATAATAAAGAATGGCAGAATATACAGTATATAGCATTGTACAAACCAGATAAATAAAAAAGAAGATTAAGACAGTAAATTCTGAAAAAAAACAGACAACATAATTGATGGTCTCGCACACACATACAGGTTACATGAGCATCTTGACAGAGAAGTAAACTGAGAGAAAGGTAATAAAGTCAAGTAGAGCTAAAAGCCTTCCTGAACAGATGAGTTTTGAGTTGTTTTTTAAAAGAATTCATGGAGTCAGCTGACCTGATTAATTTTGGTAGGTCATTCCAGAGTCTAGGCGCTATACAGCTGAAGGCCCTGTCACCCATGGAGTGTAGATTAGTGAGGGGCACAACAAGATTACCAGAATCAGAGGACCTTAGTGGGCGGGCAGGTACATAGTGATGGAGGAGGTCACTGATGTAGTTTGGTGCGAGGTTATTTAAAGCTTTGTAGGTTATTAGTAGGATTTTATATTCGATTCTGTAGGACACAGGGAGCCAGTGAAGGCGGAGCAGGATGGGTGTGATGTGCTCGCTGCTGCTGGTTCGAGTAAGGACTCTTGCAGCTGAGTTTTGAATAAGCTGGAGCTGTGATAGAAGATTAGAAGGGGCACCTGCCAGTAGGGAATTACAATAATCGATGCAGGATGTGATAAAAGCATGGACAAGTTTCTCAGCATTAGAGAAGGAGAGGAAGGAGCGAACACGGGATATGTTACGGAGGTGAAAGTAAGAAAGTTTCTTAATGTGATTTATGTGGGTGGAATAAGTGAGGGAGGAATCAAAAATGACACCAAGATTTTTTACAGTAGAGGCAGGTCTGATGAGATCACTGCCAAGATGGACTGGGAAGGAGCTCATTTTATTAAGTTGCATTTTAGTCCCAATTTGCAGGAGTTCAGTTTTATTGCAATTTAATTTTAAAGAGTTCTGCTCCATCCAGGTTTTAATTTCACTAAGGCAGGTTGTGAGCTGAGAAAGCTCTGATGAAGTTCCACTTTTAACATTGAAGTAGAGCTGGGTATCATCTGCATAAAAATGATAACCCAATCCATAACTATGGATAATATGGCCAAGGGGAAGCATATAAATACAGAAAAGCAGAGGACCAAGGACAGAGCCCTGAGGGACTCCTTGTGTGACTGGCACGGAGTTGGATCTGCTGTTGCCAAGACTAACAAACTCTTGCCTATCAATCAGATAGGACTTGAACCACTGGAGGGCAGTGCCAGAGATACCCAGCATGTTCTCCATTCTGGACAGTAGGATGTCATGTCTGACAGTGTCAAATGCTGCACTGAGGTCTAACAGAATTAATATGCTAGTTTGTCCAGAGTCTGCTGCCATAAGCAAATCATTGGTTACCCGTAGCAGAGCAGTTTCACAGCTGTGCCGCGCCCTGAAACCAGACTGAAAGGGTTCCATCAAATTATTAGAGGTTAGGTAATTGGTGAGTTGGGAAGCTACAACACGCTCAAGAACTTTTGACAGGAAAGGTAAGTGGGAAATAGGCCGGAAATTGTTAAGATTGTCAGCATCAAGGCCAGACTTTTTTAACATTGGGGTTACAGAAGCAATTTTAAAAGTGAGCGGCACGGAGCCAGTGTCAAGGGATGAGTTTATTATTGTTGTAACAGTCGGGATTATGGCATGAAGGCAGGATTTAAGTAGTGTGGTGGGGATGGGGTCCAGTACACAAGTAGTCGGCCTCATCTTACAAAGCAGGTTATTAACAAATGCAGAAGTCACTGGTGAGAACTTAGAGAAAGAGCTGGATGGAGTGGGAAAACAGGGAGAGATATAAACAGATGATATATTTATGTTAGTTGAATTATTTAGATCTTTAATTTTGTTACGGAAAAAGTGGAGGAATTCCTCACAGACTTCAGTAGAAGAGGTAGTTGGACCAGATGCGGGTTCGAGTAGTTTATTAAGTACAGAGAACAAAACCCTTGGGTTATCATGGCCACTTTCTATTATTCTGCCATAATGGGTGTTCTTGGCAGAAGTTAGTGCTTCTCTGTAAGCTCTTTGGTGGTCAGAGAAAGCCTGGATGTGCACGGTGAGGCCAGTCTTACGTGACATTCTCTCAAGGCGTCGGCCAGCTGCTTTCATAGATCGCAATTCTGAGTTATACCAAGGAGCTGAGCGCTTAAAGGAAACCTCCTTATGTTTTAAAGGAGCTGTTTTATCTAATGCTGAGTGAAGGGCTGTGTTATAGTGGTCAACAAAACTATCTAGTGTTGGTGGAATAGGTGCAGACAGTAAAAGATCAGAAATGGATCCAGAAAGGATAGAGGGACAGATATTTTTAAGGTTTCTGTAAGAAATTTGTCGTTTACAGGTAAGAGGTGGGATAGGTAATGAGACAGTGAAAAATACTGCTTTATGGTCAGAGAGTCCCAAATCAGTGCTGTAAATGTTGGCAACAGATAATCCAGAAGTGCAGATCAGGTCCAATATATGACCACCAGAATGGGTTGGAAAATCAACATGTTGTGTCAAGTCAAAACAGTCCAGTAAGGACAGGAATTCATTTCTCAGTTTAGATGTGGGGGTGTCAATATGGATGTTGAAATCACCAAGAAGCATAATTCTCTGAGAGTAAGAGCTTAGGTGGGTCAAAAGTTCAATCAGATCGGATAAGAAGGATGCATTGTATTTTGGGGGACGATAGAGAACAATGAGTGAGACAGGACCTGATTCCGTTATTAGTTTAAGAGCCAGGCACTCAAAAGACAATGGGCAGTCAATTGGAATTCTTTTAACGTTTAAGTCTTCTCTGATAATTACTGCCAGCCCACCGTCTTGTCTTGAGCTGCGAGGCTCTGAGTGGAAAGTGAAACCAATTGGAGTCGCCTCTGTGAGAGACGCAAATTCATTTGGTTTTTGCCAAGTCTCCGTTAAACACAGAATATCAAGTTTGGTGTCAGTGATGAGTTCTGACAGCACCAATGCTTTGCCATTAAGAGACCTCGAGTTAAACAGTGCAACATTACATATTGAGGCTTCTTTCTGCATAGAGCCGCAATCAGGGTTTATGACAGGTGATATGACAGAAGTATGTAGATATTATTCGGCTTTCAACTTTAAGTCGGAGTCTTGTAGATCGTCTAATTCATGTTGCCATCAGGAAAAAGTAGTGTTTCTTCTCAATGAAGAGGCATATCCGCAAGATTTGTTGTATGGCAAAAGTGAAATCCACATATGTGAGCGGTAGAGATGGGAAGTGGCTGATGTGTAGCGCAGGCCGAGGGGGGTTGGCAAGCGAAGCAAGCAGGGGGCAAAGCCCCCTAGTCTTGTAAAATTTACTGCAATGGGAAAATCCGGTGTATCTTAACATTATTTTTATTAAATTCCCATGCAAGTTTATACACACATATTGGTAACAGCGTTTGACATAACCGGCACTGCATGGGGCTGGTCAGCTCTAGGCCCACACACACCTAAGGCTGCCTCTGGTTTTAAGAGTGTAGTTTGTTCCAGCGTCCCGCAACTCTTTGCTTAAAGAAGTTTCATGTAGCAATAACAAGAACATGGATGCTCACTCAGCCACTCCAGGACATTGACATTGTTTCTTGTAAGACAGTTCTGTGTAGCTTTGGCTTTATGCATGGGGGTCCTTGTCGTTCTGGCAGGCAAATCTTCTCTCGAGGCACTGGTTTCTTGCAGACTACAGAATTTCTGAGTATTTGGCTGCATTTGTTGTCCCCTCTAACCCTCACAAGCCTTCCTGGTCCTGGTGCAGAGATGCATGATGCTGCCACCGCCATGCCTCACAGTGTTTTGTTTTTTTTTAATAATGTGCAGTTATCAAACATGGTGTTTAATTTGATGGCCAAAGAGCTCAGTTACGGTCTTATCAGACCATAATCTTCCAGCTGGCTTAAATTTGGTCTATTATGCCTTCTGGCAAACCCTAGCGGAGATGTCATGTGTTTGTTTTATTTATTTAAAGCAGTGACTGATGATGCACACCCAGGCTACAGTTGGTGTCTGCACCGTCTCTCCAATCTCAGTCGCTGTCGCTTGTAACTCGTTTAGTTCTCATAGGTCCCTTGGTGGCCTTCCTCTCTCTTCTTCTTCTTGCACAGTCACTCTGTTCATGTGGACGGTCTGCTCGAGGCAGATTTAAAGCTGTGCCATACATTTCCCATTTCTTAATGGTTGATATAACTGAACTCCGATGGATGTTTAGTGACTTGGATATTTTCTTGTCTTCATCCCCTGACTTGTGCTTTTCATGGAGTTACCTGGAGTGTTCTTTATTGTGTGGTTAGGCCCGTGATACCAACTCACCACAGGCTGAACCTTCACACGTATTTCTACTGGAACCCCAGAAATGTGATCTCCATTTAGATTATTAGGTGATTTGTAAAACCAGTTGGCTGATTTAGGTGTATTATATTAAATGGGGTAAGCACTTATACAATTAATCAGAGTATGGTTTGTATTTGTAATTAATGCAGATAACGTTGCAGAGATCTATTTTCACTTTGACATTAAACTGTCTTGTTCTGTTGATCACTGGCCAAAAGTCCAATCTAAATCCATTGTGATTCTCAATGGTGTATAACAATAAAATGTGAAAACTTCCCAGGGGATGAATACTTTTTATAAGCTCTATATGGCAGTAAAATGTGACACATCAGCAAAGCATGGTAGGACACTGGCATTTCGTTTTCCACTGTAGCCTGGCCATAAATGTTCTAAAAGTATGGCCTTCATGTAGGCATCCAAAGAGTGAATTTATAAAGTATTAGAAATCATAAGAGGAAGCCAAAGTGGTTAGTGGATCTTGCTTTTATATTTTTTTCATTTGTAAAATTGAGTTTTTAACATCGTTCATTGTTATCGTCCTTCCTTCTGCTCTCAGACCTGCTAATTCAATTATAGGTGAACCAGAACCCACCCGGGCAGCACTAAGTGCAAGGTGAAAACAAACTCTGGGCACAATTGATTACAAGGACTACTGACCTAACATGGGACATATGTGTGTATTTGGGGGGAGTACTCCAGGTGGAAAAACTCACCCAGGCACAGGGACAATCTGCATATGACTCTAGTTATATAAATAAAAAGTGCATGAAGTAATCATTGTGCCATAACTGTAAGGTATATCATCCATTGTCTGGACCTGCCTAATCCACTTAAGATGCTGGGGAGTCCTATGGGGACCACAGTCCACCCCAGTGGCGTGGAGTATTAAGAACGGGACTGGGAATGCTGACACAAGGGCAGTTGAACTCACACAACGTCAGCGTCGGAGCTTCGCGACTAAGCGTTTCACTACATACTAATCTGTGTGTATAATTGTTTGTGACAAATCAACTTTGATTTGATTTGAGGAAAGCTGGAGTAGCTCACATGAACATGGGGAGAACTTGCAGTCTTCACGCTGACAGTGACGGGGCTGAAATTCAAAGCCAGCATCCCGGAGCCAAGCATTTTAGTGTCCTGTTGTGGCTTTCAGCATGGAGGCAGAGCCACCGCCAGGGGGAGGCAATCATGATGTGTATGATGCAACATTCAAAGACTGTGGTTCGGGAACTCTTGATCTCTTGAATGTGATATACTCTCTTGGATTGGAGGGAATCTTTGGAGAAGTTTGTGTGGCTTTACGCATCTTTTATTGTCTTCCTGCGTCTGTATGTGAAGGGGAAAGATCATTCAGTAAGTTAGCTATTATAAAGAACTACTTGCGTTCTACTATGAGATAGTAAAGACTGAACAATCTGGCAATGCTGTCTAGAGAACACCAGTGAGCTACAAATATCAATTTCGATGAAATCATATCTGATTTTGCAAATGTTAAGGTCCGAAGGTGGGCACTGTGATTGCTGATATCGTATCATGAGATACAGGTGCTGGTCATAAAATTAGAATATCATGACAAAGTTGATTTATTTCAGTAATTCCATTCAAAAAGTGAAACTTGTATATTAGATTCATTCATTACACACAGACTGATCCATCCATCCATCCATTTTCCAACCCGCTGAATCCGAACACAGGGTCACGGGATCTGCTGGAGCCAATCCCAGCCAACACAGGGCACAAGGCAGGAACCAATCCCGGGCAGGGCGCCAACCCACCGCAGACACAGACTGATATTTAATCAAATGTTTATTCCTTTTAATTTTGATGATTATAACTGACAACTAATGAAAGTCCCAAATTCAGTATCTCGGAAAATTAGAATATTGTGAAAAGGTTCAATATTGAAGACACCTGGTGCCACACTCTAATCAGCTAATTAACTCAAAACACCTGCAAAAGCCTTTAAATGGTCTCTCAGTCTAGTTCTGTAGGCTACACAATCATGGGGAAGACTGCTGACTTGACAGTTGTTCAAAAGACGACCATTGACACCTTGCACAAGGAGGGCAAGACACAAAAAGTCATTGCTAAAGAGGCTGGCTGTTCACAGAGCTCTGTGTCCAAGCACATTAATAGAGAGGCGAAGGGAAGGACAAGATGTGGTAGAGAAAAGTGTACAAGCAATAGGGATAACCGCACCCTGGAGAGGATTGTGAAACAAAACCCATTCAAAAATGTGGGGGAGATTCACAAAGAGTGGACTGCAGCTGGAGTCAGTGCATCAAGAACCACCACAGATAGACGTATGCAAGACATGGGTTTCAGCTGTCGCATTCCTTGTGTCAAGCCACTCTTGAACAAGAGACAGCGTCAGAAGCGTCTCGACTTTGGACTGCTGCTGAATGGTCCAAAGTTATGTTCTCTGATGAAAGTAAATTTTGCATTTCCTTTGGAAATCAAGGTCCCAGAGTCTGGAGGAAGAGAGGAGAGGCACAGAATCCACGTTGCATGAGGTCCTGTGTAAAGTTTCCACAGTCAGTGATGGTTTGGGGTGCCATGTCATCTGCTGGTGTTGGTCCATTGTGTTTTCTGAGGTCCAAGGTCAACGCAGCCGTCTACCAGGAAGTTTTAGAGCATGAAGCTTCCTGCTGCTGACGAACTTTATGGAGATGCAGATTTCATTTTCCAACAGGACCTGGCACCAGCACACAGTGCCAAAGCTACCAGTACCTGGTTTAAGGACCATGGTATCCCTGTTCTTGATTGGCCAGCAAACTCGCCTGACCTTAACCCCATAGAAAATCTATGGGGTATTGTGAAGAGGAAGATGCAATACGCCAGACCCAACAATTCAGAAGAGCTGAAGGCCACTATCAGAGCAACATGGGCTCTCATAACACCTGAGCAGTGTCACAGACTGATCGACTCCATGCCACGCCGCATTGCTGCAGTAATCCAGGCCAAAGGAGCCCCAACTAAATATTGAGTGCTGTACATGCTCATACTTTTCATGTTCATACCTTTCAGTTGGCCAACATTTCTAAAAATCCCTTTTTTGCATTGGTCTTAATTGATATTCTAATTTTCCGAGATACTGAATTTGGGACTTTCATTAGTTGTCAGTTATAATCATCAACATTAAAAGAAATAAACATTTGAAATACATCAGTCTGTGTGTAATGAATGAATCTAATATACAAATTTCACTTTTTGAATGGAATTACTGAAATAAATCAACTTTATCATGATATTCTAATTTTATGACCAGCACCTGTACACATACAGAAATAAAACATTGCAAAAAGATACATTGACTCTGTCAGTAATTTTACTTTAGAGCTACCAGACCCTCCATGCATCATGAGACACGACATGCGATATGATATAATATAAATGTAATTATGTTGTGTGAAATTTCAATGTGATTGACATTAAGCATGAGTGTAGCAGAGGCACGTCAATCGACCAGCTTGGTGCGGCAAAATTATTGTAGTACAGAGCCAGGGGGCTCAGATGCTCAGCCATAATTGTCAGGGACTCAAGATTTTCTGGCAGCGGGGCTCATGGATGTGACTATTAAGAGAGGACAGAGCTGACTATACTTCCTTAGAAGGCTGGTGTCCTTCAACATCTGCAATAAGATGCTGCAGATGTTCTATCAGACGGTTGTGGCGAGTGCCCTCTTCTACGTGGTGGTGTGCTGGGGAGGCAGCATAAAGAAGTGGGACGCCTCACGCCTGGACAAACTGGTGAGGAAGGCAGGCTCTATTGTAGGCACGGAGCTGAACAGTTTGACATCCGTGGCAGAGTGATGGGCGCTGAGCAGGCTCCTGTCAATAATGGAGGGGGAGTAAACGTTAACATTATTCAAAGTTACTGTCTGTTATGCCTGAATTTTTATCACTCTTTAATTTAATATTGTTTTTTATCAGTATGCTGCTGCTGGAGTATGTGAATTTCCCCTTGGGGATTAATAAAGTATCTATCTATCTATCTATCTATCTATCTATCTATCTATCTATCTATCTATCTATCTATCTATCTATCTATCTATCTATCTATCTATCTATCTATCTATCTATCTATCTATCTATCTATCTATCTATCTATCTATCTATCTATCTAATAGTCAAATAAACAATGGAAAGTTTTGAATTTCAATAAGCAACTGAACTAAAATTAAGACCCAAAAACTGTGTTAGCAGTAAAAATGCGTTTATAGTTCAAAAGGCTGAAAAGTAAATCTGTGCATCAAAGAGTCCAGGCTTATCTCTGCATTACTAAGAAACAGACAAAAAAGAGCGGCCAGCCCAGTGCTGGGCACACTGACAGCTTGGAGTCACCAGTCCACCTAACCTGTGTGTGTGTTACGAATGTGAATGGATACCCGAGGAGAACATGTTGACGCCATGCAGGGAGAATCAGGCTGGTGCTTGAACTACTAGGTCACCAGCCACGGCGCTTTCCAAAACAAATACTGTCATTTTTATTAGTAGCTGTGTTACCCTGTGATATAGCGGGTCCACGGCTCAGATGAAAGGCCAGTTTTTAAATAGATAATCGCCGCACTCGCGGTTTAAAGAGGGGGCTTGGTAATGTGGCCGGAGCAGTTCCCAGGCGCTTTGTGATGCGGGTGGTCCTTGCTTAAGTGGACAGATGAGGAATTGTCCGCATCCGTAATTGATTCCGGGAACTGCTAATTGCCACACCTGAACCACATCCCCATTATATATAGTAGGAGCGTGAGTGTAGAAAGGGGAGAGAAGACGGAAAGAGAAAACGGAGGTTAAGGGAGATAAAGGCAAGAGGCGATGAAGCCAGTGCTGGAGCGAGTGAGAGCGCGAGCGAGAGTAGGCTCATTGAAGGTTGCATGCAGCTAGTAGGAGAGCCCCAGAGGAGTGTTAGACCAACTCTTGGGGGGACTGATTGAAGCGGTCACTCCAGCTGAGCAGTTTGGAGGAGCTGGAGTGACTGGCAGAGGAGACGACATGCCGTTGAAGGGAGCAGCAGTCGAGAGGCTTTGGGTGTATTGAGCCCCAGCGTGAGTGCACTGGCCGCTGGGGAGGGAACCCAAGTCTCGGTCCGGCTGGAGCCCTCTGTAGCTGGGGAATGGAAGGCTACCGGACCAGAATAGGAGGGAGCTGCATTTGCTGGTAGGGCAACTCCCCTGCTGCGGGAGAAAGAAGAAAGGACTGGATTTTTCAGAAAAGACTGCTTCCAGCCATTATTATTTTAACATCGTTTTTAAAGGATGTATTTATTGGATTTTAAGCTCCACAGTTCAATTGTTTTTAATGGATTATTTATTTAAGGACTGTTGGAGATACTGCACTATTTATTTGAGCACTGTTTTGGTTTTGCTGTTTTAAACAAAAGCACTTTGCACATTTTGCACCATCACCTTGCTTCGTTGTTGATGTCTTCACTGTCCAGCTTATCCGATTACATTACTGACGGTGTTGGGTTCAAGAGGTCCTGGGGCAGAACCCGCATCGTCACATACCTGTCTAAGACAGATTGAAATCTAAATAATCAACGTAGACTTCAGTGTTAGTGTTCACAGTGCACCGTCTATGGGAATGTATTTTGTAAACCATGTAATAATAAAATGCATTGCATATGTCAATCTAACAGATGGCACATCACATGCAGTTGTAGTAATGCATTTTACTACTGTAAATGCATGTGATGTACCATCTGTTGGAATGACAAATTCAATGCATTTTATTACTACAAATATTTGTGATGTGCCATCTGTTCAAGTGACAGAAACTTAGCAACCAGACGGACACACAGATACATATCCTTTTATTAAGGTGGATTGTTCCGTATTCTTGGAATTTTATTAGTTGCCTTGTAAATCATATGTATAATGTAATAAAACATAAAATCGTCTAAGAAGCTTAATTTAAATTAGGGACCTGGTAGTCCAAAACCTACCTTGGCATCACCAGCTGCAAGGCAGGAAACAGTCCTGGAGAGTGGCACAGTCACACTCACACAGTCAGGAATCCAAAAGGAAACCACGAGTGACATGTCGGGAGGGGATCCTATGCAGTCATGCTGAGAATGTGCGTAGTCCACAAGGAGAGTGGCTGGGCGTAGGATTTAAAGCCGAGAAGCTGGAGTTCAGGAGGTGGCTGTGCTACTCAGTAAGCTGCCATGGTGTTCCGAGTGCCACGTAAGTATATCAATAGTAGTAATCCTAGTATGGTGACGTGAGAAAAGGACAGAGAAATTCACACTTGCATGTCCGACCACCATGCAACATGTTGCCACCCCTGGGAATCATGACAAATATGAATTATTAAAATATACAACTCTATTGTATTTATCAAAACACAAATCAGCTTACCTGTATATTGTGAGCTTAAGTTAAAAAAACGAAACAGCTTAATTCTCTTCTATGGTTTCTAACAGCTATATTCTAATTTATTTTTTTTAACATTTACAATTTTTCACTTGCAAGGGTTAAAAACACCTTACTATAAATGCAAATTAAATAATATTTACACTACAAAAGTTTGCTTATTTTAAGGATGCCTAATTTGTTGATTCAGAAGATGAAAAAGCAGACGGGAGCCTTTACCTAAGTATGTGCTGTCATGCGTGCAGAGTCCAAAGTAATTGTCCTTATACCATGCAACATGTCACCAACTCCTCAGCACAATGATAACCAAGAATGTATTAAAATATATAACTCCAGTTTTGTTAATAGAAAACACATATCAGCTTGCACAGTAGCCATAATGGCTTACATTACTTGTGTTGTTGGAAATTCAAAGATGGTCAAGAACAGAGATGGTCCCAGCTTCTAATGCAGTCAATAAAACAGGTCAAGGTCTTTCATGAAGAGGTCAGCCACATCAAAATGTTTCATTCATCCATGTTGGCTAAAGATAATAATAATACATCTTCCTTTAACCCTTTCCACACCATTAAATATTTACTGCTGCTCACCTTTTCCCTTTTATATTCTCAAACCTGTCTAAACCAGTTTTGGGTCACAGGGGGCCAGCTGCACAAAACGCCAGTCCATCGCAGGGCAGGCTCACAAAAGAGCCGCTTTGGAATCACCAATTAGACTATGTATTATAATAGGTTGCAAGCAGAAAAAGGTCTAGGGATGGCCACCCCATATACCTGAAAAATAGGCAGGCAAAAAAGGAAATAAGTCTTTACAGACTCAAGTTCACAACAGAACTGACTAACAGGATGAAATGAGTTGTATAAATATGGTGGAATAGAAGAAGAGGTGGAGTCAGGGAGGCCGGAACAGGAACTGATGTGGCAGGAAGATGGGTTCTGGGTACCAGAAGTGGCACCATCAAATGGTGCCGGAAGTGATATCATCGGCGAGTGGACCACTTGGGATGTTACTAAGAGGCACGGTCTTCGACTGGTTTGCAGAGGGACAAAAGGAGAAAGGATCAGTGCCAACCCCTGGTCCAACTGAGAAACAACACTATTTGAGCCTGTAAACTGTATCCCATGCACCCGTGTGTGACAACTAACATGCATGGCTTTGGGCATGTGTGAAAAAAAAGAGTACACCCCTAAAAATAAAGGTGCCTGTATTCAGCAGGGAGCGCTTTTTCCATGGGATTGTGTCCTTTATTGATGCAGAACAGACTAGAGCCAATGCCCATGCCTTTTTTAACCATGGCGGAAATAATCAGATGAGAGAAATATGGTACAAAAGAAGATATATGTATTTAACTTGCTTTAAAATGTAATTTCTGCCCCAAAGAATACAATGCACAATTTATTTATACATAAATATCCAGGCCAGAGAGAAGCCAATGAAACGTACAGTCAGTCTTCAGTAGGGATGATGACAGCTATATGAATCGGCAGCTAGGTGAGGAGCAGCTTTGGTTGGCTTTTGGCTTCGTGATGGATCCTCTTCATCATAAATACTCACATATTTACATATTTGCCAGATGTGGGCAACTTCCAACAGAGCCGCCCATGTTGTTTTTGGACTCTGCCCAAATAAGACCTTCTCCTGGTCTCATGGTTTCTGCAGACAATAGTCGTTAGTCACTCTGGCAATATATTGATTCAGCAAACATCAGCATTTTAAAATAGCCTGCCTGGGTTGTTTTTCACATGTTTCTATCCATCTGCCTGGCCAGTGTGAACCTGTCAGCTATTTTGTGTGGCTATTCTTTTATAAAATAATGTGTTTGTGATTACCCTCACAGATCACAGTGGCACACTTGAAACCTTTGCCTACAGTGCCAGTGCAGTTCTTCGTGAGCAGTGCCACAGGAGAAGAATTTTTGATTGCCAAAAGAACCATCCACTTGAAGGCTCCAGAAAGAACCTTTATTTATTTAGATCAGTGACAGGTTCGACACATAGAGGATAACAAATTTGAGAAGTATCAGTGGGCTCCTGATTCTAAAAGGACTGTTGCAAATTGCAGACATGTTTATTATACACCCTGACTTTCCACAGTCTGGCTAATGTCTTTAATGAATGTGTGTGACATATTTAGTCTTGCTGATCGGACATAAAACCGCAGTAAAAAGGCACAAGATGAGGCAGACAGTACTGTGCCGCACCAAAGGGGGTGCATGTGAGCCCAACAGGTGCCCGTTGCTGCTGTTCTTCTATGCAGAGGCTCTGGGTGCCAATAAGTTAGCAATATCAGAAAGTCAAGTGCACTGCAGTGGTCCGTTTATTTTTATTTTTGTTCCGACTGATTGCCAAAATGGAAGATTAAGATTTTTAAAACTAATGGAAAATAAGGAGATTTCTGTGGAGAAGGATAGGCGCATGGAGTTCATCATAATGCATAATTCGCCAGTCTCCTCACTCACTCACTCATGTCCGTCCGAAGCCGAATGCACATTCGCCTTCTGCGCACGTCGCCTTCTGCGCACGTCGCCTTCTGCGCATGTCCGAAGCCGAATGCGCAGTCGCCTTCTGCGCAGCTGCCCGAAAAACCTTACGAGACCAACATCGTGGCAGGCAGCGGATTTACGGCCGCGAAAATTCAAAGAGAAGGGCGACTTCAACCGACATCCAACTCCAACATCGCGGGAGGCGGCGGATTTACGGCCGCAAAAATTCAAAGAGAAAGGCGACTTCGATTAAAGCTCTAGAGGCCTGAAAGGCGATTTTGACTACAGCTCAAGGCCTAATTACACATTCATTCAAAACACCTATATCAGGTTTGTGGTGCTTATAATTATTATATATTATACTATTCCACTCGTGCCCTTTTCATCTTACGTTGTCGAAACGGGCTCTTTGTCTAGTTTACAAATAAAGGTAAGACGATAAATGGTTTTCAGTTTTTATAAAAAAATGGGATCAGACTAAGAAAAAAACAATCCAATATTTAAAAACTAAATTTTGACCTTAAATAAACTACTCGTTTGTTTTTCTTGTTATCCTTTTGTTGAACAGTCTGCATTAAAATTGATTAAAGCATCAGAATTAAAAGCTTTTAAAAACAACTAAATATTTCAACTAAGGTCAAAATTGAAAATTTTTTTTGTACACCACTCTATACTTTCATTTGTATTGAATGAGTATTAATTAAGGAATTGCAATGTCAAATGTAGAACACGTGGAGGGTGCAGAGCAAATACACACTCTCCGCTATAAATGTACCATTCTTTCTTAGCCAAATATGAACCTTACCTATGTGTGTGTGTAAAGAATGCTGATGAGATATGAAACATAACCAGTAGTCAATGTGCATGCTGCCAGTTGAATAGTGAATGAGCTACGCTTTTGGGTTCATATATTTGTAAATCTAACTCTGAAGGAGTCAGTGCCTCACCAGCCATGAACCTCACCGCACATCACTGAGTTGCTGCATACACTAACACAGTTTAAGCTCAGGATTTCCTAATCCGTTGATATCCTGTCTACTATACGCTAAAGATTTCTGATTTGTCCACGTATTCAAAACCTTTTCAAAGCCCACAGACTAATTTCATATGCAGAGAGCCCCTCCCAGAATCAAATGGTTCTTTCTCAAGAAATGCTTCAATGAAGGACCACACAATCCAGTAACAGTGCAATTAAAGGACTAGTATTTTAAAAGGTGTTTCTGAAGGACAACTCATGGAGATGCAGAGAGACAGGCAGACATGAGCAGGTGTGGGATTTGAATCCAGTACTCTGGATCTGTGAAGCAGCAGTGCTGATGACTACATTACTCGGTGTGTATGTGAAGATGCTCATTGCATTTAGCACACTATCACAAACAAAGGGTAAATCTAGAAGATGGCACAGCTTATTTAACATTAAAAGTTCTCAATACAGCGGCAGCATGTTGTCTTCAGTTTGCTGCATTAAATGAAAGCATATTTGTGCCAAAAGCTTCATATGCGCACCCTGGGTGTGAGTGCACGGCAAGTCACTCTCAGTGGTGCTAGTTTAGCATACCCTGCTATATTTGTTATTTATAGTGTGCCTGATGTTCAGCATCCTGAATCTTTAGTGTTGCTCTCATAAATTAAAATAAATTAAAAACAAGAGGTCCAGAGTAGTGTGACATTGCCATCAAACAAATGTGAGCTACAAAAGCTCTACAGACCCTTCAGTTTCTAAACGACTAAAGTCTTTGGGCTACGCTTCTTTTAGTCTCCTTTCTGCTCACAATAAACATGAAACAGGAGAACTCAGGCGAATGTTGTTTATTTTGACACACGTGCGCATGGGAGTCAGCTACAGGGTCTAAATGAGAGTAATTCCACACCTGACCTTTTCTTCTCACTTTCCTGATGACCATTCATGGGAAACTCCACCTGGCCCTGATGACGACACTTTCCGTTTCTGACCTTGTGGATGTGACTTCTGGCTCCGGACCCTTGAATGATGTCACTTCCAGTGGAGAACCCATGATCGAAGAGACTTCCGGTTCCGGCCCTTTTGATGATGTCACGTCCGGGTCCAAGCCTATGGAAAAGGATCCTTCCGTTTCTGCCCTCGATGACTTCACTTCCTTTTCAGGCTTTTAAAGCCGCCATATATGACTAACCCTAATCAGTTCTTTTATGGACTCCGTTCGGAGCGCATCAATGCTAGCAATTTACCCATCTGCAGCCAGAGAATATTATATGGGTGGCTGCCCCAAACCTTTTAATGACTCTGGTGTCAGCTTTTTGTGACAATGTAAAAACACATCTACTGAGGGCATCAGTGGCAATATTGTCAGTGAAATTCTTACTTGTATGTTCAACCATCATGCACCGTCTCACCATTCTCTGTCACCACGGTATGAATCAGAGATCAGACCAGCATTGCTGTATGGATCAGAAACCTGGGTAGTTAAAAAGAAGCATGAAAGGAAACTGAATGCTATGGAAATGAGGATGTTGAGATGGGTGTGTGGAGTAACAAAGATTGATAAGATTAGGAAAGAGAGAATCTGAGGTACGCTTACATTTGGGGAAATCTCAAAGAAAATACAGGAAAGAGGTTACAATGGTATGGGCATGTCATGAGAAGACAGGTAAACAATGTAGATGTGGAAATGTTGGGATAGAGGAGGAAATGAATACAACCAAAGAGAAAGTGGATAGACTGTGTGAAGGGAGATCTAAGGGAGAAAAGAATATCAGGCGAGGAAGTAAACAACAGACGAGAGTGGAGGAGGCTGGTCCAATATAGGGACCCACATGAAAGTGGGAAAAGCTTAAGAAGAAAAGATTAAAGTACCTCTGAATTTAATAGAAAACACAAATGACCTTACCTGACAAGTGCAGGTCTGTTCTGCTCTTTTGGTGTGCACCACATATGTAACATTTCTCATAAGAGTCTTCAAAAGTCCATTTACGCATGCATTGTCTGTCCCATTTAATTATATTCTAGGATTGTTTGATACTGCAGTCTAGAAGTGGAGAAAAAATACTTCTGATGTATTACTGATGTACTGTTCACATATTTATCAAGCATCTCAGAGAAGGAAAACAGTCCTAAGTAGCTCAAAAATGACAGAGTGATGCAATTTTGATCCTAGTCTTAGGTGGAGGTATAAAACCATTGTATTAATTTTCCTAATTTAGGAGACTGCTCCTAACTTCACCAGGAGGAGCTGCCAGAAGATGGCATTCAGGCAGAGATCCTGGGAAAGGCTTACTGTTTTGAAAACACTGGACAAAAATGAACTTGCAAAAAAGGCATCGATTTTACAGAAATGTAATAATATTTGTGACAAATATTTTAAGTTATGTGGTTGCTCGATCTACGCGAAGAAACTATGCACTGTCTTCCGAAATTAAAGTATAACACGGCGTGTAATATACAGCTTTTGATTTGTGCATGTCAAAACCAAGCATTTCTCAAATTTTGCACCAAAGTTTGAACACCGTTACAACACGTGAGGTAGTACACAGATTACACATTTCCCCACTACTCCATGTAAGGTAACGTTAAAGCAAGCTGTATTCATCCACTCAGCACGCACATAAAGATCATTGCCCCAAGTGTGGATGAGCACACATATGTGATATCACAGTATCATTACACAGGTGGTCATGTGTGCAAACTGAACTATAGTAGCCAGTATGTTACCCTGAAGATAGGTGGGGCAGAATGCATGATCGATAGTGAAATGTCACACAGCTACACCAAGCTTTGCATTCCATGAACCCCTGAAACATTACTGTTGCATTTTATAAGTTTGAGAAGGTTGAAGAAAGCAGGCTGGGCCAGTGGATATATAAAGCCTCACAGTTTTGATGTGGTATTTGTGAAAACAATCATTTGTACTCAGATACAGAGATAACGGGCAAAGTAGACGTAGTGTTGAAGTCCATTTTCAGTTTAACTCCCTCCGCTTCTGGAGATATCCAAATTACTGAGCAGTCTGCTCCACTAATGCTATACACCTTCAGACAAGGGAGGTCAGCAGAGTCTGAGCTAGTGTCACTTGAACTTGATGAATTTTCAGCCATCTGGAGCACATTTGTTACTTTTCACTTCTCTGTATGACTGTTATCTTTGCTAAGTATGCTTTTTTCCTCTGCTCTGTGCACTCTCTCAATGTGATCCTTCTTATGACACCATCTACATTCCTCGTCTTTAAACCAACAGTTGTTTGCATCGTGAGCAGGCTTGTCACAGCGATAACTTTTCTGCCTAACGAACATTTTGTTAATTGCTCTTTCTGTTGGCCCATTTCACATCTCTACTGCATTGTTTAGCAGCAGTTTCCATTGACAGTGCTATGTTTAAAGCATATTAAATTGTAAAATCTTTCTCTGTTAAAAGTCTCTTTGGTATACTTTCACTATACAGTAGGCATACAAGTTTGTTTCTTAATACATCTGCTAGACTGGTTCCAAATGGGCAATGCCCTGAAAACCTGTGCAACTCCACCATGTATTCTGAAATGGTCTCATGTTTAGAATGATTCCCCTTGTGGAAGCAAAATCTTTCAGCAGTTACTAGTGGTTTGCGGTTTAAATGTCGATAATCTCCTTAAACGTTTAATCCACCGTTTTAGTAGGAGTTAACAAGCTATGAAGCAATCTTTATGTCTTTGTGCCCATAACGCTCAGTAACGCAGAAAATCTCTTTTCGTCTGCTACTCCATTAGCTTCACAGTATAATTCCACTGTTTCCACATATGTTGCCCAGTCCTCAATAACACTATCAGATTCAGCAAAGCTTCCTGTCAATGACATTTTGCCTCATTTCATTCTCAAATGAATGAAAAGAAAATCCGAACACATTTCTCCAGTTTTGATGTCACTACACTGGTTACCTGTGTCATTCAGAATTGACTTTAAAATTCTGCTTATGGTTTATAAAGCTTTAAATAATCTCGCCCCGGCTTATATATCGGAATGTCTGACACCTTATATTCCAAATCGTAACCTCAGATCCTCAACTGAGTGTCTCCTTAGAATTCCAAGAGCAAAACTTAAAAGAAGTGGTGAGGTGGCCTTCTGCTGTTATGCACCTAAAATCTGGAATAGCCTGCCAGTAGGAATTCGCCAGGCTAATACAGTGGAGCACTTTAAAAAACTACTGAAAACACATTATTTTAACATGGCCTTCTCATAACTTCACTGTAATTTAATCCTGATACTCTGTATATCCAATTCATTATAATAACTATTCATTCAAAATCTGTACTAACCCCTACTCTCTCTTCTGTTTCCTTTTCCGGTGTCCTGTTGGTGGTGGCGTGCGCCACCACCATCTACCCAAAGCACCATGATGTTCCAACAATGATGGATGGATTAAAAGCCAGAAGTCTGTATGACCATCAGCATCAAGTGACTCCGTGAAAAACCCGAACTACAAAGAGGACTATTTCATTTATGTTAGGTAGAATGCCCAAAGGGGACTGGGCGGTCTCGTGGCCTGGAACCCCTACAGATTTTATTTTTTTTCTCCAGCCTTCTGGAGTTTTTTTTTTGTTTTTTCTGTCCACCCTGGCCATCGGACCTTACTCCTTTCTATGTTAATTAATGTTGTCTTATTTTAATTTCTTATTTTGTCTTTTATTTTTCTTCTCTTCATTATGTAAAGCACTTTGAGCTACTTTTTGTATGAAAATGTGCTATATAAATAAACGTTATTGTTGTTGTTGTTGTCAAATCAACTTGCTTTCAACAGTCAATAACATGTTATTTCAATGACTCACAGTTCTCTTGGCATTGATGTTAGCGTTTTTGAGGATAGTGGCTTCTTTGGTGTCTCTGTCTCCCTTCAGTCTTTCTTCTTCTTCTTTGTTTTAAACCAGGCTCCATTTTTGAAGGTTCAACTTGTATCTCATCGTCAATTTTGTTCTATTTTTCTTATTTTCTGAAGGACAAGTACAGGAAAGTAATTAAACACATACACTAAAATAAACTACCACTAGGTTGACAATTCTTTATTGAACAACATTGCACTGCTCACACATACCATATATATGTATACTGCTCAAAAAAATTAAAGAGTATAGCCTTAAGTCAAAGAAACGTCTGAGATATTGATCTGCTCAGTTAAGTAGCAGAGGAGGCTGTTAATCAGTTTCAGCTGCTTTGGTGTTAATGAAATTAACAACAGGTGCACTAGACGGGCAACAATGAGACGACCACCAAAATAGGAATGGTTTAACAGGTGGAGGCCACTGACATTTTTCCCTCCTCATCTTTTCTGACTGTTTTTTCACTAGTTTTGCATTTGGCTATGGTCAGTGTCACTACTGGTAGCATGAGGCGATACCTGGGCCCTACAGAGGTTGCACAGGTAGTCCAACTTCTCCAGGATGGCACATCAATACCTGCCATTGCCAGAAGGTTTGCTGTGTCTCCCAGCACAGTCTCAAGAGCACGGAGGAGATTCCAGGACAATAGGCAGTTACTCTAGGAGAGCTGGACAGGGCCGTAGAAGGTCCTTAACCCATCAGCAGGAGCGGTATCTGCTCCTTCGGGTAAGGAGGAACAGGATGAGCACTGCCAGAGCTCTACAAAATGACCTCCAGCGGGCCACTGGTGTGAATGTCTCTGACCAGACAAACAGAAACAGACTTCATCAGGGTGGCTTGAGTGCCCGACGTCCTCTAGTGGGTCCTGTGCTCACTGCCCGACACTGCCACAGAATACCAGAATTGGCAGGTCCACCACTGGCACCCTGTGTTTTTCACAGATGAAAGCAGGTTCACACTGAGCATATGTGACAGACATAAAAGTGTCTGGAGAAGCCGTGGAGAACATTATGCTACCTGTAACATTGTTCAGCATGACTGGTTTTTTGGTGGGTCAGTGATGGTCTGGGGAGGCATATCCATGGAGGGACACACAGACCTCTACAGGCTAGACAACAGCACCTTGACTGCCATTAGGTATCAGGATGAAATCCTTGGACCCATTGTCAGACCCTATGCTGGTGCAGTGGGTCCTGGGTTCCTCCTGGTGCACGACAATGCCCGGCTTCATAGGGCGAGAGTATGCAGGCAGTTCCTGGAGGATGAAGGAACTGATACCATTGACTGGCCCCCACGCTCGCCTGACCTAAATCCAAAAGAACACCTCTGGGACATTATGTTTTGGTCCATCCGATGCCACCAGGTTGAACTTTAGAATGTCCAGGAGCTCAGTGATGCCCTGGTCCAGATCTGGGAGGAGATCCCCCAGGACACCATCCTACATCTTATTAGGTGCATGTATGGCATGTGGGGGCCGTACAAACTACTAAGTACGATTTTAAATTGCTGCAATGAAATTTCAGCAAAACAGACTAGCCTGCCACATCATGATTTTCGGGGTGTCTTTGAATTTTGTTCCTAACACATTACCCAGTCCATATCAGTATAGATATCCAGTAGGATTTTTTTCCCATTGAGATCTAATATGTTTTCAATATATATATATATATATATATATATATATATATATATATATATATATATATATATATATATATATATATATATGGCGGCACGGTGGCGCAGTGGGTAGCGCTGCTGCCTCGCAGTTGGGAGATCTGGGGACCTGGGTTCGATTCCCGGGTCCTCCCTGCGTGGAGTTTGCATGTTCTCCCCGTGTCTGCGTGGGTTTCCTCCGGGCGCTCCGGTTTCCTCCCACAGTCCAAAGACATGCAGGTTAGGTGGATTGGCGATTCTACATTGGCCCTAGTGTGTGCTTGGTGTGTGGGTGTGTTTGTGTGTGTTCTGCGGTGGGTTGGCACCCTGCCCAGGATTGTTTCCTGCCTTGTGCCCTGTGTTGGCTGGGATTGGCTCCAGCAGACCCCCGTGACCCTGTGTTCGGATTCAGCGGGTTGGAAAATGGATGGATGGATATATATATATATATATATATATATCGCTTCCAGGGTCCTCCCTGCGTGGAGTCTGCAAGTTCTCCCCGTGTCTGCATGGGTTTCCTCCGGACTCTCCGGTTTCCTCCCACAGTCCAAAGACATGTCCCTAGTGTGTGCTTGGTGTGTGTGTGCCCTGTGGTGGGTTGGCACCCTGCCTTGGGTTTGTTTCCTGCCTCGTGCCCTGTGTTGGCTGGGATTGGCTCCAGCAGACCCCCTTGACTATGTGTTAGCATATAGCGGATTGGGAAAATGGTATGGTATGGTATGGTATATATATATATATATATATATATATATATATATATATATATATATATATATATATATATATATATATATGGAAGAGAAGGTCTGTGATACGGTTTGCATATTTGCAGTTGGAGATCCACAAAGGGAGAAAAAACGAATCACGTATCATAAAATAGTTTTATTCCTGAGCTTTCAACCCCTATCAGGGGTCTTCATCAGAGGATAATGCTTAGACTTACAAGAATCAAAGGCAATATAAGTGTACTCCAATAAAGAAATCATTGCCAAAAGTTTTGTACATTACACTGACAATTGACAATACATTTGTTGTTCATTCATTTAAATTTTCAATATATATACTGTGAGAGAAAAGGGACAGCAATAATAAAGAGTGGGAGTACCAGCTTGGTAACTCCGCATAACTAAATCGCAAAGAAAAAAATAGGCAATAACTGTAGAGACGTCTTTAAAGACGCAAGTTCCAGGTAGAACTGACAGAGATGGCTGCACTTCCAGATTTCAGTCCTTCTAGCAGGAAGAAGCGGGTTCAGGTGGATGGACACCAGACGTGATGTCAGAGGTGTTATAGCCATCAATCATCTGGTCTGCAGAGGGAGGAAGAAAATAAGCATTAGGATGCAGCGCCAACCCCTAGAGCAGCAGTAGAATTATAGTCACTAAAGCCCTTCAGTTGTCCCCTATGTGCATGCATGTGACAATGTGTATGTTAGTGACTTTTTTTTACAAATTAAATCATAAGATTTTATGAATATATTAATGAAAATGAACACTAATTGTATCATTAATCTCATACTACTAGGAAAATGAATGTAACCATTAAGCCAGAGAGGAGTCAAATATTATGGAAATGACATATATTAAATATGGGCTTGTGAAATTTGTGGCAGATGAAATTAAATTTAAGTAAATGTAAGATATTCCGCATCCATCTTAATAAAAGGATAGGTGTCTTTGTGCCTGTCTGGTTTCTATGTTTCTGTCATTCCAAAAAACAGTGCAACATATTTTTTTAGTAATAAAATGGGTTGCATTTATCATTCCAATAAATGATGCATTACAAACATTAACACTGCTTTTAAAAATCCCATACCAAATGGCATACAACAGAGACATATGCATTGCCTTTGTCATTCCAACAGATGGCACAGCACAAACATTTGCAGTAATGCATTTTATTACTACAAATGTTTGTGATGCTCCCTGTGTTAGAATTACAAATGTAATGGATTTTATTACCACATGTATTACAAAGTACAAAGTGGTGCACTGCACACAGTAACTCTGTGTTGATTACAGGTGTCACATCTAGCAGGAACTTAAAATGTTAGATTTGAATATACAGTGAGAGTTCTGAGACTTGAAAGTACCCCTCAAGAAAAGAACCTTGGAGTCATAGTGGACTCATCACTATTAACTTCCAGATGGCATTCAGAAGCCATTAAAGAGGCTAATAGGGTATCAGGCCATACGACGTGTAAAGCACAAGTCCAGAAGGTTATGTCAAATAATGCAATGGTGAGGCTGTTTCTGCTCTACTGCGTGCCGTTTTAGTCTCTATATTACAAAAAGACATAGCAGTGCTAGAGAGGGTCCAGAGGACAGTGACTAGTCTAATTCCAGGCGTGAGATGTTTGAGATTGAGGAGAGACTGAAGGAGCTGAAACCTTTCAGTTTAAGCAATGGGATATTAAGTGGTGAAGGAAATATGATCAAAGTGTTTAAAATTATGAAGGGATTTAGTAGATCCCAACTGTTGCTTTAAAATGAATTCTTCAATAAGAACATCGAGACACGGTTAGAAACTTGTTAAATGCAAAATGTGCACAAATGTTAGAAAGACTTTCTTCACACATAGAACCGTGGACACGTGGAATAAACTAAGTAGTGTGGTGTAGAGCAAGGACTTTAGGGACCGTCAAATCTCGACTTGACACTATTTTGGGGAATGCTGATGAATAGGATGGAAGAGCTTTTTGGGCTGAATGGTCTGTTCTGCCAAAATTATTAAAATGCTCTAAACTCGTCAGCTGAACAAGCAGATCTTATGAGCCAAAATTGGTGAGACTGAATTTCAAGAGGCAAATATGAAATAAAAGGTAAATGCTGAAAAAATGAGCACACCATTCAAAGTTGCATTTAGAGTACTAAGTTTGCGTTACTGATTTGGACGAAGATTAAGGGGTGGCCATGAAGGCCTGGCTCCCCCAAAGGATGCACAATGTTACTAAAATTAGTTTCAAATAAAGGGTAATTTTTCCTCAATTTATTAAGACCACAGTTAGGTAGACAGAATTGATAAAGTTAATGTAAATGTGTTAATAATCAATGAATTAGGCACACCGTGGCACAGTGGTTGTGCTGCTGCCTCGTAGTAAGGAGTCTGCGGGTCACGCATGTGGGTCCATGTGGATTTGCTCCAGTTTCCTCATACAGTCGAAAGACATGCAGGTTAGGTGAAATGGCGATGCTAAATCGTCCCCTGATGTGTATATGTATATGTGTTCACCATATGATGGGCTGGTGCCTTATCCATAGGTTGGTCCTGTCTGGGTCCATTGCATGCTGGGATAAGAGTCAGCTGCCCCCTTCCCTGGATAACCAGTTTCAGAACATGGATACTATACAATACAATACAATACAGTTTATTTTTGCATAGCCCAAAATCACACAGGAAGTGCCGCAATGGGCTTTAACAGGCCCTGCCTCTTGACAGAACCCCAGCCTTGACTCTCTAAGAAGACAAGAAAAACTCCCCAAAAAAAAACCTAGTAGGGAAAAATGGAAGAAACCTTGGAAAAGGCAGTTCAAAAAGAGACCCCTTTCCAGGTAGGTTGGGTGTGCAGTGGGTGTCAAAAGAAGGGGGTCAATACAATACAATACACAGAACAGAACAAATCCTTAATAAAAAATAAAAAAATTTTTAGAAGTACGGAGCAGAATTTAACAGTAGATGATATCACATAATAAGATTTGGCTAATTTTAGACTCTTGGAGACCTCATCCATCAAGCTGCCTCCCCCATTTGGCCATTCCACGGCTGAAACAATGCTGGGCCAGCCAATCAGATGAAAGGACCCCTCTTTCCCACGATTCCTGCGATCCTCCATCAGGGATGACTTTACCTTAGGCAGGCAAAACAACTTGGCAGGTGGGCCGTGGCACCAAGTGCCACATTTGAGTACCGAGAAAAGAAACAGAATAGGTGAGGGTTAGTATCCAATTCTAACTATCATGCTACATTTTGATGTCACTACATTGGTTACCTGTGTCATTTAGAATTGACTATAAAATACTGCTTATGGTTTACAAAGCCTTATATAATCTCGCTCCATCTTATATTTCGGAATGTCTTACACCTTACACTCCAAATGGTAACCCTAGATCTTCAAATGAGTGTCTGCTTAGAATTCCAAGAGCTAAACTTAAAAGAAGTGGCGAGGTGGCCTTCTGCAGCTATGCACTTAAAATCTGGAATAACTTACCAATAGAAATTTGCCAGTCTAATACAGTGGAGCACTTAATAAACTACTAAAAACACATTACTTTAACATGGCTTTCTCATAGCCTCACTTAAGTTTAATCCTGATATTCTGTATTAGCATTTAATTATCATTATCATTCACGGAGGCTCAGAAATCCGTACTAACCCCTACTTTATCTTCTGTTCTTTTTCCGTTTTTCTGTGGTCGTGATCTGCACCACCACCACCTGATCAAAGCACCATGATGTCCCTACATTGATGGATTAAAGGCCAGAAGTCCACATGACTGTCATCATCAAGTTCTTCCATGTGAAGCCTGAAAACCATGAGGACTGATTGGGGTCATTTATGTTAGGCAGAATGCCTAGAGGGGGCTGGGTGGTCTCGTGGCCTGGAACCTCTGCAGATTTAATTTTTTTCTCCAGCCGTCTGTTTTTCTGTCCTCCCTGGCCATCGGACCTTACTTGTATTTTATGTTAATTAATATTGCCTAATTTTGTTTTTTTAATATATTTGGTCTTTTTCCTCTTTCTTCATTCTGTAAAGCACTTTGAGCTGCATCATTTGTATGAAAATGTACTATAGAAATAAATATTGTTGTTGTTGATAGCACAATGAATATTAAAATCTGTCCTACCCAAAACCAACTCTCTTTTGCACATTGCGCGTCCTTAAAAGAGACAAAGAAACATTCTGTACAATTTAATTTACGGATTACCATAGCATACCATTTTCTAAACCCACCTAATCCTGAGCAGGGTCATGAGGGGCTGGAGTCCAGCAAACATAGGCTGCTGGACAGGGCGTACATATTAGTTTACTGCTTCAGATTTAGCTGGTTATTTCATCTTGTACATTTTGTCTACATTATCTTCCTCTTCTGTACAGATCTTCAGTCCACAATAATAAAGGTTACAAAGTGCTCCTTCAGAGTGATGCTGTAGAGCAGAAGTTTGCAGTTACTGCTCTGGAGGTCCGCAGTGGCTGTAGCTTTTTGCTTTAACCAGTTTCTTAATTTCAACATGTCTATTTACTAATAAAGCAATGTGCTTTTTGGGGATTAGTTTTAGTTAACATGCTTGTCACAATTAAGAACACTTAATTGCCTATTTTAGTTTTAAGCAGCTACATTAAGGTTTTAATCGTTTCCTGTTTTCCTAATTAGCCATCACTTAATAATGAGGTGCAAATGATAAAGGAACCCCCAGCTCTCCAGCTAGTGTCCCTCCATTTAAACCTGTGGATGTGCAGCCTGAACTATCTGTGTTAAAACAAAGTTTTGAAATAAAAGAGAGAAAATAAGGGAATGACCACAAAACATATAACGTTCTCAGAAGACAAAAACTATACAAGTTTTGCATTGAAGAATGAAAGCACTAACAAGCCATATATTTAAATACCAACTTTTATTGTCTGTTAGGCCTGGCTTCTAATAATGAAACTGGGCAGAACGAAAGGCTACAGACACTGTGAACCTCCAGGACCATAACTAAGTACCCCTGCCAACAAGAATCTATTATAGGTTCCCAAAAGAACCATTCTTGTGAAGATTCAAGAACTTTATTTATTTAGATCGATATCAGGTTATAAATAAAAATAAATAAATGCTAACTTCTTCTTCCACAGCTATTCCCATTTTTATATAGGGTCGTTTTTTAGACTCCTCCAATAGACAGACAGATAGATAGATAGATAGATAGATAGATAGATAGATAGATAGATAGATAGATAGATAGATAGATAGATAGATAGATACTTTATTAATCCCAAGGGGAAATTCACATACTCCAGCAGCAGCATACTGATAAAGAAAATATTAAATTAAAGAGTGATAACAATGCAGGTATACAGACAGACAATAACTTTGAATAATGTTAACATTAACCCCCCCGGGTGGAATTGAAGAGTCGCATAGTGTGGGGGAGGAACGATCTCCTCAGTCTGTCAGTGGAGCAGGACAGTGACAGCAGTCTGTTGCTGAAGCTGCTCCTCTGTCTTGAGATGACACTGTTCAGTGGATGCAGTGGATTCTCCATTATTGACAGGAGCCTGCTCAATGCCCGTAGCTCTGCCACGGATGTCAAACTGTCCAGATCCATGCCTATAATAGAGCCTGCCTTCCTCACCAGTTTGTCCAGGCGTGAGTTGTCCCTCTTCTTTATTTTGCCTCCCCAGCACACCACTGCGTAGAAGAGGGCGCTCACCACAACCGTCTGATAGAACATCTGCAGCATCTTATTGCAGATGTTGAAGGACGCCAGCCTTCTAAGGAAGTATAGTTGGCTCTGTCCTTTCTTACACAGAGCATCAGAATTGGCAGTCCAGTACAATTTATCATCCAGCTGCACTCCCAGGTATTTATAGGTCTGCACCCTCTGCACACAGTCACCTCTGATGATCACAGGGTCCATGAGGGGCCTGGGCCTCCTAAAATCCACCACCAGCTCCTTGGTTTTGCTGGTGTTCAGTTGTAGGTGGTTTGAGTCGCACCATTTAACAAAGTCCTTGATTAGGTCCCTATACTCCTCCTCCTGCCCACTCCTGATGCAGCCTATGATAGCAGTGTCATCAGCGAACTTTTGCACGTGGCAGGACTCCGAGTTGTATTGTAAGTCCGATGTATATAGGCTGAACAGGACCGGAGAAAATACAGTCCCCTGTGGCGCTCCTGTGTTGCTGACCACAATGTCAGACCTGCAGTTCCCAAGACGCACATACTGAGGTCTGTCTTTAAGATAGTTCATGATCCATGCCACCAGGTATGAATCTACTCCCATCTCTGTCAGCTTGTCCCTAAGGAGCAGAGGTTGGATGGTGCTGAAGGCGCTAGAGAAGTCCAGAAACATAATTCTTACAGCACCACTGCCTCTGTCCAAGTGGGAGAGGGATCGGTGTAGCATGTAGATGATGGCATCCTCCGCTCCAACCTTCTCCTGGTATGCGAACTGCAGAGGGTCGAGGGCGTGGTCTCAGGTGGTGAAGCAACAGCTGCTCCATGGTTTTCATTACATGCGACGTCAGAGCGACAGGCCGGATAGAGGTTTTGGCAGGATTCTTACAAGCAACAGATTTACAAACACCAATGTGTTCCTGGTTTTTAAAGAATTATTCCTGCCTACTACATAACACAAGTGCAGGCTTTCTTCATGTGTTGCATTCTGCTAGGTAGGCTACATTAAGGATTTCTGTTTTGTCCACATATTAGAAACCTTTTGAAAGCACAAGGAACCAGTTTTATATGAAAAGAACTAAAGCAATGATTCTACAAGGAACCCCAGACCCCAGTAAAATGCCAATCCAGCGCTGTGTATTTGGCACAACTGATTAAAAGAGTAGTTACACTTGTGCGGGGCTCATATGCCAACCTGTACAAACAGCGGCGTGGTGTTCTTAGTCTTCATCACACATCACACATACCCCCTGACGAAAAAAAGGTGTCTCTTTGATGAAGTAAATAGATAACAGAAAACGCTCCAACTTTCATATCAGTTAACTAGGTCGAACCCTAATATTACAATATAAAATGTGCTTATTTCGCCACAATTAAAATACGTAGACAAACTTTGAAAAGCAATATTTTCTGTAATTTAAATATCGTTAAAGGTACTTGGGTACTCTTTCGTAATTTCGAAGTTTTAAATGCATTAATGTAAGTGAGATTTACTTTCTATTGTAATCTTAGATTACGGACAATTCATATAGATAGATAGATAGATAGATAGATAGATAGATAGATAGATAGATAGATAGATACTTTATTAATCCCAATATGTGACATGGGATGTGATGTAAATATGTAGCAATACAAATTTGTCTCATTTGTGACTCTGATTTTTAAGTTTTGTCTGTCCCTCTGGAGACCCATTGTAAATGTCAAACTCCAGTCTTGGTTAGTGATACGAATCTCTGCAAGCACGAAAAGATAACATTTAAAGCACGAGTGTTCGAGTTCTATTTAGCAGATATTAAGGCGGACATTAACGCGCGCACGCGCTTCATTGGAACTCTTCACAACTACAAGACGCACTTAAATTTATTGACATGAATGAAATGGAGTACTAGAGAACAAATGGAAGGGTAGAGATTTAGGAGATGGTGTTGGTAGAGGCTGGGAGTCTGCGAGGTCTGTCACGAAGCAGAAGCACCTGGAGGAGGAGGAGAGGTGCGGTTCTCAAGATGCGTGCAGGACACCTGGAGACAGTCTAATCACGCAATCGCGACGCGTGGTGTTCAGGTTCGGCGGATCTGTCGCCCTCTCCCTCTCTCTGTGTTCCTGTGTCTATTTACAGAACCCCTGAGGACTCCTTTGGAAATAAAGGATTTCCTTGTTCATTTTTTTCTCAGCAGCTGCAAGGAGACAGCCCGCTGTTTGCTCATGTCATGCCGCAACACATAGATGGAGCGTACTACTTAGGGACAGGGTGCACGCTGTTGAGGAAGCACGTGACGGAGATTTCGAAGTTGCGCGCACTGTGGAGCGCATATTCGCTCTGCTCATTCGCTCAACTGAATGCGGGCCCGAGAGAAAGGACGAGCGAGTTGCAAAGCATCAATCCCCCTCTGTGAATGTGGGAAATGGTGCGTCCCTGGTGCTGAGTGAGTGACGGGGTGAGTGAGGTGTACGGGGGAAGGCTTTACTGAATTTCACTTCTGTATCCTGAGCATCATTTTCTTCTCAAGCATCTCTCGGCTCCACTTAGCATCCTTGTCGCGGACCTCTGTCCTTTCGGATCCCTAAGACTCTCGTATCTTGTTGCTTGCAGCCGTGCGATCTAACCGCCAGGTGAGTGGAGACTAAATAATAATGCGTTTCATTTATACGCCCCATTCCTTATTTGAGGCTGAAGCTGCAGGCGAACTGCATTTTATTTTTTATGCTCGTAATAAATATAAATGACGGAGCCATTTTTTTTGCATGGGCTTAATGCTTCCAGCATGTTGGGGATGGAGACAGTTGTATGAAATAGTGTGCAGTGCTTGCTCTAATCAAAACGTACACCGATGTCATTAATTGTTTTAAATCCTTTTAGTCAGTTGGTGCCATATATGAGAGGAGATCAAGCGAAAACTGAAAGAAAATCGAAAGCAGTAAGAATAGATACCCATACGCTTGAATAAACATTGTTGCAAATTGGTGTTTGCGCAACCTGTCATGTAAAGGCTATTTTTAGCATCTAATTAATGCTTGCTCTATAGCGTCACGATGCATTTTTATATTTATAGATAGATCTATATATGCGAGTATATATGTGACTGTGTGGGTGTGTTATATGGTTTTATGACAGTAAGATTGCATTTGCAGATTCAGCCGTCAATGCAAAATGCAAACATTTGCTTGTTTGAGGCGGCGAGCTCAAAAAGGGCAGTCGGACGTGATTCCAATGCACATCCCGATGATTGACAGCTGTTTGTCTTCGGGATTGTCCATTATCAGACAACATCTTGATCTAAACGAGCTTACCCGTTGGGATCGGTTGATTCGTTTTGGTATTTTCCCCCCCTCCTGTGTCTATCATTATAACGGAGTTTTTCCATTCGTGTAAGGCGGAGAGCGCAGCTGCAGCGAACGTGAAATGTGACTGTGTTAGGTGCAGGGCCATTTATTTGTTCTGTAACCTTGCCTAAAATAGGTTTTCGATCTTCTGGAAATTGTGGCACTTTTAATTAGAAATCAGCCAGAGGGGAATAAATGCACAGCGCGCTTTTTTTTTTTGGTTTGTGGGTGAAAACACAAATAAGTCGCCTGATTCCTCCTCCCATCCTTCTCCTCAAGGAGACACGATGACCTTGTGGAAATCTACACGTTCTTTCGTGTAGTAGTTGTAGGTAACCCAAAATGCCTGATATGAACTGTCGTGGTTTCTTTAATCTTTTGCTTTTGCCGAGGAATGGGGGCCATTGCCTGTATCCAGGCTTTTAGTTCTGCTACAGTGACCTTGTCATAGTTAACGTGTCACATACTACTGTATGCCGTGCTTTGGGCCAAAGATCACATGCGCCTTGCTTTGTGCATTTTTATATTACATGATGCCATTAAACGTAAGAGACCTGAAAGTGTCCTGTTTGGGTAACGTGTACCCGATGTGATGGCTGCTGGTATGAAGTGCTGATGTTGATAACTTTAAATAAATGTGTGCAGATGTGGGGTGTCTCTACTTTAGTCCATTGGAAATTTCAGTTTCACCATGATTCAAAACACGCTGGTAGTCTACCTCCATTGTCCAACAAAGGAAACAAAAATATTTTAAAAATAGGTGGTATAGTAAAGAAATTCTAGTGTTTGAGCTGCTCATCATTTAGGCCCCAGTTTGACTCCCACGGGCGCCTTCTCTCTGTATTCACTTGATATTCCTTCAGTCCCTGTGGTTCCTTTTCTAAAGTCCAAAGACATACTCAGGTCTTAAGAGGCAAAGTGAAACGGACCTAATGCAAGCGAGTGAACTGGCGACCCATTCAGGGCTGGTCATTCAACTGAACATCATGCAGTGAGGTTACACCCTGGCTTCCTGTGACACTGTCATTAAAAATGAGGTTTATCTTAGAAAATTTTCTTAGTGTGTATTTCTAACAGGTGTATTTATTGACTTGCTTATTATCTTAAGATGATTTATTCAGTGGAAAAAATGAGTTGGTGAAGCAGAAAAGTGCAAATCAAATGCCATTGATTCTTACATCTAGGCTCCTGTAAGGCAAAACTAAATAACCTAACTGGTCATATAAAGTGATATCGTTTGGGTGATTGTGGATGTGTGAGGACCCTGCTATGGACTAGTGCCGAAATGAGGGCTTGTTCCTGTCTTGAACCCAAAGCTGCTGGGATAGACTTTGAACCCGTAAGCCTGAATTTCATTTCAGTGAGTTTGAAAAGGGATGGACGGTATGGATTGCACATTTTTGACTAGTGTAAAAGGAAGAGCTAAAATGCCATATTTTTAAAATAAGTAGAAATTAAAAGAAAATATGTCTTTTTACAATATGTTGAAGTTTTTGTTATCTTATTTGGTTGACACCTTCATCCAAGGCAACTTAACAATATTTGAGTTACAATTGGTTTCATTTCATTTGTTTTTCCAGTTGGAACAGAGACAGATTGAAGTGACTTTCTAATGGTCATTTGTGGGATGTGAACGCACAATCTCAGGGTTAGAAGTCCACCACACTGAAGTTACATCTCTCAGTGTGTACCAACAATATGAAGGGGAGATCTCCAAGTTTTCTCTTGTGTTAAGGAAGGCGTAAAGGAAAAACCGTTCACCATGGTGGCACATTGCTTAGTGGTGCTGTTCAAGCTACAATTCCCAGGCTGCTAACTGCCCATGTGAAGTCTGTACTTTTTCCCATTTTTAAAAAGATTTTCTTTCTAGACTTCAGGTTCTAGGGCTTGTTTATTGATAATTACAGTATGTTGAGGATTGGGGAAACAATGTGTGAATGTGTCCTGTTATACAGTAGTATCCCATCCAGAATGGAATCCTACCTTCCACTCGAGGTTCCCTGCAACCCTATAATGGATCCAGTGCTTTCAAATAAAACAAATATCAGACAGTCAGCTCCAAGTGTCCTCAAGGGGAAGAGAATAACATTAGCTGTCTGCTCTTAAGCAAGGCCTCAAGCAAATACTGGAAAAGTGGATACAGCAAAGACCCCTTTTATGTGGACAAGTTATGAACTGGATAGACTAGCACCAAGAGCGGTCTCAAACAATATATGCTTTCATCCAGCTCCCTTTAGGTGGTCTTTGGGTAGAGGCAGGGGTGGGCAATGTCGGTCCTGGAGAGCTGCAGTGGCTGCAGGTTTTTGTTCCAACCCAGTTTCTTAATGAGAAGTCAATTATTGCTGCTGATGAAGCACTTACTGCTCAAGTGACATTTTGATTCTTCGTTTTAGTGATCTCATTTGCTAAGGTTCCCCACACTTAATTGCTTATTTCAGCCTCATACAGCTGCATTCAGTGTTTTTAATGGCTCCTTTTTTAGTAATGAGATGTAAATGACAAAGCAGCCAGCAGTTCCCCATCTAGCTTGTTTCCATTTACATATGTGTCTGTTCATCATGCACTGTTCGATTTAATAAATAACTTCATAGAAAAATGTGACAGACTGAAAATGATATGTTTTAGGCTTCAACTCATTTGAATGACATCCATGGAAAGGAAAAAAACCTATGATATAAGAATCTTACATTGCAGACTAACAAGCCATAAAATTAAATAAGATCGGAGATTGGCAAGGATTGGTTTCTAATTAAGCAGTTGGATTGGAATGAAAACCTGCAGCCACTGTGGCTGTCCAGGACCGACATTGCCCACCCCTGGGTAGAGGGCATATAGTGAGGTATGGTGGCAGAGTAATTAGCACGTCTTCTTCATTACTCCAGCATCCTGGGTTTGAATCCTGTGCCCAACTGTTATCTGTGTGGAGTTTGCATGCTCTCCCTGTTTCTGGATGGGTTTTCCTTACAAACCCCAAAAGATAAGCAGGTTGGATGAACTGGTGGTTTAAAATTGTCCCCTGCATTGTGTGTGTCAGTTGGCCATGCAGCGGACTATCACTGTGGCTAGGGCTGATTCCTGTCTTGTTCCCAGTTGCACTGGAGCAGGCTCTGACTCCCTGTGACGAAATTGCTTTAAGTATGTTTGAAAACAGCATTTTATTTTTTAAATATATTCAGTGAGTAAAAACAGACTTAGGGCGGTTCGGGCATGTGGTGTGGAAGGCAGAGGACTATTGGGTGACCAGGTGCAGCAAGATGGAGGTGAAGGGGAAGCGGGAAGCTGCAGAAGACATGGTGAGAGGTGGTGTCAGAAATGTGAGAGGAATGAGTCTAACCCTCAAAGGAAGTCAAGGACCATGGAGAGTCGGGGTTGGGGGAGAGATCTGGGAGGCAACTGACTAAGCGAAATAAACCTCAAAAATTAATCTCAAACCATTGAGCTTCTGTAAAAAGCCAAATTTCCTTCTAAGGACAAATAAAATTCTATCTATCTATCTATCTATCTATCTATCTATCTATCTATCTATCTATCTATCTATCTATCTATCTATCTATCTATCTATCTATCTATCTATCTATCTATCTATCTATCTATCTATCTATTGGAGGAGTCTAGTCAAAAAAAAAAAAAAAAATAGCGACCCTATATAAAAATGGAAAAAGCTGTGGAAGAAGAAGAAGTTATCATTTATTTATTTTTATTTATAACCTGATATCGATCTAAATAAATAAAGTTCTTGAATCTTCACAAGAATGGTTCTTTTGGGAACCTATAATAGATTCTTGTTGGCAGGGGTACTTAGTTATGGTCCTGGAGGTCCACAGTGTCTGTAGCCTTTCGTTCTGCCCAGTTTCATTATTAGAAGCCAGGCCTTTTTCTTACCTTGAACTTGAAGCTGTCAGGATAAGTTCTGCTTCACTGTGACTCTGAATTCAATTAAGCAGGTTTGAGATTGTTCTGATTTTTCTCAGATTTTTGGAGTAAATGTAGAAGAGGATGAAGGCTATGTCAAGGCTACCTAGGAGGTACCCTTTTTTTGTTTGTTTTATTATAATGTAGATACTTGCCATTTGGAACAGGCTCAATGAACCAGTCCTGAATAATCAGGGCCTTCTTAACAGCATCATAGGTCCCCGGCCAAAGTAGTGTGCTGGGGCCCCTGTTTTGTTAGCAAAACAGAAACATACATAGGCATCAGAAACATCGTGGGTCCTTATGCTCCTAGGGCCCCCCAGTCAGTGCCTGTTGTGTCCATACATTAAGACAGCGTTTGGAAATTGATGGATAAACAAATGGAAGGAACTAATCACTGAGTTTAAGAGCCAATGTTACAAAGTTTAATGTTAATTTTAAAATTCAAGTGTTTGCTTTTTTGAATAGAGTATATTTGTTTCACATAATACTCAGATAATGGTAGAATCTTTTGCCCCCTGTAAGCTAACATGTCATGAGACTTTCTCAGCTCTTTTTGCAATAATCGAATATAAATTAGCCAGTTAGGAAATAGTCTGTGGGTGAGAAGTATGGGCTTACAAAAAGAACAATGGCATACAGTTTTCTGACTGTTTTACAAATATGTGAACATTTGAAAGTATGACTGTATGACCATATGTACAGCGAAATAAAACAAGATATGTAAGTCTTAAACAGAACTTTCTTTATACAAGAACTTTTCCTTTTTTGTAATATCAAGTTTTCTCTTTAGTCTTTTGTGAACTATTTTTACTTTGAATTTTATTAAAACTTTCAAAAACAAAGGTAGTTGACCTGTGGAATTATTTGAATACATGTCACACTTTTGCCTGAATCGTCTTATGAAGTAATCTGAAGCTACAGAAATTTGGAAATTTTGGACTCAGGAAGCAATACTGAGTATTATATTAAGAGCTTGATATTATTATTACATTCACACCACTTTACATTCCCAGATATTCTGACTGTATTTATCAGATTCACGAGTATTTGCGCTGTTCTTTCAGAGCGATCCTTCCCAAGTGATGTGAGCTATCCTTTTTTGACTCCCATTAGCTCACTATTATGCTGCTCTTTCTAGAGGGTAATGTGTGTTATTTCACTACATTATTAAAGAAAAAAGGGTAACCGCTCTGTTTCTGAGCTCTGCTTATCAGTGGGCTGCTTTGATGTGCTTGACGCTCATTGTGTGGAAATCTTTGACAAGCCAAAACCTATTAAACACTAAAGATGAATGATCCTGAATGATAATACACACATACATTTGCAAGGCAATTTTGTCCGATTGTTAAATATAGCAATGACGAAATGCACTTGTTTAGAGAATGCATTAAGGAAGGCATTGAATAATCAGAATGTGGGAAATTGAATCTTTCTTCTTCTTTCAGAATCTATAGTATATAAATAAATTCTATTGGTCTTTTAATGAACAAATGGCATGCTTCATAATACTTGATCTAAAAGGCCGTCCATAGTCTGGACAGTGTTTCTATTTTTTCTTTAGTGTTCTGGTTATCTGGAAAGATTTTTGAATGAATAGCTTTGCATCATACAATGCCAGTGTGTGGTATTGCTTAATAATCCGTCCACCCATTTTGTAAACCAGGCCGGCCATAGTGCTATATTTTTATTTTGAGAGCTTGTAATATTTTTGCGAAAGCTTGCATTCATGCATTGAGATGAAACACAAATTAGCCAATAAAAGAAGACTGAGAAATATTTTGGTTTTTGGTAGGGCTGCTGTTCATTAAAAAAAGTAATTACAATTAATTAAACGATTAAAACTTTTAATTAAAATGAACTGTATGTTTCCTGCAAGTATTTCCTTCAAGCATATTAATATTTTTCTATAAAGCAGAAATAATTCAGTAATTAATTTCTAATAAAAAACAGTTTTAAAAATCACTTGCCTATGCATATTAAATGATTACAGTATATTGAGCAGTTTTGTGTCACACAAACAATGCCCAACAACCACCAAACATTCCCCTCCATCCTCTGGGGGTGGCTATAATGTGTGGGAAAACCAACACGTATGGCTTGGACTGCTATGTTGTAAGACAACATGCCAAAAGCACTAACAGTTAAACAAATGATAAAATATGAGAAAAAAACCCAGAAACATCAAATCGTGGCTCAGCGTTTGTGCTCAATCAACACTGTTAGAGTGGAGGTTGTGTTTAACTATGTGTTTCACACGAGTCAACTCTGCAGCTGTTATCGGGAGAAAAGTCATTAATTAGATTGAAAATGTGAATAGATTAGGCTTTGAATTAGCAAAGGATAGACCAAAAAAAAATGTCTAAATATGTATCTGATAGGGTAAATTATATAGATGTTGTTATTGCACATTGTCTTAGAATGTATCATTTATGAATTTTAAAATAAGCCTAACTATCTTAACCTTCAGCCCATATGGTTGGAAATTTTAGCATGATCAATTTGCACTGAATATTGCCTACTTTTATTGGTTCCAGAATTAATAAACATTAATGTAAGTTACAATGTAGGCTACAGTAGATAACATAAAATTAAAGAACAACAACATACCATGTCTGCTTTGTGGGAAGTGTGAGTGAAGTATAAAGAATCAAGCGATTCCACTCTCATTTGCTCTTTTGCTGCTTGAACGTGGGTAGCATCTGCACCGTGCTGTTTCAGGTCAAGTATTTCACTACGGGCAACCTAAAAAGTTCCACGGTAAACGTTTTCAATGCCAGGGACAGGGCTGATCAACTGACATTCTGTCTCACACTCAAATCTGTATCTTGACAGCTTCTTACGTTTCAAGGGCAAACTTGCATTAGCAGACATCTCTGCTGTAAACATTCCACTGTACTTTTTTATTTTTTTCTTTAACACCATAGGTATGTGAGCACAGCATAATAATGACAAGGATGATGGCTGATATGCAGTCTTGCTCAGAGAGTAGTGATTGTCCATCTGAAATGTTGGTATGACATGAAAATGAAATGCATTCACTCTGCTTGTATAACTGGTTTCATTTTAATTGTTCTCATGTTATTCTCTGCCCTTTGAAGAGCTAGTGAACTGTATATATGAAATGATGCATATAAAAATACTGGACAAATTATGTCCCTTACTGATTCAATATGGTATGCTGTATTTTATGTTCCAATACAGGGCCATCCTGCATTGCAAAGGATGAGTGGCATCTCTAATGGTGTGTTTGGATGAAGGCCATTATCAAGAAGCAACACAGGAAATGATCAAGTACTATTAATAGGCCTGGGTTCATTTGGCGCAGTTTCATTGAGTGTGAAGTGCAGTAATTAATGTATTTAGGAGCTGTGTTAAAAAATGGAATTGGAAACATTTTTAAAGTGTTAAACACGCTCATTAATGGTGAATAAGGAGCAGCTCTAGTTTTTTGGTTTTAGTTGGAGACTCTCAGTTGGTGTGTGATTAACTGGCCCCTTGTTGAGTTACATTTTGTCCTTGTGCTCACTGCTGACAGAATTGGTTTTCAGCTTCCCACAACCTTCAGACTGGAAGAAGGTTCGGTAAATGGATCATTGAAGGAAACAAGTTTGTTAAACACTTTCCTTATAAAACATGGTTTTGGTTTGTGAATGTTTACTTTTATATTCAAAACTCTATCAAGTTTTTGATTTGGGCAACGGAATCCTCCTTTAGTTCAGCAGTATAATGTGTTGCTTTTCTATGTCCCAGTAGACTGAGGAAGCATTGACTGACCTGGTAGTAGTGAATAAAGAAAGAAGGGAGCCTCTTTAAGTGGTGCCTGTCCATGGTACTGAACTTAGCAGCAGGGGTGTAGCTGCTTGCAGAATTATCTTCTGTTAAAATTGCTTCCACAATAGATGCCAGATTATTTTACTGGCCTACACTTGCTTGGATCAGCTTGATCATCTTTTTAGGTGTGTTCATATATAATGAAAAAAGCACCTACTGCCATTGCTATGTTTCGCCGTGTGCCTGTCTGTCTGCCACCTGGCTCCCAGTAGATCGATTTGGTTGAAATTAGGCACACATATTCTTCAAGGAAATTTGTTGGAAAAGATTAAGCAATCTTGAATAAACTGTGCTGAATAAAGTTTTAAATATCTGAAACCTTCCATTGGCGAATTTGCAAATTTATGTATCTTAAAACAGAGGAACATTCTGTGTGACTTTATGGATTAGTTTACTGTTTCAAATTTAATTTGAGAGAGGTCACTTTAACTTGTATATTTTCTTGTTTCAATTGTTCAATGGCTGCACCTGATGGCAGTTCGGATCCCTAACCTAACCTAGTTAAATACAGGCAGAGGTATGCGTGTGCAATCTACTGGTACAATCACTCACTGCTCTCACAGCTTGCGGTAAGATAAACCGTAAAATGAAACAGAAAAGTCACTTATCTAGATATGAATGTAAGAGGAAGGAATAATGTGAGTGAACACATATGTACTCAAAATTTATGCTACACAAAAACAACCAAATAATGATTCAGAATTTCTCAGTTACTACAGCTTGAGATTAACTAACTGTTTTAGCAATTTGGCCTAGTGACTAAGATAGAGTACTGTACACCTCAAAGATGCTGGTTCAATTCCTGCCTGAAACAAACTCTCAGGATGTGCTGAGCTAGCAAAATTTACAGTGCTGAGAGACTTAAAATAGTGAAACATCTGAGAAGGTATGTGGAGTAACTATTATAAATAAAACATCAGACCTGTTACTATGCTTGTGCTCCACCATGATATTCCTGTTCTTGCTGGGTCACCTGCTCCAAGATGAAATGAGGGGGTTTATTACAAGTGTGGCTGAATAGCCTGAATGGGGTTTGCAGAGTTGTGGGTCTGCATAGAGTTTTAATTCTTTGGGTTTTAAATGAGTCATTTTTACTCTTTCCTCACTGTAAACTGGATACCTTATTATTTTTATAAAGGCTTATTCTTTCCCACACACAAAATCCTAGTACCTAGTTTGGATGTGTGTAAAACCACTAATTGTAAAACATGTAGGTGGGTTAATAAGCAGACACTAGCAAGATAAATGAACATGCATGCATTTATTCATTAAAATTCAAACCACTACCAATTAAAATGCTTCAAAGAAAAGTTATAAAATTAGTAATTAACAACCAAATAATTCTGAGCTACTGGCAAGAGTTCCCATTGACAGACACCTGCTTCCTTCTATTTATAGTGGAACAGGCGATCAGTGCCTTTGTGCTTCTCCCTGTGATGAGCTGTCCGCATGTTCATTGTTAAAACAGAATTTTCTCCTCTGAAAATTTGCCTCGTACTGCTTATGTTGCCTTGTGTGTGTTTTTTTCCTTCAGATCTTCTACGTGTATGCCAGCAGCTCACTTTATTCATTACTGTATGATTTATGGTTATGATCTCTCAGATTATTGTAAAGTTCAGCTTTTGTTTCTGCTTCTGATGCATGCAGTTAAGTGTTTTGTTGTTCAGTGTCTTATGAGCCAGGCAAGCAAAATCATACATAGGGCAAAAATATTTGTTGCTATATGGAATTATAATTAAAGAAAAATTGGGGTTAAAAAAATTGAGATGTTTTAACATTGACCACCACAAACGACTTTTATTGCTGAAAACATATTCTACAGATCCCTTATAATTTATCAATAGAAAATCACTATTTAAACTCAGTCTAAAGTAAACTTTAACTTTATTATCCCATATAAGGAAATTTATTTGGCCTGTGCTTTGACAATAGGCTTAAATAGACATAAGGGCGGAGTGGTGGCTCTGAGGATAAGGAACTGTGCTGGTATCCAGAAGGTTGCCGGTTTGAATCCCTGTCACTACCAAAAGAGATCCTACTCTGCTGGGCCCTTGAGCAAAGCCCTTAACCTTCAATTGCTCCAGGGGCGCTGTACAATGGCTGACCCTGTGCTTTGACCCCAAGGGGTATGCGAAAACTAACAAATTCCTAATACAAGAAATTGTATAAGGCATAATAAAGAACACAAAAAAAAAATAGACATAGGATTTAAATATAAAAAGGCAAAGAAGGAGAAAATACAGTATAAAGAACCAAACTTACATACACATATATGCAAATATGTACAGTAAAGACACTTTGCACTGTGATGATGTGGGTCTTGCTCCATGCTCCCACTTCCCTTTTGGGAGCCCTTGAACCCAACACCATCGGTAATGTAACTGGATGAGCTGGACAATGAGGACACCAAACAAAGCAAGGGGAATGGTGTAAAGTGCAGAAGTGCTTTTATTAAAAACCAGCAAAAGAAATCCAAAGTGTTCAAATAGTGTAGTGCAATCAAAACTCAATAAATAAATAATCCATTAAAAACAAGTGGTCCAAAGTGGAGGTTAAAATAAATAATAAATAAATAATTCCATTAAAAACGAGGTTAAAAACAAGGGCAGGAAGCAGTCCTTTAAAAACAAAAGCCCGGTGCCTTCTTTAGCTGGCAGCTCCCCTGCTTCTCCCATCCAGGCCCTGCACCAGGAAAGTCGCCCTACCTGCAGCTGACCATCTCTTCCTGCTGGTGTGGTAGCTTCCCAATGCCTGGCTTCGTTCAGCTCATCCAGACTGAGAATCAGGTTCCCCAGCGACCAGGGTTCTCATGCCGGGGCTTTAACCTCCCAAACCTCCAACTCCCCCTGCCTTCCGCGGCCTTATGCGATGAGCCAAACCACCTTCCGGTCACTCCTGCTCCTCTTAAGCACTCAGCAGGAGCGACCACTTCTTGCTGCCCCGAGTGTTGGCCAAAAACTCTACCAAGGGGCTCTACTCCCAGCTGCCAGTCGTTAATACAGCGAGCCTGCTCTCACTCACTCACTCACTCACTCACTCACTCACTCACTCACTCACTCACTCACTCACTCACTCACTCACTCACTCACTCACTCACTCACTCACTCACTCACTCACTCACTCACTCACTCACTCACTCACTCACTCACTCATGCACCGGCCCCTTCACCTCCGGCCTTCTTCTCCCTTAACCTCCATTCCGTTTTCTTTCTCTCCCTTCCTCACTCGTGCTTCTACTATATATAATGGGGACGCGGCACAGGTGCAGCGATTAGTAGCTCCCGGCATCAATCACGGACATAGGCGATCCCACACCTGTGCACTTCAGTGTGGAAGCACCCAAGCCCACATCGCGCCCAGGAACCACTCTGGCCACACTACCATTTTTTACAAGTATTATTTTAGAGCATCATTTGGAAAAGTCTCTGTCAAAATTCTGACTGATAGATAGATAGATAGATAGATAGATAGATAGATAGATAGATAGATAGATAGATAGATAGATAGATAGATACTTTATTAATCCCGATGGGAAATTCACACTGATTACAGGTTACAAATTCAGACTGGACAGAGTGTCAGCCTTTAAGACCCTCACCAGTGCTGTGTCGCCTTCATATTTATTAAACATTCATATATATACTCATTTGTATATAAATTGTCCATTGTGGGAAACAATACGCAGCCGGGGGCATTCTGGTATTAACAGTTAGTATGGAGGGGAGAATGCTGTTTAATCTCACTTGCCTGGTGTGATTTACAAGAAAATTGAAAAGCCAAATAGTAAATTTAGAGTTACCCCGAGTCCTGCCCCCTCTTTTTAAGCTGTAAAAGGATAATCTTTGCAAAGTTGGACAGTTTTGTTTCCTATTCTTTCTTAAATTGCTTAAGTTTAATGGAGACTGTTGATGATCATCAATTTTTGAGTCCAGCCAGGGACAGCACCACATAGTATTAATGTCATCATTATGCCTCTACACTGTGAATGCTTTAGATCATTGTCAAGCTAAAATATAAACCATCTCCTTGTTCCTGTATTTTATGCAGTGCAGCAGGTTTTCCTTTCAGAGACCGTGTAATTTTTCTGCTAATTTTTTTAATTGTCCCTAGTAGATTAAAATGCTGATAAGAATTAAAAAAAAATTAAACTGCTGCCTCTGTGCTTCTGGTCTGCGATGAAGCACGAAGGATTATCTACAATGTTATCCTTGCACTATCATGCTTATTTTTAAGGCTAAAGCCATTCACTGCTGTCTTTTTAGACTAAATAGCTTTCTTCCTGTCACTTTGAGTCTTTATCTGGTTTGCAGGTAACAGTGTTAGAAATCTGAAGTTATTTTTTTCCCAACAAGTATTTTCATTGGCATAATGTGCTAATAGTTAGCGGTGCTGCTTTATATTGATTAGACAATGAGGTGAAATACTGGCCTGGTCACAGTGAGCTGTACCTGCATGTGCTTTTGTCTTGGTACTCTAGATTTATTCCCACATCCTAAAGACGTACTTGTTAGGTTATTTGTCAAATCTAAAATGACCCTTTATGAGTGGGACCCACATGGATACCTCCAATCCACTGTAAATAAAAACTGGAATAAGCTGCTTCAGAAAATGGATGGCTGCTGTCCTGTGAAGTCAAGATTAAAGCACTTGGGTATTTGCAGTAGGCAAAATTTCTGTAATATTCGCCATGCATGACAAATTCTTTAAGAGGTGTTGTAAGCCTCAGCCGCTTTCTTTAAACGGAGTTCTCAGTTGCTCCAGTTGGATGGCCTTTCCACTGCCTGTTAACAGTTTTGCCCAGTTTTATTTTTAATTACTAGCATTATTTCACTGTTTAAGTTTTTACTGCTTAATACATTTTCCTATATCCTTCCCTGTTGCTATTTTTCAAAGACTACATCCCAGATTTACATTGAATGCTCCTTTGTCCTCATGGTGTGTAGTAGGATCTATACTAAACAATTGTGGAATTTCTCTAAGACTGGTATGTTAAACTTGATCTCTGGTGAAACATATTACATGGTTAGGGGTGGACAACTTTCTACAAACTACGAGATTACTAAAAAAACAATAAGCTGTACCTGTAATTTTCTCCAAAGTTTTGAAGGAATATTAGTGGGGGAGTGTTGTGTGGGGTCAGCTCTGGCATTTCACTTCCCTAGGCCAAGCTGTAAGTGTCCCTCTAAAACCACCCCACCCAGCCAATCACATGATGCAAGACTTTTATAAATGAAGGATCATTGCTGTTTTACCCTTTGCTAGAGTATTACCTCTACAACATTCTGTTTGTATTCTGGCAGTTTACATGGAGTATTAGCTGAATTACATATTCACATTCATGTATGCATTTTATGTAGACTATACATTTATATTTGTTTTAATGAAGTTCATAGTTCGTGTTAAATGATGCCAAAGAAAACTAACAGTTTACTACTGACATTGGGTAAATGAATATACTATAAATTTGACATAGTATTTTGGAACTGAGCATATTTTATTTACAAAATGTGTAAAAACAAATGTATAAATAGTACCATAGCATAATATGTTATTTTTTTGACAAAAGTATTATTTTACAAAGACAATACCAGTTTTAAAAAGTAAATAATAATAATAGTTCTTTACAACAATAAAAATACAGATCACTTAAATTAAAAAAATTGTGAATTTAGAAATAATTCCTTTGAAATTCATTGTTGGGGTAATTCACCCTCCACTATAATCATATGAGTCACAAGCTTTGTCCTCTTCCACCCGACTCCAACTTGCCTGGGTGAGGCAGAGCATCTCCTTTTATCTAAGTCTCGAGGGTTACTTCTGGTGCCAGGATGTTGTCCATAGGACGTACTACCATTTAAGACGAAAGCCCCACAAAGTAGGGATCAGGAATCACGCAGCACCCAGTGATGCCATGGAACCCAACAGGGCTTCCCAATGTAGATTTAATTTTAAATAAATACATTTCTCCATCAATATATCCTCAATTACCCATGAATTCAGAAAGGTTTGCAAATTTATTAAAAATCAGAATCTGAAATCTTTCATTCCTATAAGGATTCAGTACTTTTAGAAACCTCTTTGGCAGCAATTACAGCTTTGAGTCTTCTTCAAGGCCCAAGGATCTTTATTGTCATTCCAACATCCATATGCAGAAATGAAATTCAGTACACAGGTCCTGGTAATTAAACAGTGCCCATGAAAACCTCATAAAAACTTTATAATAAAAAGTACCCCATAAGTAGCCCCTTAACCTCATAAATGTGAAATAAAGGTATCACAGATAAACGCAATAAAATAGAACAAAATAACATTAATACATAAAATAAAGTAAGATAATGAAATAATAGCTAATATGCAGCAGTAAAAAGGTAGCAACAAATAGCTTAGTATAAGAGACTACTGAAACAAAATGCAAAGTGTACAGTCAGATGTACTAATGATGTATTCATTAGTCTGACAGCAACCAAGAAGAAGCTGTTCCTGAACCTGGTAGTGCTAGCCCAGAAGCTGTGCAATCTCCTGCCTGATGTGAGGGGGGCAAACAGTCCAATGTGCAGGATGAGTGACATCTTCCATAATGGAGGGGGCTTTACTTTTGCCCCTGCTGGTGTAAATGTCCTTGGTACTGGGCAGGCTGCTACTGATGATCCGCTGTGCAGACTTAACCACACGTTGGAGTGCTCTCCTTTGTGCAGCTGAGCAACTGCTGTACCAGACCGTAATACAGGAGGTAAGGATCCTCTCTACCACACACCTGTAAAAGGAGATCAGAATTGGGGGGCACGGATCAGCCCACTTCAGCCTCGTCAAAAAGTAGAGGTGTTGGTGGGCTGTCTTTAAAAGGCAGGCTGCATTGTAGCTCTAAGAGAGGTCATTTGTAATATGCACCCCTAGGTATTTGAAGCAGGTGACAATTTCAACCTCTTCTCCGCTGATTTAAACGGGGGAGATGATTGAGAGTGCCAGTCCGCTGAATGTCTGCCATCATTTCTTTATTTTTTTTACATTGATGCTAAGGTTGTTACTCTTACACCAAACCTCCAGTTTAGCCACTTCCATCCTGTATGCTGACTCATCATTATGAGTGACAAGTCCTATCATCACTGTGTCTTCTGCAAATTTCACTGTGTGATTGTTTTGATGGTGAGATATGCAGTAGGTCATCAAAGTATAAAGTAGGGTTCTAAAAACACATCCCTGGGGGGAGCCTGTGTTGAGAATGATGGTAGAAGATGTAATGAATTGGATTATGACTGTCTGGGGTCTGTTTGTTAGAAAATCCAAAATCCAGTTTCAGAGTACTGAATTTAATCCAAGTAGTAACAGTTTGTTCACTAGCGTTTGGGGGATGATGGTGTTAAAGGCAGAACTAAAATCCAGGAAGAGTAATCTGACGAAGGAGTCTTTCTCTCTCCGGGTGGGTGAGAGCCAGATGAATCACAGAAGAGATGGCATCAAATGGGATGATTATTTCTTGGGTAAGCCTCCACAAACATTGCACATCCTCCGCTCTCTCCACAGATGTTCTATGCTGTTTAAGTCTGGGCTTTGGCTGGGCCACTCAAGAACACTCAGAGAGTTGTCCTGAAGCTACTCCTGCATTGTCTTGGTTGTATGCTTCGAGTCTTTGTCATGCTGGAAGGTGAAGTGTCACCCCAGTCCCAGGTTTGTGTGCACTCTGGAGCAGATTTTCTTAAGGACCTCTTTCGTCATTTCTGACCAGTCATCCCGACCTTGTCTCTGAGAAGTACCCCATGGCATGCTTTACCATAGGGATGGGATTAGGAAGGTGACGAGCAGTGCCTTGTCTTCACTGGACATAGTAATTGGTGTTCTGTCTAAAGAGTTCAATTTTAGTCTCATCAGACCAAAAAAATTATTTTGTCATGCTCTTACTGTCGTTTACTCTGTCATATGCCTTTTACTCATGAGTGGCTCCCATCTATCCACTCTTCCATAAACACCTGACTGATGGAGTGCTGCCGAGATGGTTGTCCTTCTGAAAGGTGGTCCATTGCAGCAGAGAATTTCTGAATATCTGTTTGATTGACCATTAGGTTTTTGATGAAATCCACAAGAAAAAGCCCTGCTTATCCAGTTAGTTATTTAGTTTGGCAGGGTGGCCTACTCTAGAAAGAGTTCTTGTGGTTCCAAACTTCTTCCATTTCATAATTATTGAGGCCTTAGTGATCATGAGAACACTCAAAGCTTTGGAAATAGTTTGATACCCTTGCCCTGATCTATGCCTCACCACCATTTGATCACGGAGATCTACAGCAAGTCCCTTGGACCTCACGGCTCTGTTTTTGTACCATACAATTGACTGCTCTTTTATATGATAGAGGTTTTTCTATACCTTTACATATTATTTACATTATTATTATTAATATTAATAATAGTTTAAAAGAGGCATATTATAGTTAATATTAAATATGCAATTCAAGAAATGCCAAGGTTGTTAAGTGCAAACTGACTAGTTTAGTGATTAGAAATAAATCAAGCACTGGATTAATATTATATGAATGATCCTTCTAAAACCGCTCATAATGGCAATACACCGTGGTTGCAAAATAAAAGAAGAAACTGAAAGAAAAATATATGTATGTATCCAAAAGTCTGCATCAACCTAAAGGATGTAGGTTTTTTGTTTTTAACCTACCCTTTTAAAACAAGTTGGTTTATGCCATTGAAATGTCCATTCATTTTTATGTTTGTGCTTGCAATATCAATATATAAATAATCAATAAATCAAATGAGATGATTCTTTTAGCTGTTGGTGAAGGAAATGGATAAGTATTTCAAACAAGTAAATCACTGTTTTTTTTTCTATAGCACTCTTCACATTATAACTTGATTTGCAGAGCTGAACAGACCACCAAACAGAAAGCTATCTATCAGTGCAGAAAAAGTCAGACAAAAGTACAAATAAAGAACAAACACAGCATTAAGACAGTAAATACTATAAGCACTGAGAAAAAAAATTCTACTGCCTGCCCTGTGCAATCAGTACAAATACAGTCTAGTCTCTGTGATTCTGATGGTGACGACAAATGGAGTCAGCCCTGAGATCTGACTAATGATGCTATTCCTCCACGACTCTAAATTGTGTTCCTTAATTGTGATTGGAGTGTCTCTCAAAAAAGGGAGACAGAGTAGGATAAATCTTTAACTTCACTCCTGCTGCTTCCAGTGAGTGATGTAGCAGTAAGGTGCCAGGCCACCCTCTATCTAGCAACATTCTTCAGGTATTCCATTGGAATTGCCAGGCATTCATGGGGCCAGTTGATGTTCTGCAACAGCGGAATGACAGTCCGTATGATAAGTACCATGATTCGAAGAAGACAGAGAGAAACATTGCCTTTTAAGTAGCAAGGGTCTGAAGCCAAAAGATCGGATAGAACACTAAATAACAAAGCCCAACCAAACTTACAGTCAAAAAGAGAGAACAAGATTCCTTGAGAAGAATTACTATTGTTGCACACAATGTTTTCGATCTGCAAAGTATTTAACAACTTGGACATTGAAAGAAAGTCGTCACCATCTTATATATACCGTATTACCCATAAACACAGTATTGCTACCGGCTTTAGAAAACTCACAAAATGGCAGTGACTAAAACTAAATAAAAAATGGCAATGTGACCAATTTAAACTGTACAAATAAATTATCAGCTGTCTTGATTTTAAAATCATAACACACATTTTTAGAGATGACTGTACCTGTAGGATGCACTCTGGACGTGTTTTCACTCATGAGCAGATCACCTGAGGTACTTCCTCCTTACTTTGAGGCACACCATTACTGCATGGGTATCCTTCCATGTTGCTTAGGCTTTGAACGTTTGACAGAAAGTAAGGCTATTGGTGCATGCAGTCTCATTCTTTTGGTCAGTTACCTCACACTTTACTACCTCAGTTTTGTACAGTGCTGGTGAAACGTCCACTGTTGAATGAATTTGTTGCTCAGTCTCATGTTCACCTCCTTGCTTGCTTGTGAACAGAACCCTAAAGCACAAAAAGCAACCCACTTTATATGTGGGAAACCATGACCATTTGGAGGTTTGGATTCATCCTGACTGCATCGCCGCATTGAGGGTTTTCTGTTTGTGTTGGTGATCAGTCTGATGCAGACAAGGCTTGGCTGAACCATCATTCTTTCCATGAAAACCATGAACACTTCCATGATGAAGTCGTGTACCTACTTAAAGTAGACATAAGTCAATGAGAAGTGTGTTAACACAGCTATTATTCTGCCAGCATTGGCACCTAATTGTTATTGTACAGCCAGGATTGCTGCCCAGACTCAAGTTTATTTCTTGTTTAGTTTGTCTTTTTCTTGTCATTTAAATATAAGCTTTCATATTTTGTTATCAATCTTGTTTTGGTTTCCTTTTGTTTTATGTAACATTTGATATTGGTTATTAATTTTGCAATGATATGTTATGATAGTTGTATTGTATTCAGCGGTGTGCCCTGTCCCCTGTATGTGGAGTTTCAGGGGATGGAGCCACTGTGATGTTTCAGCTGGAGGATCATCCTTTATCTGTATATTCCAGACAGAGGTTCAGGTTCTCCAGACTTTCACTGAGTGTTGTTTATGAAACTTTCATTAATTAGTAAGTACGTCATGGATCTTTTGGTTTTTCAACTTTTCTTGATCTTTGTATGTGGATTGTTGATAATCGCTATTTGGACTGTCTTAGCTTGTTCTGAGTTGCCTTTTTGATTTTATGCAATTATACATTTTTACTTTATAAAAAAATAGTTATTATTTTTAAGAAGCCAGAGTTTATCACATTTTTCTTTCTCTCTTTATTAATTTTTGGTACTGAAGATTAGTAAGGATTGTTCTGATTCCGGATTTTCTCGTTTGTGTGCCCTGTATGTAGAATTTCAGTTGGCAGGGCCACCATGACATTTCAGCTGGAGGATCACCCTTTACCTGTATTTCTGGCAGAGGTTCAGAAATTTCCAGACTGACTGACACAGAGTGTAGTTTATTGAACTTTCTTTATTTAGTAAGTACGTTTTGGATCTTTTGGTTCTTCAACTTCTCTTGGTCTGTTTATGTGGATTTTTGATTATCACCATTTGGACTGGTTTAGCTTGCTCTGGGTTGCCTTTTATAATACTTTTTCACTATTTTTAAGAAGCCAAAGATTATCACATTTTTTCTCTCTTTTTTAATTTTTGGTACTGAAGATTTGTAAGGATTGTATAGGACCATATTTATGGTATGGTGGAGAAACCCACATTGAACACTAGGCGTTAGCTTAGCCTGGGACTCCACACAAATGGCATGTAATAGCAACTGCAGAACCCCTTTCTTTTCTAGCACCTTTCAGAAGATTCTGTGGACAGACTTCTACAAATCTACACATCATGTGCTGATAGCAAGTTCTCATGATCCTTTATGTATTGTGCAAGGACAAAATGTTTTGGAAAATACGTGAATATTAAAGAAATATCAGTAACATTTTAGTTTGGGTATCAATTATAAATAGCTATAAACTGTTCGCATGTTGTAAAGCTTGGGTAGAGGCCATTTTTACTGGATATAAAACAATAAAATAAGCAACATAGTAGCGTATGCCCAGAATTTTATTTTTAATGATAGTCAACTGTTAACAGTGTAGCTAATAAAATGTTTAGAGGCTGTTAATATGTGCTTAATAAGATGCCTAAACTGAAGTGTAACCAAAATATCTAGTTAGTTAAAGAAACACATACTTGCTGAAGAAAGGATGGTCTGGGTCCAGTATGTTTTGGCTATTTTCATTGAAGCTGCTGCTTTTCAGCCTAATTCTTTAATGCTTAATGCTATGACAAAAAAAAGTTATTGGTGGGCAATTTGTGCTTTAATGCTGCTCGGCTGCATCACTTCTGAGAGGGTGCTTTTAGGCAACATCTTGAAGATGGAGTCAACACATTGTGATAGACATAAAAGAGAAGTGCTGAACCATTTTTCTTTCCAGAACAGGCTGCTTCCTAAATCAGCATAGAAGTGCCTCTCACAACAAAAGTGACTCAGAATGCAGTTTTTTGGCTAGTAATTAGTTTCTTAATTTTGTCATTGGACGGTGCCCTGTAGCACAGTCTTGTATAGTCCTACACAAATATTTTTCTTTACTTTGTTGTAGTTGCTTGTGAATTTCTGCTTACCTTCTATGCAGTTTCCAAACATGTTTCCCTTTCCTAAGTAAGGCCATTAATTATGTATATGGCAGACATTTCTACCCACTGTGATTTTTTTAAGATTGGGAAACATTACAGCTGTTTACATTTATGATTTTACAACTGACAGACTCGCTGGTTATGTGCCACGCTCGGGGTGACACTGTGCCTCAGAAACAAGGAATGAACCAGCAGCTATGCATTTAAATTCCAGTGCTCAAACCAGTTCTATGTAGGGAAAATGTCATCAATTATTTTGTCCACTGTAAAGAATCCCTGAGTGCTTGAGTCTGTGCAGACAGCAATGAAAGCAAGATAGGAACCAACCCTGGACAGGATCACAGTTCCCTGCAGATCTGTCAAATTTCCATTTTTTATTAACATAGTTATCCAGGTTTTGCTGTATGCAACCAGTTTTTTTAAATTTGTGTTTTCCTTTCATTCAAAGAAAATTAAAAAAAAAAATTAAATGAATCAGTAAAGATTAATTTGCAATAAAACCCAGAAATTCTTCAATTTGTTTCTGTGGCTTCATTATTCATGTCACTACTTACATCCCATAGTCAGATTAACACTTGATTTTTTGTTTGTGATGAAATGTTCACTAAGGTTTAAATAACAATAACTAGCAATAGAAAAAGTGATAATCAGTAGATTTCTCATAAAATAAAAAAGTTAATAAGAAGACAATGATAATAACAGCAATAACAATAAAATTGCTCCATCGAAAGAGTAAAAAGAACTATGCCTGAACAAAACATTGGAGGGAAACACTACCCAGATGTCAGGCCCCATTGGAAAAAATGTAGGTAGAAAGAAGGAGAGCAATGATAATGATGGTTCATCCGACTGTGCAATGTCTTCCTGTAACGTGAACCCACTGATATGAACCCATTGATCACTGCTGCTGAGAGTTCCAGAAGAGTAAGAGTGAAAAATGAAGCCTGCCAAAATGGAAAGGAGATACAGACATCAGATTTCTAGTGAGAAGTTAGAGATATCTTTGTAGCGAATGTTTCTGAATAAAACAGCTTCTGCTGGAGAGAAGAAACGCGGAGAGACGAGAGGTCCAGCCAAAGATGAACTTGGGAGAGGAAAGAGTTGTTAGTATGACAGACAGTCGAGAGAACTTGATTTGAACTTGATTTTTGAAAGACGTTTTGAGTATGCAGTATGGTACAACATTACTGTTAAATACAAATTTTATCAGTAATAAGGGTGGTAGTATATTATACCCTAACAAACTGTTTTCACTAATATTTGGGTCATGATTCTGTATGCACAGAGGTGAACAATGCTGCATGTTTAAAAAAACAAACAATAAAACGTTTTTCAGACGCATGAAAGCCATTCCGTTCATAAAGCTAATTTCTCATGAGTTAATAAGCTGTCCAATTGTCACATTGTGATACTTTTTAACAGTTCTTGGGAACGCTGCTTCAACTACATGATATTTTATTGCAGATTTTCACAAACTTTTGCTTGAAGAAATGCTTCCTAACATCTGAAGTAAATGCACTTTCTCTTTAATCTCCACACATTATAGTATCTGTTTCTTTATATTTGTATTTTTGACTATATTTTGGGGTTTTAATAGATTCATTTCTGAACTTAGCTTAACTCTTGTGGGTGTTGTTCTATATTACTGACATATTTATTTTATTTTCTTGAACACCTTGTTGTTTGCTTTTTGGTGAGGTCCAGATTAGTGATATCATCGAGAATTCCGGTATAAATATGGCTGAGTGTAGCAGTTTCAGTATTCTTTTATTCTTAGTGATAGTTTTTTCCTTTTTCCTAGTAGGCCCTAGCATTAGTTTTTATATATTTTGCTTCTTTTTCTATTAGGCCGTAGAATTAGGTTTTGTTTTTGTTTTTTGACTTCTTCTGTTTCCTGACTTTGAACTTTGCTAAGCCTTTTAATAATCTTTGACTCATTAATATTTATATCTATGGCTTTGACCCTCACTCATTTCTGACCACGTCTTTTAGTTCGTGAATCATCTCCTAGTTGTTGCTTTTGCTCACAATAATCTTTGGGCACAATCAATATTTTGTCACTACAAATGCATATTATTAACAGTTTAATTGAAGGATTCTGCTGGATCAGCTTTATCAGTGCTTTTGCTAACTTTGAAGACCTGGGTTTACTTCTCATGCTGCTTTCTATGCTCATGTCTAAAGGGGTCTTTTTCCTCGTCCTGTTGGAGTAGGACATGATCTTTTGTTCATGGATTGGGCTTTTCTGACAGCTTCTGCTGCATCTTTTTTGGTGTGCTTCTTACAAATGCACACAATACTGTCGCAAGTTCAAACACAAAGATGCACATAATGGTCCTTATTTTATATTTAACACTTATTACAATGTGATCAATTTATTTTTTGTTTGGATTTTTAAATACCTCTGTGTATGATCTACATGATGGGATTGTTGTATTGTCAAAACCATTTCATCTCCAGAGTATTCCATCATCTCATTTAATTTTATGAGACCGCACTTCCTGATGAAAGGATGATGTTAGCCCAGACTTCCTTGTCTCCAGCCATACATTCCTGCTCTTTTTGGGGAATTCCCTGACATTCCCAAGATAGGTGACAGGTATAATCCCTTTGGTGTTTCCTGGGTCTGCCACAGGGTCTCTGCCTAGTGAGTCATACTCAATAAACAACTAAGTAACTCTAAAATGTGCTAAAATGGGGTAAAGTTGAAGGTCTAATGTGGTAAACTAAGGGCCTGCATGATATACTGCACTATATCCTTTATTCCGATCAGTTTACGATAGAAAACTGTGGGCCTTTTTAAACAGCTTAAGATCCTAAAATAATATATCAGCTGAATTTAGAATGCAAGGTTGTACTGAGATGTGACCCAAAGATTTACAGTAGTATTGCAGAGACTGAAAGGAAATAAGTAATTAATCAAGTCAAAGACCATTCTGAGCTTGTATTTGATCCCTCTTTTAAATTGTATTCTGTTGCCTCCATTAGAAAACCTTGGCAGTGTTCAATGTGTATTATCATTGCATGTCAGATCAGTTGCTTTTAACTGTTTGATTAGATAACAATAAATTAATTTTGCCAAATACCTTTATAAAAGCCAGCTGGGATCTGTTGCTCATTGCATCATTGTGTACCGTACATCTAAAAATAGCGGCATGAGGAACACCTGCATTATTTAAACAAATGGAGGAGAGGCCAGCTTTATAAGCACATGAAAGGAACAGAATGCTGTTTTGTGCTCAAATAAAGGGTCAGGAAGCACATCAGGGATGCACAATGTAGTGTAAGCTACTGTTGTACTGATTCTCCAGAAATATGAACCATAAAGTCGTGAAACCCAGATTAACGAATTGGCTCCTGATTAGAATGGCAATGAAAGGCAGCGATGCTGTTCAGTCTTGTCACCTGTAGGATGGAATTGCAGACAAAGGAGGCATTGTTACGAATAAACAGTGACTAGTGACGACAAGAAATGTGTGTCCTGCAACTTATGATTATTTACACGTGATATCCCAAAGCTAATTCATTTTTTATAAATATTACATGAAGTTACATCATAGCAGAACACGGTGAGTACAGTCTTGTGATGTTAAAGAGTTGATCTGTTTTATTGAACTATATAAAATAATAGAACTCACACTGGTCGGAACCAATTGAAGGCTGAAAGTTTTGGAAGGGGGTGTGAATTATTAATGATATTATTTAGGGTCGTGGATTATCCTAGTCAGTGGCATAGCGTAGTGGGGGCGGCAGGGGCGGCGTGCCCCGGGCGGCACTTTTAGGGGGCGGCAAAATTTCACAATAAATAATAATAATATCTTGTAAAAATTTGAAACATACCTAAATAAGGGGGCGGCGGAATTTTCCTCTGCCCCGGGCGGCTGACACCTACGCTACGCTACTTATCCTAGTGATTAATTGTTCAGGTAATATAAAAATGTTTGGCCTCTAGGACTGTCCCCAAGCCTGGCCTAAACTGTGTGATCGTTGGGTGGTGCTTTAAATGTTTCCTTCTGCCTTCCTCTCCATTAATTTCATCCATCACTGCTTCATACATTACACAGCATTGCCTCTTTTCACTTTGTGTTAAAAATATAATCTAGCATGAAAGAGAAGGATTTGGAGAACACTCCCTATTAAATTAAAACATCTGATGCACGTCAGTGTGGAGAATTAGCCGTCCTATAAAACTGATTACTTCTGACTTCCTACTGATTTTGTCCTACTTGTCCTATATTCTTATTAGCTCATTCATGGCTCTTTCTTCAGAGCCCATTTTGTCTTCTCCATAAACTATTATGATATTGACCTCTTTTTGCTTTCATTGTGCTGCTTTCAGGCTACAAAGCTGAGAAATGCAAAATGGAAACCTTATGTAAAAAAAAAAAATAACACAAACAAAAATGTTCTCACATGTTTAAGGTTAATAATATAATTGGTATAATGTTGATATAATAATATAGTTTTAATTAAATGAAATTTACTAGTTCCACAGACTTATTTTAGATGACAGGAAAACGTGGGATATAATTGAGTATTCTAAGCCAAGTTACATTGTAGGCAGGAAGGTACCCTTTGAGTAAGGGAAGGAGGAACAGAATAAATTATATGTTGGAGCATCAATATTTAAATCTTAGACAAGGCTGCTTATTAATGATATAAAAACTCTGAAAGCATTTTACAGTAGTTAACTTGGAGTTCAAAATGCAAATGCAAGTAAATATTTCATTGCACTGTGAACAAATCTCTCTATTATATAAAAAATCTTTCGATGCGACAAGACTTTTTAGGAGACGAGACTTCTTGGACGTGAGACGAGAATATTACCATGAGATTCTTTCAAGTCACGCCCTCCTATCAATCATTTTCAAACAAGACCACGGTACTCTCACCTCTCAGTCTTGTGAATGCTTTTGTCAGACACACTTCCTGCTCTCTCAGCTCTTATAAATTTTTAAGTTTTCCTCACTTTAAGTTCCGAATTAAAGAAGACGTATTATGTCCAAATCTTATTGAAGAATTTCAACACAAAGGGTTATCAACATTAAAAATGAGTACATGGGCAATCCTAACACCTAGAAATGAGGAAGTCAAATGAATTTATGCCAAAAATGTCAAACGGCAAAATGGTTAAATGCATATCAATAGACTATGCTGAAACAGTTGGTGGTGATCGTGTGGAAGATGAAAACAACAACTTGCAATATCACAAAGAATGTCTACAACCGTTAACACCATCTGGTCTTCCACTGTATGAATTACTGTAGAAAAAAGCATGTATCCAAGAAAGGTAATGTAGTATATCTTCCTCAGATAAAATTACACAACAAAGGAGATCTTGATATGCCATTCGTATTAAAACGTTAACAGTTTACCGTTAGAATAGCTTTTGCAAAGACAATTAACAAATCTCAGAGCCAAACATTTGAAAAAGTCATCTCTTATATATATTTCTCTTCTGGTTCGTCCTGCTTCCACTTCAAAACCGGTCCCGTCCACACGCAGCCGACATGGCATTTCTCGATTCCTATTCGTCCTCTTCCATGTTATGCACTATACTGGCCTGCTGAGCGTAATATATCCAACAAGTACTCGAGGTGCTGCCACAATGATAAAGTAGTTTTACCACCTTTGCGGGTGCCACCTGTGACTTTACAACAGCTTCTTACACAGCAAACATCAGAAGCTAAAAATTATCGTGAACACATTCAAGAATACAACTCTTCTCTACTGTTTGCTTCCATGGGTGTACAGATAACTCAATCTCCTGGCCACGGACCATACTGTTTTAAAATACACAGGCAAATTTATCACCAAATCTCTCCACTATACGCTAACACTTCTACCTCTCCAGGATATGGACAGTTGTATGTTTTTGACACAGCGCAAGCTACTGAAGTACGCTTACAAAATAAAGCAAACTCTGCATGCAGCGAAAATGTACTTCTCCAGCCGGATTCCATTTTCAGAAACATCAACCCCTTCGCTAAATCATACAAACACATGCATGAAATCGCTCAGTCCAATCCAACAGCATCTGTATGAATGGTTTTCAAGGAAAACCCTAGGCAGGATTTACGACGATACAATGCCCTGACATGTCACACCGATGTTGCAGCGATTTTCGTCGGAGAAGATGGCAAAACGCCAGCCGAAAGGGACATTTGCATCTATCCCATATGCAACTCCTGTAAACAGATTTCCACGCTCAATATGAATTGCTATCCTATGGTTTACCCACTTTTGTTCCCTTACGGAGACATTGGCTGGCACAAAGATTTACAACATGTTCCCAATAAAAGAACCGCCAAGCGAATAAGGCTTGCTCAATGCCAATTTTACGCGTACAGATTAGCAATGAGGAATACATTTAGTATTTTGCACTCCAGCGGCAAACTATTTCAATAGTACATCGTAGATGCGTATGTTAAAACAGAGGGAGCGCGTCTCAACTATCTCAGATTACATCAACAAGATCTGCGCGTGGAACTATCAGATGCACTGCAAGCAAATGCTGAAAATAACAACGTTCGTGTAGGCAAAATGGTCATATTACCATCCACATTTCCAGGAAGTCCAAGATACATGCAACAAAACTATCAGGATGCCATGGCCATAGTACGTAAATTCGGAAAGCCTGATTTATTTATCACTTTCACATGTAATCCTGCTTGGCTGGAAATTCTACATGCACACTGCATCTTTCAAGAAGTATTTATTTCTTCTTGATTTCTGAATTCCTTTCTCACCATTTTCCGTTCCTATTTTTACACTGCCGTATGTTACGGTGGGCATCGGCTAGTTTTATTTAATAGAGAGAAAGAAACGATATTTAGTCACGGGCAGTTATATGTCAAGTTAATGCAAATGTAACACTTCAAATGAAAATTAAAATCTGTTTAAATTGTACATTCGCATCCCCATACGTGAACAGAAGAATGGCAAAGTTGCTTACGCGTAGTGCTGGCCCAAGGGGTTGGCGAGCGAAGTGAGCAGGGGGCAAAGCCCCCTAGTAACAAAAACGCTGAACTTGAAGCTGCGTCTTCAATTACTCCAATATTTTCTTAGGTTGTGAGTTATTTTTTTACAATGTTTAATCCCTGGTTGGTGGCACTTTAAACTGATGGTGCCTCGAATAATACATGTTATTAAGTCATGAAACACCTATCAAGTCATACTAGGGGTGAACTCTAGAGTTCAAGTGATTCTCTACTTCTGAAAAGCCTAAAGTAGCTATACAAGTAACATTTTTTTTCTTTTGCAAATTTGAATTTGAGGCCATTAGATCAACGGTTCTTTTCTTTGATGGGACATTTTAACAACAGAAAAGATACTGCATTTGTTTCAGATACGGCTGCTTGAAACCATACAAGCAAAGACTCACATCTCTTCCTGCCCACCAGCAATATGAAAGGTGTGTAAAGAAGATAAAACAAACTCCATTTCAGACATTTTATTATTTGAAATTTTTCTGCATTGTGATGTTTTTAAACATATACATTGCTGATCAATTTAGCTTTGAAGATGATGAATGGAAGTTTTAAAATGTAATTGACAGTTATCATTGATCTTCATGATAAACATGGGAAGCCACACACGCAAAATAATGAAAAGCTAAACAACTACACTGAAAAATGTTTATTTGACATACTCAACAGAAATTTTATTAAGATGAAAAAGTGATGTGTGAAGTGATTTTAAATTTCGGACAAGCCCAGTGCTGCCACAATAGGCAAGTTTGAAAATGATAAATTAATTTATGTTTCTTAAAGCCTGGTTCTGCATTGTTAAAAATGCTGTTTCTTTAATGGCACTTTATGGTTCTTCAATGGGTTGTGTGGTTCCTTGTAGAACTGTTACTTGACAAAGCACATCATTTCATTTTTGGAAGGGTTCTTTGAATATAAAGTTGGTTATTTGTGCTTTGAAAAACATCCTAATATATAGATAAAACTGAATTTTTTTAATATATGTTAGGCTACCTAGTGGGACACTAACAGATGAAGAAAACCTGAACTTAGCTTTGGTGAATGGATACAGCAATAAAAAATGATGAGTATTTGGTATTTCACAAATCTCTTCATGATTATTTACTGTAAGGAGTCTGTTACAGATATACAAAAATAAAAGTTCTCTCTGGAACCTTCATGTGGATGGGTCTTTTGGGTACCAGAAATGGCTCCCCTATGGCAACACTCTGAAGAACTGCTTTGGCACCTTTGTTTTTAAGAGTGCTGGTGCTCACAGTCTATCATCCAGCAGTAGATTGTGCCCCCCAACCAACCTTTTCTTCCTTTCACTGAACACCTATAAATATACATTTGATTTTTGAAGCTGCTGAACTTAATTGAAGTGGATGTTGTATATAATCAACAAATACAAATATCTTTATATGTGTATGAAAGGAAGATAGTCAAATTGTTCTTGCAGAGAATTAAAAATATAGTGTCAGTAACTATGTTTCATATCATGAAGAGATCATCACATTGTTTTGTTACTTGCTCCACATGTAGCACAGGAAGAATTCTTATAAAGGAATTGAAGTTCCACACTTAAAAATGTAACAGTTATTTAAAGCTTACTAACCAAAAGGCTTTTACCTTCTATACTTACAATAGGAAACTGACTGTTTGCTGCACTTTTTGTTTCATTATTGATTTAATGCCCTCTTAAGTTTGGCTTCATGTGGTGTGTAAGATTAGAATCTGGCCCTTGACACAGCCAGTGCAAAACATATTTGTTATGGTAATCAAAATGAAAGACGCCTGTATTCATTATGTAGGCAAGTAGTATTTCATCTCACAAGTGCGTCAAAGGAAGGCGCACTGGGCCACCAAATATAATTCACTAAAATGAGACTCTGATTTTTCCCTTTCTACTATAAGCAAAGAATTACATTGCTCAAACAGCTCAGCGTGGCTGGATTCGTTTTGCTGCTCCCCAGTCTCCTAAGTGTTTGAAACAATGTTTACCTAAATTGCGCAGTGTTCCTTTACATACACCCAGGGACAAATTGCATTTTTGCTTGCCACAGACTGTGCAATTTTGGTTGCTGCAAAGTGCCTCATAGCTCGTCCCTTTGAAAAACAAAATTGACACAGCAGAGTTTCATAAAATATACTGTAGGAACACATCGTACTGCACATTGATCTCCCCTAAGTTTTTGAACAGAAGTGACTGTTGTATAGTAACTTTAAATGAATGTTAATAATTCTTGCTGTGACCAGCTAGCTTTGCTAATTATTTTTAACTAGCTGTGTAAGCCCATGCTGTAAAAAGCCTGGGGTCCTAGAAAGTATTGAAATCATCAGAAAAAAAAACAAAAACAAATGTAGAGATGTCAGGTAATTGAAAGGAATTACTCTGGGCATCTCTCTCCTAAGAGGTTTTGTTTTGTTGACGTGCTCGCATCGCTTGTGCATTAGCGGCGGGAGGTAAATGAAAAGGGATACCATTGTGCCGATCTTAGTGGTTAAGCGACTTTGTCTTTCTTCTGGATGGAAAGAAAATCTGTTTGAATTAGTTAATAACTATCAATGCATTATATATCACTGATTACATATTGTAACAAAGAAAAAAAAGCCAGAATTAAGAAACTGGAAATGTTTGCTGAGACATTTAATATTCATACTGTATAGGGTAATAGATAATATGGGACATTTTTTAATATTTTTACAAATTCTTTTAATAAATTTTTTACTGTTTCATATAATAATAATAAAACCAAGCAGTTACTCAAGTTCAAGTTCATAGAGGCAAGGATGCAGCACTACAAGAAGAAGCCACTGCAAGGCTGGTTGTTCAAAAACCCAGACAGGCCATATGTTGACACACACATGGCTTTGAAGTTCAGGTCTCACGAGGGAAGCAGAAAGCCACATCACAGCAGCTCAACATGAGGCCTGGAACACCTGGCATCACCAGAACTATATCATAGGCACACCATTCAACAGCAAATAGCCTCTGGGTGGTCAAGCAGAGGGAGACCATCAGCCACTACTTCCTGGATGCTGTGTACTGGTTCCAAAGGAATATCTGAATGTTGCTGCAAGGTCAGTATGTACCTGCACTGGGCACTGCGCCAACAGCTGTATGTTTCGATAGTGGACAAGTGGTATGAGCTTACATCCGACGCAGTCGTTGACACAGGAGACTTTGTCACCATATGGGACAAGACCATTTCCACAGACTGAACCATCACCATCACCAGGCCAGACATTGTGCTCCATGACAAGAAGAGCAAGTCGCGTGTCTTCATCAAAGTGACAATCCCAGGTGACAACAGCTTCCTGAGCAAGGAGGCAGAGACGTTAATCAAGTATAAAGACCTTGAAATCAAAGTCAGATGCATGTGGAACAGGAGGATGAAAGTGGCTCCAGCAGTCATAGGTGCACTGGGAACCATCATGACCAGGTTCCAGGAGCAATTGTAGAGTCAAGATTCAGAAGATTATACTCCTCGGCATGCCCACATTCTTCAGTGAGTCTTCAGCTGAACAACAAGCTGAATTCAAAGCCTGAGAGGTCTGGTTGACCTTTGGCCGAATGCACCAGCATATGTTAGTGCACTGAGAGGGTGGTGATAATAATAATAATAATAATATGTGAAGGTTCTGTTTTAAGGCCTTTTTCAGCGTCAGTAAACTTCCATTATTCTATTCATTTTTGAATCTAATTAGTTTAACTTAAAAGTAGCACAAAGTTTGAAGCAACATATACTGGATGGGATGCTAGGGCACCATGATGCACACACTTGAATGGGGGCCGTACTCCATGATGGTTAACATATACATATTATACGCACCCACCCATACACACACTCTTTGTTGCCAGTTTATTAGATACACCTATCTAGTATTGGGTAGAAATCTCCTTTGCCACCAAAAGAGACAGAATTCTTTGATGCCAGCTATGAATATAATATTGAAAACAATGGATTTTGGTTCCTACTTTCTCAGTAGCATCATACAATTCTTGAAGATTTTTTTGCCATACATTCATACTGCAACCTCCTGTTGAGTCTAATTTAAAGGTATGCTAGACTGGAATCAAGCGACTATATTCAATTTAACTGAAGTTACTGTCATGTGCAGGGAACCAGCTTGAGAAATACAGCATGTGACACAAGAGCTTTGTCCTGCTGAAAGTATCCATTAGAAAAACATGACTATGCCATATGGCCGATACCAATACTCAAGTACCGTTCAAACAACAATTACTTGTTTTTAAGTGGCATAATGTGTGCCTCAAATCATTGCACACACCATTACTATACCACTAACAATCTGTTCTTGACACAAGGCAGGTGGTACCTATGATTCAGGTTTATTACAAAAAGGCTAAATAAAGAACAAAATCTCAATAGAACCAAATGCGGCAAAAGTAATCAAGTCCCAATATGTTTAATAGAAATCAAAATCCTCAATCAGAGCCAAAAAATGTGATACAGTCAGAAAATCCAAAGGGGTACAATAGACATAAAGAGGAGGAGGAATTGAACTCACCAATGAGCCTTTATTTGACTGGGTGCAGACCCTCAAATGATCTTGACAGGAGTTTTTACCCCACCCTCAAAACACAATGGACATTGTAGAACAAGGATCCACACATAGAAACCAAAAACTGATAAAAATACATAGTTATACAAATAATAACAATAAATAACATAAATGATAACAACCAAAAAACTTTGTGAATTTCCCCTTGGGATTAATAAAGTATCTATCTATCTATCTATCTATCTATCTATCTATCTATCTATCTATCTATCTATCTATCTATCTATCTATCTATCTATCTATCTATCTATCTATCTATCTATCTATCTATCTATCTGATAACAACCAAAAAACACATATTAACAAAAAGGAATTTAAACCTGGCTTAAATATAACAGAGGGTAGATGGATGGGTTAAATGTGGATTTACCTCTGTTTAATAATAAAAATCAAGGTGTGGACTTTTTTATTTTTAACAATGCAAGTATTTCATGGGGTATTATGGTGTAGCACTGTCTCCTCATAACACTTGAACCCCAGTTTATTTATTTCCTGCTGTCTTTCTTGTGTATGGAGTGTGCATGCTTCTCCAATGTTTTTATGTGTATTTTTATTTTTCTGTCCACAGTCCAAAGGCATTCACACTGTTGTGGCTGAGCGCTTCAATGATTCCAGTGATATTTTGACACCCATCACCACATGTTCTGCATGTTGTTATCAGACTCGGATCTGATTCTATGTGAATTAGGAATATGTCAGCTTGGACAACAATTCTGAATAAGATGACCAGTTTATACAGAATCTAGGTGCTCAATTCCTTTCAGATTTTTAAGAAACCCAGTTGCCACTTTACTAGAGAAGTAAACACCCCCGCTGACATTTGCATTATGACAGGCATAACACACTGGGATAATGACATCTGTGGCAGATGTGACACACTGGGATAATGACGGTGTGCTCCCCTACACCTGACTGACGCCTGCAATGTAACCTTTGAAACTCTGCTGCAGACCTTTTACCTGCCCTAGTAATGCCTGCCAGCCGCCACTAACTCCTGTCATTGGTTGTTGACTGTGGCGAAGCTGTTCTAAGTGCTTTCTGTAAGAGGGCGGAAAAGAATGCCATTTAAACAACAAATCTTTCTCCCAACTGAAATGTTGTTCTGTTTGTCATGGATTACATCCATTTTGCTGGAGTTCAATTGTTTTTGGGACACCATTTCTACATCTGGTTCCACCAAATTAACGGACTTGTCACCTGAAGTACATTAGGATATGTGAGCCTCACAGGTGGTGCAGTGGAAGTGCTGCTGCTTTGCAGTAAGGAGACTGTGGAAGATTGTGGGTTCACTTCCTGGTTCCTCCCTGTGTGGATAGCACTTTGAGTACTGAGAAAAGCGCTATATACAGTAAATGTAATGAATTATTATTATATAATTGTTCCCATATACAGCAGGTGCTGCTGCAGTGCTTAGACAACTGTCCTCTTCAAGTGATATGCTATCCATCCATCCATTTTCCAACCCGCTGAATCCGCACACAGGGTCACGGGGGTCTGCTGGAGCCAATCCCAGCCAACACAGGGCACAAGGCAGGAACCAATCCTGGGCAGGGTGCCAACCCACCGCAGGACACACAGAAACACACCCACACACCAAGCACACACTAGGGCCAATTTAGAATCGCCAATCCACCTAACCTGCATGTCTTTGGACTGTGGGAGGAAACCGGAGCGCCCGGAGGAAACCCACGCAGACACGGGGAGAACATGCAAACTCCACGCAGGGAGGACCCGGGAAGCGAACCCAGGTCTCCAGGTCTCCCAACTGCGAGGCAGCAGCGCTACCCACTGCGGCACCGTGCCGCCCGTGATATGCTAAGAAAGTCTAATTTAAAAACAGGCATTGTAAGTCAAATATATTAAACATCAGAAATAGACAAACTGAAAAAAGAACAGATTCTGCTACTTTCTGTGAATGTGCTATTTAAAGTAACACAACTTCTTTTGTTTTAAATGGCGCTAACAGATTAAAAGTCATTGTCTCTGCTTCAAACCCCTCTGTAGCCTGTGATGTAATAGGTGGTTTTCTTTAAGGAGTTTATTAGTTTTCAACAGTGCAGGGAACCACATTGGCTGAAGGTTTTTGTTCCAGCCCACTTTTTTTAACCCTGAACCACTTAATTAATTTTAGTTAACTTGCTTGTTAAGATCCCTAAACCCTTAATTTCTTCTTTTAATCTTAACAGCTGCATTTACTGTTTTTTAATTGCTTCTTATTTTCTTAACGAGCTGCCAATTAACGATGAGATGTAAATGAGAAAGGAAGCGGCCGCTCATCATCTAACGTGGTGCCATTTACACCTGCATGTGTTCATCATGAAACATTAGATTTCATAAAACATTTAGAAAGAAATGGAAATGAAAAATGTGAAGCGTTGAAAAGTACTAATCTGCACCTGGCCAAAACAATTTGGATGACATTCTTAGAAAAGAACACTCTACAATATACAAAAAATGAGATGACTTGGAAGAATGAGAACGCTAATAAGCCATTAAATGAAATAACAAGTTCCATTTTGGAGAAAGAATTAAGAAATTTGAGTTGGAACAAAAAAATGGCTCCTACAGTGGCCATCCAGGACCAAACATAAGAACCGCTGCTCTAGATGTTTACTTAGTTCTTGTGACCAAGATGGACTGGGTTGCAGCAATGCCAGTAACATGCTGCTAAGACTGCTAAAGATTATCTTGTGGTATCAAACCCTATAAATTGAAAAATGCTTCATTTACCTAAAAATTAAGATGAGACTCTTCAGACCTAGCATTCTGAATCAGCCACAGGCCATGTGGTGTAGCTAGCCTGTGATACTTTATAAGCCATTATGGAAGACTAGGAAGGAGCCTGAAGAAAAGAGAAGAGTAGGTGAGTTGATAATAAAACACTCCAATACTAAAACTGGAGGAATGGCTGTCACTGAAGAGGCAGCCAAAACACTTCACAAAGGCCTGGGCCAGCTTCAGAGCTGGATGAACACTTTGAACGTACTCTTTAATGTAGAAAAGTGCTACTTGTGGGCAACAGGAGCATCAATTATAAACAGCAGATGGGAGACTGACCTACAGGAAGGATTTAGGGGTTTATATTGACACAATATTTGCATCACCTAAGCAATGTGCAGAAGCAATTAAAAAGGCAAATTAAATGTTGTATCATAAAATTCTGAATATAAGTCAAGGGACCTTGTTCTTAGACTATATAACACACTAGTGAGAACACATCTAGACTATTGTGTGTACAAGAAAGACATAGCAGCAGTTAAAGCTGTAAAGAGGAAAGTGGTTTGGACCATTTTGACGTTTTGGTTCTGCTTTGTTTTGGTCACTAGAGGGCTGTCATCTGTCCTGAAAACTTACCTGCAGTCAGGACCTAGTGGAAGAGTTTAATCCATAGTGTCTGGCAACACGGCAATACTGGTATATGACATGCCTGCTGCAGCATGCCAGTGGCCCTCTGTTGAGCTTCTCATGACAGTTAAGGCTATATGGATTGCACAGAAAACTGACCAACAGTGACATTTGTCTTGCTGTGACCTAAACATACATTACATAATGTACTTTGTATTGGTAGTTGAGAGTCTCTTTCCTCTCATTCATTGGTCAAGAGCTCTGTCTTCAGAGCTTCTGAGGCTTTAGTTTCCTATTTTGATGTGTGCAGATAGTTGTATTTAACAATATGCGTGCCGAAAAGCATGAGTATTGCACATTTTGAGCATGAGCCTAGATAACTGACATGGGATAATGACGGTGTGCTCCCCTACACCTGACTGACGCCTGCAATGTAACCTTTGAAACTCTGCTGCAGACCTTTTACCTGCCCTAGTAATGCCTGCGGGCTGCCACTAACTCCTGTCATTGTCATTATGTGAGATTTTTTTTTCTTTTTTTCTATGACATTTTTCACATTGTTTGCCTTTGAACAGCATTGGTCACTATTGGTTTCTATTATGCTATCATATTTATATCTCTATGAAAATACAAGATTAAAAAAAATTCTGAGCTGCCACTAAAAACTACATGATGTAAATAACATAAAAAAATATCAATTTGTAGGCAGAGTATTCCTTTAAGGTCCTTTTAAAGGTGACCTGAGCCATTCTGATGTCACTGGAAAAATGGCACCCAACCAGTTTATATTCGACATGTTGCAATGTGTAACTACAGGATATGCAAACATGCTAAGGATTACGTTTAAATATACAGTAGATCTAAAACATTAACTTTAAATATAGACATAAAAATACACAAGAGCCAGACAGCAACAGATTTCTTCATTGTCTGAATCTGCAAGCAAGGGATGGAACACATTTATTGTGTTTTTCATGTTGTGTGTGTATGTCATAATGGGCTCTAAGCTGGTAAATTACACCTAAATAAAATTAGATTAGTGTATATAATCAAACCAGTTTTTGCAACAGCTTGATTTGAATTGGACTGTCAGACATGTCTGAGACATTGCTTCATCTCACAGAATTATTAACCTCTCTTCAGGCTCCAGCTGAGGTCCTTCTGGAATGAGTAATGGCTGCATAAAACGTCATCCCTGAATTTCTGCCGTGGGTACCATTCAGTCGTGGCTGCGTAGGCAGACGCTTGTTGCGAGAAGTCAGAGCAAATTAGAAATTAAGCTTCGTACTCTGCGCTGTCACTGAGATCTCTCTCTCTAGTGAAGCATGAGATTTGCCACAGCAGGGAGGCACCCCCGCAGCCTCCCGGCGCTCACGTCTGACTGACAGAAGCAGACAGAGAGAGATTCCCTGCACTGAAACGCTGCGCCATGACTCACTCTCTAGACCCTCCTTTTGAAATCCACTGTCAAGGTCAGAATACACACTCTGAGGGTCTGTCTTGAGAATAATATGTCATCTAGGGCCCAAATGGATTATTAATTTTACCTTTGCTGTCAGTAAAGCAACTGCCCTCAATCTTTTCATCCATTCATGTCTACTGCCTATCTGAAGATTAGAACACATTTACAAATGTTTTCTTTCATAAAACAGTGCATGCATTAAAATGGTCCTTATTTACTTTTTTTAATTGTTTGTTTTCTCTTAAGTTGCTGTTCTTATTTTAAACCTACAAAAGAAAAGGTAGCTACCACTTTAATGCTTTTAATATTCCATTTAGTCTGGTGGCTACTCTAGTCATCTTTATTTGTCATTATATATATAAGAAAGCCAAATACCACTGACTCACTCATCACGAAATCTCCCGAATCATGAGGACTTGATACTTGAAATTTGTAATGTAGGTTACCCTTGGCATAGGTGCTCGCTAAGAAATGGTTTTAAAAATTTTGTGGTCCAAGTGCAAAATTTTTTATAGTTTTTTAGACCCATTTGTATGTCTGTCCGTTTCACGGGAGAACTACTTAACAGACTTAAATTGTTTTTTTTTTTATAATTTGCTTGAATATTCCATTGATTTTGCGACTTTCTCATCGTGCTAAGTATCATAGTTCGCTTGTGGTACCGATTTATTAGTGCGAATCCGAGAGAGACTCATCTTGCTGTGGAGAGGGGGGGCGGAGCAATTGTGACCGTGAAAATGGTTGGAACAAAAATCTGAGGTAAAAGGGATACTGAGATTGGAAACCACAGGCTTAGATACATAAAGCTTCCCAAGCTTGTCATTTTGGGGGGGTTCTTATTTTATCACACTTTGTGTCACATACTGCTGGGATCCTTTTATAATTACAGTAGAACATCTAGTGCAAGACTTAAGTACATTTTCACCCAAGTCACACACAAACACGGGAATTTAAAGTAGAAAAATTATAGCTTGGCAGGTTAAGTGTTTACAAAACTAATACATTTTTCATTAGACATATAGGTTCCATTTATTTTATGATAATGGCTTGTGCCTGACTGAGTCAGCATTGCCTCTGAAAGTTCCTCTGAAAGTCCAAACTGACACTTTGAAGCCATTAGCCTGGAAAACCATCTCCACAGGACAGGCCAGCACATGAAAGTGCCTGCCTGCCGAGACAAGGCCTCTACTCCCAGCTGAGCTGAGGTTTGAGAAAAAGTGGTTCTGCCACCTTCCAGGCCTACTTTACAACATCACTAGCAAGGAGACGATAGCCATGGAACATTCCTTATGACACTGTATGTGTTGTTATTTGTTAGTGACCTGTCAACTCTCTTTGTGACCAAATGTAATAGAGAACCCAGATTTGCAGAAGTGTCTCCCAAACTGAGCATCTGCCCATATGTGTGGCTCAAGGACTCAACTCATCAGCCATCTAAGCACATACAGTGCATCCGGAAAGTATTCACAGCACATCTTTTTCCACATTTTGTTATGTTATTTGTTATTCCAAAATGGATTAAATTCATTTTTTTCCTCAGAATTCTACACACAACACCCCATAATGACAACGTGAAAAAAGTTTACTTGAGGTTTTTGGAAATTTATTAAAAATAAAAAAACTGAGAAATCACATGTACATAAGTATTCACAGCCTTTGCTCAATACTTTGTTGATGCACCTTTGGCAGCAATTACAGCCTCAAGTCTTTTTGAATATGATGCCACAAGCTTGGCACACCTATCCTTGGCCAGTTTCACCCATTCCTCTTTGCAGCACCTCTCAAGCTCCATCAGGTTGGATGGGAAGTGTCGGTGCACAGCCATTTTAAGATCTCTCCAGAGCTGTTCAATCGGATTCAAGTCTGGGCTCTGGCTGAGCCACTCAAGGACATTCACAGAGTTGTCCTGAAGCCACTCCTTTGATATCTTGACTGTGTGCTTAGGGTTGTTGTCCTGCTGAAAAATGAACCGTCGCCCCATTCTGAGGTCAAGAGCGCTCTGGAGCAGGTTTTCATCCAGGATGTCTCTGTACATTGCTGCAGTCATCTTTCCCTTTATCCTGACTAGTCTCCCAGTTCCTGCCGCTGAAAAACATCCCCACAGCATGATGCTGCCACCACCATGCTTCACTGTAGGGATGGTATTGGCCTGGTGATGAGCGGTGCCTGGTTTCCTCCAAAAGTGACACCTGGCATTCACACCAAAGAGTTCAATCTTTGTCTCATCAGACCAGAGAATCCTTCAGGTGCCTTTTGGCAAACACCAGGCGGGCTGCCATGTGCCTTTTACTAAGGAGTGGCTTCTGTCTGGCCACTCTACCATATAGGCCTGATTGGTGGATTGCTGCAGAGATGGTTGTCCTTCTGGAAGGTTCTCCTCTCTCCACAGAGGACCTCTGGAGCTCTGACAGAGTGACCATCGGGTTCTTGGTCACCTCCCTGACTAAGGCCCTTCTCCCCCGATCGCTCAGTTTAGATGGCCGGCCAGCTCTAGGAAGAGTCCTGGTGGTTTCGAACTTCTTCCACTTATGGATGATGGAGGCCACTGTGCTCATTGGGACCTTCAAAGCAGCAAAAATTTTCTGAAAACTTCCCCAGATTTGTGCCTCAAGACAATCCTGTTTTCGGAGGTCTACAGACAATTCCTTTGACTTCATGCTTGGTTTGTGCTCTGACATGAACTGTCAACTGTGGGATCTTATATAGACAGGTGTGTGCCTTTCCAAATCATGTCCAATCAACTGAATTTACCACAGGTGGACTCCAATTAAGCTGCAGAAACATCTCAAGGATGATCAGGGGAAACAGAATTTTGAGCTTCATGGCAAAGGCTGTGAATACTTATGTACATGTTCTTTCTCAATTTTTTTATTTTTAATAAATTTGCAAAAATCTCAAGTAAACTTTTTTCACGTCATTATGGGGTGTTGTGTGTAGAATTCTGAGGAAAAAAATGAATTTAATCCATTTTGGAATAAGGCTGTAACATAACAAAATGTGGAAAAAGTGATGTGCTGTGAATACTTTCCGAATGCACTGTATATATACAGATAACCTTGATGGACATCACTCCTGTTTCAAGTAACCACAGATATTTTAGGTTGGGAAATTGTTCATGTGAGATTTGTACATTTTCTTTGACATTTTAGAGTATTTTCACTGTCAACTTAAAATTTTTATATAGTCCAAAGAATGTAATTACATTTGATGTTTAGTATTTGGACTCTATTGGATTGACTAGGGTCTTTGGAACAACAGACCATTTTCTTGGAATTTCCATTGATGCTTTCATTTGCTCAGGACCATGATCACTCAGTTTTTTTTGTAAAATTCCTGGAATTGCCAGTATGTTGTTGTTGTGCAAGGCATGTTAACTGGAGTGGAGAAATGGTGGGGCACTACCGGGTTACCCCATTTAATAACAATTAGAAGTTTCATAGGAAAATGGTGCATAATTACACTATAACAAAACATAAGCTGCCCACTGGATGTAATCAGAATTGATCATGTCTAGTTTGAAGCTTTGTCTCACTCGAGCATCGGTAAAGAATAAGGCATCACCTTCTGCGAGCATCTTGCCTTTATACTCCTCTGATCAGAAGGGGAACAATCAATTGCCCTCACTGGGCATCTTTTTCTGTCGGGAATAGAAAGAGATAATACTGTTAGCAATGGCTTCTCCCTCTCATTCTGGGATGGGACTGTTTACCCAAGATGAGTCAGGATGGTGATCCACAGGTACCAATGCATGACAATGTTGTTGTAGATGGACCCCTGCCCGGCCAGGACGCCAGTTGGATGGAAGGACTAGGGGAAAGAGTGTGTTCAGGGCATTACCTCCCCCAGAACACTAGATGGCAGCCCCCCTGGGTTGCTAGGGCACCATGGATTCCCATTGGGCATGCTGGGAACTGGAGTTCACTGCAGCCATGTAGGGTTTCATGGGTGCTGCCAGGGGGAGCTGTGGAGGCTGCAGAGCCCTATTATATCGGGCTTCTGCCACACCTCAGAGTACTTCTGGAACATGCGAATGGGCCACCTGGAGTGCTCCTGGGTATGGCTTAAAAGGAGCCAACTACCACTAGTCGGGAGGAGAGAGAGAGATGAAGCTTGCCAGAGGAGGAGTGGAGGGGAAGGAGAGAGAGAGATAAGAGAAAAGAAGAAGAAGAAGAAAGAGAAAGAAAGAAGAAGTAAAAAGAAGTGCTGTGTGCTGTACTTGTTGTACTGGGCTGCTTGTGAGAACGGTTAGGGAAGTCTTTCCCACTTAATAAACATGTGCTGTGCTTGGAACTTGTGTCTGGTGTTTGTCTGTGTCGGATTTGGGTGGGTGGAGCGCCCCCTGCAGGGCACAATGTGTAAATGAGGTTTCTGTCTTCGACCGTAATAAAAATATTCTCACACTTGCTTAATGGGGTGAACATTTTCTGGGCAGCATTGGGACTATGACCATGACGATTTCCACACCTGCACACACCCAGACATACAGAGGGCCATTCTGAAGTTATCAGTCAACTTAATAAGAATGCCTGTAGGGATGTAAGAGGAAAGCTGGAGTATGTTGAGAGAAACCCACATGGACATGAGGGCATGTGCAAACTCCACATAGACAATGACTTGGCACAGGATATACAAGCTGAGATAACCTCTGTCGAAGTAATTTTGAAACAGAAAACTAATTAAAATTTTAAGTCTCACAGGGTAATTCTCTGTTTTAAATTAGACAATTTTGAGAATTCACCCATGCTGTTTAAATACTTTTTTAAGTTTCAAAAATATATAAAACATACACTATTTTAAACATTTGCCAGAAATGTTCAGTTTTCATTGAAAATCTTCTTAAAGAATAAGTGTACTGTACCAATTTAAATGAAATTGGTATATTAGGAGCAGATATCAATAATCCAACTAACATATGAATGGAATAACTTTTATCTGTAGAAACATTAGAACGTTAGAAGAACCTAGATGTAAATAGGCCATTCAGCCCAACAAAGCTTGCCAGTCCTATCCTCTTAATTCTTCTAAAAAAACCATCAAGCCGAGTTTTGAAAGTCCCTAAAGTCTTACTGTCTACCACACTACTTGGTAGTTTATTCTAACTGACTATGGTTTTCTGTGTAAAGAATAACTTCCTAATGTTTGTGTGAAATTTACTTTTAACAAGTTTCCAACTGTGTCCCCTTGTTCTTGATGAACTCATTTTAAAATACAGTAATCCCTCACTTATCGTGGGAGATAGGTTCCAAGGCCGACCGCGATAACTGAATTTCCGCGAAGTAGGGACACTATATTTATTTAATTATTTAACGTGTATTTGGACGTTTTTAAACCCTCCCTGTATTGTTTACAACCCACCATTTACTCTATTAAAAACAGGGACAACTGCTAAGCAAAATGAAATCGGTAGATAAGTTTACACTTACTGTATAGTGAAGTACACGTAGCAGCTTGTAGGCGGTCATGACGTCGTCGACCTTGTTGCAAAGATTCCTAAAGCAGATTCCATCCAGACTACTGCCTTATCACGTCCACTTGCAACTCGTTTTGCACCCTGGTTAAAGGACACTGCGGCCGTAGATCTTATATGCTTTTCCTCCTTTTCAAATAAAAAGAATCGATGTCCTGCAGCGGTGTAGCTGTTCCCTTCCTTCAGCGTATCCAAAACTTTTACCTTTTCTGCAATCATTTGCATCTTCTGTTGGTGCTTGGACACAGCCCCTGAAGCATTAGCACGTTAATGATGAATGAGTGAGATGAGACTTCCTGGTTAATGCAACACTCCGTCGCTGAGCCAATCAGCAGCACACAGGAACTTAACTGCGTGCTCTGATTGGGTAGCTTCTCAGCCATCCGCCAATAGCATCTCTTGTATGAAATCAACTGGGCAAACCAACAGAGGAAGCAAGTAAAAAGACCCATTGTCCGCAGAAACCCGCGAAGCAGCGAAAAATCCGCGTTATGTATTTAGATATGCTTACATATAAAATCCGTGAAGTCGTGAATCCACGAAAAGTGAACCGCAAAGTAGCGAGGGATTACTGTAACAGCCTTTATCCACTGTATTAAATCCCTTCATAATTAAAAAACACAGTCATGTCACCTCTTAATCTTCTTTTGCTTAAACTGAAAAGGTTCAACTCTTTTAATCTTTCTTCATAATTCATCCCCTGTAGCCCTGGAATCAGCCTAGTTGCTCTTCTCTGGACCTTTTCTAACTCTGCTATGTCCTTTTTGTAGCCCGGAGACCAAAACTGCACACAGTAATCCAGATGAGTGTTATAAAGCTTGAGCATAACCTCCTTGGTCTTGTACTCCACACATCAAGGTGCTATATAACCTCACATTCTGTTAGCCTTCTTAACGACTTCTGAACACTCTCTGGAAGTTGATAGTGTAGACTCCAATACAACTCTTAAATCCTTCTCATAAGGTGTACTTTCAATTTTCAGACCTCCCATTGTGTATTCAAACCTAACATTTTTACTTCCTATGTGTAATACTTTACATTTATTGACCTTAAATGTCATGCGCCACAAATCAGTCTAAGCCTATATTGTGTGCTGTCCAAGTCCCTCTGTAATGATTTAACAGGTTCCAGATTATTTTCCAATTTACCAATCTTGGTATCATCTGCAAACTTAACCAGCTTGTTACTTATATTCCTATCCAAATCATTTATATATATTAAAAATAGCAGCAGCCCTAGCACTGACCCCTGTGGATCACCACTCTTAACATCAGCCAATTCTGAAGAGGTTCCACACACCATCACCCTCTGCTTCCTGTGTCTGAGCCAATTCTGCACCCATCTACAAACATCATCCTGAACTCCCACTTCATTTAGTTTGATGCCCAACCTTTCATGTGGCACCTTATCAAATGTTTTCTGAAAGTCCAGATAAAGAACATCATAAACTCTGCTTTGATCATACCCTTTTGTTGCTTCCTCTTAGAATTCCAGCAGGTATTAGATCTACTCAAAAAGTTTCCAGTACAAGCCAATCGATAATATGTAATTGCAAATGCCCTATAATGTGCTCTCTGCTGATAAGTATCAAAAAGCCAGATTAAATCCATTGTGATTCAATGTTGAGTAATGATAAAATGCGAAAACTTTTTGTAGGTGCTGTAACTTGCAGTCCCAGTTTCAAATCTTTTACTTACCGAACATGGCTTTGCTCAAGTCTTTCTTTTGATCCATCCACGTCACCTCCTGTTTTGACGAGCTTGCCAATACTGGCCAGTTGAAAGGATGCCCACATAATGCTGCTACCACTTTACATAAAACTAGAAATTGATTTTTATAAGTGAAGAGTTATGTTCTTGGAACTAAATTCAAATAGGCTTTTACCACTCCAGCAGGTTTCAACAGGCTTTTTTTGCAAATTTAAAATGTGGCTTAATCTAAGCTTTTCTTCAAACAGTGCTCCCTCCATTCCATACTCTAGCATACAGTCCATTTTAGCAGAGTACCTGAGCCACTGCTTCTCAGGCATGATATCCTGCAAATCCTTGGACCTTGACCTGTTCCATGGCCATTTGTTTTCTTTTTCAACTACTGAGTTTCAGAAGTCAGCCTGTGCCTTGATGATAATTGATAGTTTTGTGCATCTTCCATTTCCTGATAATTGATTTAAAATTGCTGCTTTGGATTCCCAGTACTTTTGAAATCTTTTCGATTTCTTCCTGACTTGTGTATGTCCACAGCTCTGTTCCACAGTTCTTGGAGAAGCACTTTGTCTTCATATTGTTTTGTACATAATGACTAGCAGGGTCATCTCACACCTAACCTTACAAAGACAGCTGGATTAATTTTGAATGGTTAAGTGCACACAGGGGTGTTCTGCTTTAATGGTTGCAGGATGAGGCTGCCCTTTCTAATAGCAGTAAATGCTAAAGAGGTGAATACTTGAGGTTAGGACATGAAAACTGTGAATTTCACTGATGCAGTTCTTATTAAGTAATTAATTAATTAAATATTTTTTTAATAAAAATGATTGCAGTGCTTCAAAATGTAACATATGTTTTATTAACCAAATACATTTTTTAATTAAAATGTGCTATAAGTTTCATTTATAACCCAGCAAATTGTGATAAAAGTCTGGAGGAGAGTATATTCATTGTACACCTACAGTGTGTGTCTGAGTGTGTGGCGATTGGTGTTGCATCTATGTGGGAATCCTCCAATCTGTGGTATCATTTTCCCTTATTTTTCAAGTTCAGCTTTTCACAATATTACATTATGCAGATCCTGTCTGTGAGGAGTTTTTTTTAACAGATTTTTATATAAGAGTTTTATTTTTGGATATGAAGACACAAAAACTGAATTTTATCTTAACTGAGATTGCATTGTTACCTTTAGAAATGCCATTTACTGTATACCATACCTTAAACAGTCAATGCTTTGTTAAACTGTGTGTGTTTCAATACTTATTATATCATTACTAAACTGAGCGACATAGTATGGCAGTGACCACCAGCCCTGCTTTACTCATTCAGTATCCTCTGTTCAAGTTTCCCACCTAGTTATTGTCTGTATGAATTTTGAATATTATTCTTATTTTTATTTGTTTTGTTTGAAGAAAATAACATTGTATACAATCAAGTTGAACGTATGCAAGAAATTACTTTATAGTCAAACCAGAAAAAAAGAAGAAAAGAAAAAAAACATCAGAAAGTTGGGTGGGTGTGTGTGAATGAGTGGGACTTTTGGTGGACCTGCCTTCACCCAGTTCCCCTGGAATCGACTCTGACCCCTCTGACCCTGAATTGGATTAAGCAGGTGTGAATTTCCCCTTGGGATTAATAAAGTATCTATCTATCTATCTATCTATCTATCTATCTATCTATCTATCTATCTATCTATCTATCTATCTATCTATCTATCTATCTATCTATCTATCTATCTAGGTTTGAGACTGTTCTGAATAATCCTGTTTATTTTCAGACATCATTCTGTTATCCATCCATCCATTGTCCAACCCGCTGAATCCGAACACAGGGTCACGGGGGTCTGCTGGAGCCAATCCCAGCCAACACAGGGCACAAGGCAGGAAACAATCCTGGGCAGGGTGCCAACCCACCGCAGGACACACACAAACACACCCACACACCAAGCACACACTAGGGCCAATTTAGAAACGCCAATCCACCTAACCTGCATGTCTTTGGACTGTGGGAGGAAACCGGAGCGCCCGGAGGAAACCCACGCAGACACGGGGAGAACATGCAAACTCCACGCAGGGAGGACCCGGGAAGCGAACCCGGGTCCCCAGGTCTCCCAACTGCGAGGCAGCAGCGCTACCCACTGCGCCACCGTGCCACCCTCATTCTGTTATATTGTTATGTATTTATATGAAAACAGTAGCCATTACTGATGGGGGTTTGGTGGCACAACATTCAGGACTGTTGCCTCACAGATCAATGGACCTGAGTTTGGGTACTGGGCCTGCCTGGTGGCCATTCATATTCATGGGGGTTTTATCTGGACCTTCCAGTTTCTTCTCACATTCAGAAATATGCACGTTAGGTCAAGCAGTGACTCAGAATGAACTTTTGTGTGTGTGAGTTTGCTATGTGAAAGACTGTTGTCCCATCCAAGGTTGTTTTTTTGATATTCATGATCTTTTAATTGGAAAAGGCATGCTTAAATGATAGATAGATAGATAGATATGGTTTTCATATGCTGCTAATTATGATAACAACAATTAAAAGCATAATTTGGTATATAAATGATGCCAAACCTCACTGATGACTCAGTCTTCATCAGAAATCAGTAGGGGATGCAGTAATTGATTAAGGAGTATCAAAAAATGCATGGTAAGAAGTTTTACTTCTTATGATTCTTAAAAACAAAGACTACTATGGGATTTTACACCATTTATTTACCATCTGTTTGTCTAGTATGGAGCCAAAATAGTCCAAAATGGGAGTATTTTTTCCTGCAAGCTAATTATTAAAACAGACAGTTTTTCAAAGTGTGCTTTCGAGCCATACACAGCCGAATAAAGAACCTTTTCAGTCATGAATGTTGATATGGATTTGATTGCTTTATTTAAAGAATCTCAAAATGTAATTAATTTTTTCAGCAATTGAAATTTACCTGAAGAAGTATGAAAGGAGACAAAACAGGTTTGACTGTTTGAAGTTAGCAGAAACCTTAATTAAGGGGTATATTTAAAGGAATTGCTGAATGTTTTGAAAGAGAAAGGTTGTTAGAGAAAACTCTTAGATGAAACATGCAGTAACAGCCTTCAAAGTACCAAAGGTGGCTCTGTGATACGTAAGGTTGCTTCTGGCAACAAACACTTCTTGGAAGTTGCATTAACAGGCCAAAATGCTATCAGGAGGAGAATGTGGAAATCCACAGTTGAATTAAATTTCTAGTTTTGGTAAAAAAATAAACCAAGACTGTAAATGTAGTAAAAAAGAATTACAGAAGCAGTGATGGAGAATGAAGATATATTTCTGGTAAAAGCAAAGTGTAGTAGATAATAGAGAAGTAGTATATCTGTGTGACTGAAATAGAAATAAAGTTCCTAGATGATAAGATGCACAACATGCCTTCCAATGTATGTGAGAAGATCAATGGACAAAATCCAGAGATGGTAGTTTTGCCTTTTAAGAAATGGATGCATCCATAAAAAGAATGGTAGCGATCAGGGCCCGAATTTACCAAACATCTCAGAATTACTCCTAGGAAGTACTATAAAAGTGTGACTAGGATAAGAATTTGTCCTGCCTCAGAGTAGAACATGAGAAGTATTTATGGAGCATCCTGCTTGTACTCCCAGCTAGTAGTAAGAGTTCATGTTTGAGATGGAATAACATCACGATTTTATGGCAGCCGGAGCAGCAAAATGTCACTCATGAAGGCGTTTTGTAGTTTCCTTGGAAATCATGGTGAGGCATTGTAACAACAACCAATGGGACCCTGAAGCTTGAATTGCTATAGGTTCCGCTTTGCCACCAGCAATATGGTCTGATTAATCAGCGTTATCTTCTTCAATGGGCTAGTTTCTTAACTGATCACCACAAAAAAAAAAACAAAAAAACAAATGAACCAGTATATTTCAGGTTGTGATTAAAATTGCTGTACTGGATTTTCTCACATGTCAAAGACACTGTTGTGAATAAAAATATCCTATGCCTTATGGTGTTCAAGTTGTGGGGGATAAACATATGATTTTATAAGATCATTTGTGTAAATAAAAACTTACCAAGATGTTGTCTTTTAAAATGGCCACAAGCAACAAAATATGTTTTCATTTTTTTGAATACGGCTCTTCTAAGATAAACAATTTTAATAACTTTTAAAATTTTCTGTTATCATTTTCTGTTTTTAAATTTTCTGTTATAAATGTGAATAGCATTTTAAATGATTTATAACTATTTTATATTAATTAATTTTTTATTAATTATATATTTAGAATGAAACATCCTTTATTTGAATATACTCTCCCCCAGACTTTTACCACAATTTGCTGGGTTATAAATGAATTTCATTTATGGCTAACCTGCACTTTAATATCCTTTAAATTTTTATTTTACCTAATATTTTGAATTTAATTACACTACATTATTACTTATTAAGAACTCTTCTCATACAGAAAAAACCTAAACATTTGAAACAATTTGAACTAAAGTCACTTCTGGGGCCCTGAAGATTAAGCTTCATTATTTTCATAGTAGATCTGCTCCTGACAGCAACATCATAAATTAAAGTGAAATGAGCTCTGAGACAGAAAGACCGAGACACACACACAGAGTGAGGGTAAAGCCTGATAACAGGTGTGTTTATTTAGCAATGAATGATCCACAGCCATACTTTCAGAAGAATCACCTTACTGCTGTTAGGACCACAGGAAGCACCTCAGAAAGTAAGAGTTATTGTGAAACTAGCCACAGCTATAAGTTGTGTTCACTCTTTCAGTGTGATCAGGTGTACTGTATCTCTCTCTCCATGAGATTTGAACTTTCTCCTCTTCTTCGGAGACACCCTGTAGGCCATAAGCTGGACAGTAACCTCATCCACAGTGTATATATGATGAGTAAATACTACCAAGCGTCCCAGCTTGTCTGTCCAAACCGAAGGCCATCTTCTCAATAGAGGCTGCACCTCCTAGTTTTGAGCACTTATGCTAACTTATGTAGGACCCAACTCCATAACTGGTTGTGCCAGATTGCAAAAATGATTGGGGCAATGTAGCTCTTCCCGAGATCTTTCTTCAAACCTGAACACCTCTCCTCCGGGCAGTATGTAATCCCCAGACCTCAGATGCAAAATCATGCCTGCTGCAATAGAAATGCCAGGTGGAAATGCAAGACCTAAATATTTAATGTCACATACAGTATTTAAACTAGGAGAAAAATCAGTGTCAATGAAATAAATAGGGGAATATAACATTTTCTGATGTATGGAGATTACACTAAAACATTTACTGCATGGGAGAGAAATTTGTGACAGATTTTCAAAGAGAAGATAAGTTGCACCTCAGATGACATCTCCATGAATCCTGTGGTGAGCAATAGCACAAAGGTTGTATGAATAACAAATTGGAAGGCATTATAGCAATGCAGACAGACTTAGCTTTTTATACCATGAAGAAAAAGCGTGACCCAGAACTGGATGTGGAACATTCCAAATCAGTATGCAGTAATTATAAGTAAACCAAGTGAAAACAACAATCTAGAATATCTAGAATAGTATGTGAAATAACAAAGTCATAAATCCGTATACATGCGGCAATCATCAAGACCTGGACGATATAACTAAGGTGTTAGATCTACTCAAATATTATTACAGTACAAGTCCATCGATAATATGTAATTGCAAATGCCCTATAATGTACTATTTATAATGTAATTAAAAAAAAACTATTTTAGTGAAGTAACTGAATATTACATATGTTCACTTATGGACATGCTGCTTATTTCAGCAGAGGTTTGTGGGGTTCCCTATCTTAACAGCATTGGATACAAAATAGAAATAATTTGAAGTTGGGCTCCCAGTCCATTGTAGAGCACATTTAATCATTTGGGGCCAATCCACAGTCACCCATGAGCCTAACTTGCATCTCTTTAGGATATGAGAGAATACTTTAGGATATGCGAGTACCCAGAGAGGAGGCACATAGATTCAGGGAAAATATACAAACCTGTCAATAAATGGGAATCCAGAACTCTGGAGTGAGAAGGCAGCAATGCTGACTACTGCATCACTGTGCCATGTACAGTTAGGTCCATAAATATTTGGACAGAGACAACTTTTTTCTAATTATGGTTCTGTACATTACCACAATGAATTTTAAATGAAACAACTCAAATGCAGTTGATGTGCAGACTTTCAGCTTTAATTCAGTGGGGTGAACAAAACGATTGAATAAAAATGTGAGGCAACTAAAGCATTTTTTTAACATAATCCCTTCATTTCAGGGGCTCAAAAGTAATTGGACAATTGACTCAAAGGCTACTTCATGAGCAGGTGTGGGCAAATCCGTCGTTATGTCATTATCGGTTAAGCAGATAAAAGGCCTGGAGTTGATTTGAGGTGTGGTGCTTGCATGTGGAAGATTTTGCTGTGAACAGACAACATGCGGTCAAAGGAGCTCTCCATGCAGGTGAAAGAAGCCATCCTTAAGCTGCATAAACAGAAAAAACCCATCCAAGAAATTGCTACAATATTACGAGTGGCAAAATCTACAGTTTGGTACATCCTGAGAAAGAAAGCAAGCACTTGTGAATTCAGCAACGCAAAAAGACCCGGACGTCCACGGAAGACAACAGTGGTGGATGATCGCAGAATTATTTCCATGGTGAAGAGAAACCCCTTCACAACAGCCAACCAAGTGAACAACACTCTCCAGGGGGTAGGCGTATCGATATCCAAGTCTACCATAAAGAGAAGACTACATGAAAGTAAATACAGAGGGTGCACTGCAAGGTGCAAGCCATTTTAAGCCTCAAGAATAGAAAGGCTAGATTGGACTTTGCTAAAGAACATCTAAAAAAGCCAGCATATTTCTGGAAAAACATTCTTTGGACAGATGAAACCAATATCAACCTCTACCAGAATGGTGGCAAGAAAAAAGTATGGAGAAGGTGTGGAACATCTCATTATCCAAAGCATACCACATCATCAGTAAAACACGGTGGAGGCAGTGTGATGGCTTGGGCGTGCATAGCTGCCAGTGGCACTGGGACACTAGTGTTTATTGATGATGTGACACAGGACAGAAGCAGCCGAATGAATTCTGAGGTGTTCAGAGACATACTGTCTGCTCAAATCCAGCTAAATGCAGTCAAATTGATTGGCCGGCATTTCATGATACAGATGGACAATGACCCAAAACATACAGCCAAAGCAACCCAGGAGTTTATTAAAGCAAATAAGTGGAAAATTCTTGAATGGCCAAGTCAGTCACCTGATCTTAACCCAATTGAGCATGCATTTCACTTGTTGAAGACTAAACTTCAGACAGAAAGGCCCACAAACAAACAGCAACTGAAAGCCGCTGCAGTAAAGGCCTGGCAGAGCATTAAAAAGGAGGAAACCCAGCATCTGGTGATGTCCATGAGTTCAAGACTTCAGGCTATCATTGCCAGCAAAGGGTTTTCAACCAAGTATTAGAAATGAACATTTTATTTCCAGTTATTTAATTTGTCCAATTACTTTTGAGCCCCTGAAATGAAGGGATTGTGTTAAAAAAATACTTTAGTTGCCTCACATTTTTATGCAATTGTTTTGTTCACCCCACTGAATTAAAGCTGCATCTGAGTTGTTTCATTTAAAATTCATTGTGGTAATGCACAGAACCAAAATTAGAAAAAAGTTGTCTCTGTCCAAATATTTATGGACCTAATTGTACAATGCTTCCCTTTAATGCAAACAATATGACCTTCACAAGCATTCATAAATTAGTTAAGATGATGGCAATATTAGAGCTGTGGACGTCACATGTGATCTGACTTGGGCACATTGTCAAACTATCATAAGTCTAGCCCTGCCAGCTCATTCTGTCCCTGCAAATACACTCATAAAGTATTTTTAAGGTTATCTTTGAATCACTTTTAAATTAAAAACGTCACTTAATCACTTACCTCAGTTTAAGTGACAGTAAAAGGTAGTTAGGTGTAATGGTTTAGATTTACAAGCTTCCAAAGAGAGTTAAATTTAAATATTAAAATTATTAAAGTAAATTAAGTATTATTAGGTGTAATGATGAAACTCAAATGAAAAGTGTAAGTTATGTTCAAAACAACAGCTGAGTCAATTAGCACTTAGATAAGTTGTAGTCGGAAAGGAGTCCAAAGCAGAGACGGGAAAAGCAGGAAGAAAGGGATAATCCCAAAAAATAATTCCTGGATACATTTAAATTATGTGGCGTCATCAGGGATGACTTATTTGACTTTTTTGATTTCTTACCATTAGTTTTTTAGTTTATAATTTTGATTTTTACTTCTTCACACCACCAATTTGCTTTCTACTTGTATTTTTGTAACAGTACTGTCATTTTGTAACATGTAACATTCTTGGTCTTCTCCATGTTGCTATTAGAAATCAACCAATTGCTGATCCCATAATTTTGGGGTTAAGAGCTTGGCATTTATTTTTTGAGTCTGATTTGGGGTGTTTATTTTGGCTTTGGCATTTTAGTAATTCTGACTTTAATTATTAGCCCTTGCTTGTTTGTCTGCTTTTTGGGCATATTCCATTGAAGTTGTTTGTAATTCAGCTGCACTCAAAAATCCTAACAATTACATGCTGAATTTCACAAAGCAGTGTATTAAATGGTATAAATGGTGTTATCATCACCCCGACTGCACTTAACATTAATTTCTCATAGCTGCACCATCTGTTTAAAAAAAGTGCATTTAAGTAAAGCTGCCATGACACAGCAGAATTGAATCTAATTTATGATGAGGCCTAAAATATAAATTAGCCTTACCTATGGCCAAGTTAACAGTTTTAATGGAGAGATTGTTTTATTGTCAGATTTTTTTCTAGCTCTCATTTAAATCACTGGAATTAGAATGATTAGACAAAGATTAAATGGATTTTGCAGCAGCTTAGTGCAGTTGGCTTTGCAAACACAGCTTTTTTTTGTGTGTCTAAGAAGACTGATTTTTTGGCATGCTAACTTGCTCTTCCTGTTCTTTTGGCTGCTCCTGCTAGGGGTCGCCACAGCGGATCATCTTCTTCTATATCTCCCTGTTCTCTGCGTCTTGCTCTGTTAAACATGTCACCTGCATGTCCTCTCTCACCACATCCATAAACCTTCTCTTAGGCCTTCCTCTGTTCTTCTTGCCTGGCAGCTCTATCCTTAGCATCCTTCTCCCAATATACCCAGCATCTCTCCTCTGCACATGTCCAAACCAACACAATCTCACCTCTCTGACTTTGTCTCCAGACTGTCCACCTTGAGCTGACCCTCTAATGTACTCATTTCTAATCCTGTCCATTCATCCTATCCATTCCCATTCCATTCATCCTATCCATTCACATTCAAATCCTATCCATCTTCGCCATCCTCGTCACACTCTGCTCATGCTAACTTGCTCCATTTTTATAATATCACTCTTGAATTATTTCTCTTTTGATTTCAATGTATGACAGTTCTGATTTTTCATTGCCTGGGTTCTGTCTCTGTTGTCATCCTTAGGTTGTTTCTCAAACAGAGCACTCTTCATTTTGGCTTGGATTCTAGTGGCACATTTGCAGCAGGTGCCAATAGCAGGAGAATATGAACCAAAATGAGGTTTTGCTTTTGCCCGACGTGTACCTTCAGCGCCTTTCCTCGGTATCCTCGTGAGTCTGAATTTCTCTTGTCTTGCTTTTATACTTCTCTTCTTTAAAGGTGACCCTTACCTTGTCTCCTAAGCCTATACTCCTCCTTGTGTGTCTCACAAAGCTAAACTGACCAATCAAATTCACTCAGGGGGGCCACATAGACCTTAGTGTCTACTACTATTTAGCAGATGAGAATTTAATATAGAGACAGAAGGTTGTTTAACTGTTGCTTTCCCCACATGCCACAATTCTTTTTATAAAGCATACTATATAAATATGTATATATAAGGAATGCTGAAGCCTATCCCAGCTAGCATAGAGCACAAGTTGGGAACAAACCCTGGACAGGGCGCCAGGCTATTACACGGTGAACACACATACACACATACCCCAACCACACACTAGAGCCAGTTTAATTTTGCCAATCCACCTAACATGCATTTCTTTGTCCAGTGGGTGGAAACCAGAACACCCAAAGGAAACCCACACAGACACAGGGAGACCATACAAAATCCATGCAGGGAAGAGCTGGGTCGTGAACCCTGGTCTCCATAGTGCAAGGCAGCAGTGCTACCACTGCATCACTCCCTTTATAATTGTGGTCTCAGAAAATAGACAGATATGTTAAATAGAATAAAAAGCTTTATTTCAAGTAACTGTTAGCCTAGAGATTCAGTTTTCACCAGACATATCGGTTTGAGTATTTTTCTCAAACCTGACAGTAATTTCAGTTTGCATAATTACATAAATTAGATTACAGCAATCTACAGTAGACAGCTCTTTTATCTGTTTGTAAAAGTCACTCACCACAACATTGAGCTAGAGGTACTGTAGCTAATCAGTATTTATTCCCGCTTAAACTTGCCAGTAGCTTTGTAATTAATTTAACTGCTGCTCTGACACAATCTTCATTAAACTAGCCTTTACACTAGAGTGTCATGATGGCACGGTGGTTGGCACTGCTGACTCACAGATCCATCGTTCTGGTTCAATTACAATTCCCATTTATTTTTTCACAGTCTCACCTTGTCTCTGTGGGTTTTTCTCTAGGTGATCCAATTCTTCCACTTTTTATATGAATATTATCCTGCTGGTGTTATCTAACTTCATTATTCTAGGTGGGAATACTAAGAAATAAAACATATCCTGAATCAACATTTTAAATTTGGTTCAGTTGCATAAATGTGTCATACATAAAATATGGAATTGTTACCCATTTGGCTACAACAAACATCGCCACAGTGGATACTTTTTAATTGGCAAAGAAACATTTGTGTAAAAATTGTTACCTTTTTCCTTTAAGATCTTTACCTGTATAAGAGGTGACCCAGATTTGATCAGGAAACTGCCTGTCTGTCTTTATTCCTGTTTTAAACAAGGCCTCTCACTTTTTTCCATAACTTTCCTTCATCAGAACAGACTGCTAAATCAGTTGGGTTACACCTTGCTTGATGAAGAGGCCTTAGCTGCCTCGAAAGCTTGCATTTGTAATCTATTTAGTTAGCCAATAAAAGGTGTCATTTCACCCTACTTTCTCCTGTATCAATCTATGGCTAACACGGTACAACACTCTACTGCTAAATCAGTGACAGCATAAAGTGTAATGCAGTAAAAATCTCTGGCCACAGGGCCTGGGAAAGTAGAAGAACATTATGCAGAACAGAGACAAGTCCACTCTTCGGCTAATTCACATACGCATGCACCCTCGATCACACAAGGATAAATTTGGAATTGGTCATTCACCCAATCAGCATGTTAGTGCTCTTCAAAACAGGTAGGCAAGCACCTATGGATGGTGTGTTTTTATGATTCAGAAGGAGAATGGCCAAGATTTAAGTGGACTTGAATACAGTATATTAGTGAATGCCAGACAGGCCGGCCTTTGTGTATCAGGAACAGCAATTCTGATGGTGTTTTCACATACTGTAAAAGAACGTACCAAGAATTGGCTAGCATCCAAAAAGCAGTATTTGTCCTAAGGAATGGACAAACACCAGTAACACTGGTCCAGAGTAATAGACAAGCTGCAGTACATTCACTCAAATATAACAGCAAAAGATGGGGCCTAAAGAGTTATGTTGGAGTTTCATGTCCAGGTTGGCTGCAACTGGCTTCACTCCCTTGAATCTAGGACATCGATAGTCATGCACTGAGGATGAGCCAATGCAATGAGAACTCATATCAAGCAAGGGTAGGTGTATCAAAAAGTTGTCAGTAGTTTTCCAAACCAAAATATAGGGCAGTCATTTTTTCAAATAAGCAATTCTTCATAAAAACAGTATTCTAGTGGAGATTTAAAGTACTAATAAATAATCCAAACTTGGTTACAATTCACAGGTTAAAAACACAATCAGGACCTTCTCTTTTAAAACCACCTTTGTCTGTGGGGACCCCATGAGCCCTACTCCTTTCTCCCGCTGCTATCCCTCAGCCTCCATGGGATCCCATTTAGATTGGTGACTTGCTCCTCCTCCGAGGATTGCAGTCTGCTTACACTTCTTGAAGCCCCATTCCTGACCGCCTGCCTCCGCGTGAATGTGGGCTCACCAATTCCCACATCAACATCCTGTGCCACTGGAGCACATGGCACCCTTTTCATTTAAAACTGCGGAGCCCTAAATTTGTTTTACCATGTGGAGCTCCTATTTCTTGATATTTAGTGTCAAATGGTAGCCAACCTCTCAACAGGCTTCTACTCCTCTCAGTCATAAACAAAAAAGGTATTTTTGTAATGGATCAAAGAAGACAAATGCTGGACACTGAAAGATTTTAAAAACATCACCTGGGCTGGATAATCCAGTAAAATCACACTAATGTCAGGACCAGGATATGGCAGAAATCTCAAACGTATGTGTATGGATCTATGGCGTAGAGCATGTTTTAATTAACTTTCAGTCAAAACCTTGCAGTCTTGAACATTATCTCAAGGTACTTTATAAAAGCAGAGTTATAGTGCAATTTTTTGTAAGGGGCCCAGAAGCAGCGGATTTGTTTAGGGGCATACAGTGAAATAAACCAGAAATGCTGCAGTAGATACTAAGCCACACAGACCAGAGGTTCTCAATGTTCAGTGCTCATGACTCTCTGTGGCTACAGATTTTTGTTCCAACCAGTTTTTCAATTAGTCACTTAACTTTAATTGATCACATTGCTTAATTAGCTGCCCATGTTTTGCTTTTATTTTCTATTTAGAAAACTTCAGTAGTGTCAGATTTACACTAATAGGAAATTAAGACATGCAGCTACTAGCCAGATGCTGTTAGTTGTGCCGAGATTGAGGTTGAATCAAAGGGGAGATCAGGCTTTTGCAGTGGGTGCTCTTTTTTTTTTGGAATGGCTTGCCTTATTACCTTAAGTCTGTCCCAAGACTGGCCATTTTCAAGACATCATTAAAGTCTTATCTCATCGCGATAGCATTTAACCCTGCAAAAGGTTGATATTATGTTTGTATATGTTGGCTGATGCACATTCATGATTATTTACAGTATGTGTATGCATGAGTGTGGGTATTTTGAGTTTTATCTTTTATGTAATGGTTGGTTATGTTTGCAGTTCTCTAATGAGTATATATATGTAAATATATACACAAGTTTTATATATATATATATATATATATATATTGTGGTTGGGCGGTGGAAGGACAGACTGGAAACAGTCAGAATGTTGGGTCACCAACCGGGTCGTCCCTTTTAATCGTCGTGAGACGAACGACAAAATAAAAAAAAGTAACGAAAACAGCGCTTCCATGTTGTCCCGTATAGGGACTTCCTTCACAAGAATAGCTTCTTTCAAAAAGTCACGGGCTCCGGTGTGCAGCTCGTTCCGGTATCCCGGCAGAAGCTGCCTTTCTCTTTGCCGGTGCTTCAGTTATATCGGTAGTTCCGGAAGGGGTGGATTAAGTGCCCTTGCCGGGTGGCTTCTTGGAGCTGTGGGGGAAGAGGAAGAACAGGACAAGGTCAGCGGTAGCCCCCCCTCTCGCCTCGGCAGGCTATTGTGTATATATATATATATATATATATATTTTTTTTTCTTTTTTTAAATGATTCTTTTGCCTTTTATTGTACAGCACTTCGGTCAGTGTTGGCTGTTTTAAATGTGCTTCATAAATAAAATTTCACTTGTCTAGACTGTATTTTAAATGCCTATTTTTATTTACATTTTCTGCAGAGTTTACTTTATAATTGTATCTGAATACAATTAATGTGGAGAAGAGCAGACACCAGCACAAATGACTCTGAAAGTGTTACCCAGTTCTGTGCTTATCTTTATATATAATATGCTACCGTGGCTGTTCATTTGTCTGTCCAGGATTTTAAATTACCTTAGCTCGCAAACCGTTTGACCTGAAATTTGGTGCACATATACTACGTGACATCTGCTATCCGCTTTCAGGGTGATGATTGGCCTCCAAGGTTATTCCTCTTTTTATTTTTATTTTATTTTATTGTACAATTAACTCCTGGCAGCGGCCTTGTGGCGTACAAACGCAGTTCTCATCCCTACCACCTTCGCCGTCACTTCCCCTACTTCTTCATATCTTAAATCATTCTTGAGGCAGATTGAAGACTTGAGTGGCAGCTTAAGTAAAAAATTAAAGTAAAAGTACTAATTTCAACACAAACACTGACTTAATCAGTTTTACTGCAAAAAGATTCCAACGGAAGAAGAGAAGAAGTGGGCAGCTAGGGTAGAGAAAACAAGAGCTGCTCAGGAAGCAGCAAGCGCATCAACCTCTGAGCAAACGAATGCTAAATGTACAGGGAAAGAGTATGAAAACCAGGAATGCTCAAGTCAAGTGTATTCACTGCATGTTATTGTGCTGTGCACGGTTACTGGTTAGTAAATAATTGTCTAAATAGCCAGAACATTAAAAAATTAGAAAGTACTTAAAAGGATAAAGGAAAATTAATTTTTACCCATCTAACACATATAAATTCCTGTAATAATATAGCATAACCAGTTTGTAAATTATGGATAGTTGTAAAAAACATAGAAACTGGGAAATAATGGCTTGCTTAACTGATGTAGGAATCCATTTAAGAGAAGGAGTGGGGTGAGACAAAAACCTGTAGTGACAGGGGCCTCAGACCTGAACGCTGAGAATCACTGACACAGACTAGAATCCACATTAATAAAAGGACAAGTGTCTGAGTGTCCATCTGATTGCTATGTCTCTGCTATCCAACAGATGGTGCATCATAAACATTAGCACTGCATTTACAAATCCTGTACCAGATAGTATGTTACAGAGACATAGTAAATGGACAGACACACTGCATTGCAAGCGCTAACACTGGGGTCTACGTTGATTAATTAGATTTCATCACATCTTAGTCTAGTAGCCCAGCTAGTATATCTTCTTCGTTTGGCTGCTCCCGTTAGGGTTTGCCACAGTGGATCGTCTTTTTCCATATGTTCCTGTCTTTCTTCTTCGGCCAACAGTGTCCCAATTTCCGCCAGCACCCTGTTGGCTAATAGTACTTGTGGCAGCTATTGTTAACCCAGGCCTCGACCGATTTGATATGGAAATTTGTATTTTTGTCCTCATATTGATATGGCAAAATTTTACACCAGATGCCCTTCCTGACATAACCCTCCCGATACTACTGTCTACTGCACATGTCTCGAGTACAGATTGAAAACGTTTTGGTGTTTGTAGGTTAATAGCTGATTGATGGGCTATCAGCCTTATTTTGCCAAGTACACATACACATAAACATCAGTTCAACTGTGTTCGGTCTAAAGACAGCTTTAATTACATTTCCCAGTAACTTGTATTCCATAGATAAATAACAATACAACACAAGTTTAGATAAATTTCATGTTTAACTGAATAAAATAGAACGTACAGTGCAGACTGCAGATGTTTACAGTCAGGGGACCCCCCATGATGCTAAAAGAGTGACAATGTGCTGTTTATTATAATTACTGTATAGTAGATAAGGCAACAGCAGGAGACTTCAGCTAGGAGGGCTGGTTCAGTAAAGTAGGGGGCATAGGTAATAAACTGCTTATGCGCTGGGCAGTTCTGAATCTGAGGGACTGATAAATATTATCCAGATGATGGTTTATAAAACAGATGGTGACCAGGGTAGGTGGGATCAGCAAAATGTTTGCTACTTGTTTCTTTGCTGTGGATTTGTGAAGATTTTCGAGGCAGAGAAGACAGAAGCCAATGGATTTTTCTGCAGAGGAGGTGACATGCTGCAATTTGTCCTTGAAGCAAGCAGATGCTGTGCTTAACCAGACAGTGACTAAGGATGTGAGGATGCACTTGATTGTGGCTTTGTAAAAATGGAGCAGTATTGACATACTGACTCAATGTTTTTTCAGCTGGCAGAGGAAGTAGATTTTCTTCTGGACTTTTTTTCAGATAACCTAAGATTATTCCACTTCAGTGTGATGGAGGTTGTGGTTCCCAGGTACTGGTTTATTTCAAGTATTTTTATTTTTACAAAAGTCAATGATCATTTCTACTGTTTTAACTTTGTTAAGCTTAAGGACATTTTTAGTACATGTCATCAATGATGAGACCAATGGCCAAACATCAGTTATTTGACTAATGGGTCTCAAGACATATAGTCAGTTATGCACAGGGAGAATAACAGAGAGGAGAACACAATGCTCTGTACAATTCTGGGCCTTAAGGATCATTCATACTTATTTCTTCCTGTTTGTCAAAAAGTTTGACATCCACAGACAATCACAGCAGCATTATCTGTTATGATTTAATTTTGTTAGAAATTTTTAACATCATTACCTTTCATTTTTTACTTTCTCATATGCAAAGTATAATGAAAGTATTGTAATCGTCCAAAAATTCAACCTTGAGATTTTGATGAATCTTGATGTTTGAGACCTCTCTGAGTCCGATTTGCTTTCTTGTAGGGAAAGTATTGTAATCGTCCAAAAATTTGATTTCGAGATTTTGATGAACTGTCAACGTTTTAGATTTCCCTGAAACCAAAAATACCATTTTTGTAATTATGTCTTTGTGTGTGTGTGTGTGTGTGTGTGCGTGTGTGTGTGTGTGTGTGTGTGTGTGTGTGTGTGTGCGTGTGTGTGTGTGTGTGTGTGTATGTATGTATACATGATAACTTGAGTACGATTTCACTTAGGTCAACCAAATTTTGCATACAAGTATTAGGTACAAAACGTAGATTTCTATCAACTTCTTCTGGACAATTTTGCACATTCAAGGGTTTTGAAGGTTTCTGAGTCTTTGATTGTAATTCTTTGTAAAAAGTTATTCAGAGATGTTAGAATATTTTGATTTCTTTCATGGCAGTGTTTTGTTTTATGTGGGGCACCACCACTTTGAGCTTAGTTTGTGTTTCTATGCAGGACAACTAGAGTTCATGACCCATAATGTCACAAGTTAAAGGCTATAAAGTTTAGTTCAAAGACTTCCTGGTTGTCCAAGGTCTGGATGAAAATTTTAGTGGTGAGTGCATTTCCCCCCAAGGGAATCACACTCCTCAGCCTCTCTGAGATGGTCTGTATCAAGGTTCAGCAAATGATGATCTGACTGTTGGTTGAGCCTCAGATTCAAAAGAAAAAATGCAGACTTCATGCTGGTCGTGGAACAATGAACAAGAACATTAGCCTCACATAGATTCTGGAGGGTTCATGGGAGTACACCCAGCCAGTCTATATGTGTTTTGAGGACTTAGAAAAGGCATAGGACTGTATTTCTTGCTGTGTCCTGTTGGGGTTGCTTCAGGACTGTGCGGTAAGGGGCCTACTGTCCTGGGCTATTCAGTCACTGTACAATTGAAGCAAGAGCTTGGTTTGCATTGTCAGCAATAAGTCAGCAATAAGTCCCTTTGTCACAGATTCTGTTCATTGTTTTTATGGATGGAATTTCCATGTGAACCCAAGGAGTGGAGGGTGTTTAGTTCAGTGATCTCAGGATTGTATCTCTGCTTTTCAGAGGTGATGTGGCCCTATTGTGACCTTAAACACGCTGAGACAGTTTGCAGCTGAGTTTGAAGTGGTTAGGATGAGGATCGACACCTCCAAATCTGAGGTTATGGATCAAGAGGGTGCGGTGCCCTCTTCAGGTTGCGGATGAGGTGCTACCTTGAGTAGAGGAGTTTAACTTTCTTAGGGTCTTGTTCAAGAGTGAGGGAAGAAGGGAGCGACAGGCAGAACAGAGCAGCATCTGCAGTCATGTGGACACTGTATCGGTTAGTTGTGATGAAGAGAGAGCTGAGCTGAAAGGATTTGCTCTCAATATAAAAATCGATCTACGTTGCTAAGGAGCCAGTCAGCTGAGCCGAATCAGACATCTCATTAGGATGCCTCCTGGATACTTCTCTGCAGAGGTGTTTTGGGCAAGCCCAACCGTGAGGAGAACTTGGGGCACACCCAGGAAATGCGGGAGAGATGATATCTCTCAGTTGGCATGTTAGCACCTTGGTATCCCTTAGAGGAGTTGGAGGAGGTGGTGGGGAAAAAGGAACGTCTTTACACCTGTGTTAAGACTGCTGTCCCTGCAACCAGTACTCAGATAAGCATCAGAAAATGGAATGATGGATGGATTTTCTGGTTTTGACTCACGGCTCTGTTGTCTTTTGACTTTTATTTCTGGTATTTTAGTTAGGCTTAATGATGGACAGTTTAGCCTTCCTGGTTTTAGATTTGGAAGGCTTTAGACTGCATTCGTCTCCAGACTCTTTATGATTCAAAATATACCTCATTTCTTTCTGTGGTAGAATAATTATTTAGTTGAGCAATTTTGAAGGTTTAAATTTCTGGTATTGTTGTATTAAAGGCTGAGCTGAAATCCTGAACAGAATTGCTGCATATGTACAGTGCATCCGGAAAGTATTCACAGCGCATTACTTTTTCCACATTTTGTTATGTTACAGCCTTATTCCAAAATGGATTAAATTCATTTTTTCCTCAGAATTCTACACACAACACCCCCTAAATGACAACGTGAAAAAAAGTTTACTTGAGGTTTTTGCAAATTTATTAAAAATAAAAAAACTGAGAAATCACATGTACATAAGTATTCACAGCCTTTGCTCAATACTTTGTCGACGCACCTTTGGCAGCAATTACAGCCTCAAGTCTTTTTGAATATGATGCCACAAGCTTGGCACACCTATCCTTGGCCAGTTTCGGCCATTCCTCTTTGCAGCACCTCTCAAGCTCCATCAGATTGGATGGGAAGTGTCGGTGCACAGCCATTTTAAAATCTCTCCAGAGATGTTCAATTGGATTCAAGTCTGGGCTCTGGCTGGGCCACTCAAGGACTTTCACAGAGTTGTCCTGAAGCCACTCCTTTGATATCTTGGCTGTGTGCTTAGGGTCGTTGTCCTGCTGAAAGATGAACCATCGCCCCAGTCTGAGGTCAAGAGCGCTCTGGAGCAGGTTTTCATCCAGGATGTCTCTGTACATTGCTGCAGTCATCTTTCCCTTTATCCTGACTAGTGTCCCAGTCCCTGCTGCTGAAAAACATCCCCACAGCATGATGCTGCCACCACCATGCTTCACTGTAGGGATGGTATTAGCCGCGTGATGAGTGGTGCCTGGTTTCCTCCAAATGTGACGCCTAGCATTTACACCAAACAGTTCAATCTTTGTCTCATCAGACCAGAGAATTTTCTTTCTCATGGTCTGAGAGTCCTTCAGGTGGCTTTTGGCAAACTCCAGGTGGGCTGCCATGTGCCTTTTACTAAGGAGTGGCTTCTGTCTGGCCACTCTACCATACAGGCCTGATTGGTGGATTGCTACAGAGATGGTTGTCCTTCTGGAAGGTTCTCCTCTCTCCACAGAGAACCTCTGGAGCTCTGACAGAGTGACCATCGGGTTCTTGGTCACCTCCCTGACTAAGGCCCTTCTCCCCCGATTGCTCAGTTTAGATGGCCGGCCAGCTCTAGGAAGAGTCCTGGTGGTTTCGATCTTCTTCCACTTAGGGATGATGGAGGCCACTGTGCTCATTGGGACCTTCAAAGCAACAGAAATTTTTCTGTAACCTTCCCCAGATTTGTGCCTCGAGACAATCCTGTCTCGGAGGTCTACAGACAATTCCTTTGACTTCATGCTTGGTTTGTGCTCTGACATGAACTGTCAACTGTGGGACCTTATATAGACAGGTGTGTGCCTTTTCAAATCATGTCCAATCAACTGAATTCACCACAGGTGGACTCCAGTTAAGCTGCAGAAACATCTCAAGGATGATCAGGGGAAACAGGATGCACCTGAGCTCAATTTTGAGCTTCATGGCAAAGGCTGTGAATACTTATGTACATGTGCTTTCTCAATTTTTTTATTTTTAATAAATTTGCAAAAATCTCAAGTAAACTTTTTTTCACGTTGTCATTTAGGGGGTGTTGTGTGTAGAATTCTGAGGAAAAAAATGAATTTAATCCATTTTGGAATAAGGCTGTGACATAACAGAATGTGGAAAAAGTGATGCGCTGTGAATACTTTCCCGATGCACTGTACCTGGGCAACCCAGATGCTGCAGGAAAGAGTGGAGGTCCATGCTGACATCACCCTGTACTGACATATTGGCTCTGTGCAAATTGAAGAGGAGGGCTCTGTGGTAGATTTCAGATAAAAGGGTATCAAATACTCAGATGTTTTTATGATTACAGATAGTCATGGTCATAGGTCATAGGTCAGTAATCATTAAGTCCAGTTATCTTATCCTTCTTTCTAACAGGAATAATGGTGGATGATTTGAAACAGATAGGAACCCTGGCCTGGTCTATTGAATAATTCAGATCAGGCCAGCTTGTCAGAACAGTGCTTCAGGGTAGGACCAGACTACTTCCCAGCATTTGTTTCTTGAAGATCCTGTCCTGCTTCTTGATCAGGTGGGGGTCTGGGGTAGAGTGTTGGGGATAGTGGTGAAGCTAACAGGAGAGTCCAGATTATGTTAGACTGACGGGGAAGGGGAGCTGTAAAATGGCTGAATGATCAGTAATACGAACTGCAGTCACTAAAGGTCCTTTAATGATCAAATCTGAAGTATAACTCATGTATCTTATTAAGGAGTAGCTTATTTTGGGTCAGCAGTTCCATTACACCATTTGTTTATCTTCAGTCCATATGAGAGTATAGAAAAATAATAACCTTCTGTGAGAGCTGGGTTCTATAATAGCTTGTAAATATGGATAACTGCAGAAGCCTGCTTCAGACTCGCATCTGCTCTTGCTTTCTCTTGTCCTCCACTGCTATTTTCCTTTTTTAAAGGGTTTGAATAAAAGAATGACTGTTTGACTATTGCATCTTTTTTCATCATTGCAGCAGAACACTTACATTATGTAGCCATTTAAGACCTACTACTGGCAACATAAATATCCACTTAAAACCCCTTCATTTACTGGAGGGCTTCAAGGACGTCATTGTGAAACTTGAAAGGAATTTTCCAAGTGGGAATAGAGAAGGACTCTGTTCTTATCTATTACATTTGCTAATTCACAACCATAGATTTGTTCAGTATTTTATTTTTGAGTAATGAAGCATAAAGTAGCCTTGAACGTCTGCTGATAAGATCCTTATGAGGGTTATATCCCTTCAGAGAATGTGTAAGGTCAATTGAGGCCTGATGTCAATGACCAACTACTTAACCCTCATGTTTTGTGGTGATTGCATTTATCCTCTCATTCTTTGGGGTCTCAGAGCCTCCACTGCTGTATGTATGAAAATAACAATTTTGAAACTGAACCATTTTTTCCCCTATAAATATTTTTCCTTTCTTCTTAACTGATTAAACCCAGTAGACAGTAAATGAATGAAGCCTTAACCCTTCATTTTGCCACAAAGCAGCCATGCTCATTTCAGAAAGGAGATGTAATCTATAAATAAACACAAAATATTAGTATAATGAAGTGTCTTATGATTTTATCTTATAATGACAATACTTAGACAAACACAGATTTTTTTTTTCTTTTTGCCAAAAACATAATTTCACAGGAAAAGAAATGTATAGAATGTTGTCCACAATGGTAAGGCTATTTATGTTGGGGGTCAATTTGATGCCACACTTTTTAAAAAACAAATTCAAATATATCGGTCTAAACAGTTGTCCAACAGGCAACCAAACTATGGAGAGCTCTGAATCCTACCAGACACAGATCATTGTTCCCCAGAACTGTTATAACGCACACTTCTTCATATGTTTATGCTTTGTGCATTTACAGTTACATTTATTTGCTAGCAGACGCCTTTACCCAAAGCAACCTACAAAAGAGGTGAGCATAATCGAGTAACATCAGTCTGGGGACTGTTTGGGGAAAAGTGTAATAGGACAAGGATACAAAATCAATCATCCCAAGGGAAGAACTTGGAATAAAATACAAATGAGTTACAAGTCCCACATTTATTAAATCTAGCAGCCAATATCAATTAGACAGACTCTTCAAATTCTTCTTGAACACACTGAGAGAATCAAAGTTTTGAAGGGAAGTGGTCAGCTCGTTCCACCAGCCTGGTATTACACATGAAGAGTCTGGACTGAGACTCTTGCTGGTCTACTGTCTCTTATTTTCTCTGATAATATTCCCTTTCTGCCTCATGCTGTACATTTCTTCTCCTGGTCATCTCTACTATAACCATCATTTTGACCCAGGAGATGCTATTTTGCCTGTGTAGAAGATTTAATTTGTTGCTGAATTAATCTTGGGCACTCATTGGAAATCTCCTGATTTTTTTCACCTTAAATTTCCGCAAATCCCCTTTCTTTAGCCTTGTCTTATTTGAGCATTAAGCACCATGGATCACCTGGCTCCAGTCCTGCAAAATGGCTGTCCTCTGTGCCTTTGGTTTGGGGGTGGTGACGCCTTCCATTCCCAGTCTTAATCCTCAGTTTGTCCCTTTTGATGTGCGTCTTCTCTGCCTTATGGCTTGTTTCTGGTGAGCCTCTCTCTTTGGTCTACACGATTATCAATAGTTTTTGATCCTTTAGGGATTTGTTTTACAGGCAATGTGGAAGTGATGGGGGTTGCTCCGTGCACTGAGGGGGTTGGGTTGTTTTGTGACTTATCTTGATTGTTAGATTTTTGACTTAATTCGATTTTCATGGCTGTTGTTATAAGTTTATATAATAAATTCAATACAATATTGATCATGAAAAAGGTAAAGGTCCTTATCCTCACAAGATGCAAAGGCAATCTAATCATGTACAAATTTACTGTAGTCACATCCCCCAGCCAACAGGATAGCCTCATTTCCCAGAAATCAGCCTCAAGATGCTTCTAAATACTTCCTAGCCCTGCAAGACACTATGTTGGAAAGAGAAGCACAGCCTTACTTCATGCAAAATACAAGGCTTTGTGTGTATGTGTGTGCACTAAATATATAGTTGTGACATTTCACACAGGTTATGTTCAGTCATCTCTTTTTGTGTAAACCTGACACTTGTCATGTTTTCCAGTTGCTGCTGAAATTTGGTGGGGTGGATTGGGCTGATTCTGAATCTCCCTCACAGTGGATGCAACTGGTCATGATGTAGGAAGACGCTTCCTTCTCTCTACATAAGACTTCACCAGGGCATGACCTTGTTGCCCTCAAGAACTTCTCCTCAGGGTCAGTTTGCAGCTGTACCAGTCATTGTTGATTTCACTCCAAATAACAAAAGCACTTTAAGAAACAAAATCAATAATGTTAAAAAATGGCAGCAGCTGTATGTGGCAATGTGTTCATCCAAGTTGTCTAACCCACCATCTTAATTGGGGTACTTCACAATTAGCGCGTTTACATGCACTTCAATAACCTAATTGTTCACAGAAACCCAATTTCTAAAATGCCATGTAGACTCATATTACAATATGGGAAATCAAGTAATTGGCCTCTGAGAAACCTGATTAATAGAAGTAGATTTCTTTTCAAATAACCCGATTATGTGGCCTTGTGTACCCTTTACCAGGTTACTGTTATGGTTTTTGTAGTCTACGCATGTCCGTTGCACTCTGCCAGCCTGCACATGTATTTTCTTTGCATAAGCTTACAACAGCCACGGGCAGAAACGCTCACAGAATATGTTTCCAGATGCTGATGTTCAGGTGATCACATTATTTCTTCTCCTGGCTGAAATTATCTGTCTCAATATTTCAGAAATTGAAAAATTTATATTGAGCTGAATGTACAGTGCTAAGCTCAGCAACACAATCTCAAGAGCTGTAGGGTAACATGTTAAAGTAACGTGCATTTGTGGTCCACAGCTCAGATTGAAAAGGCCAGTTTTTTTTTAAAAAGATAATCGGCACACTTGCGCCTTAGATGGGGTCGTGGTAGTGTGGCCGGAGCAGTTCCCGAGCACTTTGTGATGCAGGCAGTCCTCGCTTAAGTGCACAGGTGAGGAGTCGTCCGCATCCGTAACTGATGCTGGGAGCTGCTAATTGCCACACCTGATCCATGTCCCCATTATATATAATAGGAGCGTGAGTCTGGAGGGGAGGAAAAAAAGGAAAAATGAACGGAGTGAGTGAGTGAGTGAGTGAGTGAGTGAGTGAGTGAGTGAGTGAGTGAGTGAGTGAGTGAGTGAGTGAGTGAGTGAGTGAGTTGGACTAGCTGATTTTTGCATCAGTCGAGCCCATGTGGAGAAGGTCAGCTGCAGGTAGGTTGACTCCCCTGGTACATAGCCTGGATGGGAGAAGCAAGGGAGTTGCCAGTAGAAAGAAGGCACCGGGCTTTGTTTTTAAAGGACTGCTTCCAGCCATTGTTTTTAAAATCATTTTAAAGGAATTATTTATTGGATTTTAACCTCCACATTTTTCACTTGTTTTTAATGGATTTATTTATTGAACATTTTGCACTGCACTATTTATTTGAACACTGTTTTTGATTTGGTTTTAAATAAAAACACTCTTGCACTTTTTTGCACCATCCCCTTGCTTCGTCGTTGATGTCTTCACTGATCAGCTCACCCAGTTACATTACCGATGGTGTCGGGTTCAAAAGCTCCCCAGAAGCCAGATGGGAGCATGGAGCAGAACCTGCATCGTCACAGCATTATGTAGTTTGATTATTTTTTAACGTAATGAGTTACCTCATGCAATACTTACCTTATTGAAGTTAAAGTACCTGCATTATTATTCCAGCAGCACTGGGTATAAGGCAAGAAACACGTGTACCACGTCCTTTACAGGGTTTAATCGCACAGCCAAGCAGAATAGAGTGTACTAGGTGCAATCTGGGAACAGAAACCTCTAAATACAGTAAAGCGTACAACTTGACTAAATATATGTATACAACACACCAAAATTATCACAGGCTTTTCATGCTTATTTTTGAACTCACAGTGGCCAGTGATGATGTTTAGTTCTTTTTTGCATGGTTTAATGATGTCAGAATGTTTTGCCGAAGAACTCCAGAAGATTTCTTGCGTATGTAAACAAGAATTATTAAGAAATCGGATTTCTGCCTTAACTGGGTTATTCACCTTATCCAGATTATGTGTGTGCATGCAAACACACTGAATCTCATTCATTTTAAAAACATCCTGATCAATTTATTTATCAGTAAGACTCATTTTCAGAACCTTGGCAGCAGTAAATTGTCATCAGTCTATATGAAAGTAGGGAAAAATAATAACCTGTGAGAACTGGGTACTGTAATTAATACCTTGTAAGTCTAAACCAGGCTTCTGCAGTTATACATAATTACATCTACTCTTGCTGTCTCTTACTCCCCACCATTATTTCGCTTTTTTAAAGGGTTTGGGTAACAGAATGACTGTTTGACTAGTGCATCTTTTTCACTATTGCAGCAGGACACTTACATTATGTAGCCATTTGTGTCCTACTACTAATCTTGTATTTATTTTCAAATTCAAAGCTGATACTTGAGAAACTGACATGGTTCAGAAGGATTTGTCTTCTTCTTTTCATATGCTTGCCCCACCCCTGAATTCTACAAAGTACAATTTGTCCCTATGTGGTCCACATGTTGAGATTGACAGGTATAGAGAAAGATGTAGACCACTGTTTTTTGTGTTTCTTTTGCTACGTCAGATGCATCCCCATGATACCTTGATTGCAAATGTAAAAATGTTACAACCTGGTGTCAGGTCTTTCTGTCTCAGTTTGTGTGTATATGTGAGAGAGACCAAAATGAAAAAACAGAGGTGTTTTTTTGCAAAGATCTGTGTATATGCGTGTTTTGTCTTGGTAGAGTAATATATTGCTCTACTTTCCCCTATTGTATTATTAATATGTAGCCTTTGTCAGAATGCCTAATCTCACAGACTTACCAATGTTTATTAGGTATTATAGTATATAACTTATCCCCACCTTCCCTTCAATATCTATAACCTCAGGCAATTAGATGTAGTAAAAAAACAAGCAGAAGTGAAGTTACAGTTTAAATAATGTATTATTGATAATATTCATAAATAATAACAAAATGCAAAGTACATTTGAATATTGGCAACCATACAACCTGATTAAATGGTGATATGTAGTTCAGGCGGCACATAGACTTGTAGTTACTTAAAATGTGTCTAGTTAAGGTATCATTGGTGCTCAGCTTTCAGCCACATGTCTGTTCAAAATGGCTGCGCTCTTCATTGTGTTGTCTTCATCTCATCACAGGTTAGCAAGAGAGGGATACTTCTTCATCATATGTTGGTTAGTAAGAGAGAGAGTGTGAGGTTAAACAAGTAAATATATAGATTTTCTGTCCAACCCCTACAGCCAATAGGGCGTCATAGTACTTAAAGGCCTCTGAGACAAGCCAATTCCAAACAGCCATACCTCAGACCAATGGGGGAATAGAACATCTTAACACCTGCCCCCAAACCATATGTTAAAGTACACCTTAGCCCATTTGCAGGGGAAGAAATGACTTTAGCAAAGAAACACTCGGCAAACTGGTTTAAAACACATCCCCCAAATCCTGTCGTAAAATTCAAACAGACCGATTCCTAAAGGGGGGGTAAACACTAAATTACATTACTTTACCCAAATTAGAAATAAAGACATACAAAACATTTATCAAGTTATATGTAAAATCTCACATCACAACAATGTGCATGTCATTTATTTAACACATCAGAAAACATTTGTGTTTACAGATTTATTTAGAAGCAGCAGTAATGGCCCCCTGTAACCTTAGCACCTATCAAAGAATCAATGTTTACAGGGTTTTAGGGTCATTATTGTCATGTGTACAGATTAAAGTGAAATTTTACTTGTAAGTGCTAATTAACATGCAGCATGTGCCACTCTCCAGTGCCATGACTATGAAAATCCATTGCATTTAATTACATCTAATAGCTGGGATCTCTGTATAATTTTCTGTAGAGGACTTGTGAAGCGAGTCATCAGGTTAAATATCATGTTTATAAGGAGTTCTAAAATAAGGAAAAATCATGTAGCATCAAGCTGATAAAGCAGCTCCAAACCAGAATGGTGAGAAGGCATTTGAAATGCTAGGGAGACATACGAGTGTGAAGCCAGCAACAGCAACAGACAAGGAGTGCTTCATCTGGTTAGGGCACATTTTTGCTTCCCATTCATCCCCCACCATATATCCTTATTAGATGATACACTTAATTCACATACAGCACAAATTTTAGTACAAGCTACACAAAACATTTCAGATAAAAAGAAATACATATATGTGTTATTTTTGGAAAAAGTACAACAATAAAAATGATCAGCTTTATAACTACAATAAAATGTATAATGCAAATTTGAATGAGAAATTAAATTTGCCTTTATCTTGGTCCTCTCTGACTTTGTCTCCCAACTGACCAACTTGAGCTGACCCTCTAATGTCCTCGTTTCTAATCCTGTTAATCCTCGTCACACCCAGTGCAAATCTTAGCAACTTTAACTCTGCTACCTCCAGTTCTGTCTCTTGCTTTCTGGTCAATGCCACCATCTCCAACCCATATAACATAGCTGGTCTCACTACCGTCCTGTAGATCTTCCCTTTCACTCTTGCTGATAACCGTTTGTCACAAATCATTCCTGACACTCTTCTCCACCCGTTCCACCCTGCCTGCACTCTCTTTTTCACCTCTCTTCCACAATCCCCATTACTCTGTACTGTTGATCCCAAGTATTTAAACTTCTCTACCTTCGCCAACTCTACTCCCTGCATCCTCACCATTCCACTGATCTTCCTCTCATTCACACACATGTATTCTGTTTTGTTCCTACTGACCTTCATTCTTCTCCTCTCTAGAGCATATCTCCACCTCTCCAGGGTCTCCTCAACCTGCTCCCTACTATCGCTACAGATCACAATGTCATCAGCAAACATCATAGTCCACGGGGACTCCTGTCTAATCTTGTCTGTCAACACGTTCATCACCATTGCAAATAAGAAAGGGCTCAGTGCTGGTCCCTGATGTAATTCCACCTCCACATTTAATGCATCTGTCACTCCTACCGCAGACCTCATCACTGACACAGTTCCCTCGTACATATCCTGTACAACTCTTACGTACTTCTCTGCCACACCCGACTTCCTCATACAATACCACAGCTCCTCTTGAGGCACCCTGTCATATGCTTTCTCCAGGTCCACAAAAACACAATGCCACTCCTTCTGGCCTTTTCTAAACTTCTCTGTCAACATCCTCAGAGCAAACATCACATCTGTGGTGCTATTTCTTGGCATGAAACCATACTGCTGCTCACTAATCATCACCTCATTTCTTAACCGAGCTTCCACTACTCTTTCCCATAACTTCATGCTGTGGCTCATCAGTTTTATCCCCCTGTAGTTACTACAGCTCTGCATATCTCCCTTATTTTTTAAAAATCAGTACCAGTACACTTCTTCTCTACTCCTCAGGCATCCTCTCACTTTCCAAGATTCCATTAAACAATCTGGTTAAAAACTCCACTGCCATCTTAATACCTCAGCTGTATCAAACATGTCCCACAAGTTAAAAGATGTCTGCCTTCAAGGCACCTTAAATGTGAAATTAAGAGGATTTAAACATACAGTACATTGTGATTGACATCTTAAAAAAAGTCCAGAAATTGACAAAATTTGCCAAAATTACTGTAGCATCCCTGGGTTCAGTCCTGAGGAACACGTTCATCCAGGTCATTACAATATAATGTAATGGATGTAATGCATGGCCACCAACCTGTCATAAATGTTGAGGAGAGGGGGAAAAAAGCATACGCTACAACATAAATAATAATTCAACAATAATCAAAGACTTGATGATTATATTCGTCACTTCCACCATACAGGGAGTTGCCACTATGACTCTTCTCTAGCACCACTCAGTATTTATTACAATTTTTAAAAGGTAGTCTGTGAAGTAAAATATATTGTTTATTATTATTTTTATTAATAAGGTCCTGTATGTGTAAGTACTGAAATTCTTAAGGTTCACGCTTAACTTTTTTTGATTATTTCATAATGTTAAAATAAAGAAATATGACAATGCCACCATTACCAAAGTACTGTTTGAGGTGATTGCCTCATAGCGTCACTCCATGAGCTGGTCAAGCAGTACAGAATATGGTTTGGGGGCTGTATGCTACTTGACATGATATTTTGTGGGCGCTTAGACCAGCTAGTTGACCCCCTGAAACTGGGCCTGTGTTTGTTTTTGAGTAATTAAAGTTGAGCAGAGGTCTTCAGTGTGGCAACTTTAGCACATCTGTGTCTTTCTCTCTGAAATATAGTCGTTCCTTGGTATCTGTGGGGAAATGATTCCGGGACCCCCAGCGGGCACCAAAATTAATGGATGCTCAAGTCCCTTATAAAAAATGACGTAGTATTTGCATATAACCTATGCACATCCTCTTGTGAACTTTAAATCATTTCTAGATTACTTATAACATCTAATAGCCACTAGCCACACATTTAATGCTTTCTCAGTCTTTGCAAACACTTTATCACAAACCATACAGACCATTTCAGCCATTGTTGGGACTAGCATAAAAACTTTCTCCTTTATTGCTCAAATGCTTTATTCTTTCTTACTGACATTATGGCCCACATCAGCAAGTGACATGCCACTTTTCAAAATATCTAAAATGTTTATTTTCTTGTCAAGAGATAGCACTTTACGTACCCTCTTAGACTTTGAGGGTTTGCTTTGACCACTTAATCGCTTGTTAGGAGATATTTATTCACAGAAACAAAGGGTGTGCACAACAAAAGTAGCGATTGAATGAAATGTGAACGATGCTCAAACAACAAGGGCTGAAGAGAAGCTGAGGATCTGTGAAATGGCGGAAGGCTACAGCAGGGTACGCCTACACATCACTTCATTCGTATGGATCCAGTGAGTGTATATACATTTCAAGTCATCTTCAGAAAGTTTGAGATTATCAACTGGCCTTTCACCATGACAGATGTCAGTGTGTCACTGCAATTTGTAAATGTTTAAATTTGCAGTGTTTGATCTGTTTTTGTCATTTGGCCTAGTTCTTTTAGGATATAAAATTGAAGATTCCATTGAATTATTTTATCCACTTTCCAGTTCAGGGTTGCCAGATACCAGAGCCTAATCCTGACAGCATTGGGTGCCCTGTCACTTTAAACCATTTCAAACTGGCGAACTCGACATACTTTTACTTGAATCCCCTGCATTGACAAGTTCAGAAGATCAGCAGACTTTCTAGAAAATTACGAAATGTAAGAGTCCACTGATACTGAGCAGGATGCATGTTCTTTTTAAATTTTGCACTGGTTTGTATGGCACCTGTAATGATTTGTTTTGGACTGGTTTGATGTGTTGTTTAGTGTATTTTTGGTCGGGGATTGATGAAGTCAGCAATCTTGACAAACTATGGACAATTCCACTTAGCGATGCTATGGTGTGCCCCTTCCTTAATACATGCCAAGCTATTTAAAGCTGTGGATCATGGAGGTTCCTTAAAAAATAAAGAAAAGACAAATTTTATGTAAAAAAGCTTTACTTTATTAGAAAATGTCATATTTCTAATAGAAGCATTCTCTGAACCACTTGTCTTGTGCTGTGCTTATTATGAAATTTGGCACTGTTGTTTGACCCTTACTAGTCTTTTGATTGAGGTTTAGGTCTTCAGTCCATGCCACCCTGATAACATAGAACATTACTGCCACAAAATATTTAATTAAACATTCTTGTGGTCTCAACACCTTTCTGCTTCTTACATGAGCACCTGTTTATTCAGTTTTATGCACATTATTATTACATAAAACTACAAAAATAATGATAATTATTTAATATATTATTGTTTGACATGCTTCACTGTTTTTATCAAATAATTATTTATAACCTCTTCTATTATTTTTTTACCAAAATGTTGCAGAATTATAAAATGTTATATTACTATCTGTTGTCTTTGACTATAGAAGCTATACTGGTGTTTTGGATTTGTCTTTTTTGTTGTCTCATAGTTCCTTCATCTGGTTAACTGTTGGTATGTGAACATTAGAAAAATGTGTTGTTATTGGCAGATAATTTTCTACTCCAGTTTTTTGCTTTTTATCCATCGAAAACATGTTTCAATACATATGGATGAGCCTTGTTACTTGACACATAAAAACTGAGAAAGACAGAATGATGAATCACGTTCAGATATTGTTGGATTCTGTCATGGAAAGGAAGATAGTGAAATCCTGTCCTTCTTCATAGACATGAGGCTTGTTCTTCCTCTTTTCTCTAATATGGAATGTAATCTTCAGTAGGCACAGGATGAGGTTTTAAAAGAGCAATGTACCAAATGCATCAATATAGTAAAACGTGCAAAAGTCTTCATTTTCATCCAAAGCACGTAATCAAAAGAACATTACGCAAGTAAAGAACATTTAAACTGAAGAACAGGTTTGATGAGTGCTGGCTGTTCGGCCCCCAATGCCTTTTCTTTTTCCTTCTCACCTAATGACTTGAAGTTCTCCGAGCTACTATTTTCAACAAAACTAGAGTGGTTTATATGAAGAAATGTTTCTTGACATTTATATAGAGAAAAGCCAAGCAAAATGACAACTCAAGCCTGTAATACATCTTGCCTGAAGAAGGGGCCTGAGTTGCCTCGAAAGCTTGCATATTGTAATCTTTTTAGTTAGCCAATAAAAGGGGTCATTTTGCTTGGCTTTTCTCTACATTCATAATGGCTAACATGGTACAACACCCTAGTACTATTGACATTTATATGAAATTTCCTAGCTTCCATTCATGCCTTTTATTATTATCAAAGAGTGATTTTAAATTGACACCTACTGTTCACTCCACTCTGCTTACTCCCTTTATAATTTTAAACAGGAAGCTGGAAAAAAATCCACACAGACATGGGGAGAACATGCAAACTCCACTCAGATAGTTGTCAGGCCAAGATTTAAACAAAGATCCCAACTCCAGTGTGGCAGCACTGTGCCCCAATGTCTCCTGCTTAGAGTAATCAGTTGACGTGTAAAGTATGGAGTGCTTTTAACTATATAAATGGTGGCACGTCCTTTACCAGATGTGACAGCAGCTAAATGCTTTTTTTAGTATACTAGCATTTTCTTATGTCTGTTTTGAGACATACTGACTCATTTTTCCTCATAAAACTACTTCAACACCGAAGAACTCTTGTAAAGTGAACTCTATGTATGTTTCATACTCAAATTACCCTCTATTCATTGATTTTGTGAATCTGCATATCCTGGCCTTTGGGATGCCAGAACCTGAAAGTCTACAATGAAACTTCGTATCTGTCATGATACTGATATATAAAAATATCTTAAAATAATTAAAATGTACTTTCACTTTGGATGATGACTTCAGTATTTCTTGGAGATGGAATATACAATAACTAGTAAGTATAACAGATGAAGGAACTATGAGACAACAAAAAAGACAAATCCAAAACACCAGTATAGCTTCTATGGTCAAAGATAACAATATAACTAAATAGTAGAGATCCAGAGGTAAATGTTACATCTTTCATCAAAAAATGTAAAAGAGGGCTTGGAAAAACAAGTCATTCCTGCTACCAATGACAGTTTTTGCTTATAAGAAACTGAAGAGAGTGTTGGCCATTCTGGATGTGACAGTGTGCCAGCTTGAAACACACTTCACTGTGCTACCTCAGTATAATGTGAATCAAAATGAATCAAAGAAGTAGTTTAGTGGTAATTGTGGAAGCTTGACCTACAGTAACCTCTTTAATTTTTACAGATGTTTAAAGTTCAAATGGAGCAGAACAGTCTTCATTTGCTTGTCCATCTGTACAACACCTCATTTGGATTAGCTTACCAAGCATCATAAAATACAATAATGAATTTTTATATTCATAATTACATTATACAGTACAACCCTTATAAAATGGCAGGCTATCGTAGCCATACTGTCTGCACTTCACAACAGGTAATCTACCTGAAAGTAAGCATGTTTGGGCCTGACCTGTACTTGGATGGGAGACCAACTAGGAAAAGCTTGAGTTGCTACTGAAAGTGGTATTGGTTGAAACCATCAGTGGGCTCTTACCTTGTATGTAGACCCCAATGCCTCAGAGCAGTGACATGAACATTGTCCTAATTAAATGGTGCCATCCTTCAGGTGAAATTATTAAAACTAAAGTTCTGACTCTCTGTGGGCATAAAAGATCCCTGAGCATCCCTTGAAGAGAGTAGGGTGTTTCCCAATGTCCTGGCTAAATTGGCCCCCATGACCTTGTCCATTATGGCCCCTAATCATCCACCTGTCTCTAACTCGCCAACTATCTCGTTCAACCCTTCACCACCTAAAGCTCAGGTGTTGGTGTGCATATTGGCACAAGAGTGGATGCTGTCACATCATCCAGGTGGATGCTGCACATTGCTGGTGGTTAAATTTGCTCCACACTGTATATGTAAAGTGTCTGAATGTCTAGAAAAGTGTTATACAATGTCATTATCTATATATCTTGTCTGTCTATGGGATAAACATGCTTCCTTTACTTACTGGTCCTGGCCTTTTGTCTGTGAGCAGACTCCACTGATGTGTCCTTGCCAGATTCTTTTTTCAATGTGCACCCTTTTGGACACAAAGAACGACTCAGGCCGGAAGAGAATCGGGTTGCAAAGACTGCAAGGTAACAAATCTACTTGTTGTGCTATTATACCGAGCCAAGAAAGAGATCCTTAAAGTGCAGGTGCCTTTCCATTCAATCCTGTATGATGTTGAGACAAGAGTGATGAAGGATTTCGAGGTAGATCCTGTTCTTGAAAGAGTAAAGCTTAGCAGATTCTGGCATAACAAATATAAGAGCTTTATCGTGTTACAGAGAGCATCATCCAGAGTCACTAGTGAATTGTAAAGGAGTTGTGAAGTCTTTTATATTACCTCAGGATAATGGCCAGCAGAGGTAAACAGAAACCCAGGGGCAGTCTTTATGAATAACCTTCTAAAATTCTTTATTGAACCCCAAAAATTCAATAAGAAGAAAGAAGCCTTTAAGTTATTGAAGCAAACCAAATATCTAGGACAGTTGACATAGTGATGTGTTACCATCTTAGCCTGGCTTCTAATTTTATATTGTCTAAGAATAAATGAACAGGTTTTCTATGAAAGATAGCACTTTAATTCACACTTCAGGGCCCTTCCTTTCAGCACATTATTTAGCTGCCGACATGTGTTGTTCAATGAACACCTAATCTTTATTGCAGGTACCCAATGTTTCACCAAAATATTAATTTGCAAGAAAGGTCAGATTATTAAAGATGAATTTCATTTTAGAATCTGGGAAATGTTCAAATAATGTAACAAATACGAATACGGCTACAGTACTAACTCAGATTACAATACTTAAAAGTAGAATACAATTCTCTGTCCTCATATTATCTCTACAGTGCTAAGCCATCAATCACACATCTTGTAAATGTTCTGTTACTGTAACAATAGATATAGCAAAATGAATTCTTATTTTATGTGAAACCTTTCATAATAAACACTTTGCTATCATAAATGACTCAATATTGTATCAGCAAAGATAAAGGTATATATTAAAGGCCATACTGACTACAAAAGGTGTCTGTAACATGAAATCCTATTTGTGACAGTTGTGATGAAGGCAAAAAAATAGAAACTGATAAAGTACAGGGAGAACTAAATAGCTAAGAAAATAATTGCCATCTTAGAACGCTTTTAGAATGATTGCCATTTTCTCAACTCCTTTCCTTAGACGGGGTCATGGTGACAGCAGGCCAAGTAGGTTAGCCCAGATTTTCCAGACTCTAAGTACAGATTTCACCTTGATGAGAGATACAAACCCTCCAGCGTGTCCTGAGTCTCTAACCAGTGGAACATACCCAGAGCAGTTCTAGAGGAAACTGCCTAGGGAATGTTCTTAAGAAGTGCCCTAACCACCTCAATTGGCTCCTCTCGATCTGGAGGATCAGCAACTCTACTCCAGAATCCAGAATTACTGAGGTCCTCATCCAATGACAGAAAGTCAGCCCAGCCACCCTGTGAAGAAACCTGATATCTCCTGCTTGTACTCATGATCTCATTTTTTTAGTCATTACCCACAACTCATTGACCATAGGTGAGGACAGGGTGGTAGTGAAGCTTGTGCACTTTAGACATGTTCAGAGCTAGATCATTTAGAGCTTTGTGATCCTGTTAAGGTGTCTCTTGGCGAATAGGTTTAGGCTTAAAGGACAGACAAAGAATGGTTCACAATGAACCACGTTTATCAGGAACCACTTCTGGAGTCAGGCCTGGGGATGGCTCACCACTATCTGCAAGTCAAAGAGTGAGGGCTTTAGTGACAGGCATAGGTGGGAAAGACTTGAATGGACTAGACCCAGGCATTGGAGAGTGGCTTTGGAAACTTGAAGAAAACCAAATAGTTTCAATTATGAATTGGAAAATGGCTCGTAAACAGATAAGTGTAAGAAAATGAATAAACGTTATAGAAAATATACTAGTATGCCAACAGATCATCTCATTTCCCCATTATACATTTAAGTTTTATAAAAATGTGTTTGAAGACATCTTTGGTTTTCTCAGATAATGCTCGTGTAGGATGCCAGATAAAACTGAAAAAAAGTTTTGATGATATAGATGAGATGGTCACTAAGTGAAGGCTAGTTATTGGGCCAAACCAGACATTTAATGACTTCATTAAGGAGCTTTTTTGGTTATTTGTCATTTTGTTTTATCAGCTGCCTGTCTATGTACATTCAGGCCTTTTGAGCTATGCCTTTAAAGCAATCATTTGTGCCATATTGAGCAGTACTCATCACGGGCACAGCATGCATCCTATGTATTGTGACACCCCATTGGCCAAGGCCTTCTAGTCTGTGTGAATAAGGCCATTCAAACCTGTTATCTCTCTGAAGCTGGCCGAGCTTCATAGGTGGAACGCCCTGTAGCTTGGCTCCTGACCCTCTTGGTAATGATTTCTGAATTATTCCGCTCTTGTTGGCCAGTAGTGCACATTTTATAAATTACATATGGGATACTGACAGAACGATTGTTTGTGGGAAGGAAGGATGTTATAAGGCTTCGCTTGCCAGCAGTTTATAATTTTCCCAGCTTTATTGCCCAATAGTATACACTGTGAGTATCATGAGTGTCTTTTTTTGGAAAGCATTTAATTTTACTACCAGAGAGGATCTGAGAATTTCAATAACATGATGTGATTTCTGGGAAAGCATTGGGTAAAGGTTAGGCCCCACTGGGCAAGGTGCTGTTATCCTCTGACCCATAAATGCAATTGCTATTGATTGATAATAAAGTTAATTGTATTAATATTGGTGTAGCTTCTGTAGTATAAGTACTAACTTTTAGTCTAATTGCATTTAAAATCGGGCTGAGGTTTAAGAGCTGTACTTCAAAATTGTTGATTGGATAATGAAAGAGATGTCTGAAGGTACTTTCTTAGTAATTGATAATTCCTTGTATGACATTCTCTGTTGCTTTAACTGAATATAATCACGACTTACAAGGTTTAGAGGTGATTAAATAAAGATGGAGCCAGATGCAGTGAATGTTTTTACACTAAATAAAAAAAGATGAGAAAGCTTATATAATAATTCAGTATACATCAATTTCAGCCCAACATCCAAGATTTAATTTCAGACAGACTTTCTAAAAATTAAAGTATGAAATAGTATGCAACTAAAATACAAACACAATGTTAAATATAAAACACTGTATCACATTTAATTACAGAGATATACATGTGTATACTGTGCATGGTAACAGGAGCACCTCTGTGGTCCACTTTGACTTCAGCAAAAATAGCAAACAAAATTGTTTATCAAAATAAATATAATTAATTATACACAGTAACACAAAAAAATAATAAATAATGGAAGAACACAAAGTAACAAATAAATAAACAGAAAAAAACCCGTCTACTATGCATCTCTTCTGCACCCTTCTAGCAGGCAGGGTGATTCGTCCACTGACCCATTTTATCTAAAGAACTCTACTACAAGCACCAGATGCCCCATTCACCCCCCAATCTCTTAATACTCAGACCACACTTCTAACGTACCATTTTGAACCTTTGACACACTCACATTCTGGGTCTAAGTTTGATGAGCCACTATCAGGGAACAGCATTTAAAACCCACCAAAGTATTACATTGGGGGTAATGCCAGTCTCATACAACCCCTGGCATCTCTAGATCTTTGTTCAGCACTGATCACAAGTGCTTCTTTAAAGAGACAGGCAACTATAGTACTTCTGGTTTGATCTTGTCCCATGTTACAGGGTATAGGGCTTCACTTGTCCCATGTTACTGTGTCCCATGTGCTGCAACGTGGACATTTGGTGGAGTTCTCCTAGTCCTCTCCGCTTTTCCATATTCCTGTAGGTCAAAGAGCTCGGCTGTCTGCAACCTATTGTCTTATGCTGCTTCTCTTTTCTTTCTGTGTTAGTGGCCCTGCCTGCTGTCCTGATAGGGTACCACATACACCTACATGTCATACCACCCCCTGCAGTCTGTGTGCTCACACTACCCTTATTTCAGGTCCTTCTTTTATAAGAAAATTAATTATATCAGTTCTAATCTGACCACCTACTATCTATGGCACCATCCTGGAAGCCTGGCCCCTGTCATAATATACAGTAGATTGAGAAAGTATTCAGACCCCTTCACTTCCTACACACTATATTGTGTTGTATATGTACTGTAAATTTAAATTGATAAATTTAACATTTTTGGCCATAATTCTACATTTAATAACCCATAATAATAAAGTGAAAACATGTTTTGTACAAGCCCCTTTAGCAGTAATTCCAGCTTCAAGTCTTCTTGGGTGAGTCTCCTTGGGTAGGTTATCCCATTCATCCTGTCAGATCCTCTCAAGCTGTGTTTAATTGGATTGAAAATGTCCCTCGATGGTCATCTTCAGGTCTTTCTATAGATGTTCCATAGAGTTTAAATCTGGGCTTTGGCTGGGTCTCTAAAGCACAGTGAGAGACTTGTCCTAAAGTCACTCCAGCATTGTCTTGGCTGTAAGCTTTGGGTCATTGTCATGCTGGAAGTTGAATTGCTGCCCCAGTCTGAGGTTGTGTGCATTCTAGGGCAGGTTTTCTTTCAGGACCTCTCTGTCCCTGCAACTAAGAAGCACTCTCATACCATGATGCTGCCACCATCACCATGCTTCATTGCAGGGATGGTACAGTATTAGATAGGTGATGAGCAGTGCCTGGTCTTTGACAGACACAGTGCTTAGAGTTCTGTACAAGTTCTCCTGTCTCAGCAGAGGTCTTCTGAATTTCTGTTAGAGTAATTATTGGTTCCTTGGTCACCTCCCTGACCAAGTCCCTTCTTGTCCAGTTACAAGTTTTGTTGGACAGTCAATTCTAGGAAGAGTCCTGGTGGATCCACACTTCTTTCATTTCACTGTTATTGAGGCCACAGTGCTCCTGGGAACATTCAAAGCTTCACTCAAAGATCTATGCCTCATCAAAATTTTATTGCAGAGGTCCAAAGAGAATTGCTTTGGACTTTGTGATTGGTCCTTGTCCTGACATGTTATGTATACACAGGTGTATGCCTTTCCAAACTGCCCAATCAATTGAGTTTGCCACAGAGAGCCAGTGGACTCCAATCAAGTTCTGGTCACATCTCAAGGATAATTAAAGCAAAAAAGGATGCACAGGACCACAATTAGGAATGCCACAGCAAAGGGCCTGAATACTTACAATATATGAATGAGCGATTTCAGTTTTTGATTTTTAATACATGTGTAAAGGCTGAAGTATCTATCTTAGACTATTTGGCAACTGCATTCCTTTTTTAAGAGGCATAGTTTTGACAAAAAGATGAATAAATATTAATAACATTTAAATTTTTTTTTTTTTTTTACAATTTTTGGTACAAGATCACAAGAGGGCAGTACATCAAAAGTATGTGTATATGTTACCCAGACAGCTGTGGATAATAATAATAATAATAATAATAATAATAATACATTTTTAACAGTAAAATACATTTGGATGTAAAGAATACATTAGTACATGGTAGTACTATGAGGATGTGGCACCTCTAGAGCATGGCTTGTCATGGCTTAAGACTTACATAAAAAACTGCTAGACATATCTCAGCCATACCATGCAAACAAACCACAAATGCAACCCATATATAAGGAAACAACAATTAAGGTATAGGTTTTAAAATAAAAGTTCAGTTCACATGATTCTTTCATAATAGCCTATAATTACAAATTATTGCAGCTAGTCTTGTGTTTGTGTATCTATGACAAGGTGCTCTTTCCTCAAGTGGCTTCCCCACTGCTATTTAAATTCATGTCCACCTCTTGCCATTGTATACAAGCCACCATAGTAAATATTTAGGGCTGTAACGTCAGGGTCTCACTTGTGAGAGACTTATTGGAAACATTAGTTGAAAATCGAATGGCCCAGATTACAATTTTAGTGCTGATTTTACCCAGTGTTTTCATGTCAACAAGAAAAAACCCATCTGTGCAAGATAATAAGGAAAGTTGCCTGTTTAAGAAGTGCAGTCTCAAAGCTGAATTGAGACTTCTGATTATGCTGTATAAAGTCATGGATTTTCTCAACAATGAAGTAGATAGGACCAAATCTATTAGAACTACCTTTGAATAGGTTAGTAATTGAGAACTCTGCACTAACCAAAATAATAACTCTGCTTTTGCAGCATGGTACAGATAACAGCATAAGTTAACATTATTATACAAGTGAATTGAATAATCAGAACTCAATTGCAGATATACAGCAGAATTTATTATCTGAAGTCAACCATGAGTTTCATGAACAAAAATATGATGAGAAGGCAGCAATGTCATGTAGAAACCAGATTGTTTATTGAAAATGTATCAGATTGAACATAATTACTAGATGTTCAATACTACATTCAGCTGCTAAAAAGGGAAACAATCAACATGCCAAATAATTATGGCACAGCAATACAGTGAGCTCTCAGCCCGAACAAAAAGCACAATAAAGAAGCAGGATTTCATAATAACTATACACATTTTATACATGAAATAATGAGCAAAAGATATGCAGCTAGGTTGCTTCATGAACAGCTTAAATTAGAAATTGGATGCATTTGTTTTTTACCGTATCATGTAGCAGAAAAGGGCATCTTAATTACACCATGAGCTTTCATGGACTTTTTACTAAAATATTTAAGATCCTGATCTTACCAATAGCTTTATAGGGATTTTACAAGATTCTGATAGGAGTCTAATGCAGCCGTGGGTTATACTGAGGCACTATAACAATTTAGCAAATGTTTGAAATGAAGAACCTGATTCTTTGCCATTTCTTTGTACCTAGAAGATTACATAAGCCAAGGGAATAAAATAATGATGTATTAATCCGAAACCCAACCAGTCCCAGATTTGCCATTGAGATAAACTGCTGAAGATCATAGAAATTAGGCATCACCAAAAGCAGATCAAAAAATCCTTTATAATTTTATTTAAATCATTTGATTAAATTATTGCAAGAGGAGGATTAAGCAGTTTTGCTTATCTATGAAGTACATGTTTAAAAGTAGCATTTCATTAAGCAAAATGGATAAAGACATTTTTGTTCCATCCATCCATTTTCCAACCCGCTGAATCCGAACACAGGGGTCTGCTGGAGCCAATCCCAACCAACACAGGGCAGGAACCAATCCCGGGCAGGTTGCCAACCCACCACAGGACACACACAAACAGACACTAGGGCAAATTTAGAATCACCAGTCCACCTAACCTGCATGTCTTTGGACTATGGGAGGAAACCGGAGCGCCCAGAGGAAACCCACGCAGACACGGGGAGAACATGCAAACTCCACACAAGGAGGACCCGGGAAGTGAACCTGGGTCTCCTAACTGTGAGGCAGCAGCGCTACCACTGTGCCACCCATTTTTGTTCCATTTATTGCCAATTTTCAAGTGTAACCACATAATTGTACTATAACTGCATTTAAGACATGATAAATATTTTTGGAATTTTTAGTGCAAATGAAATGTTGAGAGCAATTTTTTTAATTACATGAGCATGTTCAACTACTGTACAGATAAATGTCTGGTAATATTGCATCAAATGTTGTAAAGTAGGTTGTGGATTGGCTAGAAACCCAGCTGAGATAGTTGGTGGTACTTTCAAGAGGCCAGAATAATGAAGGGACAGTAGGAGACTACTGAGGAAGGCATAAAGGGTGGAAAAGTCCAAATATCTCAGATCAACAATAACAGAGGATGGACAACTAGATCTAGAAATGAACAGCAGAATGCTATAAGTTTGAAAAAATTGGAAAAAGGTATCAGAAGTGTTATGTGACCGGATAATCAGTGCAGGAGTTAAGGGTTAAAGTGCATAAAACAGTGGTGAGACCAGCATTCTTATATGGGCAGTTAAAAAGGAGCATGAAAGGGATCTGGACACTACAGAAATGAGGATGTTAAGATGGATGTGTGGAGCAACAAAGATTGATAAGATCAGGAAATAGAGAACTGGAGGTACAGTTACATTTGGGGTAATCTCAAAGAAAATGCAGGAAAGAAGGTACTCTTCTTCAAATTCCATGATTTTCATGCTATTGACTAAATATGGCAATGATGTACTGTTTAAATTAATTCATGTTGTACAATAAGTATAATACCTGTGTACCCACTGAAAAAGAAAAGTTAATTTCCCCATGAAATCAATGCCAGCATTATGCCTTGATGCAGAACAGAAGGAAGACAAAGTAGTAATGAAGCTGTGACCCCCGCTTTGTTTTGATTGTGGTCTCCTTGATTAAATATAATTTCTTTGGTCCGTATGACAAATTAGACAGTAGAGAAAGTGTTCCTTCACACATTGTGCATACCTGATAACTTTGGATGACACCTGATGTCATTACATTTCAACTTTATAGTATTAATGGAAAACACTGATAAGAGGGTTGACAAGACACGGGACTTCATTTTGTTACAAAATATGTGGGGCTCCTCTCACTCTTGAACAGGCTGTGAACTCTAATTGTGGCTGTACTGCATATTGATAGGTGTTAAAAAAGGAAACAAAGAAAACAGTTATAAAATTATTTTAAGGGACTTGTTTGTAGAATCTATTTACAATCCTGTTAATGTACTGATCATTATGTACTGATATTTGACACTGGGCATTCTAGGAATCTATATATATAATTCACAAAGTCTTCACTTTTGTCTCCTGGTTTTGACCTCTGATTGCTGTTTGACTCTGTCCTTTCTCTTGATGCTAACTCAATGATTTTACTGGTCTGACTGTCTTTCAGTCAGAGCAATTATCCTTGTTGCTGTATTTTGAATTGACTATAAAATAGTAAGTGACTGGTTCAAATAGTTAGACTGTAAAGAAAGGGCTTATCGGATTATGTGTTGGAGGGCCACAATGAGTGCAGATTTTTGTTCCAGTCCAACTGAGTAATTAGGAGCCAGTCCTTGCCAATAACAGAAATTATTTAATTTCATGACTTGTTAGCTTTTTCACTCAGCCATCTCATGCCATTCTTGTATGATAGATTTTCTTTCACAGAGAAAATCATTCAGTTGATTTGTGGCTTGGAGAAGATTAGTAATTCTCTCAGTCCTTCACTTTCTTCTCTTCCTTTGCTTGGCAGATATGTTATTAAAATAGAAATAATTCATGATGAATGCATACAGGTGTAAGCAAAACCAAATTAGATGTTGAGCTTCTGGTTCCTTTGTCATTTTGCACCTCACTATTTTTTGACAGTTCAGTAAGAAGCAATTAAAATAGTGGTTGCAGCTGTTTAAGGCTAAAATAAACAATTAAGTGTTGAGAATCTCAATGGTTGAGTTAACTAAAATGAAGAACAAAAATTTTACTTGCACAAAAATTGCTTCAGCAGCAGTTTTTGGCTTCTAATTAAGAAATTGGGACGAAAGAAAATCCTGCAGTAGTTGTGACCTTCTAGTTACAAAAATGAGGACCTGTGCGAAAAAAGCATGCCAATAATCAATTTGCTTTGAGACAAATCAGTTAACGGTACTCCTCTATTATCGTGACGGAAATCATATTAGAAAAGTACCCAATTAACTTGCTTTTCAAGATAACCTCCTTAATTTTGCAATGTTGCAATATTCCTAAACTGTAGAAAGCAGATTTTACAAAGTACAGAAGTAAAATCATGTCAATGATAACTCCTGGATGGAGTCAGCTAAACTAAAATTCAAGCTTTTTAAGTTAAGAGTATTCAGTTATTGCCTTGGCACTCGCTCAATGTAAACATAATAATTATATGAACAATAAAGCAAGTCTACTCTGTATATTTAAAATCCTAAGCCTAAAAGTGCAATGATTTTGTGCAATGATTTTATGTCACGTGTTTATGTTATGTTTTTTTGTCACGCTTTAAATCAGGCTTATTTTAAAACCTACGTATATATGTTTGGTATCATTTTTTTAGAGTTTATCGAACTTTAATGTGATGTTGTTAGATTTTCAGATTCTTATTCTGTTTTTAAATTATAAACTTAAAAATATCAGAAATAAAAGACAAAGAGTAGGACAGCTGCTGTACAGGCTTTTAAATGTTTGAAGCGCCGTGCGAGATGCAGATCATGCGACACGGCAGCAGCAGCAAGCCAGCAGCTGATCAAGCAAAGAGGAAGTAAAAAACTGTATTTGTTTCCCATTGTATCACCATTTAAGAGGGGGTTTCGGAAGAGCGACCGCGTCTCGTTGGGGTGCGTTTAGCCCTCGTCTTCACAACGTGAGAGGCAGAGATGCAAAGTGGCTGATGTGTAGCGCAGGCTGGGAGGATTGGTGAGTGAAGTGAGCAGGGGAGAACCCCCTAGTAGACATATATAAACAAAAGACCTGTGTGTGTTTGTGTGTGTGTGTGTGTGTATGGAGCAGTCTACTCTGCTCATGCTCAACCATAGCCAAATAGATGGCATGCACCTCAGCGCTCAGTACAAAAGATGTGTGTGTGTGTGTGTGTGTATAGAGCAGTCCACTGTGCTCGTGCTCAACCACAGTCACAGGAGTTGGTGAATTCTATGGAAGATGTAGAAGCTTATACAAGTGTGACTTGTATTGGTGAGATGGCGCATGCATGCACTTTTCAATTTTTTCGGCACTTGCATGCACCTCACTTCTCATTCCCAAGCAGACAAACTCAGCTTTGTGGTACATGCACATTGTACGTTTATACAATGAGCCACCATATGTTTGTCTAAGAATGGTTCCAACCTGTCCCGCTCAGTTTGTGCCACAGCTGCACTCGACTGCACATCTGTCTTGGACAAGATACGACCTGCTGCAAGATACAAGTTTTCAGATTGTTTTTTGTCCCAAAGATCACATGCCAATACTATGGAACTAGTATTTGGTTTAAGTGATAGAAATCAGGCATTGATATAGTGTTGCATTTCAAAATGAAAGCAATAATACATAATACTGTACAACGGCAGTAATTCTGAGGACAAATGACCCCACACTTTACTCACAAGGACTTTTGCAGCCACAGGAAGAAACAATCCATGTTTATAAGGACACATTTTTTGACAGAGTGAAATGTAAAGCCATGAAAGATCTTTTTTGATCTGTCACTCCTCCATTTGGTAAACAGCTCAGATTAGTAACAATCAGGATTACCAGATTTCATAATTCTATGTATCCACAAGCAGCGAGATGAATTTTGATCTTATAGTTGTCTGTATTCATTTGCTGAATATGTATAGGTGTGTTTGAGTAATTTGTTCTTTGTGGGATGTTGGAATAGGAGGATTACTGTCCTTATGTTTTATATTTGTGTTGATGTTTTGGAGATTCAGCAAACCAAATTCCATGCAACTGTTTGTTTTGCAGTAAAGCACAAACTTACTTATAGGCTTGTTAAAATGTATTTTTATACTAGCAATTATTGTAAATAAGGGTTTGTGGTATTGACACTGGCCAAGGCAGGTTTAATAATGTATCAAAAGGGTTAAACATCCCCAACAAGCAGCTGGAAATCTAGGTGGGAAGTCATGATCTAGATTAAAGAACCTAGTCTAATTGGATACCCATAGGTGGGACAGTGGAGGTCTGAGGTATATGATGAAAACCGGCTGTCAGTGAGCCCCAAACACCCAAACATGAACACACAAAGAGTCCCGGATTCAAATAATGGAAGGTTTATTCATATTTCTTCCACAAAGTATCACAAGCACAAATAATCTCTTTCTCCACAATCCACAAATCCTTTCTCCTTAAATACTCTTACCACTGCACTGCCCTCCTCCAGTTGAGTGTTACTTTCCTTCCTCCCAGCTCCAGCTCGCCTGGATGAGGGAGTGCAGTCCCTTTTATTGAGGGCCACTGCCCGAAGGAAGTACTTCATACGGAAGTCACATTTAAGAGGGCGCATCTCCCTGAAGCGCCCCCTTGCGGCACCCACGGACCCCAGCAGAGATGTGTTGCCCTACTACACTTCCCAGCATGCTTTGCTGGCTCCCTACTGGGCACCTATATCTGGGGCCGCTGCTATCTAGCGTATTGGGGGAGTAAAAAGTCCCCAGCGACCTCTTCCACATCCGATGTGCTGTCCATCCATCCTTTCTGGCCCTCTCATTTAGGTCTGATCCCCATCTCGACCCTGGCCAGGATGCCTGTCTGCCTGCTACAAGCCTCCCATCCTGATAAGGAACCATCCCCTCCTCTGGCTGGGATGCCTGTCCAGCCTGTATGGCATTTACATGTGGTAGAAGGAAAAGAATTGGCCAAAGGTGACAGATACTGAAATTACAGCTGGCAAACTTAGCTGGACCCCTTTTTATCCAAATCATATAGTGTAGGGTTGACTTTATTTGAGAAAAATGAGATACACTTCAAAACAAATTGATCCTGAAAATGTAACCCCAAGTAATTTACTGAGAAAATAAATAAATGACAACTTTTATATACATTTAAACATTTGATAATATTAATTTGATGTTTTACTTGTTATGGTACGTGACATTCATAAACCAAGAAAAATAGCCTTTTCATCAAGTCTAGACTTTTAACAGGCCTGTTGGTTTTTCTGCAGACGTGTGCAGCTTTAGTGCTTTTTTGCTTTTTCTTTTCTTTTGTTAATGTATTTTTCCTAAAATGAATAAATATAGCTTTGGTACAAACAGCATTTGTCATAGTCCCTCTGCCTGTCAGCCTAGCCTTTCCATATTATTCTTTTCCCCTGGCATTTCAAGCCTACCTCAACTGTCTCTAGTGGCATTCTTGCAGAGGCAGCTAATTTGTAGTTTTGTACCAGACTCAAGGACATTTTGTTTTTGTTCTTTTTTTTCCAGACGTGTGACCTACTGCAACAGCATCCCACTGCTCTGTGCTACTCCCTCAAAGCCAAGAACTGCATCAAGAGAAGGTGTTCAGGTGGAGAAAGTTCAAAAGTCAACAGATATTAAGAACTCTAAATGCTTATCCTGCTTTTGGACTAAGACAAAAACGAGAGTTTTGGTTCATTGCTATTAAGTCTGAAAGAAAGAAGTAACAGGAATCCATTCAGTCATGGATGATGCTTATAGAGACAGAACGGCTTTCATTCGCAGTGCCAAGGACATTGCCAAAGAGGTAAAGCGTCATGCAGCCAAAAAAGTAGGTCGGGGACTAGACAAGGTGCAAGATGAGTACACCAAGAAGTCATACTCACGCTTTGAAGAGGATGATGATGATGACTACCCACAACCTCAGGATGGTTACTACCGCAGTGACACTCAAAATGAGGATGAAGGTGCCTCCAGTGATGCCACTGAGGGTCATGATGAAGATGATGAGATTTATGAAGGGGAATATCAGGGGATCCCCCATGCTGACTCCTCCAAAGGGGATGGCATGAGTGGTGTGAAGGGAAGCCAACCTGTAACTACAGAGTTCCGGGATTTCTCCGACCTTGCAGGCGAGCGTCGAAAAGACCGGGAGGAGCTAGCACAGCAGTATGAGACCATCTTGCAAGAGTGTGGCCATGGTCGCTTCCAGTGGACCCTGTACTTTGTTTTGGGATTGGCCCTAATGGCAGATGGTGTGGAAATCTTTGTAGTTGGCTTTGTGCTTCCCAGTGCTGAGAAGGACATGTGCCTGTCAGATTCCAACAAGGGCATGTTAGGTGAGTGACAGTAACATTATCATACATTTTTGAAGATTGTGTGGTATTAAGGATGAAACCTAATTTGCCATCATTGCTCCAATAATAGTAGTTAGCAGTTTAAAGTAGTTAAATAGATTAAAAGGGTTAAAAGCAGTTTGGGGTAACAGACAAGATCTCAGTTACAGTAGGCCTGCACCAGGGATCTTCTTTAATTCCTTCCCTCTTTGAACTGGTTATAGATGTGTTGAGTCATGGGATAGCAGTCCAATCCCCTGGTGCATGCTTTTTGCTGATGACACTGTTTTGTGTACCACAATAAAAAAGGAAGCAGGGAAGAAGATGCAGAAATGGAAAAGAGCTTTGGAAAATAGAGTATTGAATGATGATCAGGATTCAGAAGTTAGTCTGCAGATAGAGTCATTGAAAAGAGTGGATATATTTAAACATTTAGGATCAGTGGTAGTCCAAGATGGAAAATTAGATGCAGTAGATGGATTGAGAGAGTGTGAGGGGGTCATGAGGTCGCTGGAAAGGGGTGTGTGGCGCTCCCGATATCTCTGCAAAAGATTGAAGGTCCAAGTCTTTAGAGTCCTGGTGCTTCCTGTCTTGCTATATGGTTGCGAGACATGGATGCTATCCAGTAACCTGAGACGAAGACTGGACTCCTTTGGTATTGTGTCTCTTCGGAGAATCCTTGGGTACTGCTGGTTTGACTTTGTGTCGAATGAGCAATTGCTCGTGGAGTCCCAAATGAGGCACATTACCTGCATTGTGAGGGAGCGTCAGTTACGGCATTACGACCATGTGGCGCAATTCCCCGAGGGTGATCCAACTCGTAGGATCCTCATTGCCAAGGGGACGCCCACGTAACACCTGGCTGCAGCAGATAGAGGGTCATTTCTGGAGGGTGGGACTGGACCACGTCTCTGCCTGGAGGGTTGCCAACCACAATCCCGAGCTGTATCGTCATGTGGTGGGTGCGATAACGCACTGTACCAGTGTATGCTCCCCAACTTGACCTGACATGAATACCCATAGAATGCAGTGTGGGCGGAATAACTGGAAGAAGATATCAAGAGTATTGTGTGATTGAAGAATTAAGACAAAGGTTAAAGGTCAGGTAATTAAGACAGTAGTAAGACTAGCAATGATGTATGAAGCTGAGACATGGGGGGAAAAAATTGGATGTGACAGAAATGAGAATGTTGAGATGGATGTGCAGAGTTACAAAAGAGGACAGAATTGAAATGAGACAATCAGAGGTACAACAAAAGTGGGAGAGATATCTATGAAAGTTCAGGAAAGTAGATTGAGATGGTATGGATATGTGATGAGGAGAGACAATGAATTTGTGGGCAAAAGAGTGATGGGAATGGCAGTACAGGGAAAAAGAAAGCGTGGGAGGCCAATGGATAAAGTAAAATAAGATCTGAATAAAAAGACTTAGCTGGTAAGGAGGTGTAGGATTGAACTGTATGGAGAAGTCATATCAGTCACATCACCCCATACAGAAGGGGCAAAAGATGAAGAGGAAGAAGAAGAAGCTCCAGTATATCTATTTTAATACCGTACATGGAGGTCAAAGGAAAACAGTCTTATGCTGTCCCTTAACCCAAACTAGACTAAGACTCCTAAAGATTATGCAGAAAGTGATTTCTATTTTAAAAACAAAACATACAGGGAGTGGTTTGACAAGCAACCACAATGTTCTCCAAAACCACACTCCTTACATCTCCTGCATCTCTTTCACCACGTTAGTTCTTTCTTTCTCCTATCAGCTAAGCTATTGCCCATATTTTTCCACCCGACTTAAGGCTTATTGGCCTTTTGGCCCACAGGCTTTACTAAGCCCAAGTCAACAATTATTTCAAGAGTCACTTCAGATCCCCTAGTAAGAATTTCCAACCCAGGGGATAATCTATCTCAGAACACCAGGTCAGAGGTACATCTAGTGGAGCATAGTCTCCTTTCAGTTTCACAGGGGAATGCCTATAGTATAGATCAGGGCTTCATGCAGAAATAAGTCCCCTGTTGCTCCCATCTCACAACACAAATACATAATACAGATTCATAATTCTATACTACAAGTGTTGCCATGAACCAACAGACTGGAAAATGAGGATTCCTTCTTAAGTGTAATGTCCCTAAATGATTTTGGTCTCTGATGCAAAATTTTAGAAATGTTAAGGTGGAGTTTAATGTGAAATATAGCTTAAATTTAAAAAGCAGATATTTCTGGAAAACAATAATTTTATTCAGCATTGTTGTAAACACAATGAAATGTTTTCTAATTGAAAAAATACAAAACTGTATCACTATGTAAAGAATGAAATTTCTCAAATAAATGTAAACACATTATTCTAACCTCATTGAACAATGTGGGTTTAAACATGAAATGATGAATAAGAAATGCAATGTCAGATTATGTTGGACTTTGGAAAATCATTCAGAAAAACATTGTCATTGATGAAAAAAAGAGTCAGTTGGTAATTGGGTTGTTATTAATTTGTTTACCGGCATAGCAAGTGAGTCATAATCATTTATTTCTTCAGTTTGATTTACAGACTGTGCTTAGTTGGAGTTTATATTTTACTTGTAGCCATGCCTGATTGCCTGTATCTCATTTTCTGTTGCTATGCAATGCCAATTGCTTCAACGTCGCCTGACCCATCTAAGTTTATTTCAATTAGTGTTTAGGCAACCTTTTAATTTTCTATTGGCATTCTTACATGGGTCAACATTCCTTCTCTTTAGCTTTGTCTACTTGAGTTATTACCTCATGCTTTAATTCTTCCTCTTGTATCTTGGTAATGACTTTTGCCTTCTAACAATATTTTAATCAATTGTATGTTCCAGCTTTTTGTCCAGTTCTTTCACTGTGTCTCCTATTAACCTTACTTGCATGTCTTTGAAATGTCCGAGGAAAACCCATGAAGAAATGGGGGACTGTGCAGAGACTGAGTAGGACATTTAAATCTGGCATGCTGGATCCATGAAGAATTTTTGCTTACCCTTGCAACCCATATTATTTTATTTGCATTGATTTAGGCAGTGCAACCAGGGTAGTCTTCCAAGTTAGTGTTATTCTAATGGAATATCCAGTGATATTTTGATTAATCAATGCATGGAAATTTGAATAAAACCAATTTGTTTCCCTTTTACTGATAACTGCATAATCTATTGCCATTAATAGAAATGACATAAGTTGGAATGCTATGTCATTAATGTAAGGAATTCTCTTTAAGGTGGGCAGGTCCATTTAGATTAAACTGTAGAACAGTAGATGATCACTGGTGGTCATGACTAGAAATAAACGGCCAAAAACAATTACTTAGAAAGTGGTGGAGAAGGCCAGGAATTAGTGGTTTAAGGCATAGAGAGTCATGCAATTACTTCTTCTTTCAGTTCTTTGGCTTTACATACAGTATTATGTCATAATTAACAATTACCAAGTCCTAAATTAAATGACAATAACCTCAGGTAAAAAATAACATATAATATTTTTTATTTAACACAGAATACTACCAGTGAGCACATATTAGTTAAGAAACATGAGCTACATATTGTTAGTTAACTTAGTTAATAGATGACCTTAAAAATAATACACCATTGTTAGAAAAGTAAGGCCATTGACAGTTTAGTGTGGGGCATTCAGATTTAGGGAAATACCATATAAAAAATCAAAGACTTACACAGTGATCTCAAAGAAAAGAAATACACACATGCTGTTCTGTTTAATAAACACTGACTTGAAGCCATGGAATGAGTTATTTGAATATAAACCTTGACTTTTAGGTTAGTGTCCTTACTGAGAGAGACTTGTTTGTCAACTCTGTACAGACTAAGATCATGAGGTGACGTGCATACTGTAGGTTCATTATTCGTTTTATTTATTCCAGTGATGATGTTCTTTGATTTACCATGAAGATCTAAATGACATTAGCTGACTGGCATTAACACCATTAAAACGACTGTCAAACACTGGTTTTTGGGAGAAGGCTATATAATCACATGCCAAGTACACAGACTGTTGCAAAATGATTTATCAATTTACACATTCTGAGTGTATAATCAATCACACATTTTATATATTGTCTCTTCTGCAGATAGTATTTGATTAATCATTATTTTGGCAGAAAACAGCTGATCAATGACTAAACTGAAAAATGAAATGAGTTTAAATGAGACAATGTTCCAAGTTAGTATCAGATAGAAATAAATAATGCAAAATAAAGCAAATAAATAATATCTATCTATCTATCTATCTATCTATCTATCTATCTATCTATCTATCTATCTATCTATCTATCTATCTATCTATCTATCTATCTATCTATCTATCATGGACATTATTGGTGTGCTGAATAATTGCACCCAAATATTATTACATTATTAGAGCCAAGGGGTTGTACTAGAAGATGGAAATGGCATATCTGTTTATTTTTCTTTAAAGAAATTATTGCAAACTTAAATTTTATTTTGTTTTTTTCAATTAAATAATTTTTATATATAGATGCTGTTTACATGTAAATCTTGACATGTCTAAATATTAAAAAAAAAATCATGAGGTGAGCTTTTTCACCAGTAAACTGCACACAGCCATTCTGGAAGTGTATGTCTCTGTCTGCTGTCTGTCCCTGACTTATTTCCAATGCTCACAGGATATGTACACCTACCTGCTCCCATGTTGGATCCAGTTTACTACTAGAACAGTCAGAATTCTTCAATAATGTGCTGAAAACATTTCTTAGAGGTTTTAGTCATTATGTCACTAAATTCCTCTGATGTTATAACACTCCCATTCAACAACATCCCAAAATGCTCCACTGGTTTGACATCTGGGCACTGTATAGGCCATGTTGTAAAATGAAGTTTCTGTGGTTAGTGGAACTTGCTTGCTTTATCACATGTTACAATATCTAGCTGGAATTATTCATCTGAGAAATGGTAACCTGATGGTCATTAGAGAATGCAAATGGTCTGCAACAATGCTTTGAATTGAAATGAAGTGATGCTGAAGTGGCACCTAATGTACACCAAGAAAATATTCACCACACCATTATAATATCACCAGCAGCCTGTTCCATTGATACAAAGCAGGATCGATTCTTGGATTCATGCTCATTACTGACATTATTGTCTGCACACGACTGCAGAAATCGAAATTTGCCTGATGAAATTACTTTTTTCTAATTCTTTAGTCATCTGGTGTTGGTGATCACATGTTCCCTGTAGCCTCACCCTCATGATCTGAGGAGACAGTAGTGGAAACCAGCATGATCTTCTTTTGCAGTATCTACTCATTTATTTTAAGGTCAATGTGTTGTGCTTACATAGTTGGTCTTCTACGCACAATGGAAGTAAAAACATTACTATCTGGGTGTTTGTGGCTTTCCTGTTAGCTTGAACAAGTCTGTTTTTTCTCCTTACTCTTTTCACTGACAGATGGATGTTACATCTGTTATTGTGCCATTCTCTATCAAGTTTTCAGATTGTGCTGTGTTTCTGAGATGCTGCATCCACAGCACATCTTGCCTAGTTTAATCTTCAGTTGAACAACTAAGCCTCTTGACCATCTCAGCAGGCTAAAAATATAGTGGCTATTTTGAAGAGGAATATATACAATATTGTGGCCGGGTACAGGAATGACAGCTCCAGTGGAAACCTTTGGGACACTGACTAGATTGTCTCATTTATTATTGAAGACAACACAAAGAAAAGCAACCATTCTTTGGCATGTGTATCCCGCTAAGCAGGAAATCAAAATTAAAACTTAGGCTGGTCAGCCAATAGTCATTTTGGTAGCAGACCTTTGTCTGGCAGGTTATCCTTGCCAGAAATGATGCCTCTTTCAGGGAGCACGGGCTTTTATGGAGACTGGATCAAAAGGGGTGGACTCAATCATCCTCAATGGGCAGTTTCTCGACACTGTAGGGAGAGAAGGAGATAACATTGTTAGCGATAGTGCCCCCTCTCGTCCCAGTGGGTTATTACATATCTCGACAGAGCCTGTGATATATTATGGAGACTGAGGGCGTGCAGCTCCCAAAAAACACCAGACACAACAGGCACAGACACAGATATACAGTGTGGGTCACAAGCTTGGGTCACAAACTTGCACAAAGTTGTTCTGGCAGATACAAACACGTCTCTTTCAGAGACGACCCGGCCTCACAAGGAACAACTGTCAAACTTGACACATCGGCCCTGACTCCTGCTCAAAAGAACACAAAGTCGTCTTTCTCAAAGGAGTACAGCGGATCGGTAGCAGTGGCTGGAGTGGAGGGAGTCTGGGGGAAAAGAGACAGGAGAGTGAGAGACCTCAGGATGGCCACGGCTCAGTCTTTTAAATGTTCGAAGCCCCGCGTAGAAGCATGTCATGCAGCAAGCCAGAAAGCCTGAAGCTGATCCTGCAAAGAGGAGCTGTAAGTGTGTTTGTTTCCCATTGAAAAACTGTTTAAAAGGGAATTTCTGAAGGGCCGCGGCATTCCTAAGTGTTACAACTAAGCAGTTACAATATATACATATAAATTAATATATAATTAATATTTATATTATATAAATTAATAGGCGGCACGGTGGCACAGTGGGTAGCGCTGCTGCCTCGCAGTTGGGAGATCTGGGGACCTGGGTTCGCTTCCCGGGTCTGCCCTGCGTGGAGTTTGCATGTTCTCCCCGTGTCTGCGTGGGTTTCCTCCGGGCGCTCCGGTTTCCTCCCACAGTCCAAAGACATGCAGGTTAGGTGGATTGGCGATTCTAAATTGGCCCTAGTGTGTGCTTGGTGTGTGGGTGTGTTTGTGTGTGTCCTGCGGTGGTTTGGCACCCTGCCCAGGATTGGTTCCCTGCCTTGTGCCCTGTGTTGGCTGGGATTGGCTCCAGCAGGCCCCCGTGACCCTGTGTTCGGATTCAGCGGGTTGGACAATGGATGGATGGATATAAATTAATAGGAGGAGACTAATATACTGTAATTGCTTCATGAATGAAAGACACATCAATGATGATTGGCAGGCAAGCCTGAGATGCCTTTGACTGCTAATAACATCTTCTAAAGCCCTGCTAGAAATCCTCCCTCTCATGCGTTTAGGGCAAAATGACCAGCAACATAAAGAATACACCTGGAGGACACCTATGACCTGTTGTTGCCCTGTCCTCAATTACCATCCCTGCCCTCTCCTATTACACTCTCCCTGTCTCTCTGACTGTCACTCACCCTCTCCATCTCTGCTTCAGGTCTATTTTCAGTTCTGTCAACACTCCTGTTCAAGGCAGGGGCTGCCGGCCATGCACCCCCCTTTTTATTGGTTTACTGTCACCCTCATCAGGTGCCAGGCCTTAGGGTGGCCAGGTGCTATGGGAGAGGTGCAAGTGCCCTGGAGCCATTTCCTCTTTCCTTCTTTGCCCACATTGTGCAGCTGCTGCTTGATGTTGTACTGTGTATCCACTCCCACTGATTATTTAACCTTGATCACTTATTCTGTGGTTTTCACCACCTTTTCCCCAGTCGTACATGAGATTGGAAAATTGTTATTGTTTTATAAATTTCAGCTCAGAGCTATAGTTAATTCAGTTCTCTTTTTTTCCACAAATAGCTTTTGCCATTTAATGAAAATTGACTGGTTTTAATTAGGCATATAGGCAACAAGACAGACACATGAATTACGGCTGGGACTATGGTACAGCTTTGTTTTTTTTTCTTCATTTAACTGTTTGGCACAGGGGGACAACTGGCTCTCATCACAGCTAAATAGATATACTGTAATCAGATGGCCGTCCTGGTTTGAGGCAGAATAATAACTGACAGGACATTCAAAAAAGAGCCTCACGTTTGAAGACGGGATCCCCAAGTTTTTTCGATGCATAAAATGTCTCTGGGCTGTGGATGATGAGTCACGCATTAAGAAGCCTGAGCTACCACAATCGCAAAATCTTGGAGGAGGGGAAAATCTGCATTCACTCTGTATAATTGCTCCAGGGCAGAAAAGCAAACACAGATCTGTGGTAAGCATGGGTAGCCAATCCATTACATTTTTATTATTTTTACATTTTGTATTTCTGTAATGTAATGGAGTTTTTATTTAATTTTGTTATTTTTTCCAATTAAAAAAAAAACAACAAATACTGTTTGTGCTACAACAGATGATCCAGTGAAGAGTATCCACAGTTCTCCTTCACAAATATTTTCATGAATCTTGAATACAGCTTTATTAAATAGCTATGTACTTTAGGGGTTGATGAAATTGGTCAATCCATGTAATTCTGAATTTGGTCAACTGACAATTAGAAAGCCCGTATCAAAATGTAAATGATGTGGCTTCAGACTTAATAAAGGTCAGTGGCCTGTTTACTAGGTTAGTGTAATAGACAGTGTAATTTGTTGTAGTTCAGGTCACTTTTACGCTAAAAGATTTGCAAATAAAAATTACATCTTGCCTGAAGAAGGCGCCTGAGTTGCCTTGAAAGCTTGCATATTGTAATCTTTCTAGGTAACCAATGAAAGGTGTCATTTTGCTTAACTTCTCACTACATTCATAATGTCTAACATGGTACAACACCCTAATACTACAAATAAAAGATAAAAACCTAAGATACACATATTGACCTTAATAGATCAACAATAAGGAAGCAATGGATTGTTTGTATGGGTTAAACAACACAGTCCAGCACAAATATCTAACAGGCAGGGTTAAGATAAAAGGGCAAGGTGACATGTCACTTACATATTTCAACAAAGAAGATCTGAGTCGATAGTGTGGACCTTAAAGAGAAAGAGATGAATGGGCTCAGAAAGGAAGGGATTTCCTGAATCCAGCCATGAGAAACTCAGATGAACAGGCAGAGAAACTGGTAACATGACTGTTTTGTGGAATAACCGAGCTTCAGTCTTTGTTTAGCAAGAGAGAAAAGGACCTTTAATTAAGAAAAAAATAAAGCTACTTAAAGAAGCAAAAGTGATTTGCCATAAAGGAGAAGTGGTTTTATGCAGTCCTGGTAAAGATTTTTATAACCATATTGTATAGTGAATGTGCAAATTAGAGTGTCAAAAGTATGTCAGGTCACAAACGCGAAAAGTCCTTAGTGACACAGATAAGTTAGTATTTGGAAATGAAGTTAACACTTTTTGAAATACATTGTGCAAATATATATATATACTGTGGTGGGTTGGCACCCTGCCCGGGATTGGTTCCTGCCTTGTGCCCTGTGTTGGCTGGGATTGGCTCCAGCAGACCCCCGTGACCCTGTGTTCGGATTCAGCGGGTTGGAAAATGGATGGATGGATGGATATATAAAACAAAGCATTATTAAAGGAAAACTGTCCAAATGAAGCACATGAACTGAGTCTGACAAGCAGAATTTATGGGAACATGCTCGAGAGACAGAGCACCAGTGAAGAGATGTTCAGACACACACAAATTCTGAAGAAAATAAGTGAAAGTGCAAGTAGGGCAAGAGAGATATTTTTAAATTATTCTATTACCTGTCCTGGATGGGTAGCATGGCTAGTGTAAGTTACTGTATTTATATTTGGATACATCTCTCTCTGCCAGAATAATGGCCAATTTCTGCGTTCACCCACATTGGACATTTGCCCCCCATAAAGGTATATTGGAACAGAAATTTGTATGGCCAGATGCCCTACTTGATGCCAGACCTCTTTATGATATGCAAGGGGAATGGTGACCTTATTTTAATCCCAGGTCACAGGAGTTATATTTACTTACATAACACACAATTTAAGTTCAAATCAAACAATACTAAATCTGAATGATAGCAATGTTCATTCCTGAATAGCATAATAATTCGTATATGGGCTGTTGATAATCCATCCATCCATTATCCAACCCGCTATATCCTAACTACAGGGTCACGGGGGTCTGCTGGAGCCAATCCCAGCCAACACAGGGCGCAAGGCAGGAAACATACCCCGGGCAGGGCGCCAGCCCACCGCAGGTTGTTGATAATGGAGGAGAGGTAAACAAGAATTCCAGTGAGCGCTGGGTTGTTGGTCATACTGGATATTTCCTACATAGCTTGTGAAATATCTGCCAGACATTTTATAATTGATGAACTTCTCTAATTGTTGTTATCAAAAAATTCCACCATCCCTGATTTCTCTCAAACCATTGTGAAATAAAGATGTAAAAGAGAAGAAAAACAGGTTGGGATCTCAAAGGGAATACCCGGTTTAATGTTAGTGAAGGAATTGATGGGTACAATAGCACACTTCCAGTGATGACTTCAATACCATATAGTAAGGTGAAGCATAAAAGTGGTCTTCAGACAACTCGAAGGTGGGTACTGCTGTCCTCCTGATCACAGATTAATTGGTATGATCTGATTCACTGACACACAACAAGCCTATCTGAGAATAATAATCACCAGCTTGCTATAAATATGAAGTAGTTTTTACAGCTTTTTGTTTGAGGATTTACTACTAAAATGAATACAGAGCTGCAGGGAAGGGGTTCCTATCTCAACAAATGAAAATGCTGTAATGTCATACAAGGGATATGGAATGCCTTGACCCTCAAAACATTCATAATGAACAAATATTTTTAATCTGACTGCTATAAAGGAAACTGTTTCATTTGCCATAGCTCAAATGTGAAGTGCAAGGTGTTAGGCAAAGCAGTGTGCAGTACAGGATCTCTCTTGCTGACAACCTCTAAAGATCATGCAGCTTCTCGGAAATTAAAACAGGCAGTTCCAGCAGAAAGGGTTTAATGCTGAGTACTTTGTCAAAAGGCTTTGTCATTCAGAGAGTGTGTAAAAAGACAGAAAATCTGCCTTAATCACTATAGCTTTATTAATAGATTTTTTTGATAAAAAGGGTCTGATTTCACAGTTAACCTGATAGAGACAGCCAGCAGAGCATTTTCATCACTGTCTTCCTTGGCTCCTAACTAATCTGCTCTTCTGAGGGCAAACATTTAAAGATGTTCTGCATTGTTTACCTAGTTAACTGTTAAGAATGCATAAGCTTGTTACAAGAAAGAGAAGTAATAAGAAGAGAAAAGTGAGATGAACAGGTGGTGTAAGATCAGATTTCTTTCCATGTCAGAATGTTATGTAGAAGAACCAAAACCTTAGAATTGCATTGCATTTTTCTTAAGAATTCATAGCACTGAGCAATGACAATAAAACCCACGTTGTAGAATCTGGAATCTGAGAATCTTGTGAGAAAGAATATAAATTAACATTTTTCTCTTCAAAAGCTATAATGTATTAAAGACTTATCTTTTGCCTTTTTGACTGCTACTTTCTCATTTATAATTTTGCTTTTCATCTCTCACATTTGCATTCATTTTTTTTGCAGACGTACTGTTGCTATAGTCTGAATTTTTTAATATTGTCATCCTATATTTATCAGATGCCTTTGGCCATACTCTGTTATAAAAATAATATACAGTGTGATTGGCTGACAATGAGTTGCAAGGTCAATGGTATCATAAACATAATGAAAGGCAGATCAGAGAAACCGAGAGAGAGAGAGAGAGAGAGAGAGACCGACCTGCTAGCAAGGAGAGAACTTTTCTTCACACTGTGTGAAAGAGAAGCAAACCAGTAGTGAAACCTCATTACAGGAGAAAAGAGAATTTGGTGCTATGGTGATAAGCCATAGAAAGTACCTAAACATGCTGTTGAGCAGGTAACCTGCAGTAGGAAACCTTCTAGCAGAGCAGAGGTGGGCAGTTTGGGGGTGCAGGGTCTAATAAGTGACGGAGGGCCACTTCTCCCCTGTTCAAACACTAGGTGGCAGCACATGCTATGACTAGGATTAGAGGGAATGTTTTGCCTCTTTAACATTTGCAGCTGGTTGTGGTCCTGGAGACCCAACCCTGCAGAGATCTTATTGCTAAGATCTGAAGTGATTCCCTGGTAGTGATATATTCCAATGCATCTTTGTCATTTTTAGTTTTATTTATTTAATTTATTAATATTTATTATTAATTATTTTAATTTATTTAAAGTAGTGTTTTATGTAAACCAAGTGAATGCTTTCATGCTTTCACCCAGTTATTAATCAATTACAGCTTCATTACCTTCACTAAATTTTAAACTTTACTAAGTGTTGTATGTTTAGTTTCTCAATATTGTTTTTTTTAACCCATATTTCTTAACTCTGTGGAAACTGCTGATAATTAGTAGTGTTCAATTATGACTGTTATGATTAGCCATAATGAGATGGGTAAAACCATTTCAAACCTTTCCCAACAAGCAAACTACCAATACATATTTAAATAATGTATTTTGTGAGCAATGATTAAATCAACAAATACCATAGAATAATCAAGCAATTTTATTGCCATCAGGCAGCTTATGAAAGAAAATGTACTGACCTCATGTTTATCGACTTTAAGTCTGCCTTTGACTGCATCCAATGGCGAGCCTTGTGGAGATCACTAGAGAATAAACATGTGCCACAGAAAATTATTGGACTCCTTCAGGCAATGCACCACAGCACAACCAGTTGTGTCCATGTCCGAAACAACCTACCAGTAGAATTCTCCATCCAAACTGGGGTTCGTCGGGGTGATGTGGCATCACAAGTGCTAAGTCTTTACAGCCGATGGCTCTATGGCCAGTGTTCATCTAAATGACATTCTGGTCGAACAGGTTAAAGAATTTGAGTACCTTGGATCATTGATCCAGGAGCGAAAAGTGGCATGCACCACAAAAAACACCAGATGTGCTTGGCAAACCACTGCGGCCTTTACATCCCTCAAACGGTTCTTGTGTAGAAAGAAAGACATATCCATCAGGGCTGAAGTCTGCCTCTTCAGAACATTGAGCTTGCCTATTTTGCTGTATAGATCAAAGACTTGGACGATGCTTCATTCTGACATCGATAATTTGAAGTTTTTTAAATGTGGTGCTTATGTCAAATTCTGGGTGTCCCATCCCTGACACCATCTGAAACAACATTATCCAAATTCAATGTGAACAGTAGCCAACAATCGAAGAAGACACGCAGAGACGCAGACTGCGATGCTTTGGACACGTATGCAGGATGCCTGACAGCAGGCTTTGACACAGGCTGCTATGGTGGCAACAACCATCACAGTAGAAAGTGCTGAAGACCGCACCAAAAAAGTCCTCAAACAAACAAATTGAAGCTGATGTCAAAAATTGCCAAATCAACATAAATGAAGCTAAGAATATTGGGCTTGACCAACAAGAGTGTAAAAGCATCATGAACTAAATTTGTGACCCATTGGTACCCAGAGAAGCATACTGGCTCCAATGTCACCCTCATCCAGCTGTTCACTAGGGACCAAAGAAGAAGAAGAATCAAGCAAAGCAGGAAAGGGTTCTAAGCAAATTATGGACTAAGAAAGACAAATAAAAAGAAAAAAACTCTAAGAGCTGAAAGTAACCAAAAAACATAAAGAGCTCAAAGTATTTGACAAATATGGGGAAATAAATCTAAAGAAAGAACTTAATAACCAAGTTTTTCAACAAAAAAAAAATCATCCCAAGAGGAAGAAAGACATATTAATCAAAGTTGGAAAGCACTCAAAATTCAATAATATCTAAATTCTAAACTCATAAAAACTGGTGCACAACAACAAAAGAGCAGCAATAAAACAAATCTGTAGCTGAAGAAAACTCAAAGAAAGTAAAAAACTCAAAATGAGAGACAGATATAGCACCAAGGAAACAACTAGAGAGTGAAGAAGGGCTCAAGGCAATGTCACAGCATTATTAGACAGGACAACTATGGGGACCTTCAAAACTCAACTATGTTTTATGAAAACGTTAAGTGAATAGGACTGACTTACTTTATAGGGCTGGATGGCCTCTTCTTGTGAAAACTGTTCCAGTGAGGTGGTAGTAGTAATAGTACTAGTATTGTCATGTGTGCAAAATACTGTGAAGTTATTACTTGTGTGTCTGATGAACATACAAGACATATGTAACTTCATTTTATTTAAAAGAAAGCAAAAGTCAGTTTAGCTGATAGTGTAATAATAATAAAATAAAAATAATAATAATAATAAAAATAATAATAACCTACTATATAAAATAATAAATCACTAAGGTCTGTTTGTCCAGCCTCTCTGAACAATCTGATTGTTCAGTTTGGCTTTGGTAATGCTACGAAAGAGGAAGTGGGAGTGTGAGACACATGAGAATGGAGTAAAGGTGTATGGGACATCCTGCTGGAGGCCAAAGCCAGCAAGTATAAAACTGGACAGGAGGTGAGAAACATGCCTCAAAAATAATGATAGAGTCTGAGAAGGAGGCTGTACAGGAATGTGCTCGACAGGCACTTTGAGCTGTAACAGGACTCACTTTATTATTTGCAAATATGTTGCCAACAATACCCTTGTATCTACTCCATCAGGCAAATTAAATATTAAACAAAGGGCATCTTTCCAGTCTAAAAATCGTAAATATTGTATTTCTTGTAGGAAATGGCCAGCCTTATACATAGGTGAAACAGGGATGTGGCTAGCAGACGGTTTTATTGAGCATGTTTGAACCGTTAACATTGAAGACCTCCCAAAGCCTGTTGCAGAACACTTCACCTTCCTTGATCATAGCCACACAGATCTCTCTATTTGTGTTCTTCAACAGGTCTTCAAACACACTTTTCAAAGAAAAACAAAAGAAACTAAGGTCACTCTTTCACTGGGTTCACATATTACTCCAGGTCTCAATGACCAACTTACATTTTAATCTCACTCTTCATCTACTGCAATGTCAGCTTCTCATGCCTACTCTCGCCTTCTCTCTTTTCATCTGCTCTGGCCTTGTTCTCTTCTTCCCCTCTTAGATATGCGACCTTCTCATTCCAGTTCTTTCCAGTTGAAAAGTGCATTTTACACTGTATATATACACAGTAAAGTGTTCTTTCATTCTTCCTGAAAAATTGTCTTCTGATACATAAAATATAAATGCTTCATGTTTTTACATGCTGATAGGTTGCACATTTTCAGCATTTATAAAATCCGATTATTTTGAATAGCTACACGTTTTATCTCATTTTTTTGTTGTTTCCAGGAAAAAGCAAAAAATCAAGATAATTTGTGAAGCTAACATATACTCAAGATTTTTTATACTAGTGTGATCTTGGCCTGTTGGATTTAAGTATCAAGTGGAAGCAGTTTGCATTGTTTACAATTGCTTTCTAATACTTTCATACTTTATCTCCCAAGTGGCACTGCAGGGTCTCAGGCCAGGCTAATCACGACAGACACAGCAATATCAACCTTTTGCATAGTTATTTGTAAATTGAGGTTTTAATGCAGACGTGTGGTTCTTCAGTGAGTGGCCTTATAGCTTCAGGGACCTGGGTTTGATTCCTGGTCTGGTTAGTATATGGGTGAAAATTTCACTTTCTTCCTTTCTTGGTCTGGAATTTTCCAGGTACCCCAGTTTTCTCCAGATTTTCAACGATATTCCTGGGAGCCTATTTGGAGACTATAAATTGGCCCTGTCTGACTGGGCCTCCTGTAATGGTCCATCCAGGATTTATTGATACTTTGTGGCTGAAGCTGCCCATATAGACGCTGCCTGTCAAGAACCCAGTGGTTTAAAAACACTGTGTCAAAATGTAGACAGATGGATTTATGACAACAGTGTAGAGTTTACTGCATATCGTATGTGGCTCTGATTCATTCCAAAAAATGAGATTCATACTTGTAGTGCATCTGCCACTCTGACTGTTTCTGTACTGAAATTGCACACCATGGCATGTCTTTCTACCATCTTAGTCAAAAATATGCCATCTGTTACATGCATTTATTGATTTTAACCAGGACACATCTGTGCTCAACAAATTATGTGTTTCTAGGTGTAACATATGCTGAAAAGAAACATTTTTATTTTATTTCCTGGTCATGGATATCCACAGCCTATCTTGATACTATCAGATGCATGGTAGTGAATAACACTGCATTGGAAACCAATATCTCACAGAACACACTCACACACCCCCACTGTATATTTAGTGCTGCCAGTTAAGCCTAACACACATATCCTTAGGGTGTGGGAGAGAATAGGAACACCTGAAGAAAAACTGGGCTGGGATTCAAATCCTAGATTTGTATGGCAGAAACAACAAGAACTGTGCCATTGTGCTGCTGCCCTGCTGAAAAAATGATTGCTTAAATGTTTACTTAATGTTTCTTTCCTTGACCATCAATACATTCTGCTGCAATTCAGAATGCAAATCATCATTCATTCATTCCAAATAGTCATTTTCTTTTAAATGTGCTACTAGGCAAAGTGTCCTATTGCCCGCAGTGTTTTTCACTGTAAACTAAGATACTTCAATTTCACACTGTGGCTCAGATTCACTCTGACCCTGTGATTTATGTCTTGAAAAATACTACATCACTAATATTAAGATCCGTATAAGCCCTTCAAAATTTCAGGTACAAAGCCTGTTGTTTAAAAGCAACTCTTTTTAATAATAATGCTTCTGAATATGTGAGAACACTATTAATTTATTGTTTAAGGGTAATATTATTTCACCAATACAGTGGGTCCTGGAGACCCCACTCTTATACTTACCCCATTACAAGGATGGTACAATTTCAAAGATTAAGTTTACCAAGGAGCCCCATGCTATTATGATTACCACACAAAGGGGGAGATTAGAAATCAAAGGATGTTGTACAGGAAACTCTTTCATTATCTAATGAGAGGTGGAGAAGGAGAAAGAGAAAATGGAGGAATACCATGTGTTGTTACTATTGCACAGAGGCCTCAAGTTTATTATTATGCCTACAGAAGATAAAGAAATTCTAACTTGCATGTGCTCTACAGACCTGTGACAAAATTATGATACAAGAATCATGTAATGAATACTACATTAAATACAACTTCAGGCAATAGATACAGGATAGGAATCACACATCAGCTACATTCATGTAGTTGTCATAATGTGCAGGTACTGAGAATCCTAATGATCTGAGGTCCCAGAATGTAGTGGTGCAATTATTGATTGCCCTGTATTGTTTGCCAAAATAGAGGAACGAGAGAAAAGTGACTGTGGTGGGATGAAGTGTGCATGTGTTGCATGTATATACTGAATAGAAAGGAATTGTGAGCCAGTGATATGTAGAGCCGACTTCATTGTCCTTTGCAATGATTTGCAGTCTTGAGCTGAGCTGGTGCCCTACAGGGATGCAATACTGTCAAGTATTATTATTATTATTATTAATTTCATTTATGTAGCACCTTTCCTATGCTCTATGCACTTAAGAAATATTCAAAGGCATACAAAAGAAATAAATGAAAGGATAAAATTATTAACACAGGATACACAGAGTAATATCAGACTTAAACACCAAATATCAGATGAATACATGAAAATCAAAGTTCCGAATTAAATTAAAAAACAAACAGGAAAATGAACAAATAACATAGTTTATGTATGCTTACATGTAGGAGTATACATTGTAAATATAGATGTTACAATCATTCATGATAATACGGAGCAATAAATAGAATAAGATCACATTTCATTATCGCTTGTAACAACAGGGGGTGCCAATGGCCTCAAACCTCAGGCACAATAACACCCAGCACAACTCCGGATTTAAAATAATAGATTTCTATTTTTGCCAGCCTCCTTTTCCAGAGCAGACAGCCATAAATACCACAATACCACTGTTTAATTGTCTTCTGCTCCTTCCACACCTCCTGGTTAGTTTTGCCTGCTGCCTCCTGACTCGCTGATGTGAGATGACAGGCTCCCTTTCACGTTAGACCTGGGAATGCTCTTCCGGTGTCACTGCACTGCATGCCGGGAGGACTTCTGGGTTACATGGAAACCAGTGTTCTGTACCTTAATTCCCATGCGACCTTGTGTGTGTCCTGATTGGGATCAGCCTAGACGAACATTGCCACCTTCCGTGTGGTGATAAGGACTGCTCCCAGTATCCACATTTATCCAGTCCATTTATTATACTTTATGGACACTGATATCTTGCCCGTCCGTCCTCCATGGTACAGTTTTAGAGCCAAAAATTAGAAAGATATCGGCATTTCAATGGCTATTCATCTGATGCTCTCTTCAGATCTAACAATTACAGCCAGACCAATGCCCTGACTTGAGCTGTGCATCGCTGCAAATTAATAGGCAAGATGGAGTCACCTCATTTACTCCTCAAGTTTTTTCTTTTTTTTTTTTTTTTTTTGCATTTTTGTGTGACATATCAGGATTGAGTTTGCAATGAATCAGATAGTTCTAGTGCCTTACCACTGATGAGTCGTATGTAAAGCTTGGCCTTGTCACATTTGTACTCAACAATAGTGATAAGACACCCCCCAAAGACACAAAATATATAAAAGTACATTATTGTTAACATTTATGATGTTGAATTCCCCCCAAAATTGGAGGCATTGGTGCTTGGGAGAGATTTTTTTTTTCATTTTGTTCCTCTTTCATATGTATATACAGTATTAATAAGCACATACGGTAGTGCTCCAGATTGCAGTGTCAGCATACATTTTTGAGGGTGTTGCAGTATCAATACAAAGCTATCAGAATAACGCTAGAGAGCTTTCTTTTCCCTAGTTTGTTTCTGATATCATTGCCTCTGTGTAATATTTGGTTTGTTAGCTGTCAAATTTGATCATGTTCTAATTAAGCATTTAATTTTTTATTATTTGTTCCTCTGTTCTTCCTGAAGTCCATGGTGGATTTTTTTTTTTGTTTAATTATAGTTAATTTGAGTTTTTAAATTGTTTAATTTCATTAATCTGTACATTATTGCTGAAACAAATTATTGTTAAATAAATTACATTTAAATAAGAATCTTAAGTTTTATTAGATTGAGAAAAGTTTTTATGGTGTTGGCCTTCCTGTTCAGCATAAACATAACAAGTTTGCCTTCACTAAGCCTTTGCTTAACTGATGCATGGAACATGTTACAAAAACATAAAAAGAAAATTGCTGACCATCATAGGCTGCCTGCTGCAGCGTGGGACAAACTTAACATCTTGAAATGAAAATCTAATTCACTATGCAGATTTTGCTCCTAGTCTGTTTTCTCTCAGGCCATTGTTTTAGCTGTCATGCAGACTTGATTTATGGAATGACTTCCACAAAGGTTAAAGAATGAAATGCCATGTCTAATAGGGACATTATTTTAACATTGTGGCACAAGTCAAGCAATAACACAGCAGAAATAAGAGGAATTTTATTTTGAAATAAATGTGGAATGCAGACCTATTCCTAGCCTACCTTTTCTTTTTAGCCATCCATCAAACAATATTAATTCTATTCAGCATCATGTGACTGTGACTACCAAGTTAAAGTTAAATTTTCTTCCTTTTCATATATATGTACTAGGGGGCTTTGCCCCCTGCTTGCTTCGCTCGCCAACCCCCGTATTTGGTTTTCCAGATACACACTTTTAAGATTGTTTTTTTTCCTTGAATTGTTGCTATTTCATTAGTTTTACTTTTATTTCAGAACTGTAAAAACAATATTTGTAATCTTGCGAGTCCCAATATACTGAATCTTTTTAATGAGGTCAGGATAGGTTTCTCTGTTTGGAATTTCAGCATAGACAAAACGATCTACATCATCAGCATTTAATACTTTTTTTTTACAAAATAACAAAGTAAGTAGAGTTCTGCATTGGACTCCTGTCTGTAAAGTCGTGCTATTTTCCTCTCACAGTTCCAAAAGTATATGGGGTTACCAAGGTGATACCCCAGCTTTTATCTAGGTTTTTGTACAAGGGCTAGACAGAACGTTTTTGACTCCTGGGGTAAATTTAGGTTTTTAAATAAGCAGACAGATAAATATATATACATTAACAAAGTAACCAATAAATGCATGTGCGGTAAACTCTCAAGATTCTTTATTTCTCACATGCATAGTTATACAGGACAACACGCAGTGAAATGCATCATAGATCGAAAGATAACAGTATTGTAGAACATAATAAATAAGTAAAATTATGTGAATAAAGTAGAATTAAGTGTTAAGGTGCAATAGTGTAGTAATCAGAGGTGACTGTGTGCAGATGGTGCAGACCTATAAATATCTGGGAGTGCAGCTGGATGATAAATTAGACTGGACTGCCAATACTGATGCTCTGTGTAAGAAAGGACAGAGCCGGTTATACTTCCTTAGAAGGCTGGCGTCCTTCAACATCTGCAATAAGATGCTGCAGATGTTCTATCAGATGGTTGTGGCGAGCGCCCTCTTCTACGTGGTGGTGTGCTGGGGAGGCAGCATTAAGAAGAAAGATGCCTCACGCCTGGACAAACTGGTGAGGAAGGCAGGCTCTATTGTTGGCATGGAGCTGGACAGTTTGACATCTGTGGCAGAGCGACGGGTGCTGAGCAGGCTCCTATCATTTATGGAAAATCCACTGCATCCACTAAACAGTGTCATCTCCAGACAGAGGAGCAGCTTCAGTGACTGCTGTCACTGTCCTGCTCCACTGACAGACTGAGAAGATTGTTCCTCCCCCAAACTATGTGACTCTTCAATTCCACCGGGGGGGTAAACGTTAACATTATATAAAGTTATTGTTTGTTTTTACCTGCATTATTATTAATCTTTAATTTAATATTGTTTTTTGTATCAGTAAGGTGCTGCTGGAGTATGTGAATTTCCCCTTGGGATTAATAAAGTATCTATCTATCTATCTATCTATCTATCTATCTATCTATCTATCTATCTATCTATCTATCTATCTATCTATCTATCTATCTATCTATCTATCTATCTATCTATCTATCTATCTATCTATCTATCTATCTATCTATCTATCTATTATTGTGCAAAACCAAAGTTAGACAGATGCATAGTTAAATGAGGCAGTTTGTTTGTTTGCGCTACTGCGATCTTTACTTTTTTATATTTTATACTTTAACTTTCTCCGCATGTGTATAGTGCCAACATTTTTTTTTTTGAGCCTTTCTAATTTCACTGGTTTCATAGTCTCTAACCTGCTCTGCATGTGTTTAGCGTCAACGTTTGTAAACATCTCTATGAAGTTCTACTTTGTCTTTTACTCACTGTCATTTAATTCTGAGCCGGATTGGACGTGCTTTTTTTTCAAGTCCACTTGTTCCGAGCTGATAATTACTTTCTTTATTTTCTGAATTTGCACCTCGATTATTCTTTTTTGCTCTTTTTTCTGTCCAACGCTTTTGGGTCTCTGTTCTCCACGCTTTTCTTTCTTCTTCGTTTAATCATTGATGTTTCATTTCTACCCTATTCATTTCATTTCTACCGTATTGACCTTATACACTTTATATGCACTGAGCCCTGGAGCTGTGTGTGCTGCATGACTGCCTTTACACTACTGATTTGTTTTTTTTATATTGCTTGTAAGTAGGGTGTGTCTTGGAAGACTCTCGTTCTATGTTCCCGTGAGATGCACCATGGCAGGTCTCTTTAGTCTCGCGGGTCTTTAAATTATCTTCCGAGAAAGATCACGTATCGTAGACTATCAGGACAGGGGACAGGATTTCTTTTTATAATAGATAGATATACACAGGGTGAGTCAAAATTATGTTAACATTTGAATAGCGGAAACAATTTATTCAAAAAACATACTTCATATGTGCAAGATGATTTACAGGAATGTCTCAACCTGTTCACCATCATGTTCAACACATGTACCACATGTGGCACATAAATTGTCCATAAAAATTGTATATAAGTATATACATAAGCATACCATTAGTGTTAGCATAATTTTGAATCACCTATATATATATATATATATATACAGTGGTGTGAAAAACTATTTGCCCCCTTCCTGATTTCTTATTCTTTTGCATGTTTGTCACACAAAATGTTTCTGATCATCAAACACATTTAACCATTAGTCAAATATAACACAAGTAAACACAAAATGCAGTTTGTAAATGGTGGTTTTTATTATTTAGGGAGAAAAAAAAAATCCAAACCTACATGGCCCTGTGTGAAAAAGTAATTGCCCCCTGAACCTAATAACTGGTTGGGCCACCCTTAGCAGCAATAACTGCAATCAAGCGTTTGCGATAACTTGCAATGAGTCTTTTACAGCACTCTGGAGGAATTTTGGCCCACTCATCTTTGCAAAATTGTTGTAATTCAGCTTTATTTGAGGGTTTTCTAGCATGAACCGCCTTTTTAAGGTCATGCCATAGCATCTCAATTGGATTCAGGTCAGGACTTTGACTAGGCCACTCCAAAGTCTTCATTTTGTTTTTCTTCAGCCATTCAGAGGTGGATTTGCTGGTGTGTTTTGGGTCATTGTCCTGTTGCAGCACCCAAGATCGCTTCAGCTTGAGTTGACGAACAGATGGCCGGACATTCTCCTTCAGGATTTTTTGGTAGACAGTAGAATTCATGGTTCCATCTATCACAGCAAGCCTTCCAGGTCCTGAAGCAGCAAAACAACCCCAGACCATCACACTACCACCACCATATTTTACTGTTGGTATGATGTTCTTTTTCTGAAATGCTGTGTTCCTTTTACGCCAGATGTAACGGGACATTTGCCTTCCAAAAAGTTCAACTTTTGTCTCATCAGTCCACAAGGTATTTTCCCAAAAGTCTTGGCAATCATTGAGATGTTTCTTAGCAAAATTGAGACGAGCCCTAATGTTCTTTTTGCTTAACAGTGGTTTGCGTCCTGGAAATCTGCCATGCAGGCCGTTTTTGCCCAGTCTCTTTCTTATGGTGGAGTCGTGAACACTGACCTTAATTGAGGCAAGTGAGGCCTGCAGTTCTTTAGACGTTGTCCTGGGGTCTTTTGTGACCTCTCGGATGAGTCGTCTCTGCGCTCTTGGGGTAATTTTGGTCGGCCGGCCACTCCTGGGAAGGTTCACCACTGTTCCATGTTTTTGCCATTTGTGGATAATGGCTCTCACTGTGGTTCGCTGGAGTCCCAAAGCTTTAGAAATGGCTTTATAACCTTTACCAGACTGATAGATCTCAATTACTTCTGTTCTCATTTGTTCCTGAATTTCTTTGGATCTTGGCATGATGTCTAGCTTTTGAGGTGCTTTTGGTCTACTTCTCCGTGTCAGGCAGCTCCTATTTAAGTGATTTCTTGATTGAAACAGGTGTGGCAGTAATCAGGCCTGGGGGTGGCTACGGAAATTGAACTCAGGTGTGATACACCACAGTTAGGTTATTTTTTAACAAGGGGCAATTACTTTTTCACACAGGGCCATGTAGGTTTGGATTTTTTTTCTCCCTAAATAATAAAAACCGCATTTTGTGTTTACTTGTGTTATATTTGACTAATGGTTAAATGTGTTTGATGATCAGAAACATGTTGTGTGACAAACATGCAAAAGAATAAGAAATCAGGAAGGGGGCAAATAGTTTTTCACACCACTGTATATATATATATATATATATATATATATATATATATATATATATATATATATATATATATATTCATTGCATTCGTAGTCTGAGTCTTGACGACCTAAATTGTGTTGGTGGTTACCTACCAAGTAACGCTTGTGGTTGGTCTGCCATTCAGCAAACATCCGCCATGGTGCCCTCTTTCAGTTGCGAGAAGCAGATCATGGAATGTTGCATAGTTTACTGTCAAATAAAACAAAGAGTACGCGACACATGTTTCACCCATCACTTTTTCCACATTTTGTTATGTTACAGCCTTATTCCAAAATGGATTAAATTCATTTTTACCTCAGAATTCTACACACAACACCCCATAATGACAACGTGAAAAAAGTTTACTTGAGGTTTTTGCAAATTTATTAAAAATAAAAAGCTGAGAAATCACATGAACATAAGTATTCACAGTCTTTGCTCAATACTTTGTTGATGCACCTTTGGCAGCAATTACAGCCTCAAGTTTTTTGAATATGATGCCACAAGCTTGGCACACCTATCCTTGGCCAGTTTTGCTCATTCCTCTTTGCAGCACCTCTCAAGCTCCATCAGGTTTGATGGGAAGCGTTGGTGCACAGCTATTTTAAGATCTCTCCAGAGATGTTCAATTGGATTCAAGTCTGGGCTCTGGCTGGGCCACTCAAGGACATTCACAGAGTTGTTCTGAAGCCACTCCTTTGATATCTTGGCTGTGTGCTTAGGGTCGTTGTCTTGCTGAAAGATGAACCATCGTCCAGGTCTGAGGTCAAGAGCGCTCTGGAGCAGGTTTTCATCCAGGATGTCTCTGTACATTGCTGCAGTCATCTTTCCCTTTATCCTGACTAGTCTCCCAGTTCCTGCCACTGAAAAACATCCCCACAGCATGATGCTGCCACCACCATGCTTCACTGTAGGGATGGTATTGGCCTGGTGATGAGCGGTGCCTGTTTTCATCCAAACGTGACGCCTGGCATTCACACCAAAGAGTTCAATCTTTGTCTCATCAGACCAGAGAATTTTCTTTCTCATGGTCTGAGAGTCCTTCAGGTGCCTTTTGGCAAACTCCAGGCGGGCTGCCATGTGCCTTTTACTAAGGAGTGGCTTCCGTCTGGACATTCTACCATACAGGCCTGATTGGTGGATTGCTGCAGAGATGGTTGTCCTTCTGGAAGGTTCTCCTCTCTCCACAGAGGACCTCTGGAGCTCTGACAGAGTGACCATCGGGTTCTTGGTCACCTCCCTGACTGAGGCCCTTCTCCCCCGATTGCTCAGTTTAGATGGCCGGCCAGCTCTAGGAAGAGTCCTGGTGGTTTTGAACTTTTTCCACTTACGGATGATGGAGGCCACTGTGCTCATTTGGACCTTCAAAGCAGCAGAAATGTTTCTGTAACCTTCCCCAGATTTGTGCCTCGAGACAATCCTGTCTCGGAGGTCTACAGATAATTCCTTTGACTTCATGCTTGGTTTGTGCTCTGACATGAACTGTCAACTGTGGGACCTTATATAGACAGGTGTGTGCCTTTCCAAATCATGTCCAATCAACTGATTTTTCATGTTGTCATTATGGGGTGTTGTGTGTAGAATTCTGAGGAAAAAAATGAATTTAATCCATTTTGGAATAAGGCTGTAACATAACAAAATGTGGAAAAAGTGATGCGCTGTGAATACTTTCCGGATGCACTGTATATCAACAACAACAACAACATTTATTTATATAGCACATTTTCATACAAAAAGTAGCTGAAAGTGCTTTACATAATGAAGAAAAGAAAAATAAAAGACAAAAGAAGAAATTAAAATAAGACAACATTAGTTAACATAGAAAAGGAGTAAAGTCCGATGGCCAGGGTGGACAGAAAAAGCAAAAAAAAACTCCAGAAAGCTGGAGAAAAAAAAAAATCTGTAGGGGTTTCAGGCCATGAGACCACCCAGTCCCCTCAGGGCATTCTACCTAACATAAATGAAATAGTCCTCTTTGTAGTTAGGGTTCTCACAGAGTCACTTGATGCTGATGGTCATACAGACTTCTGGCTTTTAGTCCATCCATCATATTTGGAACATCATGGTGCTTTGGGTAGATGGCTTGCGCCACCACCAAAAGGACACCGAAAAAGAAAACAGAAGAGAGAGTAGGGGTTAGTACAGATTTTAGAGCCACCATGAATAGTTATTATAATGAATTGGATATACAGATTATCAGGATTTAAATTACAGTGAAGTTATGAGAAGGGCATGTTAAAGTAAATATATGGTTATATATATTTATATATATATATATATATATTTATCTATATATTTTTATATATTTATGTATTTATTTATTTAAAGAGCTTCTATAAAATGCCAATCTTCCCCCCGGAGACAAATATCTATCTATCTATCTATCTATCTATCTATCTATCTATCTATCTATCTATCAGTAGCTTTAAAAGATTGAAAATAATTATGTATACACTATAATTCTTCCTTTTAATTAATAATACAAATTTGCATCTTCTTAGCTGTGTGACTGTTGTTCAAAATTGCTTATAGCTTTCTAATCCTTTCATACTGTTATTATTATTGTTGCTGTCATTCTAAAAATGCATGACAGTGATTCTTTTGAAGCACAGAGATCTGTCACAGTTTTATGCTGACTCATTCAGCCTAATGAAGAAGCTCTACACGGTGCTCAACTCCACATGCTGTTTGATTATGTGTAATTCATCATTCCTGCATAGGCAATGCGTGGTCGTGCCGCGTATAATAATTGGCACCTGTACATCTCCTCACAGCAGACAAAAGAGGGGAGAGGAGCCCTCTCTGCTCAATCTAAATACAAGATAGTACAGCATTGCAAGAGAACGTACAAGGATATATATGCCATGTTGAAACACTGATACTAACAAACAAGCCCAATGGTAATGCCCATTAGATGCACAAAAGTGTAGCTTGTTTGGTTGTACGTATTTTTACAACAGGCAGGAGACCCGAGTTGCCCGGGGTCACATAATGCAGCAGAGGTAGCAATTAAACTTGCAACTTTGTGATTTAAATTCAAGTACCTTAGGACCTTCCATGCCATTGAACAAAGAGGTGAAAGTGATGGCAGGAATTTAAGATACCGATTAGCATAATTATTTCAGAATCTACTTGCACTATGTTATTTATTAGTTTATGAAACCTTCACCCCCTTCCATGTTAGAGTGAATCTCAGAATATTAAAATCATCTAACAGTTTTAATGAAGGACATTATTCAGCGACAAGAACTCAGCTACAATGAAAAGAGACTGCTACTCTAGTGCTCACTAGGGCGCCGCCTCAGATCACATGACTTTTTTCATGGCGTGTTCACATCATAGCTTGAAGAAGGCTGTCAAGCACATTGTAAATGTCAACGCAGTTATGCTCAGCAACAAGGGGAATCATTTTTTTCTGTCCTGTAGGCAAAGAAATGAACGACAGAGTATAATGTGTTGGCTTCATCAGTTGCTAGGAAACTGACGTGTAAAAAAATACAAGCTTGATAAATTTTTATCTTAATCTGTTGCTTGGAAACACAAAAATTAAATAGATGTGGATTTTGCAGCACATGAAAAGGAAATTGCTGGAATAAATACCATGCACAATTGATCGTTTTAAACAGGGTTTTAAATACGAAGAAGGCATATATTTAAAGGTAACAGAGAAAGAAGCCCCAACAGATGAAGGTGTATCTCATCATTCAGCCTTGAAACATTTTATAGCTTTCTCTGCTACTCTCAGCATTTTGCCAGAAAATCATTTCAGTGATGTATTATTACTGATTCTTTTTAGTTGTGAAAAAAAAACCTTCTAAATATGCTTTATATGTGAGTGGTGAAGGAGCTGGGCTCTAAACAACATGTCTCCTTCAGCTCATTGTGTTGCCTTAAAAAGTCACTTTACCTGCTGGGTTCCAACTATAAAAACAGATACACGTATGAATACCTGGAATATATACCTGTGATTTGTAAAACTTTTTGGGAAGGTATTTGCTTTAGAAAATAAAAAGGTTGTTCACTGTAATTTCTCTAATCTCAGCAAACAGTGCCAGGACTTCAAGCTTAGAAGTAAACATACTTAACATGTAGCTGATGTTAAGAACAATAAGTTCATTACTACTTGTTATCAAAATCACTTGATAGGAATCAGTAAACCTTGGACAACCGTCTCGCTGAAGAAATGTTTTTGTCTTAGATTTTATTCTGCTCATTTGTTGTAAATATTCTTAAAATTAACGTTTAACATGTAGCCGATCCTAATAACAATAAGTTCAGTTGTTAAGATTCAATAAATCTCAGACATCTCACTGAAAAAATATTTTTGTCTTACATTTTTCCTGTTTATTTGTTATAAATATTCTAAGTGTTTTATTTTTAAGGAGCATAACCGTATGTTTGTTTTGGATTATTTGTTTAGTTTGAGAAAGATGCCATTTACAAGGCTCAGGATTTTGTTGGTGAGTTGATGGAATGAACTGCATTGTTCGTAACAAATGCCTTTCAGAATCACTGTGCATAAAATCATGAAACCTCTGCTACAAAACTCTTGTGTTATGATTCAACTTCCAATTGAAATTACGGATGTAAACCTTGAACAGAGGCATTGCACATAAATTACAAAGCTCACACCATAAAACTCAGTGTAATGATTCAGCTGTCTATCCAAAATTACGGATTTTAACCTTGAATAGTATTAGTCATAGGAGCTCATAGTGTGAGGAATTCTGGTAAATGACTCAAAGTTGTCCACTTTTTGATTCAGTTTATAGTTTTGTGTTTCAGTTCTGCTAATATTTTTGTAATTTTAATGCCTCCTGGAAATTCTTGTTTTGACTTCACTTGTGGTTAGCCCTATGGATTTTGTTTTTCATAACAATACTTTGGCATTCTAGAAAATATGTTTGTTCCAGTATCACAAAAATGTAGATATCTTTCTATTTGTTTTAGCAAAATGCTAGAGGTTTATCAACAGTCCACTGCATCAACACACAATAAGAACAGGACGGCTTGAATGAAAGAGCAGGCAGAACAAGAGTGTGCTATGGCCCAGCCAAGCTGCTTTGAGTATTCAGGGCTGGTATGGCATCACTCAAATGCTCATACAATTCTGCTGTATTAGTTCAAAGGGTACATTCACATTGTCTATATAGAAACCCCTAAATGGAACATATAGAATGGAGGAAAGCATACAGAGTAGATTAAGAATAAGATTTCCTTTCCATGGCTAGCCAAGCAAGGGTGGCTTCACTGGTTTCTGCCTCCTTCCAAAGTCTTTGCATATGTCATAAGGGAACGTTTGTGAGTACAACTAAGGGTAGCAGTGTAACTTTTGGTAAAATAGTTGGCACTTGATGTCATCCCCGAACCAAAAATAGATAGCCAGGAGGCAAAAATTGTGATTATTACCTAAAAGGATGAACAAACTGCTGCACTTCCTCATCTTCTGTTCCTTTTCAAAACCTTGGCCTTGTTTTCCCCTAGTAGTTGAACACTTGCATCACAAAACAGACAGTCAAATAGAGTTTTTATTCAGTTTTTAAGTTCTGAGTATGATTAGTGATACCTCCCTTTGATAAACCTCAAAACTGTTTCTAGAAAAGAATACGCCTTCCTTAAATGTGCAGTATAAGGAATGTCGTACCCAAGATGCCGGAGCTACACAAAATGCAGCAATATGGCAGAAGTAGAGGAGTTTCATGGTGTGCGGCACTTGGTAGGCATTCATCTAAATCACACTTTCAATTATACCATATAAATGTAAAACTAAAAAGTTAAATTAAAAAACAAAATGACATACTAAACAAACACAATATTAAACACAAAAATACCTTACAAAGTGTACACAGTAATAAAGATAGATTTACCAGCAAAATGGTGACACATATGATGCCACAAATTAGTTACTCAATACAGTAAAAATGAAGAAAATTAAAAATAAAACACAATTGTTTCTAAAATTCTGACTGCTAGCAAGACCTGAGACCTGCACTCAACAGTATAAATGTACCTGTAATGCAGCAGAACACAATCTCAGCTATTAATGGGAAAGATCAATTAATGTACGTAACACTGAACAGCCGTATTGGGATTTGAATGCCCTACCCATTAAATCTACTTTGTCTGCTCAGTTTAACAGATTATACAAATGAAAAGGATCCATTCCTTTATTTTCTATACATGCTGTTGTTTTGATCTATGTTAGTAGTTTACGAAATGTTCACTTACAACAGTATAATTATGAAGACATTCAAGGGAACAATTACATCGTCAATAAACCAATTATTATTGCTGTATTTAGTAAAACGAGACCATCAGTTTTTAAAATCAGAATCTATTACACACTCCCTGACATTTTACAATGTTTTCATAGTTATATAGTTTAAACAAAAAGAACTTTATACATTCAAACGTACCATGCTTCAGCACCTTTAAACATATATAATCCTTTACATTTAAAAATTCCTAAGTGATTCTTGCCTTCAAGTATTCCACAATTATTATTCAAGGTATAGAATATGTACAGATATGTGTGTATATGAGGCTGTAGCATGAAATGGCCTGAGCAAATTTATAAGGCAGCAGGTGCAGAAGCACCTCTTATCAATTTCCAGCTGAGAATTGTGGGCAAAGAAGGTATCTGGGTCAGAGTGAAAAAATGTATGCAGCAACAGAAAGTGAACAGCATGCGCAACAAATTTGCTGAGTACTGTACTGTATTCAAAATAAAAGATGAACACATTCTGTAAAACAAACATGTCTAGACTCACATATTTTTTTCATTCATTCATCTATCTGCCGATTTCTGAACCTGCTTAATCCAGTTCAGCATCCAAGGGTTTTAGTTGAGGCGATACACTTTGCTTATCTCAGCAGCTTAGAGACAGCCTTGAATGGAATATCAGCCTAAAATATTTTTGTTTTTTTATCTGGTATAATGTGATAAGGTGTCATCTTGCACTTATTCAGGTTCCTTCAAGGTGTTCCTGTAAATACCTTGTGTTCTGCAACCATTTCGTTATAAGCATGTGAAAAGCTACTATGTTACAACAAAGCAATATACATGTATATATATATATCCATCCATCCATCCATCCATTTTCCAACCCGCTGAATCTGAACACAGGGTCACGGGGGTCTGCTGGAGCCAATCCCAGCCAACACAGGGCACAAGGCAGGGAACCAATCCCGGGCAGGGTGCCAACCCACCGCAGATATATATATATATATATATATATAGTATAAATATTAATTAGGAAAAAATGCAGAAAAGTAAGATACTAACACTTAGAATCACAAAATCACAAACAGAAAATCTGTTAAATTGTTAGATAGATAGATAGATAGATAGATAGATAGATAGATAGATAGATAGATAGATAGATAGATAGATAGATAGATAGATAGATAGATAGATAGATAGATAGATAGATAGATAGATAGATAGATACTTTATTAATCCCAAGGGGAAATTCACATACTCCAGCAGCAGCATACTGATAAAGAACAATATTAAATTAAAGAGTGATAACAATGCAGGTATACAGACAGACAATAACTTTGAATAATTTTAACGTTTACCCCCCCAGGTGGAATTGAAGAGTTGTATAGTGTGAGGGAGGAACGATCTCTTCAGTCTGTCAGTGGAGCAGGACAGTGACAGCAGTCTGTCGCTGAAGCTGCTCCTCTGTCTAGAGATGACACTGTTTAATGGATGCAGTGAATTCTCCATGATTGACAGGAGCCTGCTCAGTGCCTGTCGCTCTGCCACGTATGTCAAACTGTCCAGCTCCATGCCTACAATAGAGCCTGCCTTCCTCACCAGTTTGTCCAGGCATGAGGCGTCCGTCTTGTTTATGCTGCCTCCCCAGCAGACCACCGCGTAGAAGAGGGCGCTCACCACAACCATCTGATAGAAAATCTGCAGCATCTTATTGCAGATGTTGAAGGACACCAGCCTTCTAAGGAAGTATAGTCAGCTCTGTCCTTTCTTACACAGAGCATCAGTATTGGCAATCCAGTACAATTTATCATCCAGCTGCACTCCCAGGTATTTATAGGTCTGCACCCTCTGCAAAAATCCACCACCAGCTCTTTGGTTTTGCTGGTGTTCAGTTGTAGGTGGTTTGAGTCACACCATTTAACAAAGTCCTTGATTAGGTTCCTATACTCCTCCTCCTACCCACTCCTGATGCAGCCCACGAAAGCAGTGTCGTCAGCGAACTTTTGCACGTGGCAGGACTCCGAGTTGTATTGGAAGTCCGATGTATGTAGGCCGAACAGGACAGGAGAAAGTTCAATCCCCTGCGGCGCTCCTGTGTTGCTGACCACAATGTCAGACCTGCAGTTCCCGAGACGCACATACTGAGGTCTGTCTTTAAGACAGTCCACGATCCATGCCACCAGGTATGAATCTACTCCCATCTCTGTCAGCTTGTCCCTAAGGAGCAGAGGTTGGATGGTGTTGAAGGCGCTAGAGAAGTCCAGAAACATAATTCTTACAGCACCACTGCCTCTGTCCAAGTGGGAGAGGGATCGGTGTAGCATATAGATGATGGCATCCTCCGCTCCCACCTTCTCCTGGTATGTGAACTGCAGAGGGTTGAGGGCGTGGCGGACCTGTGGCCTTAGGTGGTGAAGCAGCAGCCGCTCCATGGTCTTTATCACATGTGATGTCAGAGCGACAGGCCAGAAGTCGTTCAGCTCACATTTTGTTTGCCGTTTTTGTTTTATTAGTCCATGTAATGGCATCATTATGTTAACAGGAACCACCGTCTTGTAAAATGAACAGTGAGATATTTTCATATTTAACATTTGGGTAAAATAGCTCCCTTTTTAAGTTTCTTCAATATGTGCCTTTCTTAGCTTGGTGCTCTGAAACATTTCTTGTTAAAATTATCGTGCATGTCTGGGTTTCCTAATTTGGCATAAAAAGTGTCACAGATTATAAATGACCCTTCAGTGACACATTTCTTGTTTTTGTTACTGTGACATGGATCATTGTGATATTCAAGTTTGTGTTTTCTCTTTGACTGCAGGTTTGATTGTTTACCTTGGCATGATGGTGGGTGCCTTTCTGTGGGGTGGACTGGCAGACCGGATTGGCAGGAGACAATGTCTGCTCATCTCTCTCTCCATCAACAGTGTCTTTGCATTCTTCTCGTCTTTTGTGCAAGGCTACAGCACCTTCCTTTTCTGCCGACTTTTGTCTGGAGTCGGGTAATCAAATTTTTAAAAAATTTAAGGTTTGGACTATAGTGCAAGGACAATTAAGAGCAATAAATCAGGCAGAGCATTAAACTAAATGTATGTATAAAATAAAATAAAAAGATCAAGTGAAAATTGCAAGAGAGCAGATGGATAAATTATTGTATATACAGTACAGTAAGTCATTGTGCAGTGCTGATATTTCTATTAATAAAACTCCCAAAATAATAAATATATGAAAGTAGTCAATTTGTCTGAGAATGCTGAGTCGCACATAAATCATTGTAAAGAACTCGTAAGAAAAAAGTCTGAAGGTGTGTCTGTCGTCATTTACTAATGCTCCGATGTGAGCGATATTTAAGGTTTTGGTGGCAATCAGTTATTACTGGAAGGGTAATTATTTTAGCAGATTTTATATCCATTTTCAACAAGTTGTTTCCAACTTTTTGTAGAGTGTCTGTCTAGTGACCGTCTTGTGCTTCTTTAAGGTTTCACAGTTTGTCCCCTTAAACTCCCTCAACCCCCCAGTTTGGTGTAAAGTCTGATTTATCATATTTCATGCTTACAGTTATGGGCCGAAATCATCTCAGTAGGACTCCACTGATGACCTCAGGCTAGATAAAGCATTCTCATCTTATCTGTAGTCTTTGCCTCCAGCTTGTTAGCAAGCTTATATTTCTGTTTTGTTGAATCAGCTCCTCCAAAAATACAAAAGCCTACTTTGTTAGATTTCTGTTTGCATCAATAATCACATTTCTGATGAGTAGATACAGATGTGAGAAATTAAATATCAATTACCACTCCTAATTAAGGCTCTTTATGAAGCTTTTGTTTTTTGCTGAGTTATTCTTTCCTTTCTTCGCAGCATTGGAGGTTCCATTCCTATTGTTTTCTCATACTTTTCCGAGTTCCTTGCTCAAGAAAAGAGAGGGGAACATCTTAGCTGGCTGTGCATGTTCTGGATGATAGGAGGAATCTATGCTTCAGCTATGGCCTGGGCCATCATCCCACACTATGGTAAGGACAGAAGACTAACATAAATACAAAACCTATTAGCACTGATGACTACAGTTGCCTTACAGCTCAAGGATCATACTTTTAGTCTCAGTCCTCAGGACTTTTTGCTGACTTTTAATTGGTTTCCTTCTACATTAAAAGACATAGGGATTTGACATTATTTGATGATTTGCATTAATCTCAAATTGAGTGGGTGTCTGTGTGTTGTGTGAGCAACTCAGCTGATTCCTTGCCTTGCACATCCTATGAGACTAGATTAAACAAAAAACAGTTTTGAGAACAAATAGATGCTTATATATATATATATATATATATATATATATATATATATATATATATATATACAGTACTGTGCAAAAGTAGGCAGATTTTAGGCAGGTGTGAAAAACAAAGAATTCTTTCAAAAATGGAAGTGTTAATCATTTATTTTCATCAATCAACAAAATACAGTGAATGAACAAAAGAGAAATCTAAATCAAATCAATATTTGGTGTGACCACCCTTTGCCTTCAAAACAGCACCAATTCTTCTAGGTACACTTGCACACAGTTTTTGAAGGAACTCGGCTGGTAGGTTGTTCCAATATCTTGGAGAACTAACCAGATCTTCTGTGGATGTAGGCTTCCTCACATCCTTCTGTCTCTTCATGTAATCCCAGACACACTCGATGATGTCAGATCAGGGCTCTGTGGGGGCCATACCATCACTTCCAGGACTTCTTGTTCTTCTTTACGCTGAAGATAGTTCTTAATGACTTTGGCTGTATGTTTGGGGTCGTTGTCCTGCTGCAGAATAAATTTGGGGCCAATCATATGCCTCCCTGATGGTATTGCATGATGGATAAGTATCTGCCTGTATTTCTCAGCATTGAGAACACCATTAATCCTGACCAAATCTCCAACTCCATTTGCAGAAATGCAGCCCCAAACGTTCAAGGAACCTCCACCATGCTTCACTGTTGCCTGCAGACACTCATTGTACTGCTCTCCAGCCCTTTGACGAATAAACTGCCTTCTGCTACAACCAAATATTTCAAATTTTGACTCATCAGTCCAGAGCACCTGCTGCCATTTTTCTGCACCCCAGTTCCTATGTTTTCGTGCATACTTGAGTCGCTTTACCTTGTTTCCACGTCGAAGGTATGGCTTTTTGGCTGCAACTCTTCCATGAAGACCACTTCTGGCCAGACTTCTCCGGACAGTAGATGGGTGTACCTGGGTCCCACTGGTTTCTGCCAGTTCTGAGCTGATGGCACTGCTGGACATCTTCCGATTTCGAAGGGTAATAAGCTTGATGTGTCTTTCATCTGCTGCACTAAGTTTCCTTGGCTGACCACTGCGTCTACGATCCTCAACGTTGCCCGTTTCTTTGTGCTTCTTCAAAAGAGCTTGAACAGCACATCTTGAAACCCCAGTCTGCTTTGAAATCTTTGTCTGGGAGAGACCTTGCTGATGCAGTATAACTACCTTGTGTCTTGTTGCTGTGCTCAATCTTGCCATGACATGAAACTGTCTTCCACAACCTTACCTTGGTAGCAGAGTTTGACTGTTCCTCACCCAGTTTTAAGCCTCCTACACAGCTGTTTCTGTTTCAGTTAATGACTGTGTTTCGACCTACGTGTGACATTGATGATCATTAGCACCTGTTTGATATAATTGGTTGATCAGACACCTGACTTTAATTCTGCAAAATCCCTGACTTTGTGCAAGTGTACCTATAAGAATTGATGCTGGTTTGAAGGCAAAAGGTAGTAACACCAAATATTGATTTGATTTAGATTTTTGTTTTGTTCGCTCACTTTGCATTTTGTAAATTGATAACAATAAACAATCATTATTTATATTTCTGAAAGCATTCTTTGTTTACAGCATTTTTTCACACCTGCCTAAAACTTTTGCACAGTACTGTATATATATATATGACCATAAATAATCTAACTACCTCAACTGGACAGATCCTTGCTTACTATTGTGATTAAATTAGCATGTTTCCTTAGTTTGTGGTTATTGGCATGGTGGTGCAGTAGTTAGTGCTGCTGCTTCATGGATCTGGGTTCAAATTTCCCATATGGTCTGTGTCTATATTTCTCCCTATATCCGCAGGCATTTTTCTCCCTCATCTCAAAGCTGTGTTTGGTAGGTTAATTGGTGAAAAACAGGTCCTGTGTGCATGAATGGCAGTGAATTAGGACCCAATGCTGGGATAAACTCCACTACTCGTGGCCATAAATTTATTTACATAGGTCTGAGAATGCTGTGCTTTGATTTTATTGTCGTCTTACAATTGTCAGTGCTATCGGTCTTATTCTTCAGACCATTCTTTGAGTCATAGTGCCTCTTTTAAAATGACTAACATCAATAATCAAATTTCTTATAAGTAGATACAAGTATGAACAATTAAATTTTAATTAGAAGCCATCATTCTGAGGTGTGTCAACTCATAGACTGGCTACCATTTAGGAAATAAACACCATAATCTAATCCAAAGTGGAGAAACAAAACTACCTTCAGTAATTCTAATTTAGTAGTCCCATTGAAGCTGCTGTTAGAACTACAGTACATTTGGTTTTGTGCACAACATTGTCTTCCTTGGAAATTACCCCAAAACAATTAAGACAAAGACTTTTGTTGAATAATGATGCAGTTGTTCATTATTATTATTAATAATAATACTAAAAGCAGGCCTGCTTGTGCAATCACCTCCTTATTTTATGTGTGTGCAGGCTGGAGCTTTGCAATGGGGTCAGCATACCAGTTCCACAGTTGGCGGGTATTTGTATTGGTCTGCGCCTTCCCTTCGGTGTTTGCCATTGCAGCTCTCACCTCCATGCCTGAGAGCCCTCGATTCTTCCTGGAGGTCAGTAATCTTTTTATGTCATCTACTTAGAGAAAAGCTAGGTTAATGTACGTAGCATTTATCTTATCAACAACTGCATTTTATTTGTCATCACTTTTCAAGGGTGTGAGGTACAGTGGATAAGGGCTTAGGAAATAAGTGTCTACTTTTAAATCTTACTTGCTGTGTAACAAAAAAGTGTTTTGTTTTTTTGTTCTTTTGAGCAATCACTTGCCAATATTTTTCCAGGAGTTACTGTAGTTTCTGGCTTTCTTTCTGACCAATCTCTTAGTTATTATTAAATCTCAATCTGATTTAACAAAACATGTTCAATATTATGTTTACTTTTTAAAGATGAAGAAGAAGTTGCTGTTATGTTGCAGTCTTGTCCTTATTCATTACATTCTGTTGTAGGCAGAATTGTATTGGCAGAAGGAGTGGGATAAAGGCAGAAAGGTGCACTAGGAGGCCAAGTCTGGGCAGTGGTATGGTCTCAACTAAACAAATACTGTAATAGGGATACAAGATAACAAAACTTGGACTATAGGGGCTTGGCACAGGTAGTACAGTATATGTGGCTGGTCAGAACCGCAAGCTGTCATAAAAAAATAAAACAAACCAAAAGTAAAAGAAACCTTGAAAAGGAAATAGTATTGTGATGAGCAGCCAACAGAGCTCATAGCCAGCTGATGTGGATGTTGAACCGTTGCCTGAAGATCTGGGAACACTCAGGGGACAGTGGTATGCTGTATGGTCACTTAGCCATTATATTAATGCTAGAATGCTGAAATGGCAACACACCCCAACTTGATTACTTAAACCAGAAGTTGGTGGGCAATGTTTTGGGAGGTTCCTCTAGGGTGAGAGCTGCACTGCCTCCATAATAGGCAATTGTGAAGTGTAAGCTATGTGTCGCTTTATGTTGAGGCACACATAATTTAATAAAGACAATAAAATCTACTGGCAAGAATAGCAAAAGTACTATTTATGTTGGCAAGCTGCTGAATGGCAAATTGAAAGCTTATCTGTGTCAAGAAGGTTACAGGAGTATCCTTTCGCTGCAATCATGTTATTACTTATCTGAAAGTTACATTATTAGCACGCTTTACCTGACTTTAAATTGCCTTTTCTCAAGCCTAACCCTCCTGTGAAGGCAGTGGAAAATCAAGTGACTGCTGTTTCAGCATTTATGGGTCCGCTTTGGATGGTACTAGAATGTACTGTCGGCATTGTCTGTGTTTAAAGTGATCCTGGTTTATGCGTCATAGGGAGGAGCAAAATCTCATCATTTCAGTGACAGCTGGTATCAGGCCTCCCTCTCTGTTTGTGTTATTTAATGCCCTCTTTCAAATGTACAATACATAATATTAGATCCATCAATTTTCAAACCTGTCTATCCTAGCCATGACTGCAGAGAGCTGAAGCTTAATTTTGCAGACAATGTAAGGCAGAAATCCATTCTAATAAATGGACAAGCACGGTCGATAATAATATATTAAAATTTTAGTATTTTTTTGTTCTTAAACTATTAAAAAGGTCAGTTACTATGACTGACCCTCCCCCATCTGATACTCACTTAATTGGCTTTAATCAGCTTCTTAATAAAACCTAATAAATACAAAGTGGTCTTTTTAAAGTAAATGAGGTGTACACTTCATTTGCAGCCAGCGATTTAAATTTGCATTTATTTAGTTAGGTTTCAGTACTTGTACTCATTTGCAGGACTCAACTAATGAGTACATCAGTTATGCTGCCTGCATTCAGTCAGGTGGTGCAGTGGTAGTGCTGCCTCCTCGCAGTAAGGAGATCATGGGTTCGCGTCCTGGGTCCTCCTACATGGAGAGAGTTTTGAATAGTGAGAAAAGTGCAATATAAATGTAAAGAATTATTATTATTATTCAACCTACATAGCCTTGCTAGAGCGGGTGCACTACTGGACATGCAAGGTGACTGTTGATGGTGGTACCATTCACAGTTAGAGTCACTATGTAGCGGTCATGAGGATGATAAGATTCACACTGTCCAAGGATGGTATTTTGTTTACTTTATTATGGGCACCCCAGAACCGACACTCTCACACTCACATACAGAGACACTTATAAAGAGGCTCAATTAATCTATAATAAAATATATATTAAACAAATAAAGAAGTAAAAAAACAAGCAACACATATGCAAAGGCATTCCTGGTAATAATTTACAAACACTAAACAAATGAAACTGAATGAAACACTAAATTGTTGTGTGAAGATCTGTAGAAGCTGGGAGACCTCCGGGATTAAGACGTTTACAAGCCCTGACAAAATCGCACAAACAAGCAGGCACAAGACAAGCACATAAATCCAGAATGCTGCTTGTATTCCAGAGGAGGGGCGAAAAGCATAGAAATGAATAAATACAGATCATCCCCTCTGCATCTTTCAGGCCCCATTTTAAAGTGACTGCCTCATTAGCTTCCTTCCCAGCAACCCCTGCGCCACTCTGAAGCTGCCCAATTGAAATAGTACCAGAGGTGGGTAGTAACGAGATACATTTACTCCGTTACATTTACTTGAGTAACTTTTTAAAAAAATTGTACTTCTAAGAGTAGTTTTATTGCACCATACTTTTTACTTTTACTTGAGTACACTTGTGAAGAAGAAACGCTACACTTACTCTGCTACATTGGGTAACACTCGAATCGTTACTTTTTTCCATTATATATGCTGTATTCCAAACATGCACAGCGGAAGACGGCCGCCACGTATTCTTTAGCTAAAACTCCCTAAACCTTTTCCCATTCATTCTCTATGGTAGTAGTAAACCACTACCGATGCGATCTATTTTCTACCACTTCCGTTTTGGGGGGCGCTGTTCTGCGCTTTTTGCCGCTCTGCCAGCCTGCCTGCCTGCGGTGTCTGCCTTCATAGGCGTGCTGGGGCGTTTTTCTTTTTTTCTTAAGTAAATTGTTAAGTTTAAAATGTCGAGCGCGGTTATTTCTGTTGATTAATTAATGCTTTCATTGATTATAGCTAATACTATTATCAAGTGGTCGCTATTTTTGCCTGTTGTATTCAATCTATCTAGCGTCTTTCACATCTATCTCCACTCTCACTGCTTGCTTGCCTGCGTGCAGCGTGTGGCGATTGATATATGATTTAATGTATTTCTTTTTGACATAATTCTCAGAGTTGTAAAATACATATACATTATATATAAAACAAAACTTATATATAGCTAATACTGTTATGCATCTGTCTAGTGCCTTCTCTGTCTGCCTGTTATATAAGTGCCTTCCTTATCTATCCGTTTATCTAGTGCCTTTCACATGTGAATGTACTCTCACTGTCTGCTTGCCTTTCTGCAGCACCTGTCTTATAGTGCCTTTCACATCTATCTATCTATCTATCTATCTATCTATCTATCTATCTATCTATCTATCTATCTATCTATCTATCTATCTATCTATCTATCTATCTATCTATCTATCTATCTATCTATCTATCTATCCAGCTGTTGTTTTTCTCCTGACAGTTTTATATCTTTTATTATACAGTGCCTTCCCAGTTTATCTATCTAGTAACTTCTCTGTCTGTGCATTATTCAGTGATCTGTCTGACAGTGTATGTCTTACAGAACTTAAAAATAAGAACAGTTATAAGGACACTTGTTCATGTTAATTGCACTCTCAATTTTTATTTTTTGTAAAAAGAACATCCTACATTTATTATACAGTGACTGTGTCAACTATCCGCGACTGGCCAGTCAAGGTAAAATGAGACTTCTTGTACGTGCACAAGCTGCCTTGTTCTAATGTTACTTTGTATCAGCTGTGCTATTTGGAGGGCAAGTGAATATGCAGTATTATACTGTCAGTGTACAGTGAATCTTGTCACTGTAAGTAGTTTGCACTGTTCAAACATACATGTTACCTGCTGTAGGTATTGGCTTCAAAACCTTTGTTGTGAAAAACTGAGATTTGGAACTTTGTGTTATTTCTGCATCTTTATTTTGTAAAGATGTAATTTATTTTCACTCATTTTTTTTATTTTATTATTTGGAAATAGCAGAATTTGCACCTTATTTTATATTTTTGTCTGTCTTATACGACATTTCTAAAAAATAAATCATTTATTATGATCAAACAGTTACTCAGTACTTGAGTAGTCTTTTCACCAAATACTTTTTTACTCTTACTTGAGTAATTTTTTGGATGACTACTTTTTACTTCTACTTGAGTAATATTATTTTGAAGTAACGCAACTCTTACTTGAGTACAATTATTGGCTACTCTACCCACCTTTGAATACTACCGGGGCTGCTGGGAGTTGTAGGAAATGTAAGTAGCGCTGCTACAACTAGACCAAATCATGATTATTTCTACCATGCTATCTACTACATGATGTCTACTATCCACTTTCAGGTGAAGATTGACCTCCAAAGTTATTCCTCTTTTTATTTTTATTTTATTTTATTGTAGAATCAACTCTTGGTAGCATGCAGAAGGGCAGCCGTGTGGTTCATGCTTATGGGCGCCATTCTCATCCCTACCACCTTCGCTGTCACTTCCCCTACCTCTTCATTCATTATTCAGAATAGCGCTGCCAGGATCCTGATGAGGGTGCGAAAGCATGACCATATCACCTCAATCCTGAAAACCCTTCACTGGCTCCCTGTCCCACTCAGTGTAGAGTACAAGGTCGTTCTCCTCACCCATCAGTTCATTTATGGACATGCCCCCCTTTACTTACAGGAACTCCTTACCCCTCATACCTCCTCATGCACCCTCCGCTCTGTACACACTAACACTCTCCAAGTCCCTAGAACCAAGCTTCGCAGTGTGGGTGATAGGGCTTTTTCATCTGTGGTGCCGAGACTGTGGAACGCCCTCCCTGACTACATGAGAGCCCCACAGTCGACTGATGTTTTTAAACAGAATCTAAAAACTCATCTTTTTAGAAAGATATTTTGTTAAAGTATAAATAGATTTTCTTGTTTTACTATTTTATTTTTACTCTGTAGCACTTTGAGATTGCTAAAATATAAAGCGCAATATAAATAAAATGTATTATTATTATTATTATTATTCATATCTTAAATCATTCTTGAGGCAGATTGAAGACTTAAGTGCCAGCTTAAGTAAAAACTTAAAGAAAACATACTAAATAATTGCAACACAAACACTGACTCAATCAGTTTTAACATGAAAAGATGCCATCTAGTTTATTTATTTAGCTAATAGCTACTGTAAGTAGTCCCGATATCTCACCCTGATATTCATTAAGGGTTGCCAAGGTTTCTGCTTTCACTACATGTCTCGGTAGTTTGGTCCAGATTCCCACAAGTCTTAGCATAAAGAAGTGTTTTCTGGCTTCAGACTTTAATGCACTTACCCTTAATTTCCATTGGTGTCCTTGAGTACGGGATTTATCGGTAAGCTGAAAGAATGTTGCTGGATCTACTTTATCAATGGCTTTGAGGATTTTAAAGACCTCAATCAGGTTCACATGCAGTCTCCTCTGCTTGAGACTAAACAGGTTTAATTCTCGGAGTCGTTCCGTGTATGATGTGTCCTTAAGTCCTAAAATATACCTTGTTAGCGTCCTCTGCACAGCTTCAAGTACTGCTATGTCTTTATAGTGTGGTGACCAGAACTGCACACAACACTCCAGATGCCGTCTCACTAGTGCAATTATATAGTCTAAGCATAATGTCTCTAAGCATAACAGTTTTTACAATATAACCTAACATTTTATTTCCCTTTTAATTGCTTCTGCACATTGCTTTGACAATGAGAACATTGTGTTAATATAAACCCCTAAATCCTTTACAGAGGTTGCTTCCTGTAAGACAGTGTTTTCCATTTTGTATTTATAATTACCATTCCTGTTGCCCAGCTATAGCATTTAGCACTTTTCTACATTAAAGTGCATTTTCCAGGTGTTTGCCCAGCTCTAAAGCTTGTACAGCTATTTTTGAATTCTTTATTTCTTGCTCCTCAGTGTCTGCCATTCCTCCAGTTTTAGAGTCATCTGTGAATTTTACTAAGTATACCAGAGTCAATGTCATCAATATAAATCAGAAAAAGTAACGGTCTAAGGACAGACCCCTGAGGGACTCCACTGATGACCTCATTCCACGTACAGCCTGTAATAAGGAGCAGACCAGGGGGTGTTTTCTTGTTTCAAGAACCAGGCAGCTTTGTAGGCTGTTTAAAATGTATTAAAATGCACCCATTCAAAGATTTTTTATTTCTTATATATAGATGGTTTTACTTAATCAGACTCAGTATTACCAAGTACAATTTTCTTATTGCCCTGTCATGTAATTTTCCTATTTCAATCATTTATTTCTCAAAAAGCACATTTTTTTTCTTATTGTCTAAGAGGCTTTTCTTCTCCTTCTTCTTCTTCTTCTTCTGGGTGCTCCTGTTAGGGGTTGGCACAGCGGATCATCTTCCTTCCATATCTTTCTGTCTGCATCTTTTTCTGTTACACCCATCACCTGCATGTCCTCTCTCACCACATCCATAAACCTTCTCTTAGGCCTTCCTCTTTTCGTCTTCTCTGGCAGCTCTATCCTTAGCATCCTTCTCCCAATATTCTCCGCTTCTCTCCTCTGCACATGTCCAAACCAATGCAATCTCGCCTCTCTGACTTTGTCTCCCAACTGTCCAACTTGAGCTGACCCTCTAATGTACTCATTTCTAATCCTATCCATCCTCGTCACACCCAGTGCAAATCTTAGCATCTTTAGCTCTGCTACCTCCAGCTCTGTCTCCTGCTTTCTAGTCAGTGCCACCGTCTCCAACCCATAAAACATAGCTGGTCTCACTACTGTCCTGTAGACCTTCCCTTTCACTCTTGCTGATAACCGTCTGTCACAAATTTCTCCTGACACTCTTCTCCACCCATTCCACCCTGCCTGCACTCTCTTTTTCACCTCTCTTCCACAATCCCTATTACTCTGTACTGTTGATCCCAAGTATTTAAACTCATCCACCTTCGCCAACTCTACTCCTTGCATCCTCACCATTCCACTGACCTCCCTCTCATTTACACACATGTATTCTGTCTTGTTCCTACTGACCTTCATTCCTCTCCTCTCTAGAGCATATCTCCACCTCTCCAGGGTCTCCTCAACCTGCTCCCTACTATTGCTACAGATCACAATGTCATCAGCAAACATCATAGTCCACGGGGATTCCTGTCTAGGCTTTTCTTGCAGTGGTCAAATAAATTATTATTTTCTACCACTGGTTTATTACAAAAGCACTAAACCTGACAATGAAAAAAAATTGTGGGATAACCCCTATCCTGTATGTACGTGAAAATATCCTGTATGTACATGAATATATCCTGTACATACATTAAAATATCATACGGGATTCTTTTATATACGCACAAACTGTTTTCACGTACGTACGAGATACTTTCCTGTATGTACAAGATGTTTTATACCCGAAGCGCATTATGTATGTATGAGATATTTTCACGTACATATGAGATAAGGGCTATTCCATACTTTTTTTTTCATTGTGCAGTTCAGAGCTTCCAAAGAAACTGGTAGCTACTGTAGGTTAATTCTTATTTGTTTTCATTTCATTTTTATACATGCTGAGGTAAATAAATAACCTGTCTGTTTCTCAGCTGGATACAGACACATGCATGGTTTCATCATTTATTTCCTTATTTACATGAAATCTATTCCCATGATGGTCATTGTAAACAGACAAATGAATAAATAGTATCCTTACCTCAGGAAAAATAGTGCCAAAATTCTGTAATAAAATGTATCACTTCTAGTTTCCTTTTGTTTTTATAAGCATACCTCAGAAACAAACAAACACATGTTTTCTGAAATAAGAATCTTTCCTGCTCCAAACTGGACACGTTCTGTAAGTTTTAAGATTTGGATCTTTTCCCCATAGGCCACCATTTTAAACTGCAAAATCAGGGTTGGTATTTTTAAAAATTTATACCAAAAGCTTCATGCAAAACACAATTTGCTGCAACCTGAAAAATACTGAACTTATGCTCATTTTAATTGGATGATACTTTTCATTATTGACTCATCATATTTAAGTCTTCTGAAAGAATCACCACAGCACATGGATATTTAATGACTCGCTGCTGTGCCAATATTGAAATCCAATATTCAAGCATCTTGGCACTTTGTATTGTATGTTTGTTGCATTGTGGCTTGCAGTATCCTTAGGTCTGAACCCAACAAGCAGGGGTCTGACTGGTAAAAGTTGGACCTAACACTGATAGAAGCCTTATACTTAGTTACACACTTACTTTTTTCCCCTCAAATGTCAGTCTGTCTTTTCGCCTTTCCTTTGAGCATATCATATCAAAAAGCCATAATCAATAAAGTCCTATTCCTGATTAGAAAATCTTTGCATTTGCATCTTTCCGAAGTCCTTCAGGAGCTAGACATAAACATCTCAAGTCAGCCATTAAAATGATTTCACTGGTTGAAGTTTGTGGCCCTGAATTAGTCACTTAATCCGACTATGTTTTAGTTGACAACTGCATGTATGGTATACCATCTATAAATTGCACAGTCAATGGTGCTCACTATGAATTAAAATGGATTTCTGGCAATTCATGTTATAAACTTTACTTTTCAGTGGAAGAGGTGACTCTGGAGTCTTATCAACTAATTGGCACAATGTACCCCTGACAGTCATGGTAATCCCACAAAGGCATCAAGTACAGACATTTTACAGTCACTTCATTAAAGTCCACTTAATTTTATTTTTTCATATTCTTTTTGCTATTTTAATTTCAAATAAAAATAGATAGATAGATAGATAGATAGATAGATAGATAGATAGATAGATAGATAGATAGATAGATACTTTATTAATCCCAATGGGAAATTCACATTCTTCAGCAGCAGCATACTGATACAATAAATAATAAATATTAAAGTGGTAGGAGTGATCAATAAATAAAAATAGAAAAATAAAAGTAGAAAAGTACACATACATATATAGAAGCATAGTTTTATAAATTATACATTACCTATTTTATATTGTGCCTTTGATCACACTCATAAGACAATTTGCAAAGCAAAAATACAATTTAAATGGGTTCTTAAGTAGAAATACACTTATTGAGAATAAAGAGAACTCAGCTGACTACAGTAAATGTAGTAGTAAGCAGCAGCACATCTACAAGATGCACATGAATATAAATTAAATTTGTAACATAAATAACAGGAAAATAGTGAGACTGTCAGACATTTTGGAAATAGTCCTTCCAACAAACGATAATGAAAATATGATGAACTTAACATAAATAAGACTTAACTAAAATAAGAATCGATACATTTTACAGAAAGGACGGCATTAGTAAATAAAAAAAATAATTTGAAAAGAAATTTTAATAAAGAATCAGCAGTTTAAAAATGTATGTGGCACTATTTAATTTTTTTTATTGCTAGAACTCTACCAACAAGCTTGTAGAGAGATTTCCACAAATTAACAGAAATAGAAGTGAACATGACACTTTTGTAGCAGGGCTTTTTATAGTAAGAAGGCTTGTGTCAGAAGATGTCAAAAATAAAGTAACTTCATATAGCATAAACAGTAGGGGCTTTGGAGTTTAGCACTTTGTTAGATGGCATTGGCATCACTTGGGATGCCAGTGTGTAGCAGACCCAGTATAGGTTTAGGTGAGATGTGCTTCTTACATTTCATGCACATGAGAATTATGTCAAGAGCATTTTGAACCTGATGTGCTTTGTTATTTCTTTGCATAACAAGAATTTTAAATTATGGAAGCTCTGGACTGCACAATGAAATAAAATATGGGATAGCCCTTATCTTGTATGTACGTGAAAATATCTTGTACGTACTGGGTACACTCACGTACGTACAAGATGTTTTCACGTACGTACAAGATACGTTCACCTACGTATGACATAAAGTTAGATTTAAAAAAATTACAAAAATTCACTGTGCGTATGTAAAAACATTTTGTTTGTATGTATGTGAAAATATCTGAAATGTACATAAAAGTATCCCACATGCACATGAAAACGACTCATACGTATGAGAAAGTATCTCGTACATACATGAAAACATCAAAAGATATTTTCACGTATGTACGGGATAGGGGTTATCCCATTATTTTTTTCATTGTGTGGTTCATAGCTTCTGTATTAAATAGAGGAAAAGGTAAAAATTATGCCAGCATCAGAGTAGTATGTATGTTGTTTTTTTTATATATAAATGATTGAGTGGCTTCGTTCTTCACCTACAGTGGATTAAGAAAGTATTCAGACTACTTCAGATTTTCACATTTTCTTATGTTGCAACCTTCTTGCTAAAATCATTTAAATTGATTTTTCCCTCATCAAGCAAAATTCAGTGCCCCAAAATGACAAAGTAAATACAGGATATTTTCTGAATCCACCACATATCACTGTAGAGTGAGAATGTCATTCCACAAAACAACTTCTTATTCCTGTAAAATTAATTTAATAAAAGAAGGAAATGTTATTAGATAGAAGCACTTGTTGGAGCAAGGTGGATTGAGTTGCTACCTCACAGATCCTATCTGTGGTTTTGTATGGATGTCTAGTTGTGACGTAATATCTGTGTAAGTGTGTGTTTGAGCCATTATGAAGATGTTTTGAATAATAATGCAGACCACTATGCCATCTTTCTTATTACTTTCATGTTGAACTATACTTTTCTGTAATTGTATGCTATCAAGAAATATGGCCCATTCCTTAAAAGCCATATGTTCTTTTTTCAATGACCATTATGCAATGTGGACTTTCTGGCAACCTATTTTGTAAATGCAAGACCATGACCTTGATAGCTCACACTGTGATTGTATCCTTGCCTTCATTCTATATTATTAATAACATTCTGCGAAACAAGGAATGATTAATTTACTATCGCACAACCTTCAGGCACACCGCATCCATAGAATTTAGCTTCATTGTTGAACTTGACCGTAAATCTTTAAAAAATGTCAAACACTCCGTGAAGCTTTCAACAAATATAGAATTGAAGTAAAATACAAGGCTGGTATCCACTAGCTGAAATATGAACCAGTGTCTTTTCTGTGTTGCAGAGATCATGCTTTGATTTCCAAATAGTTCATTTCTATGCTGTCACTGAAGTCTGCTGTCCTTTTTCTCTCTCTCTCTGCTTTTGAAGCCGATACAACTATGGAATTAAATTCTGATAAAAGTTTATTATCCTAATACGCTGAACTTGGTTTTTTGCCTGGTAGAGTGGAATGCATTAAAAAAGCAAATAGGCTCATTGTCAGGAAATCATGTGGGTAATCTGACTGTCAGCGCTTCTGTCACAAAGTCATTTCCATTTAAATGTCTTTTGACCACATTTTCTGAATTCATAATACGCGAGCTAATCAAGGAGAAATGTTAGAAAAAAAAAACAACCTTGTAGGCCCTGAATAGTATTGAGCGGTTGGAGGAAAAGAACAGGACAGGGGAAGTGGTTATTTCTTTCTGTGGGACTGACATGTTTAAAAGAGGTGAGTAGTAGTGAGTCCCTTAGACTGAGCAAAACGCATCAGTCAGCACAGCTGTATACGGCTGGAGCTTGTGTGTGAGATGGTGAGCAGTACTGAATTACAGCTACAAACATTTGTGGGGACTGTTATGATCCTTTACGAGTTGACATGTGTTTGCTCAAGAAACTCCCATTTTTTCCCCACATCATGAAGGTTTGTATGTCAGGATAAATAGTGACTCTGCATTGGACTGGGGAGTGGGCATGCCTTGTTGTGGACTGCTTTGCCATTCATAGCTAATCCCTCTTCTCAATTAGGTCTTGCAGTGACCTGTTGCCCAAGCCATATTTTAAACCAGGAACTAGTCAATATAAGTTTTTAATATTAATGAAAATAATCCTGATTTTGATTCTTTATGATGTAATGAAGCATTTATATCAAATGATTTAAATTAAACAAATTGCAATAATATTCATGCACTAATCAATCAAATACTACAATGAAGAGATGGTTAATAACAAGAGGTCAGTGTCACTATGAGGAGAAATACAGATTTTCACAAAATAGACCATTTTACTTTTACTAGAATTAACCAAAGAACAGCAAGAAGCACAGGCCACCAAAATAAAAATGCAACCTGCCAAAAATGCAGATTCTGTAGGTGTTTTGGCACAAAGGGCCAGTGGGGCAAAGTCCCACGACATGTCATGCAAAATAAGTAGCAAGCTTCCCTCAGTAATTTAACTTATTATTAAAATGTTTATAATTACCCCCAGCTTTGTCTTCTTAAGCAGATTTTAAAATTTTCTATCATATACTGACTATAATTACTTAACTAGAAAAATATTCTTGTAGTATGTGAAAATATTTTTGTCCAGTTTGCTGAAAGTCTTTATCCTGGCCAAGGGGCTGGAAAAATTGACCCTGCAGTGTTCTCTAAACCCTTAGCCGTGTGCGCATGTGAAACATAAAGTTTGCAGATCAGAGATGGGACTTGAAGGCCATTGCCTATATTACAATCTTGTTGTTGTTGTTTTTTCCAGGACAATCCATATTGTGGGCCAGTAAGCTTTCTTCTTTGAAATTAGACAATCTTCATTACTGTCTTTTGTTGGCCGACAAATCTCAGACAGCGTACAGCGTACATCTCAAGAGGGGAAATTATGATTGTATAAGTTGCATGGTTAATTTACCCAATGGACGAAACTCTGCAGTTGTATAAATGCTGCCACTGTGCCACAACTGTACTACTGCCTTACTTTCTACATGCTGCTGCTTAATTATTGCTCACATCTGACTAGCAATGCAGATTTGCATAAAAACTAATCTCTTCATATGGTTAACTTTGTTAAAAATAAGATCTCTACCCTACATTGCCTTTCACAATACAGAGTGATTGAATCTTTAAAGAATAAAGCAGCATCATTTAACTTTTTTGGTAGCATTTTATATATCATTGTGGTGTGTCCAAAGTTTTTATTATATTGCTATTGAAATAGAAATGCTGTTTTGACAATATTTATCTGGCTATTAATTTACCCAGGGTTTCACATTTTAGGAATTTCATTGCTTTCTGCATATGTGACTGTAACACTATTTATATTGTAATAAATAATTTTTTTATTTATATCCTAGAATGGAAAGCATGATGAAGGATGGATGGTCCTCAAGCAGGTTCATGATACTAACATGAGAGCTAAGGGTCACCCAGAGAGAGTGTTCTCTGTAAGTAATTTCTAATGAATATGTTATAACACCGCACTAACTACTCCGTCAAATACTAAAAGGTCTCTTCATTCACACATGTCTTCCAAACAGTCAATTTTATTACATTTATTTGTTCTTAATCATATACAGTCATATGAAAAAGTTTGGGAACCCCTCTTAATTCTTTGGATTTTTGTTTATCGTTGGCTGAGCTTTCAAAGTAGCAACTTCCTTTTAATATATGACATGCCTTATGGAAATAGTAGTATTTCCGCAGTGACATTAAGTTTATTGGATTAACAGAAAATATGCAATATGCATCATAACAAAATTACACAGGTGCATAAATTTGGGCGCCCCAACAGAGATATTACATCAATACTTAGTTGAGCCTCCTTTTGCAAATATAACAGCCTCTAGACGCCTCCTATAGCCTTTGATGAGTGTCTGGATTCTAGATGGAGGTATTTTTGACCATTCTGCCATACAAAATCTCTCCAGTTCAGTTAAATTTGATGGCTGCCGAGCATGGACGGCCTGCTTCAAATCATCCCATAGATTTTCGATGATATTCAAGTCAGGGGACTGTGACGGCCATTCCAGAACATTGTACTTCTCCCTCTGCATGAATGCCTTTGTAGATTTCGAACTGTGTTTTGGGTCATTGTCTTGTTGGAATTTCCAACCCCTGCGTAACTTCAACTTTGTGACTGATGCTTGAACATTATCCTGAAGAATTTGTTGATATTGGGTTGAATTCATCAGACCCTCGACTTTAACAAGGGCCCCAGTCCCTGAACTAGCCACACAGCATGATGGAACCTCCACCAAATTTGACAGTAAGTAGCAGGTGTTTTTCTGGGAATGCGGTGTTCTTCTTCCGCTATGCAAAGCAGTTTTTGTTATGACCAGATAACTCAATTTTTGTCTCATCAGTCCAAAGCACTTTGTTCCAAAATGAATCTGGCTTGTCTAAATGAGCATTTGCATGCAACAAGCGACTCTGTTTGTGGCGTGAATGCAGAAAGCGCTTCTTTCTCATCACCCTGCCATACAGATGTTCTTTGTGCAAATTGTGCTGAATTGTAGAACGATGTACAGATACACCATCTGCAGCAAGATGTTCTTGCAGATCTTTGGAAGTGATCTGTGGGTTGTCTGTAACCATTCTCACAATCCTGCGCATATGCCGCTCCTGTATTTTTCTTGGCCTGCCACACCTGGGTTTAACAGCAACTGTGCCTGTGGCCTTCCATTTCCTGATTACATTCCTTACAGTTGAAACTGACAGTTTAAACCTCTGAGATAGCTTTTTGTAGCCTTCTCCTAAGCCATGATACTGAACAAGCTTTGTTTTCAGATCTTTTGAGAGTTGCTTTGAGAATCCCATGCTGTCACTCTTCAGAGGAGAGTCAAAGGGAAGCACAACTTGCACTTGACCACCTTAAATACCTTTATTCATGATTGGACACACCTGTCTATGAAGTTCAATGCTTAACAAGCTAATCCAACCAATTTGGTGTTGTAAGTAATCAGTATTGAGCAGTTACATGCATTCAAATCAGCAAAATTACATGGGTACCCAAAGTTTTGCAGAGCCAGTTTTTTACATTTGATTTAATTTCATACAACTAAATACTGCTTCAGTAAAAATCTTTGGTTGGAAAACACCCAAGTACTCAGATGTTCCTAGGAAATGAAAGACATACCACTGTTATCTTTTTTGTTGAAAGTAGAGTAAATTATTATGCAGGCTGAGAGGGGTTCCCAAACTTTTTCATATGACTGTAATTATTGTTTCATTTCAACAGATTAAGACAGTGAAGATGTCATTTTCTTGGTTTCTTTATTTACTTTGGACAATCATTACAATGAGGTTATCTTTATGATAGAATTAATATGTACAACTTAGCTTCTTCAGTGCTTAAATTAACAAATGCGAAATAAAAGGGGTTTCTGTGATATACATACCTATATATGTTATTATTTATACAAAAAGGTCTTCTTTCTGGAACTGATTAAATACAGCATATTACTTTGTATTCTACATATGTGATGTATGTTTAGTATTATTTATGTACAATACATAACAGATTACAAATATACAGTGGATGTCAATATTAATAATGATTTCTGAAGGCAGATAGTGAGTAGGAAAGCATGACCTTCTGTTACTGTAAAGCAAAGGTAAAATGTGAAAATGAATATATCTTAGATTGTTCTCAAAAGATCAATAATATTAAGTCTTAACCCTGTGCTTTGTTAATTGTCAATTGTTGCATAAACATAGATCGGATTACATTATATCACAACAAATTTTACTTTATTCATATTACATTTAAATAATCTGCACAACATTGGTTTTGGAGTAAATTTTCAATTTTCAGGTTAGTTTTGTACATCACACTCCAGTGAGGAAAGACTCAAAGACCTTGAACTGTGAAGTGTCATGTCATACCAGGGTCACAGGGGAGTTTGAGGCTCATTCCAGACCCAGCTATCATAGGGTGCCAGTCCAATGCAGGGTGAAAACACACTCACACATCCCCACCCCAAGTACAGACTAGAGACAATTCACCTAACTTGCATGTCTTTGGATAGTGTGAGGAAACCGGAGCACCCAGAGGAAACACATGCAGACATGGGGAGAACATGCAAACTCCATGTAGGGAGGACCTACATATACTATAAAGTGATAACGGTAAATTAGAAACCATATAACATTTACTGTAAATACATTGTGATGGAAACCGGGGCGTCAGCGAGCACCAAAGCCCCAAACACGATCACACCAAGAGTCCTGGGTTCTAATAATGGTGTGTTTATTATATACAGTAATTCATAAAAGTTGTAAAAGCACACAAACACAGTTTCTCTCTCTCCGCAATACCTTTCCTCTTCTCACTGCACTGCTCTCCTCCAGTCGAGTATTGCTCTACATCCTCCCAGCTCTTACTCGCCAGGATAAGGGAGTTCAACTCCTATGAGTGAGGACCCTGGACCACTTCCGGTGTCAGGGCCACTGCCCAATGGAAGTACTTCTGGGTCATATGCAAGTCCCGTATTTTGGGGAGCACATCTCCTTGTAGTGCACCCTTGCAGCACCCACAGACCACAGCAGGGCTGTTCTGCCGGACTACAACTTCTGGCATTCCCTGCTGGTTCCCAAATGGGCGCTGATATGGAGAGCTGCTGCCATGTAGCCCCTGGTTGGAATAAACATCCCCCAAGGACAGTCCTTCCCTGTCCTTTTCTTTTGTTGTGGCCAGGGAAGGTATGAAGTCCATGTCCGGTTGGGATGCCTTCATTATGGTTGGGATATCTGTCCACCCATTAGGGCTGCCTAGTCCAGGTGCAGCCTCCTTTCCTCTTTTGGCTGGGATGCCTTTACATTCCCATGGGGACTCCTGTCCGGGTAAGGGGTCTTCTGGACTCCTGGCCAGGGTGCTCATCCATCCTGTGTGCGTCCTTTAACATAAACTCACACAATATATTAAACACCCAATAAAACAGAGAAATCTCAGTGATTAACATAAACAAGTTATGAACAATACAAAGTCCATTATATTATAATTATGGTATGTTCAATTGACAATGGAGGAGAGGAAAAAAAAGTCACTTCTATTTTTTAAAGAGAGGTATACTTTCTTAAGTCTTAAGATTTACTTAGGTTACTTTAAGTCTTATGTGTGAAAATCACAAAATAAGACTCAGAAATTCTTTCAAATAATTCAACACAACATCTATTGAAAAATCATGTTTCATTAATCAAAATAAATCCCAGACAGTTCCTTTCAGAGCTTTTATATTTGGTAAATGACTCATTTTGTGCACATAAAATATAATTAATATGCGCCAACTTAACTAAATTTTCTTTTTTATTCTCTGATATGTTCTGAACATGTTTATAATTAAATAAAATATGTTAGGAACATCTGAAAAAAGGTTATAAACATTGTGGGCATTATTTTTGTAAATAAGCACAATCAGTGTTTCTTTGCTATTTTCATGTAATTTAGCATATTTTTATATATGATTCAATAATATCCATCCAGCCATCCATTTTCCAACCCGCTGAATCCGAACACAGGGTCACGGGGGTCTGCAGGAGCCAATCCTAGCCAACACAGGGCACGAACCAATCCCGGGCAGGGTGCCAACCCACCGCAGGATTCAATAATAATTGTATTATAATATAACACAAGGACTCACAACAGGGAAAGTCATAATAAATAAGAGATCTCACAAGAGCTATAGCATGAATAAAAACACCTGAAAGTAATCAATACTCTGCTAGAACAATAGGCTAAAAATAAACAAAGAAAGGGCAAATACAAATAAGAAAACATTTTTAGCTTCCAATTTTGTGGGGGAATTTACAAAGAATTCAGAAAATCTCTTCTGAATGAAAACACCTAAGTCCAAGAATCGCTACCACCATCATGGAAAATAATATTCAGTGCCTTTTCTCCCATCAATATTTGTTTTACATCGAATTTCATATTTATTTCATTTTATATATCTAAATAAACACAGTGAAAGTGTCTATAAATTCATCGTAAACTGAGCTCTCCAAGGTGATCAAACAGCGACTCCCTGCTATATTCGGAAAGCAGCTGTGAATATACATGAGAAAGGAGACATTTGAAAGCTGACAAGGCGACATTTTCAAAACTTCCTTTGGTTAAAAAATTTTTTACTTTGATTAATGACCAATAAAGCAATTAATCACTGACACAGAAAAGGCCGTGCTCCCTCCCTCTTATTTACAAAGCTAGATCTCAGGTTTCTTATGTTGCAGGAGCATGAGTGTAGTGAAGTCTGAAAGGTAATGGTCTAATATTTCAGCATTTAATAGATATGTCCTATTAATGCATGTCTTACATGGTTAGAATGCCCATTGATCTTGATTAGAAGTAAAGCTTTATGTATTATATTATTGGAAATTCCAACTTTTGCACAGCCTAGATTTAGAATGGGGCAAAGCTGACAGTCGAATACATACAATATATTTAATTAAAACAGCTGAAATGCTTGTAAAATGTCCCATCACTTTGAATTCAATATCACAATGTTCACTATCTTTGATAGCAGTGGGTGGTTAAAAATTATGTAACATTTTAAAAAACGAATTAGAATATTAGAGCACTTTTAAGGAAAACAGATCATTAAGCCCAACAAAGCCCACCAATCCTATCCATATTATTTATCCTAAAACAATTGAGTCAAGTTTTGAAGGACCAGAAAGGTTTACACAACTACTTGGTAATTTATTCCATGTGTCTCTGGTTCTCTGTTTGAAGAAACTTTTACTTAGTAACTATTACTTAGTAAGTATTGTGAACAAGTGACCAAAACTCATCAAGAAAGAAAGAAAGAAAGAAAGAAAGAAAGAAAGAAAGAAAGAAAGAAAGAAAGAAAGAAAGAAAGAAAGAAAGAAAGAAAGAAAGAAAGAAAGAAAAGAAAGAAAGAAAGAAAGAAAGAAAGATGCTTTGACAGTGTCAAGGCAAAGAATTTTCAAGGAAAAAAACAGGTCAAAATCAAAGAAAGAATAATTACAAACTATACTAAAGCAAACTAACCAAAATGAAACTTATTTGACTCAAAGTCCTGGTGATCTAGTACAATTTTTCCCTAACTAAATGCACACAAGAACATTCCACAGAAACTTAGATGTTGAGATTAGTGTGCCACCATCTTATATAGGTTTATATAGGTATGAGTGATGACATAATCCCAAAACCCCAATATTATATGACTAGCAATGGTCACAACTAATATGGCAGCATCCATGAAAACTCAACAGAACAGAAAGTAGCAACAATAAACCATAAAAATATGATAATAATTAATACCAAATACAAAATGAAAGAAAATGTAAAAAATATGGACACAACTAAATTTTTACATGTCAAAAACAAAAATGTTGTAACGGTAACTAAGTATCATATGAACATGTAGTCTAAACCAGTGGTTTTCAATCTCATGACTTGTGGATTGGCAGAAGACTGAGAAAAATTTTGAGGGCCAGGGAAGTAGAAAATGTAATAAATTTATTTACTCTTTGTAATTATTTGTACAACCAGTGCCCGAAGTGGAAATACAGTACATAAGCAGCGGTACTATCTTATTAAATCCAACTTCTTAATAGAGTGGAGATTCTACCATTTACATTTATTAACATTTGATCATAGAGTGAGGTCACCCAATGAGTTTTGATGTCCAGATTACGTGTATACCTGATACATAAGACAGAAAATGATGTAATTTTTTGTTCAAAATATTATCTGAAACATGTTCACATTGGCTAAAAAACAGATGACCAATATACAGCCTCTGTGAGTTTTTAATTTTTTCTGCAGTTATTTTGTTCCTTTTCTGGTCTTTGTTGCTTCTCTTGATGTTTTTGATATATAGATTATAAAAATAGGTAGGTAGGTAAAAAATGAACTTGAGATCGTGAATATATTTTCATGTCTTTTTGCAGTGCCATATTTATTATTTATGGGCACTGCCATTTAGGTTATCAGTGTTTGCAAATAAAAAGAAAAAGGAATACTTTGTGTTGTTATATGTTTTATTGTGATTAAATAAATAATAGACCTTTGTCTATTAAGTATGATATTTGCTCCTTTATTTAGTTTTGGTGAAAGATAGGATGGATTTATGGGATTCAACCTGAGTTAGGCTTTTCTACTTTGCCTCTTTTCCTAGTACATTATAATAATACTAGTCCCTTTTCATCAGGCATAATCCCTGTAGTGTAATTCATCCCAGACCATTTGTAGCACATCACTGTTAGTGACTGACAGGGTAATGCATACAACTTTCAGACACCAAAATCTTGCAAAATAAATAACATTTTGACCCATATTGCATATTCATTTAATACTTAGTTACTGAGTGATACATTTTGGAAAGTGCTCAGTGTTTTTAATCACCTTGTAGTTCATTTAATGTGGTTTTTTGTATTGTGGGTCAAGAATCAGTTTTTAATGTGAATTCTAAGATACATTTAAACATATCATTGCTGAAATAGTTTGTAGTTGCCGAGTATTTCAGTTCTTTCCTCACCCAGATGATACATATGCAGGTGATCAAGGCCCAGTCTTCTGTCCAACCAGAACTGTATCTCCTACACGTTTCTGCTTTTCATTGTAAGGCTCTGTTGCGGTTTTGATGTCTTTCTGCCTAACGGAACTTGTGATGATAACAAAGTGTTGGATACAACAAACAAGCACTCCAGCAAAAACTCTTCAGCTAATCCTGTTAAGGTCAGAGTTTGATCTCCTGTCCACCCTGTGGTAGTAGCTCAGAGAATCTTTGTATTTAGCTTGCTTCCTCATTATAACTTTTCTGTCTGGTTTATGCTGGCATCCAGAAATTTACGTTACCTCCATTAATCAAGTTCCAGCTGCCACTCTTGTATCAGAAGTGCCTCTAGGCAGTGGCTATAGTCATTAGTTTTCAACATAATTGTATAATTGCTTCCTCTTCCAACTAATAGAGGTAAATTTGAGAATAAGGAGACAAAATGGTAATTATATTGTTTGTCATAGTACAATATTGATTTATAAATTGCTCAGAAAGACATTTTCTAAACCACCTGTACATTTTTTCACCTAAATCTCAGGTCTGTTTTTAATTGTTATTTAGGTTACAAATATCAAGACAGTGAAGCAAATGGATGAGTTGGTTGAAATGCCAACCAACACAGGCGCCTGGCCCCGACGATGGAAAATCAGGCTCACGTCTCTTTTTCACCAGGTAATATTCTGAACATATGAATTGTTGTGAATACAGGATACAACCTTAATCTGTAAATCACTGATTTAAAATGCTAAATTAAAAAAAAAAATGTATTTCCAAAAATGGATGGTCATTGCATTCAGAATAGATGTGAAGAATGTGAACTTTAATTGCCTGTTTAGGGAAGGGATCCATAATGCACCTAATTAATGTTATATTATGCTTACATTTGAACTTAAGCTTTATAAACCAGAGGGGCAAATCGGACTAAATGTGAAAGTAAAGTACTGATAATTTTTTCTTTCCAAAATTAAATATACTGTAACTTATAGCTACACATTAATATACTACAACCCATATAACATAAACAAAGAAAGTGACTAAAATAATATGGAGGAATGGAATGATTAATATGAGTATTTAAATTAAAGAAAAAAATACATGAAAAGAAGCAAAACCCTGGTATCCCACTGGGCCTGAATAGATACATTTTTCTAATAAATAAAGGGAACTATCTTTAAATGATACTGTAATGGCAACACTCACAGTAACCTTCTATTTCTCTTTTCAATCTGTCATGTTTATTTGGCTTTTCTACCTCCCTACAGTTGTTCCAACTTTCATTCTGGGTTCAGATTCAATTCACTACTGACAAAGCATTGCTACTTACAGCTTAGTCTTGAATGAGTTTGTCAACTACCACTGGAGTTATCACTGAGTTATCACCCAGTCTAAGATATTTTATACAGTCCTGGACTATTGAAAAAGATCGCCCTCTGGTGGCACCAGGTACGTTTACAGCTCTGATCTTCAGGGACTGCTACTTTTTGTCTGCCCTTGCAGCTAGGCTTTCAGGCCCACAGATGTCCTTGGAGCACTCTGTTTTCCAGCTAGCAGTTTGAGGAATGCAAATTGTGTTCCATTAGTTCCTTATATCATGTTTCTCAGGTTTAACTACTTTTGTGACATCATGACAGCTTTATGACAACCTCACTTTGCTCACAGTGGTGCTGCAAAATATTAATTGTGCCGCTTTCATTTGGTAATCCTTCTCAGCAACTTACCATATTCTGTGCCGTGCTAATGTTGGCCCTGCTATTACCACTTCATTGTCAGCACATTCTTTTACACTACCATGAAATCATGTTTCTTTAAAATATGTAACTAGTTTTATACTTCAACTGTTAGGTAACCTCTTGTCAATAACTGCTTGAATGTAAATTTGCCTTCTCCAAAGTTACAAATACTGTAATATTCTCTTGTAATCAAAAACAATCTAAAGCATGACAGAGCATTTGAACTTAAAGCTAATGCTCTCTATGTTGAAATGTGCAGGAGTACATAAAATAAGTGAAAATCAAAAAGGAAATTGGATGCACACCATCCGTTCAACCACCACAACCCAAAAATGTTTTGCCGCTTATTTGTGGCCAGTCTGTATATTATGCCCTAGAATAATGTGCGCGCAGCGGTTTGAGATTACAGATCTGACCAATGTAATCAACTGTCTGACTGGATGTCTAAGAAAGCCGTGAGTATCACAGTGGATAGACAGGCATCCTGAAGGATGATGAAGGATCATCATGCCTGGCTGGGACGCCATAATAAAGGAAAATGAATGGATGGGTTTCCAGCCGGGGGAGAACAGGAGCACTTACACAGCTGGGAGGCCAATATAATGGAAGGACTGGGAGAGACAACAATGTTTGCATCCTTTATACGGACATCCGCAGGGTATGCTGGGACCTGTGGTCATGTGGTGCAGCCCTGTTGGGTTCAGTGGGAGCAGCTGAGATTATTAAGCCCTACCTTCAGGGACTTCTGTTTGACCTGGTAGTGCTTCCACTGGGCTATGCCTTAGCACCGGAAGTGCTCCCAGGTCAAGCTTAAAAAAAGGCTCGACCCCATCCAAGCACGTCGGAGCTGGGAGGCAGAGGACGAAGATTGTTTGGAAGAAGAGGATTAGGACAGAGAAAGAGGAAAGTCTTTATTGTGGTGCGCTGTAGTAGAAGGGCCTGTAAAGGTACTGGAGAGAATAAAATCATTATATTTGAACCCGTGACTCTGTCTGGCTCGGTGATGCCCCTGTCCTTCACAATGTCTACAACTAAACCGGGACAAAATAAAAATCTTCATTACAGTTCCTGATTATTTACATAGTCAAATAAGGTCTTCACTTGGCCCTTTGTCTAAGATTGTTAAGTTTGTGCTGAAGAAAATTGTGCTTTATTTGATTTTAGGCTAAACTCTGAGAGCTATATAAAAAGGTTGAACAGACATGTTTTTATCACCTTTCAAATATCTCTAAGATGATGTGAATTCTAAATTTTAGAAATGTAGAACTCATTATGCTTGCTCTGCTGTCTTCATTTCTAGACTACACCAAAGGTCTAACTTGTCCAGATCAGAAACCACTAAATAGACTTCATATGGTAAAAATTGCTGTTTCTAGAATGTTAACAAAACAGTATCACTCCTATTTTATCATGCCTTCACTGGTTTCCAGTATGTTGTAGGATTGATTTCAAGATTTTGCTGATTACATTTAAGGGCAGTGCATGATCTTGACCCCATTTACATCTGTGAAATTTTTGCTTTTGTGGTCAGAGCACCTCTGCTCTGGAATGACTTGCTATCATTGCTGTTTTTAATTGCACATTAGATTACAGTAACAGTTTTTGTGATGTTTTATCTGTAACTGTGCCAACATTATTATTATGATTATTATTATTATAATTATTATTATAAATAATTGGGCAAAGTCCATATCATAAATCTCATTCAAGTCTTTCAGTATGTTAAAGATGTAATGCAAGGCTCTTAACAATCTGATTGTAAACATGTGAGCAGGATAACAAGTGGTCTGCTTCACAAACACATAAACATAATATGCCAAAATGATTGTACATGTAGAATTTACCACAATTCATTCAAATATTGATTTAAACCTGTACTCTGAATTTTTCAAAATATACAAGAACTAGCCGTCCCTCGCGGCTTCACTTCTAGGAGGGCCCTGCCCGGCTCCCTACTCCTAACGTCATGCTTCCCCTCCCCTTGACCCACAATCTCTGTCTCGGATTAGCACAAATATATCACTCCTGCAAGCGAACTGTGATTCTTAGCATGATCGGAGAATTTGCAAAATTAACCAGAATGTTCATGCAAATTCTAGAAAAAAGCCTGATCTAAATCCGTTAAGTAGTTCTCTCGTTCGCTAGCTAAGTGGATGTAAGATATGCCACGAGGCTGGTGCATGAATGAGAAGGGCAAAGGCCCACTGCGTATCTCTTGGATTTGCGGAAATAAATCAAATAAATAAGTAGTTCTCTCGTGAAAAGCGGACAGACTTACAGACAGACAGGCAGACATTGGATTTGGATTGAATCAGTCATGTGCACTTCGTGGATGTAAGACAGCTGCTTTGTGGGCTGTGCTAATTTCTAGAGGCTTGAAAAATGCGATGTTTATTCCACAGCACAATGTCTGTAGTTTACAACAGATCTAAATGTCAACCTTTACAAAGTTAAATGCTGATTTGTGATCAAAATATTACCTTATCGGATATCCCTTACAGTTTTCATTTGTAAGTTTTTTATGTTACTGTCTAGAATTTTTTATATCTAGGTCTGTTTGTGAAGCTCCATTGGGGTCTCTTTCATATCTTGATTACATTGACAGCGCTTCCTGCTTACATTTGAATGTTTTTTTTCCCTTTAACTCCATCCATCCATCCATTATCCAACCCGCTACATCCTAACACAGGAGCCAATCCCAGCCAACACAGGGCACAAGGCAGGAAACAAACCCCCGGGTAGGGCGCCAGCCCACCGCAGGGCACAAACACACACTTACACACACCAAGCACACACTAGGGACAATTTAGAATGGCCAATGCACCTAACCTGCATGTCGTTGGACGGAGGAAACCCACACAGACACGGGGAGAACATGCAGACTCCACGCAGGGAGGACCTGGGAAATGAACCCGGGTCTTCTAACTGTGAGGCAGCAGCACTACCCACTGCACCACCGTGCCACCTCCCTTTAACTCAATTCTCTAATTTGATTCTTTCATAACATCTATTCTGACTTTCTTTTCACTATATTGGCATTTCATCTGCTGCCATCTACAGTCCGGCTAATCTTTATTATGTACACTCAAGTTTGTTTCTTGTAATTTTATCATGCATTGCAAATTCCTGAATATTTGTATTTTGTTCTTGCTTGCTTTTGTAAAGTGCATTGTATTCATTTTTTCAATGAAGGGTATTATTTAATAGCGATAGACGGATTTATTTGTTGATTCATTGATTCATTAATTCATTCATTTTGTTACAGTTGCGTTTTTCTTCTCATTAATATAAATGCAGAAAATATTATTATAAATGTTACTACTGAAATCTATTGTCACAGAGGAAGTTCCATTAAGACTAACAGCTTTTTTCAAGGATCCAGTGTAGAAGCTAATTAAATTAGTGTGCCTTTGCAATAACAGACATTTAACATTTATATCACCAGCTGCGCTTTTCACGTTAGCTTGCTTACAAAATATTAAATCTTTTCTTTAAGATTCACATGTTTCAATTAATCAAATAATAGCTTGTTGTTCTAAGATGTAATGGCATCCCATCTGGAACAGGTCCCTGCTGATAAAGGGCTTTTTGTCTCTTTGCAGTGCTCATTGTAGTAAGCAGGATTAAAACTGATATATGCATTTACTGTATATTGATACCCTTACCTGTGTATGGAAATCTGATAATCGCTAGTGAAGGTACAATTACTAGCGAACTACTAAATCTCACCTTCTTTAGGCCTTCATCTGTAGTTTTTTTATATGACAAAACATTCCTACCTGTGTCCCACAAGTCTTCCCTTATTTTTGTCAGATACTTAGAAGGGCACTGGTGATTGAAATGATGACGATGAACGATTTGGTACTTTTTCTTTCTAAGCTTTTGTTTTGCTTCACCTTCATTCTAGGTAGTTTTGAAATAAATGGCATGTCCTGCACAACATTAAGGATCAGGAGCTCAGAGCTGTTGCATTTTGTATTGGTGCGAGTGCCAATAGTCCTGTACCATTTTCCAGAAGGGAAGAAGTGAGAAAAATGACTGTTCGGGATGGCTAAGGTCTTTAATAATCCAGTTTGCCTTTCTAAGGTAGAAAGTGTTATATATTTCCTAAATAGAAGGCACTGGTTCTGGTTATATTCTCTGCCGCCTTCAACACCCTTTGCAAAGATTTACAATTTTGAGCTGTGCAGATGCCATCCCAGGATGTAGTAAGGATGAACTCTGTTGAGCACCTATGAGAACAGATGGAGAAATCTGAACTTTCCTAAGACATGGGAGGAAGTAAAGGTATTGGTGAGCCTTCTTGACAAGAGCTGAGATGTGCTGTGCCCATGTCCGTTCATCATGGATCATCAATACCATACATTCATTGGTGAGCCTCTGTCCATTAATGATGCTGAAACTCTGGTTCATTGTTTCATAATGTCTTGTATTGATTTCTGTAATTCCCTCTTCATTAGCCTCCCTGCAAAATCTATACAGAAGCTACAGTATATTCAGAACTCCGCAGCTAGAGTCCTCACCCACACAAATCGTTTTGCTCACATCTCCCCTGTTCTTCACTGGTTACCGGTTCCATCAAGAATTAAATTCAAGATTCTGCTTCTCACCTTCAAAGCCCTGCATAACCTTGTCCCCCTCTACCTCACTCAGCTACTAGCTCCTTACACTCCTTGTCGCTCTCTCAGGTCCTCGAGCAGGAATCTCCTTACTGTCCCACGCACCAGACTCTCCACCTTGGTCCTTCAGTGCTATAGCCCCTCAACTCTGGAACTCTCTTCCTCAGTCTCTCTGAGATTGCTCCTCTTTCTCCACCTTTAAATCTCAACTGAAAACTTTCCTCTTTTACGAAGTTTTGTCTCCCCTGGAAAGTTTTTTTTTTTTTTTTTTTTTTTTTACTCTGTATGTAAAGTGAACTTGGGTTTGTGAAAGGTGCTCTATAAATGTAACTTATTATTATTTTATTATTTAAAGCTGATCACTCTCTCAGAAGTATCCACTCAGCTGTAAATGGCAATGTGGTCTGCCTTCTACTTCCAGCTCTTTAGTTTTGCTGACATCAACAATGACATTGTTTCTCTGGCACCACTGGATTTTAATAAAACTTTAATTATTCAAACTCGTTGTACCAAAAACCTGGCACCAATTCACCTCTACAGGAACTGAACTTGAGTCCCCTGCTTTAGGGGTGCCTTTTAAATGTCCCCTTTGTACTAGCTTCACGGAAAAGCATCAATTCAGGTGTGAAAAGACAGTCATCTTAATGGGGTGAAACAGAAAATGACCCAGCCTTTGAAGCTGAAAGGGAGAACAGTTTCCTCTGTCATGCAGTTAGTTTTATTTTATTCTCTATATCAAGCTTTGACTTTGGCATTTCTGTCAGCCCAATTAGTCAGTAGCATCTTTCAGGAGTAGTATAGTGAAATATCTCCAGGTCCGTAAGATTTCACAGAGGTACAGAAAATCAGGCTGACAATGCCTTAATTAAAAAAAAAACGCTTTGTTTTCATCCTGACCACCTATTGTAGCAAGAATAATTTATTTCAAGCTTCTAAAAGTATCACTAATACATTTTAGATGATAATATAAGCAGACACTATGATGACATTTCAGTAAGAGATGATTGTGAAGATATCAGATGTGATTCATTATCTTCAAGATTTCTCCTTTGAGAAGAATGGTAGCTTTGTTCCATTACCTCTAGGAAGCTGACAGTAACTTTTATAGTTTTGGTATTCTGATGCTGACTTTTGATTCCTAAAGTTTAGACTGACCTGTTGATGATCGTTTGAGGATATTCTCACGCTTATTTTTGTGCATTTTGAAGTTACTTATAAGAACTATTCTTCAAAATGAGTAGCATTTACCTGTAAACATAACAAAACATAAGAATTTTCTTGAAAGTATCTCTGCTGTGTAGGTGGATGCGACTTGTAACAATGTGCAGAACTCCAATTTGGACAATATGATAAAACATCAGGAACGTTTGCCTCAGTCTTATAGCGGATGGACCCTGGCTTGATTGCCAACAGGACTGCCTTGCTTTTGCAGTTTTTTGTGTTTTCCTTGTTTGTAGTAGCTTCTTTTGGGGTCTCTGGTTTTCTCCTGTTTGGTTGACTGGTGCGTACAACCAAATTTTAAATAGTAACACATTATAATCGAATTTATTGAACCGCGTGTGAGAGTCACTATTTTTGTAAGTATGTTAGTTTAGCATAATATAGCCCCAAATTGGTAAAATCTTGCTCAGTTAATCTATTAACTTTATTACAAGGTTGGATTTGTTGCTGTACGTCACCACTTGCAGAACATTTTCTTAAAACAGGATAGATGCACATGGTCATTGTTTTGCTGTGGTAGGGTCCTAGGATGACCCTATTCCCTTTTTATACTCTTTGTTATGTGTGCCTTAACAGAATGCCCCAAATCCCACATTCTTACCACAATTTCAGGGTTGATTGCTAACGTAGTTCATCAATTCCCCCTTTTTTTTACATTCTATAGCCCCAGATAATTAGTGCCAGAACAGGCAAGAGAGAAACATACACATTTATTTATGCATTCTAGATAATATACCCGCAATCTAAGCAACCAGAGTACAAATGTGAGTGTTGGCAAAATTATAATAATACAGCTTGTCTTGGTATTCTGATTGGCCTCTAGTTCAAACTGGTACAGCATGGCCCTTGATGGAGTGGCATAAACAGACATGTCGTGTCTGAATGTGGCAGCCAAGGGAGAGAGAGAAAGTGAAAGAGAGACCTTTTTGGTACCCTGTGTTTACCGTATATACTGGCGGATAAGTTGGGACTTGATTTTAACGTATAATTTCTGGTATTTTATAATGTCGGTCGTATAAGTTGAATGCGGAAAACTCAAGCTATTGGTCTAAGAGATTAAGATATGCTAACGTCCACCTGAGAGAGTAACCACGGCGCACACTGCCCTTTTTTTTTTCTATGTATTGTGCCTACGTGACCACAACGTAATACACAAATTATTCCGAAGTGATGCTTGCACTGTTTTGTGTTTTTTCCATCTCACACCCTCATGCACCTTTATTGTAAGAGCATCCCTTATTTATAATGGAGCGTTCGATCAGAAGAAAACATGAAACTGGTTTTAAATCAAACATTGTTGAAGTAGCAAAAGAAATTGGTAACTGCGCTGCTGTAACAAATTTTGATGTGCCTGAGAAACTGGTATGAGATTGGAGGAGGCAAGAAGATGTAAAAAAAAAATAAATAAGTGTCGCATTTTTGAATGGGCGCATAAGTTGGGGTCTGGTTTTATGATCGATTTTTCAGGTGTCAAGAATTAACTTGACCCGATATGTGAGTATATACGGTAAGTTTGTCCAGCTTCCTTGATGTACCTCCTGGACCAATGGGATAGGCTAACTCCCTACTTAATTCCAGTCTAACTCCAGCCAGACTGTCCTTACATCTCAGTCACCTGTATTTCCCCAGGCTAACTGGCCAAACAGTTTCAATAAGATCAATGCAAAGCCTTAAATCCCCCTGCCCAGCACTTAGAAAAGGTCTTACCTGATCTAGTATGTCATAACTGCCTCTGAGCAAGGACTGGTTCATACAGCCTTTCAACATTTTAAAATTAGACATTAATTGTAATAGACTGTCTAGGGATTGTTCCTGCCTTGCACCCTATGCTTGCTTGAATAGGCTCCTGCTCTGGATACTTTCAGTTAACAAAGAAAAATTAATATATGTGGTGTACACTGATAAGTGTTTTTGTGTTGTGATGAAAGTCCATTAACAGCTTCTTCTTAAGCCAGTGTGCATAACTGACATGAGAAGCTGGAGTTGAACATTTTTTTTCTTGATGTCGTCTTGCCTCAACCCAAGCTACGCTCTTAGCCACATCTCCTGCTTGTTGTTGCTTGGAAAAAACAGCTCCTCAGCTATCACCGGAGACTTATTTTTACCCTGATTGTTGTTTGTAAATTTTTTGAGCACAGTTTATGCCTCAGCTATTTGTTCATCTTTTCACTTGTTGAATGCGGTGAAACTAACCTGTAATCAGAGCATAAAAATAATGGGCAGGATTTTAAATATTGTTTTTTGATGTTGTTGCACCTCAGGTCTAAGTTTGCCTTTAGCCATATGTTACATGTGTTATTGTTTGCAAGACATTTAGCAATGGCTCAGGTATTGAGTCTTATCTTTATTCTAGTTTCTGGCTTAGCCAACTTTGTGAGTGTTTAGAACTCTGCTCACTTTTTGACTCTGCCATCCATTTTTGTTTGTACTGTTCTTGTATTTGTCACCTATCCCTGACCACTTCATCTTCTGCTACTGTTGTTTTTATTCCCACCCAAATGGATTAGTGACCATTATTTATCTTATTATACTTCCTTGCTGTCCTGTGTCTATCTTTAATTTTTTGGAATAAGCCATTAAGCAACACCACTACTGGCTCTTGTGTCTTGCAATAGTCCAAGTGACCAAGTTCTCCAAGCTTAAATCTTGGCAGGGAAGGAAAAATCCTCAAGATGAGATGAAGACCTGGTTACTGTGGTATTACAAATGGGAAGAATAATTTTTTTCTGTGCATATTATTTACCAGCCCTTATCTGTACTTCCTTTGCAGGTGCGGGCCAACTTCTTGGAGTGCTTTTCCCCAGAATGCAGAAGAACAACTCTTATGATGATGGCAGTGTGGTTTACAATGTCTTTCAGGTAAGGATAAAGAGAGAAATGCCCACTTACAATATTTGCCAATCTGCAATTTAATGCATTTTTTTAAGAATTCAAAATAATTCCTCCCACATCCTGAAAAGTATGTGTTAGTTTTTTTTTATTATTTGATATACATTATTAATCCCAGAGGAGAAAATTGTCTTTTTGCATGCCCTTTGGAGGTTAGACCACAGGGTCAGCCATTGTACAGCAACTTTCAGGGTAAGGGCCTTGCTTGGCTAAATTAGACTGGTAGGAATAAACATAACTGTGCCCTGGAAAGGACAGGTGCCCACTCTGACCTGAACTTTGTTAAAGGACATGTTTGGTATTTTTCAAGTCAAAGTTATTTCTTCACAATCACGATATATATTAATTTGCCACATTAAATTGTATTCTAAAGTGAAGCATTTTTTTTTTAAATGGACCTGAAGGGTACACAGTTCCGCAGGTGATAATAAAAGACTTAACACCTACCAAATATGTCTACTTTGAAGCAGCAAAAGTTTCTTTTTAAGAAAACATACCTTCCTTGTTTATGAGGAATCATTAATATAATGAATGGAAACTAGAAGTGATTATTTTATCACTCCTTCTTGAAACTATTTTTCTTAAGGAAAGAAAACTGCAATGGCATTAACAGGTTGCATTAGCCAGGGATGAAGAACCCATAGTATAAGCTGGTATTCCATTATGCAAATAAGCAGCTTCAGAGTCAGCGGCAAGTGAGCTTATAAAAATAGCAAGCCTGCAATGTCGTAAATAGAATTCTATCTAGAATCTATGATTCCTCATAAAAAAGGAAGGTATGTTTTCTTAAAAAGAAACCTTTGCTGCTTCAAAGTAGACATATTTAGTAAGTTTTAAGTCTTTTACTATCACCTGCGGACCTGTGTGCCCTTCAAGCCTATGAACTTTGAATGTTGGCAGCATGACTGGTAAGGGGAGAGAGTAAGCCGATATGATGGAGAGAAGGAAGGTTGATATATAGTGCATGCAAGAGACTAAATGGAAGGGGAGTAAGGCCAGGTGGATTGGAGGTGGATTCAAATTGTTCTATCATAGTGTGGATAGGAGGAGAAATGGAGTAGGGGTTATTCTGAAGATACAGTATGTGAAGAGTGTTTTGGAAGTGAAAAGAGTGTCAGACAGAGTAATGATTATGAAGCTGGAAATTGGAGGTGTGATGATGAATGGTGTTAGTGCATATGCCCCGCAAGTTGGGTCTGCAATGGATGAGAAAGAAGATTTCTGAGTTGGATAAAGTGATGAACAGTGTACCCAAGGGACAGAGAGTGGTGATTGGAGTGGATTTCAATGGGCATGTTGGTGAAGGGAACAGAGGAGACAAGGAGGTGATGGGTAGGTATGGTGTCAAGGAGAGGAATGAATAAGGTCAGAGGATAGTGGATTTTGCCAAATGGATGGACATGGCTGTGGTGAATACGTATTTTAAGAAGAGGGAGGAACATAGGGTGACGTATAAGAGTGGAGGAAGATGCACACAGGTAGATTACATCCTATGCAGAAGAGTCAATCTGAAGGAGATTGAAGATGCAAAGTAGTGGCAGGGGAAAGTGTAGTTAAGCAGAAAGCAGAATAGGATGGTGGTGTGTAGGATGACGTTGGAGATTAAGAAGAGGAAGAGAGTGAGGGCAGAGCCAAGGATCAAATGGTGGAAGTTGAAAAAGGAAAACTGCAAGGTTGAGTTTAGGGAGAAGGTGAGACAGGCACTGGGTGGTAGTGAAGAGTTACTAGATAGCTGGGAAACTACAGCAGATGTAGTAAGTGTGACAGCAAGAAGGGTGCTTGGTGTGACATCTGGAAAGAGGAAGGAGGAAAAGGAAACCTGGTGGTGGAATGAGGAAATACAAGAGAGTATACAGAGGAAGAGGATGGCAAAGAAGAAGTGGGATAGTCAGAAAGATGCAGAAAGTAGACAAGAGTACAAGGAGATACGGCGCAAAGTGAAGAGAGAGGTGGCGAAGGCTAAAGAAAAAGCATATGATGAGTTTTATGAGAGGTTGGACACTAAAGAGGGAGAAAAGGACCTGTACTGATTGGCTAGACAGAAGGACCGAGCTGGGAAAGATGTGCAGCAGGTTAGGGTAATAAAGGATAAAGATGGAAATGTACTCACAAGTGAGGAGAGTGTGTTGAGCAGATAGAAAGAGTACTTTGAGAGGCTTATGAATGAAGAGAATGAGAGAGAGAAGAGGTTGGATGATATGGAGACAGTGAATCAGGAAGTGCAACAGATTAGCAAGGAGGAAGTAAGGACAGCTATGAAGAGGGTGAAGAATGGAAAAGCCATTGGTCCAGATGACATACCTGTGGAAGCATGTAGGTGTTTAGGAGAGATGGCAGTGGAGTTTTTAACCAGATTGTTTAATGGAATCTTGGAAAGTGAGAGAATGCCAGAGGAGTGGAGAAGAAGTGTACTGGTGCCGATATTTAAGAATATGGGATGTGCAGAGCTGTAGTAACTACAGGGGGATAAAATTGATGAGCCACAGCATGAAGTTATGGGAAAGAGTAGTGGAAGCTAGGTTAAGAAGTGATGATTAGTGAGCAGCAGTATGAGCACCACAGAGGCGATGTTGCTCTGAGGGTGTTGATGGAGAAGTATAGAGAAGGCCAGAAGGAGTTGCATTGCATCTTTGTGGACCTGGAGAAAGCATATGACAGGGTGCCTCGAGAGGAGTTGTGGTATTGTATGAGCAAGATGGGAGTGGCAGAGAAGTACGTAAGAGTTGTACAGGATATGTACGAGGGAGTGTGACTGTGGTGACGGATGCATTCAATTTGGAGGTGGGATTACATCGGGGATTGGCTCTGAGCCTTTTCTTATTTGCAGTGGTGATGGACAGGTTGACAGACAAGATTAGACGGGAGTCCACGTGGACTATGATGTTTTCTGATGACATTGTGATCTGTAGCAATAGTAGGAAGCAGGTTGAGGAGACCCTGGAGAGGTGGAGATATGCTCTAGAGAGGACAGGAATGAAGGTCAGTAGGAACAAGACAGAATATATGTGTGTAAATGAGAGGGAGGTCAGTGGAATGGTGAGGATGCAGGGAGTAGAGTTAGCGAAGGTGGATGAGTTTAAATACTTGGGATCTACAGTACAGAGTAATGGGGATTGTGGAAGAGAAGTGAAAAAGAGAGTGCATGCAGGGTGAAATAGGTGGAGAAGAGTGTCAGGAGTGATTTGTGACAGACGGATATCAGCAAGAGTGAAAGGGAAGGTCTACAGGACAGTAGTGAGACCAGCTATGTTATATGGGTTGGAGATGGTGGCACTGACCAGAAAGCAGGAGACAGAGCTGGAGGTGGCAGAGTTAAAGATGCTAAGATTTGCACTGGGTGTGACGAAGATGGATAGGATTAGAAATGAGTACATTAGAGGGTCAGCTCAAGTCAGAGAGGCGAGATTGGGTTGGTTTGGACATGTGCAGAGGATAGATGCTGGGTATATTGGGAGAAGGATGCTAAGGATAGAGCTGCCAGGGAAGAGAAAAAGAGGAAGGCCTAAGCGAAGGTTTATGGATGTGGTGAGAGAGGACATGGAGGTGATGGGTGTAACAGAAAAAGATGCAGAGGACAGAAAGATATGGAAGAAGATGATCTGCTGTGGCAACCCCTAACGGGAGCAGCTGAAAGAAGAAGAAGCAGCAATGGTGAGCGGCCCTTTTCAAAATAGTGAGCCACCTAAAAGAGCCTTGCAAACTACAAGAGGATCCATTCTGACATTTGGTGCTGGCGCTACAATACTTTTCCTGTTCCCATGTTTGCCTACGGTCACCATCGTGAGTGGAGTTTAGACATTAATAAGAAAGCTGATCAGTACAAAAACAAACACATATCTGAAGATGTTTAGAGCAATTTTGTCGTTCAAGAAAATGGTTCACAAATGAGCATAACTAGTGTGTAAACGTACACTTAAAAAAAACAAAGTGTTGACAGTTTCCATCAATCTCCTTATGGCAACCACGATACCTTACAGTTATGGCTTGTAATGCTTAAATTGGATGTGAATACTCAAATAGAAGACTGAAAGTGGATCTGTGAGTCTGTAATGCTCATTTCACTGTGGATGGCTTACCTGCAGCCTAAGAGGTAAAAAGAGAACATGTTCCTGATCAGAAATTATCAGAGTCAACTGCTGTTCAAAACATATTCCGAGTGAGCCATTTCACAGCAGCTGAAACTGAAGCGGATTTATTTTTAATAAATTTGCAAAAACCTCAAGTAAACTTTTTTCACGTTGTCATTATGGGGTGTTGTATGCAGAATTATGAGGAAAAAAATGAATTTAATCCATTTTGGAATAAGGCTGTAACATAACAAAAGGTGGAAAAAGTGATGCGCTGTGAATACTTTCTGGATGCACTGTAGAGTATTAGTAGAAGAGTAGCATCCTTATATACAATATTGTATTGTAAGTCTCTAAAGACGTGTTAATTGATAAAGTAAAATGGCCAGGAGATCAGATAAAAAAAAAGCTGGGGAAAAAAACTAAAATCTTTATTTCTTCCAGTTTAATTTTCTAAAGTGGAAAAATGTTCCCAGAACTTCTTAATTGACGATAGCTGAAAATTTGTTTACATCAGTAAAACATACTGCTAATTACTGTAATAAAGTGGATCATCCTCCAACACATCTAAGTTTTAAATTTTAAGCAGCATATCCAACTACCAGCAACAGAGACACACTTCCTCAGAGGCCATTACTTCACATTTTCCACTTGTTCATTGCATCTTTGTACCTTACAGTTGCATATTTTGCACTTTTGTCTCTCCAATTCTCTTGTCCTGTCTGTTTCTTTTTCAATCTTTTGGAGCTCCTCATCAGTATATTCTGGCTCATACAACTATATTTCAACGATTATGCTAAATATATCCTAGTCTTCATAGTCGGACATACTACCGATTTGAAATGATAGTTTATTTGTCTAAATCCTGAAAGAAAACATGTCTGTCAGGAGTGGGTTCTCAAAATGAAAATGGTGAGTCTGGGATTCACAAAATGAGCTAGAGGAAACCATGCCATAGCCATAGATTTAGACACAATCGAAAAGATGAGGTGCAGAGGTGATTTTAAAATGGCTGAAACCCACAAGCAATTTGTTTAATTTATTTTTTTTATTCCATTCTAAGTTGATATGAATCCACCATTTTACAATGTTTGTGCAATCTCAAGACACAGATTAATATCTGATAACATTCCAGCCTTACAAAATAGACGTATTTGGTAAGTTTAAGTCTTTTTTTCAAGCTACGACCCATATACCCCTCAATGACATTGCAAACTTCAAGAACAAAATATTTTTAAAATGTATAAAAAATGCTTTATTTTAGAATGCAATTTTATGTTGTTAATTAATTTATGCTATGATTGTGAAGAAATAACTAACTTCAAAAATATCAACTGTATCCTTTAAACATGTGAGATAATACAGTAGATTAGTTGATTTGTTTGTGATTTTGCAAATCTAAAATGGCATTCTTCAGAATGTTATATATAATATGGTTATCTCGTTGGAAAAATCCAAGTAGTGTCAACCAAAATTAACAATCAGAATAAGGCAGAGAAACATGAATATAAGAGATCTTCAAACACTTGGATGCACGTGTTGTCTCTGTTTTCTAGGCTTCAAATGACACAAGTAGAATGTGTAAGCTTATTCAGAATATGACACAAGTAGAATATGTAAGCTTATTCAGAATTTCACTGGTAATGACCACTTTTGAGAAAACAGTTGTCAGAAATCACTAGGGAGATATTACCCCAGAGCTTAAATGGGCCGAAAAGCAAACAACCTCTGAATAAGGAAACAATGATTTCTGCAGCTATGCTTTTAAATTCTGCCTCTACAAGTCGTAATGAGTAATGCCAAATCAAACATAATTGTCATAATTGTAATCCTCAGAGTGCTTTATTTTGTTTAAATTCTTCACGCTGTGCTACTGATGGCTCTTGCAGTTATTAATATAGGTTTGTGTTCAGTGTTGATTCTACTCTGTGCTGTTATCGTTGATCCCTTAACACTCCTTTTACATTTCAATTTGATACTCAGCTACTACGGTCTGACGGTGTGGTTTCCTGACATGATTAAGTACATGCAGAGACAGGAATATGCTCTCCGGACTAAAGTATTCACCAAAGAGAAACTGGAACACTTCACCTTCAACTTCACTTTGGAGAATCAGATTCACCGCAATGGAGAATATTTTAATGACAAGTGAGTCAGAACTCTCTGTTACATTTTCTGTTTGTAAATGTGCATGTGCATTTGAAATAAATATGTATGCTGTCTATCTGGTGTTTCTTTCTGTGTCAGTTTCCCAGCCAAAACTTTACATCTTACATCTTGATTACATCTTGCCTGAAGAAGGGGCCTGAGTTGCCTCGAAAGCTTGCATATTGTAATCTTTTTAGTTAGCCAATAAAAGGTGTCATTTTGCTTGGCTTTTCTCTCCAGCCAAAACACCAAGTAGAAATCAGTAGACAGTGATAATTGGTGTATGAATGATTACCGCATAATTAAAAAATGGAGGTACTTCCTAGCTGATTATTCATGTTGATTCATTAGTCAGCAACAAATATACCCATGACAATAGACTTGATTCTTATCCTGTATTTTTTTATTGTTTATTGACTTGTGCCAAATGTGGCTGGCGTAGGCTTAGATGTAAACAGGCAAAATTGTGTTCTGAAAATGGATGAACAAATGAACTAACGCAGTTGATTGATTTAGCTTACTTTAACAAAGGAATCTTACTGAACAAGACACATTTGCCAGGTTAAGTGGAATATAAAGTAAATTAATCAAATTTGTGTCATCATTATGAAAGAAATAAAATTCAAACATAAACTAAACTCCACTTTTAATGATATCTAATGAAAAACATTTCTAACCACTTATGAATAACATCAAATTCTGACGAAAACATCCAGGTTAGCAGCCAGGTAGATGTTGGTCAATTTAAGCTCATTTATTGTCCCCCCCCCCCCCCCCTTAAATATCACTGATTTGTTCAATTTCCTTTACCTTGTACTGGTAAGGATGTGGTTTAGAAAGCATTTTAGCATCTTAGCACCTTATGTGCTAATACTGCATGCTCCCTCCTTGCTTGTAGAGCTGTAAATGCTCATTTTAATCCTGCACTAAATGTACGTTTACACCATCAACAGCAAAACAGGGTCAACTGTTGACAAAGTTGTTAACCATATATAAATAAATTTGCAGTTTGTGATAATTAGTTAAAAAAGAAGAGATTGCCAGCATGTTCTAGTGACTAAGGCTTTTTATTGTAAACATCATGGCTTCCAGTCAACAAATAATATGTTAACTAGTATAATATACTGTGGCTCCGAACTTGAAAAAGGCAGTGCATCTGGGGTTCACCTCATAAAGAGATTATATACAAAATACATTTATCATACTTTGTAAAGATAAAAGGCATCTGCTATTAAAGTATTGTGAAACGGCAAACTGGTGGCTCTTCTTGTGCTTGTTCTTATTCCAAATAGCTGTCAACGTTCATTTCAGACACCAGTGAAGGCTTTGGCTCAACCCATTGATAATATTAGTAGATTTTTATGTGTAATGGTGAACATTAAATCTTTTCCTACAATAATATTTTCCTTAATTTTCATGGAAACATATGAGGATGTGACTTTTGATTAGACTGCAATATTTGTTTTAGGTTCTTGAATCTCAAGATGAAGTCTGTGATATTTGAAGACTCCCTTTTTGAGGAGTGCTACTTTGAAGACATCACTTCCACAAATACCTTCTTTAAGAACTGCACTTTCATTTCCACGCACTTCTACAATACTGGTGAGGAGATGTTTGGTTCAAATGGAATCCCTAATGCTTGTGCACATTTACACTTTGAAAGGCAGACTTTTAGGTCGATTGTGTAATTGAGAGCTAAGTCAGCAACAGTGTCACATGGGCTGAGTCAACAGATGAGGTGTATATGCACGCAATTCAGAAGTAGAAGGGGGAAGACAGAAAGATAGTGGCAGGATTATAATCTTGTAGTCTGACATTCATACAAATTAAGATTTATGAATTCATTTAAGAAAAAATGACCCAGAATGTCCAAGGCTACACAAAATTTTTATTACTACAGTTATCATTTAATCTTTACTTTATTTAAAATCACTCAAAGGGTACAACTTCATTTCAGATCTGTTCCAGTACCGGTTTGTCAACAGCAAGCTAATCAACAGTACCTTCCTGCACAACAAAGAAGGCTGCATGCTGGATTTTGGTGATGACAACAACGCTTACATGATTTACTTTGTCAGCTTCTTGGGCACCCTTGCTGTGTTACCAGGCAACATTGTCTCTGCTTTGCTTATGGACAAGATCGGCCGTCTTAGGATGTTAGGTGAGTTTTCCAGGATATGCCAGGAGTTCAGAAACAGAACGTATTATTTATCATGACGTATAGCACTCATGTGAAAGTGTACAATTATACTTTATTTGAAGTTACATAGCAGACTATTGTATGTATTAAATGATCTTCTGTTCTGTACCATAAGTAAGAGGTCTTTTCAAATTTATTTCTTTTGACATTTTTTTTTTTCTGAACTGAATATGCTTCATTCGTCAATGTTGCAATTCTAGGCCGTAAAGTTCAAAAAGTCCCAACACACACACAAGCCTGATGTTTAAAAAAACTTAAGGTACGAGACCATTGGTACTCACAGCAGTAAATTCAGAGATGGGTTCTAACCAGAGGTCAGAAGGTTACTTACCATATTAGCAACACAAAACGGTACTGAAACAACATGAGCAGGGAGTGTTAATTCCTCAGAATTGGCCTGACATATATGCAAGTTCTTTTCATAGGCCACCACAAGTAGATTAATAACCTGCACATCTGCACAGTCTGGGAGCCCCATCCCCTTTGGTCCCACTTACAGATATTAGGACAAACGAATCAACATGACCAAACAAAAGGAAAATCGCAAAATTGAAAAACAGAATACTCATAATGAGGGTGTTTAATAACTAGGTTATTCAAAGAAACCAGTTCCAAAAATGACATGTAAACCCGTATTCCAGCTACAGAAACTGGGATGTTGGTCTCTGAGAAACTGTTAACACCCTTTGATTTCTTTGCAGGTAACCCGGTTTTGTGACCATGTAAACCCTTAACTGGGCTGCAGTTAAGAATTTCGTTGTCTCAGAATGCCCATTGCACTCTGTTACCCGGCACATGTCATTGCTTCGCTTACGCATCCAGCAGCCATAAGTAGAAAGCAGTGAAATCATCTACAAAGTTACATTTTCTGATGCAAATGCTCAAGTAATAGCATTAGTATCATTATTTCTCCTCCTAGTTGAAATAATCTAACTCAATATTACAGAAATCACTAAATTTATGTTGATGAACTGAATATATAGTGCTAAGCTCAGCAGCACAATGCTTGTTTTCAGATTAATAACTGCTATTGATGATGTTTAATCTTTATTCAGTGTGTTGTTATGACTTTGGGGAGTTTTGCCAAAGGAGAACTCAATAAATGGAATGCAAGTGGGTTTTTTTTTTAAGGAATCAGGTTTCTTTCTTAACTGGGTTACTCGCGCTGTCCTGTTTTTGTGTGTGCATGTAAACACAAAAAGAAAAAAATTAAACAATTGTATAAAACTAATACACAAAAAACAGAAAAATAAACATAAACAAGAATTAAAAAATACTATACTCTGTAAAAACTTTCCAAGTATGTTGTATTTGAAATGTACTGACAACTTCTTACTAGCAGCCTCACTTTAGATCACATTTATATTTGATTTTAAAAAGAGGAAGAAGATAGCAAAGTAAAACATTTCTATACATAAATCTGAACTCGTACGCACCCTGAGGGCCTCAGTACAGGCTGTTATCTTCATTTGTATTGTAATTTAAAAAACTGGGGGAAGCAAACCTTCAAATGAGCTGTTTTTTTCTTTCAGAGAAATTAGTTATTGTATAATATGAAAAGTAATTAAGGCAACATTTTCTTCACCTTATTCCTACAATTTATTTACAATTAAATTACCTTAAAATTAAAATGTTACCAACTACTTCTAAGGCAATTTAGTCATCTGCTCAAGGTGGCCAATGTTTGAGATTTCTAAGAAAACATTTAAATTAAAATTTAAGATTAACCTTAACATCTTTCTTTCTTTCTTTCTTTCTTTCTTTCTTTCTTTCTTTCTTTCTTTCTTTCTTTCTTTCTTTCTTTCTTTCTTTCTTTCTTTCTTTCTTTCTTTCTTTCTTTCTTTGCAGCGGGTTCTAGTGTAATGTCCTGCATAAGTTGTTTCTTCCTGTCTTTTGGAAGCAATGAGTCAGCCATGATTGCACTGCTCTGTCTTTTTGGTGGTGTCAGCATTGCCTCCTGGAATGCCCTGGATGTGCTAACCGTCGAGCTCTACCCTTCTGATAAAAGGTACAAACTTTTGGTCCTGGCAAATGTTGTAGCTGCAGATTTTTGTTGAAATCCAATTTTATTATTTTTAATCCTGTCTGTTTTCTGAACTCAATCCTCTTCAGAGTTAGGCAGCAATCAGCCCTAGAGAGGGTGGAATCTTGTTAAGTTTTGGTGATCTGTTTAGTCTTAAAATGAAAAGAACTAAATTCTGTATTTTTGTAATGTTAGAAACACGGAATACAGTACAATGTCTGTGTTTTTGTATAAAAGAATGCATTATTTTTCTTGGCCCAGCATTTATTTATTTTATTACATATTATGTCTATTTCATTTCCCGGTATCTGCTTAGCCAATTTAAATTCATGAGGTGGAGGAGCTATGTGTCATTCCTGGCTGCAGAGTTCAAGGAAGGAAGCAATAATACAGTTATTCACATATAAAAGATGTGCATGTTATACATATATATGTGTGTGTGTGCACTATATCACAGTGACATGGTGCACTCAGTGCCTTCAACATGCCTATACTACATCATAGTACCTTCAACACATCACACAATGTCAAATCAAGAGCTAAACTGTATGTCATGCTACGTTTCTGTGGTTGTAATGTGCACATACATCCAATAAAGCAACAGGACAGTGATTTGGGTGGAGAGAAATTATAAAAAGGTACCTGAAGCTTTATTGGTAATACTTTGTGTTCCCTTCATCAAGAATAATTTGATAGATAGATAGATAGATAGATAGATAGATAGATAGATTCTGACTTGGCCAAAGATGAAAAGAGCACTTACAGCCATAGTGAAACATTACAAAGGTATAGCCTTTGGTATGTGGGAGCCGCAGTAGATTTTCTTGACAAATATCTGCTGAATAATTCCTTGTGTTCATCCTAACACTATCACCTGCCAAGACTTACACTCAATGGGCATATGGTCTTCATTGTCAATTTTTTCGTAATTTTAAATTGCATTCCTTTGAAAAATACTTAGCGAGAGCAACTATTGAATGAATTCATTTCTTTTTTGCATTAAATCAGAACCATCACAAGGTGCAATGTAAAACAGAGAAGAGATAATACATGTGCCCCACTGGGTAAACTTAGACTCATCGATCAACCTAAAGATTTGGTTTTGGACTCATGGAATGTATGAGCACCACAGCTACAATGTGGGCTTAGAGTGGATATTACCCGAGGCAACAATACAATCTTTCATGTCACCCTTGTAAATTGCAGTCAGCCAAAGTAAAACTTAAACCAACTAACCTCTTATAGTCAGAGATATAGAAAGCAAAGTGAACAATAAATAGGATTAAAAAAGATTGTTCATCCATTCATGAGTACTCTGTTTCCATTATACAGTCGGGTTTAGCTGAAACACTTCATGGCATCACTGAATGCAAAACAGTAACTAACCCTGTTAGACGATATCAGTCCAATAGGGCACAGTCATGTGCATACATCCACACAATGAGCCAATGAAGCAATTAATCCAACTTTCATATCCCAGGTATATTGGTAAGAAACTGATATACCTGGAGAAAAACCCACATGGTAAAGGAAAAACTGTTGAAACTCCACACCAGAGGATGAGGCAGCACTGCTTATCACTAAGCCACCATGATGCCTAGAAAGTTTACTCCAATGTTTTCCAGACTTGATCCTGGTCTTCCACTGTGCCTTCTGATTTTCTGTCGAACCAATGTATCGATGAGACCCCAATCCCTGCCTGTAATGCAAGTTTAATGGACCATGTTATGATTTTGTTGTTTTTGCATTGTGTAAATACATAAATGCCAGTTCTTCCTTTATATTTCTATAGCGAGTTTGTTAAAAATTGTATGTTTTACTAACAGGAAAGTGTCTTTATTTGTTAATATCTTATTTACTTCATATCTATCTATCTATCTATCTATCTATCTATCTATCTATCTATCTATCTATCTATCTATCTATCTATCTATCTAACATTAATTATTAAAGTAGCATCTTGATTAAAGGCACTCTCATTGCTATGAATGTGAAAAGACAGCTTCTGTTTATGGCATTTTAAAATTTTGCACTACTGTCTACTGTGTGCTACAGTAATCCTTATTCATAAAATCAATGGGAAACAATCTGATGACAGATAAAATAATAAAGAGCTTAAATGGAGGCTTTGGGCTACTGAGATTTGAAATAGGACATTATCTGTACCAGTTATACCAACTTAGCGTAGAAACTGGATTACACTCTGAGGAATGGGGTAAGAAATGAGACAATTAATTAAACTTTACTGATTAATAAATTGATTTTAATGAAAACCAGTGCAGGGCCACCTTTGGGAACCATTGGTGTGCTGTAATTGTGATGCATTGGGAAGAACAGCAGTGGCATCTAGTGGAGAGATGTTGATAATGGTGGCAGCTTAATTCTGATTAAGTAAACCAGCTGCACTGTAGGGTGGCACAGCGGTTAGCACTGCTGTCTCATGAACCTAGCGTGATAAGATTGTGTCCCTGCTAGATCACTGCTTGTGAGGACGTTTTTTATTCTCCCGTTTTCCTCCCATATCCCCAAAGATGTGCACGTTAAGTTGGCCAAGTGTGAGTTCAAGTGGGTGCATAAATGGGCATTGAGACAGACTGGCACTCTGTCTGGCACTATTCCCTGCCTTGAACCGAGTGTTCCCAGGATAGACTTTGACCCCTCAAGATGAATTGGTTTAAGCAAGTTTGAGAATGTTATGATAACACATTGTAGACACAATGCAAAGCTTGTGAGTTTGACAGTGATTATAAAAAGGGGACTCGGTGAAGCAACATTTAGTTTCCATGCTAGTAATAAATGTACATAATAATAATAACAACAATTATTATTATGTATTTGGAAGAGTACATTCAGCATCTGGAAAGCTTCAAAATGGGTCCCACAGAAATGCATCTTATAAAATTAGATATAGGAAGAACTACATAAAATATGATAAATTCTACAAACAAGAGGAGATCATTCAGTCCATCAGGCTTGTTTGTTTAGCTAATGGCTACGCTCTCCTGCTGTCTTGTCCAGATACTTCCTAATGGTTGTGGAGGTTTCTGCTTCAACATGTCTCAGTGGTTTGTTCCAGATTACCACAACTCTTTGAGTAAAGAAATGCTTCCTGGCTTTAGTCTTAAATACATTTCTCCTTACTTTCCAAGAACTACATAGACTGGCAGGTTAATAATTTCATAGTGTTATATAATATGCATTATTTTTCCCAATAAAATTAAAACCTACCTGCCTTGCACCGGATACTGTGGGGACAGGCACCTGCCCCTGTATCCCTAAATTGGATAATTTTACAGTTACATTTTTTATCCAAAGGGACTTCCAATGTTTGAGATACAACTGGTTACGTTTCTTTTTGTTTTTCCCAAGTGACTTGCTCAGGGTGACACAGTGCTGTGATTATGTGGCTTCTTCATTGGCTGAACTGTAGGTTCATGTTAGTTAATCAATCCCTATTTGTAAAACTGTATCCCTTTTTTACCCCGTCCTTTTTAAATATCTTGCACTTTGCATGTAATGTGCTTTGAGCTCTGTAGGTGGTTGGTTGTCTTTGAACTCCAAGGTAAGCTGTTTATTTTATGCCCCAGTCCTTTACAGTGTGCACATTTTCCATTTGCAGGTTGACTTATTTCACGCTTGGTTTGTTTGTCTCTCCACAGGTGCACAGCTTTTGGCTTCCTGAACGCACTTTGCAAGCTAGCAGCAGTGTTGGGCATCAGCATTTTCACTTCTTTCGTGGGCATCACCAAGGCTGTGCCCATCTTGTTTGCCTCTGGCGCTTTAGCTGTGGGCAGTTTTCTGGCTCTCAAGCTGCCAGAGACCCGTGGGCAGGTGTTACAGTAGGCCACTGATCCAGCACGATGGAGGGGTTTGGTGGGGAGGTGTGCAGTAGGTCAGCAGGAAGGGATCGGAGAGGGATGAAGCATTGACACTGTGAAACCTTCCCGGGTCTCTTGTTCAACAACTTTCATTTTTGATGGAACTTTGTTGTAGCCATGTTCTTTCCCAGCAAGACTAACCATTTCCGGAGTTTTACGTCAGTGAAATAGCTCCAAATAACATTTAATCTACTTTGTTTTCTGACAGTCTGGCTGTTTGCATTTACAAAGTATATGTCTAGGAAAGTCTCATTTATTTATTAACATGGTTTGATTACTTATTTTTGTTCACCTGACAAAATAACTCTATTAGCTAGGAAATTTCATATCAAAATGAAGGTAATGTTAAAAACACAACCCTCCCCGTGTGATAGAGAAATGATATTACGGACAACCTCTTTTTCCCTTGGTATCTTTTTCTCCTTGTTTAATGACTTTGAAGGATAATTAAATTTGCTAATTTGCTGTTTTGATTGCATCTAATAGTCCTTCCATGCCATTAAGAAAGAAAAGACAACTGCTTATCCTTGAGTGTTCCTCTAGTAAACTGGCGGCTGCCTTTCTCAGTCTGATAGCCACAGTGATGTGCTTCTAAGAGCAACTCTGTCTCCACAGTCTCAGGTGCCAGGCCTCTAATAGAAGATCTCCTCTCAGGCAGCAAGTGTTACAACTCTTGAGTCTGCACACAGCATGAGCCACTTAACAAGAGTTTAAAACAGCAGATAATAAGCACAGCCTGTCCTTCTGAGATTAATGGCTCATGAAGAAACAGCAAGACAAGGTCTAACGTTTTAAAATGATATTTGGAGCTATCTACCATTTGCCCCACCATGTACCAGGTCTTGTATGTGGGTGATTTGTCTTGAAATCATGTTTCACTCGGGCAAATTTTTCACCACTTTAGAGTCAAGATGTACAGTGAACTCTAGTGTTTCTGTTAACAGCTACAGGTTTACCTGTTCATTCTAATGAACGTTCATGTTGTTATAAAATCTCTATATATTTATTTGGTTGGTTTTGCACTTTTTGAAAATTCTGTCAGGGTTCATGTCTTGTCTGCCTCTGAACGTGTTTATTTAAAAATGTTTGTATGTGTAAATGATAATTCTAAATGGATGAGTCCTGTGTCATAAAGCACAGAAATACGCTGGCATTCTTTTAAACGTACTTATTTTATAGTCCCAAAAAAGCACAACACGTTTTAATCTGAAAACATGTTTTCAGTTTCCGAAGTCGACAATAACAGCCACACAGCTGAACAAGCACTCTTGTTCTGTTTTCATTAATCCTGATTGTTTTATAACACGGCATTTATTCACCACCATGGGATACAGGAAATGTTAAGCCATTCAACTGTTCAGATAGCCATTATCAGCAAAGCAGAACATCCATTCTACTACGGCCAATGACTAAGAGTTGAGTTTGACTCCATTTATGATTCCCTGCTTCCCATCTGCCCTTCCTTGCCCCCATATCTGCTGGACTCAATTAAATCTATATTAGGAATAAAGGGAAAACCTAAAAAGTGTTATTAAAACCAGGGCTTTTTACTGATGAACTGAAAATGCGTGCGAGTAAATAAAAAAAGAAGGTGACAGAAAAAGAACTTGACATTTTTGGCCACTTTTCCATAAAGGTGTTCACTGTCCGAGCACCCTGACCCATCTGTTCTTATTCAGGAGTAATCCTGCAGCATTGTGATGCTGAGAATTCAAGGGGTACTCCTTCTAAAAATGTGAAGTTTGCCTTTTGTATCTTATTGTGTTTTATTTCCTCACATCTAATTTATATGTAATTACTCTAAAAAATTACACTATCATCATGTGACTAACTTAAAATTATTAGTAAACTCAGCTTACTGCATGGTACAGTAGAACTGATAGCCCATAACATTTAAACTTTATAAATAAATGTGTAGACTAATATCATACACACATACAGTACATTTTGTTTTTTTAATGTAGTTTTGGAATCTGTCTAAAATATATATTTTATTGACATAATATATTTTTTTCATATTTTTCCAATTAAAAACATTTTAAAAATCCTTTTCTGTAATTGTAATAGTTCAGTCATGCTGTATATGTTCCAAAGGCGTTTGTAGATCTAGACTAAAAAATTAAAATGTAATTGCTACAACTGGAATAATTAAAAACACTAAAAATAGGTAATATTTAATCTCTGACAAGAATAACAGAAACTAAGACAAATGGTTGTAAAAAAAAAAATGAAATAAATAAACTATAGGCAATCACACTTTTTAAATTCACAATTGTCACTGTATCGCTTCAAGGGTTAGCACACAAGGTGTTCAAATCTGCTGTCTCTTTCTCTCTCTCTCAAGTTTAAAATATCAAGACGGCAGTCACTCCAGCTACAAGTCATGCTGAGCTACACCGTTGTCCTCTTAACGTACATCTCACATACAGCGTCCAACTAGCAAAGTGCGCTTTTCCGTTTTGTCCATAGTGCATTGTGTTGCGCCTAGAGCCCGCTGCTTTTCCCGTTTTGAACTGGCCTCATGATGCAGGATGAAAGTGGTGGTTCAACACGCAAGAGGCCTGGCCGTCTGAGACTGCTACCCTGCCGATTCATTCAGATGCCATTTGGCCAGCAGGTGAGCTGTAGGGATTACAGAGCAATAAGTTCTTTTCTTTTATGTTCTACTGTCTTATGTGTTTTCAGCCAGCCAGCTCAGATCACCGTTTCTTCTTGTCGGCAAATCATATTGTGAAATGTCTACTGCTGGATGCTTTAGAAAAAAAATGATGTTTACAGCTCTAGAACTGCACAAAGCTGTATGTATTCCATCTTGTTCTCCCACTGTTTTTTTTTTTTCAAAACTCTGACATTTTCTTATCAATTTTATTGTGTTAAGTTTAATTATTGATTAGAAATTTATTTTGATGTGTGTTTCAGCCAGAACTGTAAATAGAGCAGTGCAGATGTTTTAAACTGATGTGTGTGGAAATAGATTATTTGGCGCACGCGAAAGACATGCACCTCATCTGCAACTATAACAACACAAGACAACGTAAGCCATTCAACGTTGGTATGAGCACACTGACACAGACAAAGATACGTGGATCGTTGAGTTTGTGGATTCACATTATTGTACATAAAGAGCGTGCCACACAAACAACTCATCTTGCCTTTCTTAAGAAACACAACTTCTAAGGACAAGATGCAAATTACGTGACAACTTTATAGTTAGCTTGATTCACTGGGCTCTACTGAATTGTGTCTGCAAGACACATCTTCCAGTAAAGAGCTTTTAGATGAAAGATTCTCAATTCAATAAAAAGTAAAAATGCCAAAACATATATCTACTAGCAAAAACATTATATAGGATAACAGTTTGGGAGTCTTCATTTGTCTAAGCAAAACATTTGACTCCTTATTTACACAAGTAATGATGCTAACCTGATTTTAACCAGAGTTTGTCCTGGCAGCATTAGCTACAAGGCTGGAACCGACCCATGATGTGACACCAAGCCCCACTCACTCTCACACACACACACACACACACATGCATCAGGTCAATTCATTAACCATTCAAGCAAAGCATTGAGATGTGAGGGGAATCTGGAGAAATCTTCTAGGAGTGTTACCAGGTTTTGTTTAATGTGCACCATTCCAGTGCACTTGACGTGTTCATTCCATCTTAAGTGACTAATAAAGTCCATGTCCTATTTATTACAAAACCTTTGGGTGCACCAGGATGGTGGTGAAGGGAATGAGGCCAAGAGGGAGGCCAAAGAAGACATGGCTGGCGTTCATTTCAGATGATATGAAATAATGGGTCACACCTTAATGGATGCCCAGGATTGTGGAGAGTGGGGTAAACTGATAAACAGGAAAATGACTGTTAAACTTCAGAAGATGACACCACTACATATTAGGCTGACACATTAAGCTGAACCAATATTTGAGATCAGACCTTAAAAGTCTCTAGATTACAAACTGTTGATATTCTGTGAAAAAATAAAAGATCAATTTGATTCCAGTCCTGGCAAATACAAGCCATGTACATGTTCAACAACCAGTTAGTCCTGTCCTCTTAACCTTGGTTACCTTTTCAAGTAAATGACTAAAATTATGCAACCTTTCAAATGTATTATGATGTGGTCTCACTTACCTTTATTCTTGAAATAAAGAAATAGATTTACAGGATCATTATAGTCAAGGTGGCACAATACAGTCAAATTTTTTCTTGCAATGAACATGCAGCACTCTCTGGTGCCAGAATTAGTGACTATAAATAACTTAATGATTCCAGTTTATTTAGTGAGCACACTTACTGTACATCAGTATTTAACAAAATGAAGTGCACACATACACCTTACATGGGAGACGTGGTGGCACAGTTCTCTCCGATCCTTTGGCCGATTGCTAACTATGAGGAGTATTCATTTTCTCTTTACGTCCTCGTGGGCTTTTCTCCGGGTACTCATGTTCTGCCACCACATCCCAAAAATGTGTGTGTATGCGCACGTGTGTTTGTGTGTGTATGTTGACTAATAGCCAATTGAGGTTTAGCCCCATGTGAGTGGACCCCTGTGATGGACTGCAACTCTATCAAGGGCTGGTTCCTGCCTTGTTCCCAGTGTTGCATGCAGCCCTGAATAGGACAAAGCAATCTTCAGACTGCCATACTCTTTAATAATTACAAATATATATCAAATATCAGGTTACTAAGTTAAACAAACTAGTATCGAATTGCTTCCAGTAAAGTAAGCTACCAAATTAAACAAATATATTATGACCTCTTCTTACCACAATCTGAAAGCGACACTAGGCTACAGCGTAACATCAAGGATGACCTCTTTAACAACTCCATTAAAGCTTGGGAAGGAAGTCAAGGAGCAAAGTCTCCATTCTCAAATGTTTCTTAGTTCACATAGTTAAGACAGGCACCATTACACTGAAGGCCATCCTTTCTCAAGCTCCAGGTGAACCAGGCCAGTGTCTTCAGTGCAACTGTCTTGCAGCCCCGTTTTGAGGTATAATAGTCAGTGAACTGGCCCTATCTGCAATAGCATTTTGCTGTTGCCATAATTAATCCCACTTGGGTACATACTTTAATACACTCATGATACATCCTGTTTATAAGCCCCTCTACTAATTATGTTTATTTTTTTCTACAAAAATAAGGATGGCAACATGCAAATCAGGCAACATCAACTTTAGTGGTTCATTTCTCTAGGAAAGTGGACGTGCCCTCTAAAGAGCAGGCTCAGAGGCTGCGGTTGAGGAGTGTTAAGTGTAGTGTTTCTTTATTGGCTTAACTCGCTATGATTAAATGCTTTAATCTCACCAGCCTCTATTTGGTGACACCTGGGGTTCATCTTCTTTGCCCATTGTTTCACTGAACAACAGTAAACCGATCCATGTCACTATAGCTCAGCCACACATTTCTTAAGAGAGCCCCTCCATTAATCAGCAACCTTACACTCTTCCTGCAGGCCATTCAACGTGGCCTCTCATTGCTCTCGCGTGCCGCCATTTAAGCTTTCTATAGGTGTCATGGATGAAAACTTTTGTCACAGCTGATTCAGTGACAATCAGTATGTGTGCTGTGTATGACGTCACTTGTTGTTAATTGCCAAATATTTTTCTACTTTCTGCGTTATTTTATTCTCCAGTAAATGAAACAAAAAAGAAAAAAAAGAAAAAAAATGCAATAGTTGTAGACAACGTGTGATGTTTCTTTTTTTTTTTTTTTTTTTTTTTTGAGAAGGTAGAGATGGCTAGGGGCATTCTTTTCAGAAAAGCTTGACACCTGGGCTACTTTAACTATTATATTTTTTGTCAAGGGTCCTACTGTATGTCAGAAGTACCTTGATCATGAGAATAAGTAGTGACAAATTAATGTTCTGTTATACAGAAACAAGGAGTTATGCAAAATGACATTTCACTTGATTTGAAAATTGCAATTGTAAAGATTGCTACTTTCTGGAAACAGTTTGTGGTGTACAAATCTAGGGTCACTTCCCTTTTCTATACTTATATGCTATTTCCATTTGACTTAAATAGCTGTTTAAACAGAATTTGACTAGCGTATAAAAAAATAAAAAAAAATAAATAAAAAAAGGAGATAGCACTAAAATCACATGCTTAAATACAATACAGACAAGGGCATATTTAAGTTTCCTTTACCACCGCATGCTATTCTTTCTGGAAACTTGATGGCTTTTTCTTATATTGTGAAGCATCCTTCATTACATTCCTGTCATGTGCGACACAAGTGTCTGTGCTTGCATTGCACAAATCTCAGGGAGTGTGGTGCCCTGTGAGGTCCTTCAGCCTCATTCTGGGCTTCCCATCCTAACTGCCATTTTAGCCAGAGATCCACTTACCCACCTTTTACTAAAAGCTGATGTTAAATCATGTAAAAATACACTTCTAGGGTCAGGTGCACCTACAATGAAAGCAGTTTTAGACTACAGTTGAATAAATCTTTCAATATTAAATTCCAAAAGCAACAATAGATTAAGAAGCACAGTTCTTTTTCATGGAAATTCCTAAATCTATCTGTACATTCCACAGCCCTTGTGCAGTAGTGTTGTTTAAATAGACAAAGCACAAATGGCAACCAGCTGAAATAGAGTCAAGAAAAGCACATCCTCAAAAAATATCAACACTGAAGATTTAGAACAATTAATGTGATAAGCACAGGACAAAGCTGTGAGTACCATTTAGGGAAAATGTATCTGGAATCTCCTAAACAACAGCTAGACTGACCGACCACTCCTAGTACAGGAGCTTTAGTAAATGCAGTAAGGGTTCAACAAATACTCCAATGCAATGGTAATACTTTCTGAAGAAATCCACAATCGGTCAATCCTGATACGCATTACATATAGATATAAACCATATATATAAAATGTTTATGTAAAACATATATATATAAAAAAATACTTTTTAAAAACCACGCTTATATTAAGTTAAAAAGTGTACTAAAAAGTAAAAAATAAGTCTCTCATACATCACTCGTAAAATAAAAGCGTGGGCGCTTTTGCTAAGATTTTATTGATTGATGAAAAGCGCCCACGCTTTTATTTTACGAGTGATGTATGAGAGACGTATTTTTTACTTTTTAACTTAATATAAGTATGGTTTTTTAAAAAGTATATAAATATATACTATTTTCAACTTTTTAGTCTTGGGTTGTTTTAGTATAATTTTGTAATCAATAGTTTAACACTTCCTTTAATATTTCTATCTGTTACTAGTGCCATCTATTGGTGAAATCTTTAACTATTTTTCAAAGTAAAAATTTCATTTCTTAATTAACAAGGATTAATTGATCAGTTAGTGAAACTAAATATTGATTCATGTATTGTCATTGGAAGTGAGTAAGTGTGCAAAATTTCAAGTCATTTGGACAACAGGAAGTGGGTTAAATATCGATTACAAGATTTGTACCAGACAACAAACAGGTGAAGTTAAAAGAAGCGTGGTAAGTAATAATAATAATAAAAAAGAAAAGTTAATTACCAAGGGTCATTTGATAAGTATGATAAAAAGCAAGTTAAACACCTTTTTTTTTGGAAAAATGTACTTCCAACATCTGGCGTACAGTACATAAACAATATGTTGCTTCTGGCTAAAGTTTGGCCTGACCTACTTTGAAGAGTGACACTTGCTAACTGTGACGACACCAAATGAATTGTGGTGCCATCTCATACAAATTTACCAAACTTATCAAAACGACCCTTGCACATTTGAACAAACAATATACTCTACATAGTTCAAGAAAAGTCAAATGTGAATACGTAAAATGAGAATGTGTAAGCTTATTTAGTTATGTCTTGCCCAATCTGATCTTAATAAATATATTTTATAACATTCAGAAGGTAAAATTTTAAAAAATACACTTATGTAAGTATTTTGTTTCTACTAAAAAACAGACATTACTGTTCCATTGCAATTAGCTTTAAGTCTGTAAAACCAAGTAGGTAGAATCCACTGCAGCTCTTTAGGCATTCAGTTTTTTGGCTTTAAAACTGGCGCAGTATGCCAGCGCGATTTTACATTAATTCCTCTACACAATGTGGACTTTCCCCTGATTAACTTTCTTACAGCACATATTTCTTTAGTATCGGCTAAAATAATTTTCAAGCAGACTTTTTATATTATTCTTATGTTTTAAGGACAACATCAAATGCCATAAAGATGCCTGTAGAAGACGCGGGGCCCTTGCAATGCAGATGCCAGGTCACAAGCTTCAAAAGCATGCCCCAGGTCTGTTTAGTTTCAGTCAATCTATGCCATTCTTTAATGTGATGAAAATATGGACATGTTATCATTGTATTGTGGTGTAGATCTAATAGGTGTTTGTAAGTATGAGTATAAATATGTGAAAATAACAAAAAAAAGACATGATTAAACTATTCTATGTTGTCTTTTATTTGTCTGTTTTGTAAACAAAATTGAAAACTGAAAAGGTAAATAAGTAAATAAATTATTAAGCAAAAGTGAATACTAGATATGAAATATTTCAATGTAACACCAACATGGTGCTGTTTTAAGGTTTGTGTGCTATTCTTTTTCTTTTTCCTCTGGGAAATACTACCTGCACACTTTAATTGTGCAAATAACCTTCCCAGATAAACTTAAAAAAACAGAAAAAACTATTAAAACATATTCTAAAAGAACACTGCAATCTCCGAGTACTTTCTTCATTGTTAAAATTACGCAGATTCCTTGCCCTTTTTTTCTTCCACTGTCTGATTATTCCTTTTCTAGGATATTTACTGTGTGCATACATGCACATAAAAGTGCACCTTTTCAACAAGTACAGTACCTGGCATTCAACTACAAGCTTATGGACACAATTGCAGAGTACATCGACCATTTTACTTGTATAAGTCTGACTATGGCAGTGCATACTTAGAAGCTGCTGAGCACTGTCCTCTCATGGAGGTGTCTGGGGCTTCTTTCCCTCTCTTCGTCGGACCTTCAGTCTGTTTTCCAGACTCATTTCTGATTTCACCGATTACATAATCTTCAATATATTACTCCTAAGTATTATCTGGCTTAGGGGACTTTCAACATTTAAAATGCAACTGGTTACATTTCTTTTTGGTTTTCCAATTGGAGCACAGGCAGGTGAAGTGTCTTACTCATAGTCTCACAGTGTCAGTAGCAAGATTTGAACCCACAGCCTCAGGCTTTGAAGTCCAGTGTCTTAGACACTATACTTTACAGTACAGTATATCCGACACTGGAGTACCAACTATATTAACAGCTTACCATTAAAACAGGCAGATACTTTGCTCTCGATTATTGTGGTTCTTGCGCAGGATGTGGTCTCAAAGAACTTATTTTGAGTCTGGTATCTCTGCAGCCTGGACAGTCCACCCTGGAGCTCCAAGTAGGTCGAGTTAACTTACACGACAGGGCTTGGCAACCCTTCCACAGCCCTAATCTTAACCACAGTGTTACTGGGCAGAGCTCTGAAGGTCTGCAGCTAGACCGTATTGGTGGCCATTGGGAGTCTAATCCACATACTTGGGTGGAGGCTCCAGGCTGCAGACATATATACTTTTTATTTTGCTATGTGCAAGTGTACACCCCCTGGTGGAAAATACATGTAAGTACTCAAAGGTAAGAGATTACAAAAACTATGAAGAATGTCCTAAAAATGTGGTTGATATTAACTCTGCATTATTCCTGGTAAATTAACTTGTCAATACATTATCCTACTGTATATTCTACTTACATTCTTATCTAAGGGTTTGTTGGTGCATAAATCCATCTTCTGGCAAACATACATGATAAATAGATATGTAATGAAGAAGAAACCCTCTTGCATGCGCTGGCATAGGTATAATATAAATATGCCATGTTTCAGAGTGGTCCAGAAGTAATCAACCTACTTTGCTAACTTGAAATAAAAAAAAAACAGAAAATGGTGCAGTGGGTAGCATAGAGGGTGTAGTCTGATACGATCGTCTCCTTCTGGGCTGGAGTGACTTTATGTGTTTGTGTGCCATGTCGGTATTTGACCAGTGCTCAGTTCTAACCAGTTAGGCTGCATCTGCTCGACGCTGTGGCCAGGATTAACATTCTTGGATAAATTCAATCCAGGCAGTACTACCTGCTCATAATAAAAAGATGAAAGATTTAGGACAATTAATACTATATATGAGGGAAACTCAAATGTAGCATTGATGTACTGTATTTATAAAAATGAATTTTAAAAAATTCAGAGTTTACTTGCACTGAGCACCAGTTTACAACCTGCTCTCCATGGTTAATAATTCACTAAATCTAGTGCTCACTCACTTGTTTGCCAGGATCACGTCACAGGCAAGCTGGATATTGTCAGCTGTGGAACACATGAATCGGTGACTTGATCATTCTTCATCTGTGACAAGTATGCAGCCATACTTTAACTTTTAATTCCAGTCCACTAATCAGTACAGTGCAGTTTCTTATCGACTACCTCAACAATCAGTAAAAAATAAATACAATTAAAATACATCTATAGTAATCAAGAAATGTTAATGCTTCATCCTTCTGTTTAATCTGTCTTCTAAATCTGCTTATCCAAAGCAGGACCACAGGTTAGTTCTGGACACAAAGCAGGGACAAACCCTGGAGAGGACACAAGTTCATTGCGGGGTGAACATACACATACACAACAGGGGCCAATTTAACAATTCCAATTTACCCAACCTGCACTGCATTAGACAGTGGGAGGAAAAAGGGGCACCTGGGGGAAAACCCACACAGACACGGGGGAAAAACATGCAAAATCCATGTGAGGAGCACCCACTACTTGGATCCTGGTCTCCTTGTTTAATGCTACCACTGTGTCCCCCTTTGCTTTTATCCAGTTTATTTAGTCATCATTGTTTTTAATTAATTGTTCTTGCTTAGTAAGGAGGTTATTCAGTGTAGGATAAAATTAAAAAAACATACGGAATATAAAATGACCTGGGGCCTCATGTATAAATGGTGCGTACACACAGAAATGTTGCTTAAGAACGTTTTCAAATCGCGATGTATAAAACCTACACTTGGCGTAAAGCCACGCACTTTTCCATGGTACCTCATACCCTGTCGTATGCAAGTTCTCCGTTAGGTTTTGCAGACTGGCGGCACCCAGCGTCAAAGCAGTGCTACTATTCCTGTGTGGTTACCCTTTCTTAGATCCAGATCCACATCCACGACGGCGGCTCAAGTGCTCCTTGTAGAACTGTTTGTACTTGCAAGTTACCATGAGGTAATTGTACTTATGATACAGTTACAATATTGCACATCCTGAGCCACTTTATAAAGCGCATATTTACATATGACGACGATATCATTTTTAAGATGAAATGCAGCAAAATATGTTGATTATATTATACAGATAAAACTTTAACTTTAACTACACGGTGCCGCAGAGCTAGCGAGCTTGAGCTTCGTTCACTGATTGTTCCTGCCTCGCTCTGTTTTCATGCTGTGGCTGGCGTGACACTGGAAGGATAGTTGGATAGAATAATTAAACATTACGAAGATATTTCGATGTTCTTTAAAAGTTTTGAAGAATCGGCGTTCTAAGCTTACAGATGGCTTAACATCTATTACACAGCTGATTGTGTGGCAATTGGGTATTTGGAGAAAGAAAAGTAAGGACAGGAATTGGGGGTTAGTACATTTGAAAAAGACAGTACTTATGTAATAAAGCATTTCATTGAAGGTCGCGCATGGCGTAGCAAGCATCTTGCTGTAAGACATGAACAATCACTGCGCCACCGTGTTCCCATGTTTAATAACATGCTTTAACTCATATCATCATAAAATTGATATCACGTATACTTCAGTATTTTAATTACTCAGAGAGCTGTAATATTACGAACATAATGGATTCTGTGTCCTGTCGCTGAAGAGCACGTAGTGATTCAGGCACATAGAGCACATATAAGATCAAATACACAACAAAGCATTTAACGTGCTACTTTAGTTACGATGGGATTTGAGAAACTAGTAAATTAAATGATTTTAAGATGAAGTTTATGATGTTCTACTTTAATGACAAAATAAACTACATGATTAAAGTGGAAATTTTGAGATTAAAGTTGACATTTCATGCTTTTTCACACTTTGTGCCTTTTTTTTCCACTGTACCTTTTCACGCCGACTTTGATATGTGACAACTTTTTTATTTCGGGCACTGTGCGACTTTGTGAACTTGAGCATTCGAGTTTCTCCGACACGCTATGTCACTCGATCAACTTCCTTTTGTTGCTTATGTAACTGTTTAAACCAACAAATAGTACGTTTTTCTTTGCCTGCATTTGGTATTCGCTGAAATTCTTCTATTTTTCCTCGTACTTATGCCATTGCCTTTTCACAGAACGCTGGGCTTAAGGGCTATTTATATTGATTTGCATATTCAAAGAGGCGTAATTCTGGGAGGAGTTGGGGCGGGACAGCAGGCGCGTGCACGTGCGTTTATTTCCACGCTGAGCAGGATTTATGTAGCGGAAGAACACAGAAGTTGGTGAACGCACAGATTCCTGCATCTGGATTTTTCTGTGCGTAAGCACATTTCGGCTTTTGTGCTTACGTCATGTTATAGTGCAAATTCTACGCACGCCGTTATGCATGAGGCCCCTGTTCTGCAAAGTATACATGTATTTATTTTTATTAATTTATCTAACTATTGTTTGAATTTATTACATGCCTGGTGAGTTTACACCTTTGTTTTTTTATATTTCTGCTGCTCTATGCATCTAAAATTAATCTTGGATTAATAAAGATTAGATAATCTAATTTTATGACCAAAAAGTAAGTTTTCAACTACCTAAAAGGGAGTTATGGTTCCAATTGTATTCCATTAGCATCACTTTACAAATGGATGTTACGCTTCACGTACAGTATAGTAATTGTATGCACCTTTTGTAGAAATTTGACCCAGTTTTGTGTTTGAAATCAGTAAAAGCACCCTAAATTTCATCCGTTCAAGGTGGAACTTTGTGACTTTCTCTGTATTTCCCCAAATTAATGAACAGTATAAAAATTAAACATCCCATACTTTGTATAGCTTCTAAAATTTGTTTTTTACCTTGCCATGTCTTTCAATTCACTTTTGACCCACCATTGACTTTAATGGATTTTCCCGTACATTTGGGGTACTTTCTTTGTTCACAACCCATACAATCATCCTGAATGTCATCATTTTAGCTCAAAAATGTGAAAGCTTTTAGTAAAATATCATAACTTCACCAATCACATTTTTGTACATCTGCTATACATTTTAAACAGTATCGTGTCCTGAGGGTCAAATTTAACACACAATTAACTTTAATGAATTTTACTCTCCATTCTCTTAGTTTACAGTCCATAAAAACTTATTAAATATTACCTGTTCTAAAGAAAAACTTAAAATCATTGGTGCTACACATTAAGATGATCAATCAGTATAAAATGGGTTACATCTGATGTCTATGGCACCTAATAACGGATGTCAGAATTGGGTTAAAAAGAACCTGCAAGGCACAGCATTTGAAGATATTGTGAACATTAGAGTATAAATGCTTCATTTGTCATCACTTTTAATAAAATGTGTAACTCTTTTTGGTTGTATTGAAACATAAGGAATGTTTTGACAACACAGTGTCATTCAGTCCAGCATAGCTTGTCTGGCCCTGTTCAGGTAACTTTTTCAAAATATAATTAAGTTGCAGTGTGAAGGTCCTTAAATTACTACTGTCTACCAACACTATTTAGTAAACTGCATCATGGATCTATGACTTCGTGACTGAAGGAAAAACTTTCTGCAAAATGTACTTTTAACTAGCTGCCATATCTGTTGGACAGTTTAAAGCTGACCTCCTTGATCTGTACCCAAAACTATCTACTGGGACAGTGGCACCCAAGTTCAGTCCATGGGGCCTACTTTAAACATTATTATATAGTTTAAATAATTCACAGTAAACTTTACTACATACAAGACCAAATCTGAATTCTGGATCAATTCACTTGTAATGAGGCTACTATCTTCAGAGTAACTCTCTTACTCGCTAGGTTTAGTGCAAACTGAAAAGTGTCAAGTCAAAGTGTACAGTCTTTTTCTGATTAATTTAGCAAAGGTGACAGGTAAGGACAACTGAATCAATGTAAAAAAAAACTTCAAAGTCATCAGAAATTGCACTGAGAATAGCAATAATGAAAAAACAGAATATCAAGCACTTATATTTTTTTTGAGACACCTTATTTAATTCATGGTCATGCCAGCAACACTAGACACACGACCAGAACAGGGTGCCATCAAAGGCTCTATTTACTCTTATACACACACACACACACACACACGGAGTATAGACAGTCACCAGTTAATCAAACACACACATCTTTGAATTTTTGAGAGAAAAATTCACACATAAACTTGGAAAGAATGTTGAGACCCTACACAAATGACAACGGGGAGTGAATCTGTCAAGGAACAGTGCCTAATTCTGCCTCACTATGCCATCCTCATTTGTGACAAGGGTGTCAAAATGACTGACAATGGTGGAAAATATAATCATTAAGAGATATATTTATTGATCAGCATTAACAGGGTACTAAAGAAAAGGATTACTGTGGGGACAATGTAGTGTCACACTTTATGTGGAAATTTCACTCTAACACCTATGTTAATGGATGTTTTTTCCAAAGGCATAACCTATATGTCAGCAGATTTCTTGATAGTAAGACTCCTTCAAAATGGTAAAGGGCTACTTCCTTCCAGAACACTTAACTTTCTTGTGACAAATACTGAGATCATATATGTTCCAGGACAGATTAGTTTAGTGCATTATAGGTCACTTTTTCATTCATTGATTTTTCTAAACACATTTATTCCAATGCAGGACTACATTTCTGCTTCACGGAAAACAAGGTCAACCATAAAAAGATCTTAAATTTAGAAGCACCATAAAATGAACTTTCAGAAACAGAATCAAACAAAAGCATACATTTCTGAAAGTGAACCATTCTTAGTTCCAAAGATTATAAATTTCTCAATAGAAGAAAGACAGAAAAAGGATGATCAAAAGGAACCTGGACAAGGTCAAACAACAAAGCACATAAAAAAGGAAAGCATGACATGCACATTCAAAACTATGAACACAAATCTCTTCAGCAGCATTTGAAAAGTGGACAAGAAAGAATACAGAAGCCCTTAAATGAAGAAACCTAAACTGAATGAATATATTTCACAAATATTGGGCAATTATAGAAAGATTTAAATGAGTAAAATCAAAGACAGATAAAAAGGAACACCATGTAGAACAATGTATAATTACAAAAATGAAGAGTCATTTAGGGACAGAAACTCTTGGAGAAAAGATGTACATTGAGCCTATCCTCAAGCATAACACCAGTGAAGATTTGTTCTAATATGATGTTTACTGGTTTAAAAATAAAAACAAAATGGATACCCTGCAGTTGAAGCAACAGTCATTCAAACAGAAACCCCTGACACTGTTGATGGGTGACTGCATGTTCTTTTTCTTTGTCTCGCCTTTACTTTGTTTCTCTTCACAGTAGTTAAGCCTTGTTGTATGGCATCCTGTTACAGCCATTGCCATATTTGCAGAGCAAAGGGTTCCAGTAAAAGATTTTTTTTCTGGCCCGAATGTCAGATGGTACAATTACTCCAATGCCTTCAATTCATTTTGTTTGTAAATAAAACATATAATACAGGGGTAAAGACAAATCGGAATCTGCATGCATTAAAAGATGTTGTTGATGTAGAATCAAATCCCTCTTCATATTTAAGAATCAATAATATTAAATGTGAATAAACTATTAATCCATCTACCCTTCCATATTTGAACCCCCTCTATTTATTTTAGCAAATTTAGAGCTGCAATTTCTAAACAACATCTGACCTGAGGCCAGTTAAGCAAGACACTGAAAATAAAATGGACCACCTCTTATGAACGCTTGATCTTCTTTAGAATGATCCATCTATTTATTGAAAATACTTAATTCAGTGTTATTGTTGCTGGGAGATAAGGTTAATCCTATAAGGAGCCAACCCTGGATGGGTTGCCAGTAGCAAAAATAATAAAAATTTCTTTATTGGTTTATACTGAAATCCCATTTGGCAGCAATGGCTGTCTAGCTAGCCGTTAGAGAAGTCTCTAGCCATTTGTCAAACTCTTTTCTGTTTAAGTGGAAGCCACTGGTGGACAGCATCTTCACAGATTCTGAGTTGAATTCAGTCCCATGTTTTCAGTAAGCCAATCTAATCTGGAGAGCATATACCTTGATCAAACAAACAAAGAACATACTGCTCTAAGAAAAGTATTTTTCTGAGCAGTAGACATGAAGCATAATGCACAATGATAATTTAGTGAGGAACAACAAGGATCATAACATTATCAACTAAGTAGCCAAATTGGGAAAAATAAAGTTCTATCTATCTATCTAGATGAGTAGGCAGAGTATGCAAAAATCATGTTCAGAAAGTTCCTAAAGCTTCCCCATTCGTACATAACATGGTATTTGCTGACATCACACGCTGACACCAAGAAGTTCAAAAATTTACAAAGTAGTTCTGAGTTAAAGGAATATTGCACACAAAAATTATATATTTACATGTACTACTCACCCCATGTACTTGGTAGTGGTGGCCAAGAAAAAAAAATTCATCTCATGTTTTCCTCCAGAAAGTACTTTAACTAAGTTTCTAACAGAATGGTACCCAATGGTGACCAACACTGGACAAAGGCAAACAGAATCAAAACGTTCCATGATAAAAATCTTATATTACTTGTGTTGCATGATCCACATACTGTATCAAGTTATCCAGTCATATGCAAGCAACATGCAAAATGCATGTAGATTTTACTAAATTATTATTAAGTGAATAATTCTGAAAAACAAAAGTAGTCCAAAAAATAAGCTCCTTAACACAGGAGTGGGGTTTTCAATTGAAGACCTGTCTCTTGGCCTCATTCATTGGTCAACAGTCCTACCAATTCAAAAGTGCAACCCCATGTGCTCACCACTGTGTCCTATGCGATCAAAAACATGACATCAAATTTGTTTTTCGGCTACCAACACAAACCATATGGAGAAAGTAACATTAAAATATTATATATTATATATACACTTGCATGCAAATTTTTGGATAGAGTAGTTCTTTTTTTCCCCTATACATGGTTGTTTTGAGCCGAAGCGTTTCCTGTTAGCAATCAGTCCTGGATGATGAGTGCATCTATAGCAAGGCATATCCACAATCACTTATACCATACTAATTAGATTCACTAGTTAAATAATATACCATCTTACTAGATGAACGGAAACGAGAAAACCCACTAAAAAGTAATGCATACAGTGACAATGTGCAAATTGTACAAACCAAGCTCTGCAGATCTTTGGGTTAGGAGTTCTAACTCCTCACAGAGAAATATTTTGAATATGCTAAATTATAATATATAGATTAATTGATTTTTTGGCTTCTTCACTGTCACATGATTATACATTTTCGTTTCAGTCCCATATTTCACATAGCATCAAAATAAGAAGAGACATTTTATCCAGTACCCTGGGTTCTAATCCCAACACTGGGCGTTGTCCGCCTGTCTTTTCCCTCCCGGGTACTCTAGTTTTCCTTTGTAGGTTAATTACCATCACTAAATTGGCCAGGTGTAAGTGAGTGTAGGTTTATGCATGCATAAGTGACCCCTGCAATGAACGGTCTTCAAACTCCCCAATGTGACCCTGAATTGGATTAAATGGCTTTGAGAAAATGTGTTTATGTATTTTACCCAGTATATTGTGTGGACAGTGTCATTCACCAATGTGACATTAATGAAAAAAGTTTAAAGATTTATGGGATTACTATTGTCACGTGTATAGAGTACACTGAAATTCTCATTTGCAAGTGCTACTCAGTAAGCAACATGTCGTATATTGGTCATAACCTAGCAGCATAACAAAAAGTTGCCACATTTCAAACACATAAAAGATGTTTTGCTATCAAGTATATCATCCTATCTGCAGAAAATGAAATCATACATTACACACAACAGATCACAAATAACCTTCATACATACAGTAATTAGTTGGAGGCATTATGTGGTTGTTTAGACTAGCTATTCTGTGCTTGCATGCAAGAGGTTTTCTACTGCTCAAAATTTTGATAATCATCAAAATAAAGAGCTACAAATTAGATTGGATTCAATTTGATAACCTTTATTAATCCCAAAGGGAATTTCACATACATACTGTGGCAGAAACATAAAAAGGATACAGACACACAGGACAAATAATACAGCCAATAAATTAATCGATATGTAAATTTACACCTACCAAATGAAACTCTTACACCTCCTCGGCATGTTTGTCAAGAGGATTTACTGTTTTGATATTAGTGTAACTTGCACTAATGACTTTTGTTCATACTTTAAAGACCTGCAATGAAAAAACTGTATATGAAAAGATTAAATATTCGCAGGCTTGTCTTAATATTCAAAGCTTTTTGTGGATTCTTTTCTAAACACAATAATTTATTCTGTATTCTAGAGTCAGTGTTTCAGAACAGATTTTTTTCTTTTTTTAACAGAATTACAGATTTCCAGAATTACTATTATGTAACAGAATTCAAATTTGTATAACACATTGACAGACAGGTCTTCTTCCAACTTACGTTTTATTGCTGTATTAAATAAATCAATTTCATTATAAAAAAAATCTTCATTTAATACATGATTAGGTCAGTCTTATTTGCTCGGTGTCCCAACTTTAGCTGCCATGCTGTGGTCATGTTTAGAACCACCCATACAAGGGGGACTCACTTCTATAACAGGGTTACATTCCCATTGCTGAGGGGTCTTTGCCTGGATAGAGAGAGCATGAACTCTGGAAGCCAACTCATCACATAAAATTTCATTGACCAAGCGGTGACGCTGTAACAGAGACATCCCTTCAAAATGTTTGCTCACCACCAACACTCGAAAGTGAGACTCGGAGCCTGATGGTACTGCATGCATGTTACTCTCATTTACAACTTCTAAATGGGTTGGTTCCAGTCTCTGATTTAGCTTGGTCCGGATTGAAGTTTCCACAGGTCGATTCATGCCTGATGTAGAAGCCAGGAAGTTGGCTGCCCGAAATGCAAAATTTCTAATTACAGCAACCCGAGAGCTAAAAGAATGCAGCATTGGCTTTTAGATTCTCTTCCAGCGCATCCTAATAAAAAAAAAATGCATTTATTAAAATCAAGGAAGCAGAAATGCATAAATTAAAGGGAGGTGGGTGATGAACCTTTAGACTTCAAATAAGATTTGGAAAAGCAAGATTACAGTGAAATGAAAACATCAACCACCTGAATTAAATGCGTCATCCAAATGCAAGAAAGGAGAGTGCATTTATAAAAAGAAATCTCAAACCTGCTTACCCCAATTCAGGGTCATGGTAGGAAAAGAAAAATGTGTATTTTTAAAGTTTACTTTGTGTATATTATATCAAAAACTGAGCTGAGCAACAGTTCAGAACATATCCCTGAGACTTACATTTTTGTATTAATATTTCATTAGATTAAGCAAAGTTATGATATAAGAGTTGAACCTACAGTAAAAAAAAAGGAAACTGTAAAATTGATAGAAGAGAGATAAATTAAATTGAAATATGCACAAAAACACAATTGGGGTAACAGGTTAAATCATTTCACAATTTTCTTAAGCCTTGTACCAAAAATACAGTTTGTGTTGTGCTTATTTAAACACCATTGATCAAATAGCACTAAAAATTGTGGTCAGCAACACAGGAGCGCCGCAGGGGACTGTACTTTCTCCGGTCCTGTTCAGCCTATATACATTGGACTTCCAATACAACAAGGAGTCCTGCCACGTGCAAATGTTCGCTGACGACACTGCTATCGTGGGCTGCATCAGCAGTGGGCAGGAGGAGGAGTATAGGAACCTAATCAAGTTGTTAAATGGTGTGACTCAAACCACCTACAACTGAACACCAGCAAAACCAAGGAGCTGGTGGTGGATTTTAGGAGGCCCATGCCCCTCATGGACCCCGTGATCATCAGAGGTGACTGTGTGCAGAGGGTACAGACCTATAAATACCTGGGAGTGCAGCTGGATGATAAATTGGACTGGACTGCCAATACTGATGCTCTGTGCAAGAGAGGATAGAGCCGACTATACTTCATTAGAAGGCTGGCATCTTTCAATATCTGCAATAAGATGCTGCAGATGTTCTATCAGACCGTTGTGGCAAGCGCCTTCTTCTACACAGTAGTGTGCTGGGGAGGCAGCATAAAGAAGAGGGACGCATCATGCCTGGACAAACTGTTGAGGAAGGCAGGCTCTATTGTAGGCACGGAGCTGGACAGTTTGACATCTGTGGCAGAGCGACGGGCACTGAGCAGGCTCCTGTTAATCATGGAGAATCCACTGCATCCACTAAACAGTATCATCTCCAGACAGAGGAGCAGCTTCACTGACAGACTGCTGTCACTGTCCTGCTCCACTGACAGACTGAGGAGATCGTTCCTCCCCCACACTATGCGACACTTCAGTTCCACCCGGGGGGTGGGGTAAACGTTAACATTATACAAAGTTATTGTCGGTTATACCTGCATTTTTATCACTCTTTAATTTAATATTGTTTTTTATTAGTATGCTGCTGTTGGAGTATGTTAATTTCCCCTTGGGATTAATAAAGTATCTATCTATCTAAAACACAATCAATTTTCTAAGCTGCCTTTATCCAGAGCAGGGAAGCAGGAGCCAGACTGAGAATGCATCAGGCTCAAGGCAGGAACAGTCCCCAGAAAAGGCACCACTCCATTCTAGGGTGAACACACTGACATACTGTATATTGAGCGCTAACTTTGTATCACCGGTTCACCTCACCTGCAAGTCTTTGGACTGCAGGAGGAACCCTACATAGATACAAGGAGAGCGTGCAGGTTCCTAGCAGGGACGGCTGAAGGCTTGAACAATGGCCTCCTTACTATGAGGCAGCAGCGGTACCAGTACGCCACCCCATAAGTTATACCATCTACACAAAAATATAACGTCCACTTAAACATCCATCATATACAGTTCAAGGTCACAAAAGGCCCATCACCTGGCGTATAGCAGAAACGCAACCTGGTTAGATACAGAAATCGACAGCCTGAACCCCAACCGGGCACACGCACTCTCCTGGGACAGTTTCTCCAGTTCACCTAACCCGCGCCTCACTGGGCTTGGAGAAGGAAATCCATGTTGATTCAAGAGAACGTGCAACGTCCACACACACACACACACACACACACACACACACACACACACACACACACACACACACACACACACACACGCAGCGTCTGGGCCAGGAATTGTGGAGCCCCAAGGCAGAGCCGCTGTCCCGATATGCAGGTAGACCGTTAATAACAACAACCACAATAATAATAAAAAATAAATAGCAAAACTGTTTATGAATCTTGCTGTTATACTCTCCATGTGGTCAAATACACATGGCGCTTGGGAAAAAAAAATCCTGCTTGGACTAGCAAAATGTATAACGACTGTACATCAAAAAACATGTTTCCTAAGAAATTGTCAACAGGGCAAGGTTACTCAGTAATGGTAGGCATTCGTTACATATTAACTAGAACTTCCAAATAACTAGTTTTAAAGAGAGAATCACACGAACACTATTCTCACACCTTAGTTTAAATTTAATAATGTGATTTTTATGAAAGGCGTTTCTAAATTTCAATCTTAGAACGGCTAGAATGCCAAAATATTGTTAATATAGAATATTTCCTACACGTATAGAGAATAAAACTTACAACTCAGAGATGAGAGTTCAAACCAGGCTGTCAGCATTTCAAAGAAGCACGAAATTATCAAACAATTAACTAGTTCCGGCCTTTCCAAATGACGTCACTACTGCGCGACAACCCGATACTGTATTGGCTGCGAAGTGGTTACTTTTTTGTTCTTTTTTTATTTGTACCGACCACTGAGAATTATTGTGGCTTTAATGCACGCTAGGTTTCGTTTTTAAATGATTTCAAATATAGACATGTACACATATCAGAACTACGTTGGTGGTTTTGTATTTCAGGTTTTTCATGAAATTCTACACATATTAACCATTCTCAACTTTACTCTTTAGCAAACTTTTTTTTGTTTCTTTAACCCGACACAAAGGCTAATATGTAACATTAACGAGATTTATGTGTAAAGTATAGGTACATACTGTGAACATTTAGAAAAATATCTTTGATTAATTGAGCAAATAACGATCGACGTCTTTCAAACGCCACTGCGTTTACTGAATGGTCAGCTCCCATTTGGAAAAGGAACAAAGTTAAACCTGAATGTGCTTCTTTAGCAGCTAACAACGTCAATTTTATTTTCCATATGTATTACAGAGAAATCAAGGAGATGAATAGCATGAAAGGGACAATAAATTAGTACCACTAAGCGATAATCTGTGTTTGGAGACATCTAGCGCTGGTAAAGCTTATTTTAAAAATAAACTTTAAATGCTGACCAGAAGGTGGCACCAAATGCCATTTTACTGCCGTCCTACGTTTTACAAACCGCCCTGGTTCTTTTGAAAAGTTACATTTTTAAACTTATTATTATTATTATTCATCCATCATCAAACCCGCTATATCCTAACTACAGGGTCATGGCGGTCTGCTGGAGCCAATCCCAGCCAACACAGGGCGCAAGGCAGGAAACAAACCCCGGGCAGGGTGCCAGCCCACCACAGGACACACACACCAAGCACACACTAGGAACAATTTAGAATCGCCAATGCACCTAACCTGCACGTCTTTGGACTGTGGGAGGAAACCCACGCAGAGACGGGGAGAACATGCAAACTCCACGCAGGGTGGACCCGGGAAGCGAACCGAGCGTGCTTATTATTATTATTATTATTAATGACGTTATCACTTAAGATTTATTACTTCAGATCAGACATAAAATGTTTTTTTTTTTATAATAACGCACTTCCTTTTTATTTAATAGCAATTAGCTGCGTTTGGCCAACTTTCACTCACACCCGAAAATGCGCTTATTGCACGTATTGTCTAATGGGTTCGCTTCCCGGTTCCTCCCTGTGTGGATAGCGTTTTGAGTACTGAGAAAAGCGCTATATAAATGTAATGAATTATTATTATTATTATTATTATTATTATTATTATTATTATTATTATTATCTAATGCTCATAAATCCATAATCGACTCTCCTTAAAAGTTCACAAATGCACATTCATATTCATGTATTTGTTTTATGTGACTGAAAACAACGTACAAGTGAATGAAAAAATTGTAGGACTTATTCAAAAACCTTTCCAAAACGTGTCAATTCTTTTTAAGTGTTTTTTGTTTTTTAATTATTTTTATTAAATGACGTGTTAAATATCCAGACATATATAGGACTTGTACAATGGTTAGTGCTGTTGCCTCACAGCACCAGGGGCCTGGGTTTGATTCCCGACCTCAGTCTGGATAGAGCTTGCACGTTTTCCTCTTTGCCTGTCTTGGTTTTCCTCCGTTTTCCACCAGTCTCCCAAACACATGGGTGTTACATTGATTGGCAAGATCAATTTAGCCCACTGCAAGTAAGGGTACCCTGCAAGACATTGACGGTCGGTCAGCCCCAAGTTTGTCCCTCCCTTGAGCTAAGTGCTGCCAGGTTGGGCTCCAGCTTTAGCTCCACAGAGCTAGCTATTAGAAAATAAGTGGGTTTGAAAAAAGATTTTGCAAATATCAACTTTCCACTGAAACAGCTCAATATTATTTGGAGATTTTTTTCTTGTAAGAGTGTTTTGTGCTATTTACTCTTGTTTAGCGATTTTTATGGTCTCTCATTAGAGGTGAAGTTCTCTAAGACTTAAATTACCATGAAATATGAAAGAATGGTCTATAGAGATTAGCACCATGTACTTTGCGCATCACAAAGAAATGGATTGTGCCATTCCAGCAGAATTTAGTAAATCTGTTGGGTGCAAGTTGGATTTGTTGAACAGTGATAAACAAAGATGATGTTATTTGTTTTCATCCATCCATCCATTATTAAATCTGTTAATCTAATTCAGGTTCTAGCATTCATTCAGAATAACTCCCTTTTTTGAGTTATAATGTCCAAAAAAAAAATCAAATCCTGACATACAAACAGAGAGAGAGAGAGAGAGACATCACTCCAAAGTTGTCAAATTGCATTCAGGAATGCCTGAAATGTGTAAATCCTTTGAAAACACAAAGTCAAACTTTTCCCCTCATTACATTACTTCTCCAATACCTTTGTTCACTCAATAAATTACTTTAAAACAAAAAGGTGTGCTATTTGTTCATTTGGGAGACTTTTATCTAGTATTAGACTTTGGTTGAAGATATTGTATGAAACATTCAGTACAAAAAATTGTAATAATAGAGACAAGGTACAAATTCTTTGTGTGTGTGGGTGTGTGTGTGTATGTGTCTATCCCGATCAGCCACATCATTAACACCACCCTCATAATATTGTGCAGGTCCCCCTTGTGTCACTAAAACACCTCTGACCCAGCAAGGAATGGGCTTAACAAGATCTCTGAAGATTTCCTGTGGTATCTGGCACCAAACATTAGCAGCAGATCCTTTAAGTTCTGTAAGTTGTGAGGTAGGGCCTCCGTGGATCCAAGTTGCCAACACCTTCAACTCTTTGGTTCCTTGAACCATTCCTGAACAATTTTTGCAGTGTGGTAGGGCACATCATCCCACTGAAAGAGTCCACTGCAGGCAGGGAATACCATTGCCATGAAGGGGTATACGTGGTCTGACACAATCTTTTGGTAGGTGATACATGTCAAAGTGACACTTACATGAATGCCAGGATCCAATGTTTCCCAGTAGAACATTGCCCAAAGCATCACACTGTCTCCACCAACTTCCCTTTTTCCCATTGTGCATCCTGCTGCCATCTCTTCCCCAGGTAAAAGACGTGCACACACCTAGCTGTCCACACAATCAAGAGGAAAATGTGATTCATCAGACCAAGCCACCTACTTCTATTGCTTCATGGTCCAGTTTATAGATTGCCATTAACATCACCTGCACATTTTTGTGATCCTGGAGGAAAACAATACCACCCAAAAAAAAAAAAGTAAAAACCCAAGCCAATATGGAGAGAACATGGGCCCTCCACACAGATAGTACCTGGGCATGGGATTCCAATCTACTGTTCTGTACTAACCACTACATGGCAATGCAAAAGGAAGAAAGAAATTGAATTATATTTAAAAATACAATTACTTAAGTTCAAAAGGTTTTACAAATGTAAGGCCTTCTCATAAAAGCCTTGATCATTTTCTGAGTGGTGGTTATGGCTGACTTTCATCACAGTGAAGTTTTGTTTGTTTTTCTTACTAGTAATGCACATAGTATCTTGGCATCTATTCATCTATCCACCATTAAACCCCCTTAATCCATTTTAGAACAGTGTGGTATTTTTATACTTATTTTTACATTTCTTCCTTTGCTTGAATATGTATTTATTTACTAGGGGGTTCCCCCCTTCTCGCTTCGCTTGCCAGCCACTTTGCGTCTCTGCCGCTCACGTTGTGAAGAGGGGGGCTGAACGCAACCCAAGGAGACGCAGCCGCTCCTCCGAAACCCCTCTTAAATGGTGATACAATGGGAAACAAATGCTGTTTTTTTTACCTCCTCTTTGCTCAATCAGCTGCTGGCTTGCTGCTGCTGCCATGCCACGTGATCTGCATCTTGTGCGATGCTTTGAACATTTAAAAGCCTGTACAGCAGCTATCCTACTCTTTGTGTTTTATTTCCGGCCACGAGTGTGGTTAAATCTTTTGGCACAAAGTCCCGTCTTGCGAGATGTGAGTTCTTGATATTTTTTAGTTTATAATTTAAAAACGGAATAAGAATCTGAAAATCTAACAACATCACATTCAAGTTTGATAAATTCTGAAAAGAATGATACCAAACATATATATGTAGGTTTTAAAATAAGCCCGATTTAAACTGTGACAAAAAACGTGACATAAAAATGTCACCGTAGCACTTTTAGGCTTAGGATTTTCTATATATAGAGTAGATTTATTCATTCATTCATTCATCCAGCCATTATTCAACCAGCTATATCCTAACTACAGGGTCACAGGGGTCTGCTGGAGCCAATCCCAGCCAACACAGGGTGCAAGGCAGGAAACAAACCCCGGGCAGGGCACCAGCCAACCACAGGGCACACACACACACACACACACACACAAGGGACAATTTAGAATCGCCAATCCACCTAACCTGCATGTCTTTGGACTGTGGGAGGAAACCGGAGCGCCCGGAGGAAACCCACGCAGACACGGGGAGAACATGCAAACTCCACGCAGGGAGATGAACCCAGATCCCCAGGTCTCCCAACTGCGAGGCAGCAGCGCTACCCACTGTGCCACTGTGCCACCCTCATTCATTCATTTATTTATTTATTTAATTATTTATTTATTTATTTTACCACAGAGTGCTAAGCCAAGCATTGTGAAACATGAAGCAGATGCATATCTATAGAAAACATAAGTTATAACTTGATCCCCTGTCGTTACATACCATGTTCAATTAGACGGATAACATAGCATTGTCAGACCCACTTAATCTGATTCAAGTGTCATGTAGAGCTGAAGCCCTCTCTGGCAACATCAGGCAGAAGTCAGTACTGAATAGGGTGCCAGTCCATTGCAAGACCCACTCATGATTAGAACTATATTGGGCCAGCTCATAATTGCCAATCAAACTAACATATACAAATATAAGAGGGAGATCTGAATGACAAGAGGATAACCCATGGACAATAAGAGAAAATGTGAACTCCACACAGACAACAATCTCAGCACACTAGAACTATGAGGCTATAGTGCTAATCACTATACGGTCAAACGGTTTGCGGAAGACATTAAATGAAGACCAAAATAGCATGAAAATCTCCATAGACATTGTTCTTAAATTTAATTCTGGATTTTTTGATAGTTTTCATTTATAGCACTCTGACTGAGAAAGTGCTATGCTCACCTTGTAGTGTGTTCATGTTCACTTCAAAATAAAATTATTCATTTGTTTTTATGGCTACATGCACTCTAGATTTAAATGAAGTATTATTTTAAAGTTTTACTAGCAGCATATCCAGGGTCGATTGCTGCTTTAATTCTAAAGTTGGCTTATAGATTTTTTTTTATTATTTATGTTTTCCTTTGTCACTTGTGTGGCATGAAGGGATTATGATAAGCTCTGCTGTCTCACAGTCCCCAGGACCCTGGTTAAATTCACAATCCCCCTGTATCAGTGTAACGTGTCTCATGCTCCTGACCAACTCACCAGTTAGCACACACAGACCGAATCGGAGAAGTTTATTCCTGCTTACACAGCAGACTTCCAGGGTCAGAGAAACACACGGAGAAGGTGATAAAGGTGATGTTGGAACTGTTTTTCATTTTAACAATAAAATGATATATGCAGTACTATAGAATATGTGTTTAAAAATAGATGAAAGCAACAAAACAACAAATTCAAAATAGCAGAATGGAATTAAGTATACAAAAAATACATATAAAACAAAGACATCAACAGTAATAGCATTCTGTTAAAGGGTAGAAATCATTAAGTGATAGATTGGAAGGTTTTGTCCAATTAAAGAACTCTTAGCAGACTTTATGTACACTAAACAGCCAGAAAGGAAAAGTTTAAAAAATGAGCCACATTTATATTTAAGACTGAAATATCTTGCATATTGAAAATAAACAGCGGGATTCTCTTTTAAAAAATTGAGGGTAAATATACAATGTTAGTAATTTATTTTGTGAACAAATTTGTATTGAGGAGAATAAATTAAAAAAAAAAAAAGAATGTGTGAAATTGTAAGATAACCCTCAATCCCAACCCTGTGAGAAAAAATAATATACAAAAATGGAGAAAATGACAGAGGTTAGTGATATTTTTATCAGAGATTTAACAAAGGTGCAACATTCAAATGTAGCAGTGTTAAATTTGTCCTTTGCAACTGCCCATGCCATGAAAAATCATTAAAAATAAAGTTTTAGCCTATCTTGGCATTTAGTTGCCCTCTTAACATATCCAAATATCACTCCAGGATGACATCCTAGTAACTCCACTGCGTTTAATGTTCAAAAATTTGTCATATGCTGTGTTGCAAGCATTTGCTTCTGAACCATGCTGTTGGTGAAGACGTTTATTTTTCAGAAAATCATATAAATGTTTACTAATTATGTTTGCCTGATATCCCATTTCTTGATGTCACAATTCAGTAGATTCATGTGTTTAGCAGTTGTCACATTATTTTTAAATATATTGCGATTAAACTGCTGATGTTTCATCAGATACGCACATTTTGAGCTAAAAGAGTGCCTTTCTTGTGTGGCATGCAGTTTAATTCCAAGACACGCTTTCATTATCTGCTCCTGTTACAGTGTTGCTAATTATGTTTCTAGAGTTTTTCATTTGTAGTTTTCTGCACATTTCTAGTATTAATTATTGTTGTATTCACTGGAAAGATTATGTCTAATAACTTATGCAAATTTAATTTATTTCTTACAGGCACATATTTGATGTGTAAATTGGAAGAGTTAATAAACAAGTTAGGCTAGTGGCAGACTACAAGACCGCAACAGCTGGCTATCGCTGCCTTGAGGATGTCAGATTAAATAACTAGAAATCACAGGGGATGACAGATTACAGTATTGTCTCACGACTTTTCATCACAGTTTTAAATTTTTAAAACAATGCAAGCTCGCCTGCTTCTGGCAGCCAATTACCATCACTACCTGCATGAATGTATTCCAGGTGTAGAGAGTTCAGCTGCAATCTTTGCCCTTTTATTTTTCTTTTTCCATTATGTCACAGTGCAACAAATTCAAGACATCTGATAAGCAAGCTTCTGTTTGTGTGTTTCAGTCACATTGTACTCCTGTGTGAGTGCTCATTGGTTGACAGCTCTCAAGCACATAATGCCTGTCCCTACAACTTAAAAAAAAAAAAACAGGCCTCTTTGGTTTTATGTAATCGAGTCGCAGCCCAGTATGACTGACTCACAGGAGAGTGCTGAGACCGTCTCAGACTCAATAAGATTATGTGAATAAGGCCTACAACTGAAAATTGGTGGAAAAGTTGTGTTGTGTGACAGGAGTCTTTACTTTCAAACATTTCACATCATATCTGTTCACATAGGCTCTTGTTACCCTTCTATAGAGGTCCATATGGGCTGTAGGTTTTTGTTTCAATCCAATTACTTAATTCTTTGTCCACAGTGGAACATGTGATTTAATTTTATTGCTTGTTAGCAAGTACTCTTGTTCTGCTATGTCAGGTCATTCTTACATTGTAGATTTTTGAGTTATCATCCAATACATTTGTGGTCTGGTGAAGACTAGTTATTTTCAGTCGTTCACTTATTTTCTTCCACTTCTTTCCAAATATTGTATCAAATCAAAAACTACACAATAATGTTAATGGGGCCAGGTTTAGATAGTTCTTTTATTATTTTCTTCAATATGGGAAGTGACATCCTTCACATCTTCTATAACTCTGTGATAGCCATTGCGATTTTCTATGCTGTGGTGTGCTGGGCTGCTAACATCACTTCAAGAGAAGTCCACTGAATGAACAAGCTAATTAAAAGGGAGGCTTAGTTATGATACATGTTCATGGACCCCCGGAGGTTATAGCAAAGGAGAGAATTAATACAAAACTGAATGCCATTATGAACAATGTTCCACATCCTCTCTCTGACACAACAACACTGAGGACTTTCAGCCAACAAATTATTCAACAAAAAGGTGTCAAGAAACACTACTGGAGGTCCATTATGCCAACAGCAATATGTCTGCATAATGTCTCACTGTGACTGGGACTGCCAAGTTGGAGGTTTCCTTTCTTTTTAAATTTTATTCATCTTTAGTCATTCTGGAGTGTGTACAGACCATATTGTGTGTGTATATATAGTTATTCATCTATTTATGTATTTATTTAAAGAGCTTTTGTAAAAAGACATGTTCTTCCATGGCACTATTGTATTAGCTGCATTTTTATTACGTCTTTTTTATTTTATTAATTTTAATTTAAAGCAAATAACAATTCATACAATCAAATCAAAATTAGCATGTCTTTTTAACAAAGTATTTCTAGTACAGTGCTCCAGACCTTTAAGTCAAAGTATGCATAATAAGAAGAAAATGAATTGAATTATTAGAGCTGAGTGAAGTCCACCAACAGATAGATAGATAGATAGATAGATAGATAGATAGATAGATAGATAGATAGATAGATAGATAGATAGATAGATAGATACTTTATTAATCCCAAGGGAAAATTCACATACTCTAGCAGCAGCATACTGATAAAAAACAACATTAAATTAAAGAGTAATAAAAATGCAGGTATAACAGACAATAACTTTGTATAATGTTACCGTTTACCCCCGCCCATGGTGGAATTGAAGAGTCGCATAGTGTGGGGGAGGAATGATCCCCTCAGTCTGTCAGTGGAGCAGGACAGTGACAGCAGTCTGTCAGGAGATGATACTGTTCAGTGGATGCAGTGGATTCTCCATGATTGACAGGAGCCTTCTCAGCGCCCGTCGCTCCACAACAGATGTCAAACTGTCCAGCTCCGTGCCTACAATAGAGCCTGCCTTCCTCACCAGTTTGTCCAGGCCTGAGATGTCCCTCTTCTTTATGCTGCCTCCCCAGCACACCACCATGTAGAAGAGGGCGCTTACCAACAGCCACATTTTTTAAGGCAGTGACTCTCCACAGCCATGTAATGAAAAAAGCACCTTCAGAAATGGGTAGTTTAGCATGTCATCATTTATTTTCTCATATAATTAATTTTACTTAATCCTTGAAAATTACTTGCTTCTTATGTCTTAAATTTAAATCGGAACTGTACTTTTGTATATTAACACAACATGATAGAATATAGGTGAAGTGGGTACTGCTAATGCACATACAGTAGATCCAGCATCCTGAGTTTGATTTCCGTGTGGAGTTTGTATATTTTCCCCAAGGTGTTCCTCCCATATTCCCAAAGTCATGCAGGTTAGGTTAACTGGTTACTCTAAAGTGACCTGAGTGAGCGAGTGAGGGTTTGAGTAGGCCTAGTGCTGGGCCAACGCTCCATGCTGGGTTGTTTTCTGCTTTTTCCCACGGCTGTTGTAATGAGTTCTGGCTTCCATGACCCTGAATTGCACTAAGTGTTTCTGAGAATGAGATAACTTTGTTTGTGGAGGGGACTGGAGCCTATCCTAGCAGCACTGAGGGCAAATCAGCCTCAGACGGAGCACCAGTCCATTACAGTGCACTCTCATTCACACACATGCTCACAATCACACACAACCAATTTGGATTTGCCAATTAACCTACGTAGCACGTCTTTAATTTGTTCTAATGTTTTTGCAGATTGTCACCACTCTGCTGCTTTTTGTAGCTGCTTGCAAATCTCTTCTTTCCAAGGGTATGTAAGCCATGTCTCTGCATGCTATCCTGCTGTGCTACAATATTTATACAAGAGGGTGTGGGCCTCTCTGAAACATCTGCTCAAACTGCTTAACTACTTTGTAAGTTTGTTTGTTTGTTATAAATCCTTGCTACATCTCGTTTGTCAAGGAGTGCAGAGTCTGATGAGTTCAAGGCATCAGATTCCAGAAGGGAAGGGAAAGTCGAAAATGTAAAGAACAGAATGGCAAGAGAGCTGTGTGTGAGTGATTCATGTTTAATAATTGCCGAATGTAAAACTCACTGGTTGATTCAAGAAAATACAATAAGCTCGAGAGAATGAAGGGTACTGTCTCATTTGTAACACTTCTTATGATCATACAGTAGTCAGATTTGGATTTGGTCTCTGTGTTAAACAAAGACTGAATGTTATTTTTTTCTGTCATAGTTGCCTCTGCTTCCTTTTTCAGACATTTTGTAATAGCAGGAGTACCATGTGGGTTGAGAAGTCAGAAGGCCTCACAGACTATTTTGCTCTCATTTGAGGCAAGAAATGGAAATCCAGCACCTCAAGAAGCCCTGGCAGGAAGATGTATACACAGTGGAGCCAGGCCATCTCATGAAAATCCAGGAGTAATGGCAGGTCAGCAGACAGTATTCCTCTTTAGAGCCTCTTTCAGCCACCTCAGAGAGACAATGAACCCTCTAGACATTTACTTTAATTGGATGAGCCATTCATTTCATGGTGACTTAAAATATATTCTGTATATTACCAGTATGTCAGGCTTTAAAACTTGGGTGCCTCCTAATGCTTATGGCTGAAGAAAGTTGTTTTCCCCATAATTCACTTACAAGGTTCAGGCCTATTGATTGACAAAACATACCACTCAACAGCAATGTATTAAAGAATCTGTGCCGCAGGAGTGTTATGACAGATAAAGAGGAATTAGAGTTTGGCAAATAAAGATGAAAATGACAGAGAAAGAGAAAAGTGCTATAATAAATATGACAACTACACTGCAAAATGTTAATCTTTGCATGTCGTGGGCAAACGCTCTAGTCTAACCACAGAGCCTTCATGATTTCATGATATTGAAATGAATATTAAAGCCATATGCTCACATGCTTTACAACTGACAATTCACATTCATTACAAGGTCACAGAGAGCCAGAATTATTCTAAAATGCACAACTTTGGAATATCAACAGAACTTCATGACAAGAATCTACAAGCTTCACACTGTCATTTGTGCAATTAGCCAGTCCTGCCAAATATTTCACATCCAAACCCTGCAAACCCATAATGCCTAAACTATATATTGTATTCATATAACTATAATAATTTTGAAAATATCAATAACTTATTTAATCCATTCATTGCCATCATATCCAGTTATGAATAATGTGGTTCAGGAGCCTTTAGTCCATAAATATATATATATATATATATATATATATATATATATATATATATATATATATATATATATATATATATATATATATATATTCACTGAGAGGACCTGGGGAGCAAGCATGGCAGAACAGTACCTCCAACATGGGTTGCAGTGGTGCCTTGGACTCCAGCAGGGCTTCATGGGAGATGGAGTTGTCTGCAGCCCTTTTGGGATGTGGGGGTGCTGCCAGGAGGCACTGCAACTGCTCCAGAGCCCGTATGGGCGATCCTTTCACCATACCCGGAAGTGTTGCCGGAAGTAGGTCATCAAGCACCAGGTAACATATAAAATGAACTAGCAGACAGTACTTGGTAAGCCAGAGTCGGGAGGAGGAAGATGAAGCTTGACCAGAGGATTGGAAGAGAAAGGGGAGACAGATATATTGTGATGTATATTGTGTGTAATAGATAAGTGGGGCCAGATTGTAAGATGATTAGCACTGTTGCCTAACAGCTCCAGATTTCTGCGCTCAAATGACTGTATGTAATGCACATATTTTCCTTGTGTTCATGTGGATTTTTCTTCAGTTTCCTTAATTATTTTTTTAGAATCCCAAACAAGTGCAGGTTAACAAATGGCAAAATTGTACCAATGTGAATAAGTGGATCGATAAGTTAGTTTAGGGTAGCCCAGTAGTGTAGATGTTAGCACTGTTATCTCATTTCTTTAGAGTCGTGGCTTCAAATCTTAGCTCTGTCAGTGTGTGTGGTATTTGCCTGTTCTTCCTTGTGTCTGTATAGAATTTCTTCAACTATTCTAACTACTTCCCACATCTCAATATTGTACGTTTTCATATGACTTTTTACATTGTATGTCTTGTATTTGTCTCAAGTGTGTACTTATCAATTGTGTGTATGTCTGTCATGTAAATATACCTGGAGAATCATCAGAAAAATAGTCATATTCCTTGGATGTTTGCATAATTGTCCAATGGATGTGATTCTGACTCTGATTTCAATTCTGACTTTCAACTGACTTACTGTAAGTAATTATGAATGTGTGCCTAAGTGTGCTTTGCAGTTTTCATGTTTCCTAGTGAGATATTCTGCCAAGCTAGGAAAAGCTGAAGTAACAGAAACGATTTCTAATAAAGGCTTAAGACCATAAGCATGGTATTGTGACATACCAATGGAGGAATGATGAAGAGCATTTGTTTTGAACTCTGCTATTGGTAAACTGTAACCCATTTATCATGAAATGTTTCTATAGTACACAGAAGATATTTTTCTAAGTCTCTGTTTACTCTCTTGGCTTGTCCATTAGTTTGTGGATGATATCCAGACTTTATATTTAAAGTACAACCAATCTGCTAATTCCTTCAATGTCCAGAGTTTCTTTAAAGGGAGGAATTAAAAAAAATGGATCAGTTATGACTAGGATAGTGATATGTTGTTGAAAAGGAGGAAGAGCAGTGACAGAGTCCATAGTAATAAAATCATAGGGTTTATTTGCAATGAGGAATTGGCTGTAATAACCTTATGGGAAGTCTTGGTGCCGAATTAGCCCTATCAAACACTTCAAAGGTCATTATATAATCATAAATGTCATGCCACATATTCTTCCACCAGCAGTGCCTTTGTAGAATTCTTGTTGTTTGCTTGATACCGGGGTTTTGGAAAATTTTGCTCTAAAGTCCACAGTCTAAAACTTCACTTCAGAAATTCTCAGGAATGAAGATCTTCCCATATGGTACTTGGAGAGAAGTAGAATTTGAAGGTGCTTCTGTTATTCATTTTACTAATTCACATGGAATAGGGTAATGTAGTGGCCAAAAATTTTTCTGAAAGAATAATGTGCTCTGGATTCTCAATTATGAAGTCTAAATGGTGCTTTACAAGATAGTGCATCTGCCGTTTTTATTACCTGGTCTATAAGTGATCGTAAAATTAAACAGGCTGAAAAATAAAGACCATATAGCCTGTCAGGAATTTATGCATTGACCTGGTTTTAGGTATATAAGATTTTTATGATCAGTGTAAATGATGAATGGAAATTGTGCCCCTTCCAAAGCTTTTTTTTAAAGCTAATTTAACAGTGAGTAACACTTATTTTCCTACTTCATAATTTGGCCCAACGGCTGTGAGTTTTCTTGAATGAAACAAATGCATGGGTAATTTATTTGAACCATAATCTTTTTAAGAAAGCATGGCTCCTATAACAATATTGGAAGCATCCAGTTCAACAACAAATTGTTTGTTAACTTCTGCATAAAGGAGAATAGGTGCTGTGGCAAATAACTGTTTAAATTGAATTATAGGAACCTGTTAGAAAACAGACCAAAAATGAGAAGAGGAATAATGTCAAAAATATAGAGTAATTACAAAAGTAATTCCAAAAAAATATCACATCTAATTGTCAAAGTTTAAAGTTTTAAATGAGCACACTATACTACAAGAATTGCACCTTGGACACCAGCAATTTTTTAATGACAACCATAGGCCACTGTGGTGATGACATCACTTGTCATGACTTCTAGTTGTCCTGTGATAGCAACTGGAGTCATTGCTAAAAACATGAAGTCCTCTGAAATGTAAAATGGCAGCATCCATGAAATATTGCAACAAATGTTTAACAAAAATATAACATTGCAAAATCACATCAGTTATAAAATGAAGAGACAGCATAAAATTAGTAGAGAAATGCATTCTGTGTGTCAAAAACTGAAACAAATCATGACACACTCACACAAGAACAGTTCTTATCTGTACTTATTCTCTTTACCTATACACACACATGCACGTGGGAGGCAGCTGAAGGGCCTGAATGAGGATAATTCCACACTAGACCAGGGGGAGGCGCAGTGTACTGACCATTTCTCTCTTTTCACTGCAGACCAATTATGGGAAATTCTACCTGATCCTGATGACGTCATTTCTGGTTCAAGGCCCAATGACGTCACTCTCAGTTTTGGCCCTGATGCAAAGATGACTGACTGATTCACTGAATGACTCACCCACACATTAACAAAATCATTATTTCCCATTTAGCTAAGAGGCTTTAATTTGGCAGGATGATACAGTATATTCTGTATATGGCAGTTGGCATCTACTAAGAAAGGACATTTTGATATATCTATATTTACTGATAAAAAATCTCCCACAATATAAAACATAAGTAGTCTCTCCATCCATCCATCCATCCATCCATTTTCCAACCCGCTGAATCCGAACACAGGGTCACGGGGGTCTGCTGGAGCCAATCCCAGCCAACACAGGGCACAAGGCAGGGAACCAATCCTGGGCAGGGTGCCAACCCACCGCAAGACACACACAAACACACCCACACACCAAGCACACACTAGGGCCAATTTAGAATCGCCAATCCACCTAACCTGCATGTCTTTGGACTGTGGGAGGAAACCGGAGCGCCCGGAGGAAACCCACGCAGACACGGGGAGAACATGAAAACTCCACACAGGGAGGACCCGGGAATCGAACCCAGGTCCCCAGATGTATAAGTAGTCTAAAATCTCAAAATTGCCTTGACGGATTTGATTGAAATTTAGTGATGTTTATTGAAAAACAAAAATTAGCAGACATGTTTTTTTATTTGTTGATATTTGCATTTTTTTGTTTACAGATATTTATTCAAATCCACTGTACACTGAGGCAGCAGTAATTTTAGATTTTGATGCTAATGCTGAGTCAAGATTTTTATCAGGTTTTAGCTTTAATTGAATCACCTTTAAATCACCTTTGTAACATTAACCAAATACCACTTTAATATGGAGTTCTGTAGCAATCTCTTTCACATAAACTCCAGCAAGAACTATATGTAACATGTTCAACAGTAGGCAGGTCAAGTGAATCAATAATATTAGTCCATGGTAAAAAAAAAATACAAATATTGTATACAGAAAAGTACTTAGATACATACAGTAGTACTTTATTATATCCGATTAATCAGTCAGTCAGTCAGTCATTTGCCAACCTGCTATATCCTAACACAGGGTCACAAGGGTCTGCTGGAGCCAATCCCAGCCAACACAGGGTGCAAGGCAGGAACTGCAGGACACACACACACACACACACACCAAGCACACATCAAGCACACACTAGGGACAATTTAGGATTGCCAATGCACCTAACCTGCATGTCTTTGGACTGTAGGAGGAAACCAGAGCACCCAGAGGAAACCCACGCAGACACGGGGAGAACATGCAAACTCCACACAGGGTGGACCCGGGAAGTAAACCCAGGTTTCCTTACTGCGAGGCAGCAGCACTACCACTGCACCACCGTGCTGCCCTCTGATTATCAATGGCAAAATAACTGAGGCCCATTGACTTAGAAAACATTAGTGATAAAAAAGAGAGTGTGATCATACAATGTAGCAGTCAATACAGAGTACAACAAAATAATATGATATTGAAGAGCACATAAGTTAAAAAGTATGAAGTTTTACAGTTCCAGGAGATTTGCAGAGGTACTTTCTCACATGTCCAAGAAATGCATGGAAGAACTAGAATTAGCCTACACTGACCATTTTATTTTAAACTTCCTAGGCCATCAATAAGATGACAGATCAGTGAATAAAACATACATACATTCTCAAACTTTCTTAATCCAATTCAGCAGGGGACCAGAAATTTTGTTAATAAATAATTGCATTTTCTGATGTCATGCTAGTCATCCTGTCAGCTCATCTCAATCTGAATACCAACCATAGTTCACACTATGTGCCCAAAGAAGTGGCAGGTACTCAGCACCTTCCTGCGGGAAGAGTGGAGCTGGTGAACAGCAGGGCAACACACTGCCCTGTTGAGAATGAAAGACATTTGTTAAAAGTGATTGGTGAAATGACCTTAGCCTGTGCAATGATGAATAAATCTAAAAAAAAAATGGTTTTGAGAGGTATAAGATATTTTTTCTTTTTTTGTTCAGAATCTCTAAACTCCACCATTAATTTCCAAGGGTCTGAAATAACCTGCTCTATTACAATTTTTCATGTTTACATTCACCCACAAAGAAGTAACATACATATTTCAAATGTCAGGTACTGAAAAATCAATACTTGTGAAGACCTTGAGGACGGAGCATTTGAGCTCAAGTGCATTGACACAGAGTAGGTGGGGGTGGCTCTCTCTATGGTGCTGTATTGGGCAGAGAGCACACTGTTGATTTTTGTTCAGGATGGCGGCTTTTGCTTTGAAAAGCAGAGTCGTCCATAGAAAAGTAACACTAGAAACCCTTTTGGAGTCCTTTCAGAGTGTTTCCTTTTTTTTAGATTGGATCCTAGAATGAGAACGTACTCATATGGGGTTTGTAAAATATAACAACTTAACAGAAGCAAGACTTAGATTTCCTTGTAAGTGGTTGGTGTGGTTTGAATTACTGACTATGGAACCTCAATTATCTGTGCTAATTATGTGGGTGAATAACGTAATACAATTATAGGGCACACTTAGCATGAAAAGACTGTAGCAAGTTATAATATTTACATCTAATGCATAAAAGGCAGCCGGCCATAGAAAATTTATGAAGCAGCAGGCACAGGTTGCTTTCCCTTCACTTTAGCCCATATGCACCAAACTTTGCAGAATTTAATATTTTCACAACTCACACATGTTACACATCCTAGGCTCATCAATCAACTTCTTTTGTTCTTTGCTTGTTTCTAGCAGAGAAAAGCAAAGTGGAGTGGAATGAAGTGGGGGATACATAAAAGAGACAAAGGCTTTGTTGAGATTTAAAAAACAAAACCTCAAAAACTACTGAATAAATGACAATTTGTAGCCCAGTGCACATTTTAGGTTTAAAGGATGATTGTCAAGCAAACTGATGGGGCAAATGGCACTAATGAAAACATGTAATAAAGGTGACTCATTAAAGTATTTATAGTATTCATGTGTGCCTCAAGTGATGACGTGGTTAGCATTGCTGCATCACACTTCCAGTTGAAAGGGTGTGGATCCCAGTTTCTGTGTGGAATTTGAATGTTCTCCCTGTGCTTCCTGACTTTTTGCTGGAGCGCCTTTTTTTTTCCAAATTCTAAAGATGGGACTATTGAGTTAATTGGGACCTGTAAATTGGCCTCACTTGAGTGAATGTGCCTCTTTGCCCTGGTTGCCCCCTACCTAGTGCCCAATCATATTAGCATAGGCTCTGGCCTCAGCCACCGAGGTGTTTACCAACTGGGTTCAATATGGATGGATGTTTGTTCTGTTTATGTACAACTTTGTATGTGCATTGGCTTGAAGGCAAGTGCCCAAATGAATCTTATAGGTGAAGTCCTTGCATAATGCTGATTATAACTTGGGACTCTTGATATATAAACTCCAGTCTGAAAGGATCTAATCTTAGTCATTTTATTGGTAAAAACTATTTAAAATCCTCTATTAAAAAATGATGTTTACTAAAAATGCAGGCAATAGCAATGTTGTTTTGTTTTTCCTGATTTGGTTTTGGTGATAGGTTTCGCCTGTAGATTAATTTTGATTTAGTAATGGAAGTACTAACCTCTGCCATTAGACAAATTTAAAACAAGTACATTTTGACAATACTAAGTAATATATATGATATAGCAACTCTCAAAAAATATTATTTCGTTTTTTATTTTGCTAAATATTATAGAATTAAGACTAATTTATTATTTTCCTGCTTTCAATAATATGTAAATAATATTTAACCTCCATCCATCTTCTGAACCTATTACTCCATTAGAGGATCCTGAGTAGCCTAGCAAACTTGGCCACCAATTCTAGGGATCACATCAAAGCACCCTGGGCCAAGTTAGAGTCACCAATCCATATTTGACATGTGGGGGAAATCAAAAAATTCTTAAGTAAATACACCGAGACATGGGAATGACATACAGACTACACTAAGATTGGTCAGTATGTGAAAAACTGCATTGGGGATAAAAGAAGGGTGAAACATTGTCACTAACATGGTTTCCATTTCCTCTAGCATGCAGGAGAAGCCGCAGGAAGTTGAATGACCGCATTTCCGGTGTAACTGCTGCAAGCCCCACCTCTTTCAAATATCCGAGTATACAAATCATATGCTTATCTGGAAGTCAGCATTCTTTCTGGGACCTGCTTTAGAAGAGGATGGAGCTCTGACTCTGAAAGGTTATTTTCTACAGGTAGCAGCTCACATGAGCAGTTTAAGCAATAGACTGTCAGATTTCAATTCAGGACATTAAATGGGATTTCCAGATGGAGCCCCAACTATTAACCTTTTGTGTTTTGTCTTTTTACGCAGGTAGGTTTGAACAATTTCAAGATTGCTCAGTATTCTGAACGCCTACTCTAGATAGGCAGCACACACACTGGCATGGGTTTCCTCCCACAGTCCAAAGACATGCAGGTTAGGTGGATTGGCGATTCTAAATTGGCCCTAATGTGTGCTTGGTGTGTGGGTGTGTTATTGTGCGTGTCCTGCGGTGGGTTGGCACCCTGCCCAGGATTGGTTCCTGCCTTGTGCCCTGTGTTGGCTGGGATTGGCTCCAGCAGACCCCCGTGACCCTGTGTTTGGATTCAGCGGGTTGGAAAATGGATGGATGGATGGACATTGCAGATGGCATTATGATTTTGACAGACTCTACTTTTTGTTATAGGGGAGGCAAGTGATGAAAATCCTGGCACACAATACCAAACTAAAGCATAAATTAATTATTTGTTGTGTTAAAAATATTTCCACTACAGTTTTTCATAACATTTGAATCAACAAACAGAATGTACAGAAAAAATGTTTCTTCAACATTTGTTCAATATTGCCATCCATTACTATTTCCATTGCTATACTGACAAACATTTTTTGCATAAAATCTTTTGGACTGAAACCTAATGACTAAATAACTTGTAGTATGTATTCTGTTAAAAAAATATAAATAAATAAATAGTAATGAACGTCAAGATAGAAAGACCGAGACACAGATTGAATGGAAGTTAAGCCCAAAAACAGTACGTTTATTCCACAACAAATAATTTACAGCAGTCTTCTGGCAGAATCAAACTCCCCAACCCCCTGTAAAAATGACAGTCACTTCACTTGGCAGGCTATTCCACACTCTTAGTGTTCCTGATCATTGTCCAGCATCTCGTGTCTTATCCCTTTTCCCAGTTACTCCGTTACCATGTTCAAGGCCATATGTCATGGGAGTCTCCACCTGCCTTCTTGGACTTGAAAGGTATAACGAGAAAGTTCCAGACGTTCCCAGAATGCAGAGCTCAGCACACCTGTGAATACCCTGCTGTCAATCACCTGTCCATCTATAGAGTGACAATATATACAGTATGAGATGGTAGTTTTTGAGATCCTAGAAGATCCACAAGAATCTGGTGAAATTTGGTGAACACAAGCTTTGTTGAGGTGAATGTTAAGAGTGTTCTAATATTCTAAAATGTTGCTGACAACACAAATACCTTCACCCGTGATCATGAATGAAGTAAACAGATGGATTTCAACATGCTTTCCAAGACAGATGAAATGCCTAAACACTGTTGTCCAATTAAGCTGATGTTTTTTACAGACTACCAGAGATGAGCTAATGTTTTTCTTAAGGGAGTAATCAAATGTCAAAACTAAGGTCTACAACAAAAATTTCCCTTTTTATAAGGGAATAAAAGGAAAACCAAAATTCTAACCAGAAATCATAGTCAAAACTAGTCCATTGTCATGAATAGGTTTGCGTGATTTTAATTTGTAAATTCTAACACCTTGACCACTATTTTCAGGTCCTTCTGTCGCCACCTATTTGAGGGCCAAAGTTAAGGCCATATTTCACGTTTGTAGGGGAGTGACTTAATGGGCCATGACTCATGAGCGATTGGATAAATGGTTAGCTTGCAGCTTCTTTCGTTATAATAAAAAATAATTATTTGCTTTTATGTTTCTCACATTTGGTTTGACCTCTTTGCCTGTTTTCTCTGCTTTGATTCTTGTCTATGGTTAGGATTTCGTAGCTATGTTTTCTTTCTTAATTGGTTTTGACTTCTCTTTTTTATGTGATTCTCCTGGTCAGGTCAGTAAAATATTATTTGTCTGTTCCTCAGCAGGACAGCCATAACTCTAAACCAATTAAATCTTACTAAAAGTTTTCTTTTTCCTTAATTACTGCAGTTGCTAAAGCTTTGGATGCTTTATTAATACTAGAGGTCATATTTTCTATTATGTTTGCCATTGTGCCATGGGTCACGTGGCATGTACCTCACATACCTAGCAACCACACTATAGTGACCAGATAACAAAATGGCAGCACCCATAACAAAAAAAATTAAAACAATAATAACAGTTAATATGATTCAAAATTTTACGAAATTTAAGCAAAAATAGTCCTAACAAAATTCCTAACACAAGGGCATTGTCTTCATACCCCCCATTATGAGCAGAATAAGACATGTGGTTTCCTTAATTCTCTGTTCTATCAAGTCAGCTGGTATTGAGCCCCCAGGGTAAGCTTCTCCTCATATTTCTGATAATTCTATAGCAAGGTGCCTTGGTTTGATAAACTGAAATGCATTCTGAGGACAAGGAAACACTTTGCATGCACAGTCATAAAAAATCTCTCCCTCACTGGTGGCATGGTATCAGAAGCCGATGACCATTCTAGCTGTAAGATGTACATGTATTCTGCTTGCCTTCTCAGTCCCATAGTATCAAAAGGCATAATTTCTCCCGTGCTTACAGGAATGATAAATAAAATGTCTTCTGGTGTCATTTGGAAGATCTTTGTTGTGAAATTATAATAGCATCATCAAGAAGTGGGCTTTGTTAATGTTTTTGAAAGACAAAAATTTGTGGTCACACTGTTGTCAGTAGGCCTTATGGGTCTAGGGGACAGGGTCATTTTGGTGTCTCAATGTCTGCTTTATGTGCTATTTTTTTTCTCTACACTGATTTTCTTTCCACATCTGAAAGAAGTGCAATTTGGATTCATTGGAAATTGAAAGTTAGCTCAATGTAAGTTAGTGTTAGGGTGCAATGTGATAGAATTCATTTTTGGTTCCTAGCTAGCATCTGATGTGGCCGAGATAAGCTCTACTTTTCCATGAATATGATCAGGAAAGTTCACAAAACCAATAGATAGGTCATCATAAAGGTAAGCAAATCTTTAGCAGATGATTATGTATTTCCTTGTTATTGTCCTGCAACTTCAATTGCTTAATAAGATGCAGTTTAAATGGAATTTTTATGAAACCTGAAGTCACTTGACAAACAATGGATCAAAACCTGAATATGTTCCTTTATGTTTAATTGCTTACTTTCTCTCGCTAGATCCTCCCTTTGTGTGATGCAAAGTGCAGACAATTTCTAATATATGGCTTGGCCTTAAAAAAGATGGCTGCAATGATGTCGCACACAATGCTTTTTCTGCCATGATTACTTTGCGGTTTCTCTGTATTCATCAGCACCTAGAAACCCCAGTGAATGTATAAAAATATTGTGACAGTGACACAAACGAACCTCACCCTGATGTTGTAACTTTTTAACATTACACAAATAGTATCCCTATTTGGGCTAATCGGTTTGGTGAACAACAAGTAACTCTTGGTTCTGTATATAAAGTCCACTTATTTCCAACTATTCATCATTTATAATTTTATATTTTTCCTAGTGTAATGCATGTGCATCAGAGGGTCACCCTCCGGGTTCCTCCTAGGTATGTAATTCCAATGCAGGTCGAGATGGAGCACTGCAATGATGGCATCTGACTCTGCCCCTTCCAATCCCTTCACCAGGGCAGCCTCCTAGAAGAAGTTGTCACTCATTGACTGGGAGAGCGAAGAGATGGAGCAATGTACCACGCTAGGTACATTTTGATGTTGTGGCAAGTGCCAGCAAAAATGGTTCATCCTTTCAGAAAACAAAAATTAAGATGGGACATAATTGAAGAGTTTAAAATTTTGAAAGGAATAAATACAGTGGATCTCACCAGTTACTTTTCAACATGAATATAGGGACACATGTTAAGGACAAATTTCACACAAATGTTAGAACCATAGACTCATGGAATAAATCATCAAGTACCATGGAGGGCAGTAGGACCTCTGAGACCATCAGATCTTGGTTGATTTTATTTTGTACAGTCTAGGTGAACAGAGTGGGCAAGCTTATTAGGCTGACTGGTATGCTCTCATCACAATTTTTTTAAAGTTCCAATGTTCTAATCATACTGAATGTTGTAGGTAGTCCCTAGGGGACTTTTACTTTTCATCCTGTAGCCCAAAACTGTTGCATGCCCTACCATTGCTGTACACATTCTGGGACCAAACAACTTCATCCATACAAACCTTTAGGATATTTCTTATGTGCTCTCAATCTCTTTGTCTCTCTCCTACTTCCTAGTTTGGCACATACTATACTGCTTGGTCCTGAACAGCAGGGTGAGATGAACAAATTTAGGATCTGTTATCTTACCGTTCTGCCCTGGACCAGGGCTATGGAGAGCAAACAGCTATTTCCTTCACTCCCTTACATCATTTGTGGACGGCTAGTTGAAGTGTTCACCTCCTTTTTTTTTTTTGCCTAGCTGGGATATTGTGATATGTTACCTGCTACATTGTGGAATCTCAATCAACTGTAGAATGTATGCAGTACTGTAGAATGTCTGTTATTTGATGGAAGGATACTTTCATTGGGTCAGTGAAACATTACATAGCATGAAGCTTGGCGTAACTATAGACTGCACGGTTGTTGTTTTGCAAGGCTTTATTATTACCATGTTTGCCTACCTGACACTGGAATGCAAAGGCAAATGGTGTTATCATTCTCAACGCTCTCTAAAGCTTCATTATGGCTATTGACCGTTATGTAGCTTATATGCTTGATGAATCTCATTGATGATAGTCATTTTAATTTAATTTAACAAGGTGGAGGTCTAGGTTTTATTAGTTTAGCTTTTTTTTTTTTTTTTTGCACTTGGGCCATTAAATTCCAGTTACGCCACTGAGCATGAAGTGTGCTTTTTGTCAGAGCTGAGCATTAAACCCTTGCTTGTCTAAAAGTTTCTTGTTTTAGTCAGTATGACATAATGGCTAACAACTAAATTTTAAAACTCCAACGTTGCTATTTCAGTTCTTTCTTGTGGCCTACTGTGTGAGCCAAAGCAGGTTTCTTACATTTCCCTTGTTTTAAATGTCATTAATGGTGCTCTAACTCTATATTTGAAAGACACCATATAATGTAATTTAATATGGAAAGGTGCTATGTAAAAGAAAACGTATTGTGTTTTTGTCTCAGGCAAGTACACCTCTGAGGCAAGTTTGGTTCTCTGTGTTAGTGCTGTTGAAATTCTATGCCTGGTAAGGGTGGCGTGTCAGGAGTCAGAAAGTACATTAAAATGCAGGTGAAGGGTTAAAAGCAAAACGTATAAAATGGCGGGCCTTCTCTAAGATGTATATGTGGATGCAAGCTTTGCTTGATTTATGGCCCGGCTTTTATTGTCCATTAAAACACAATTACAAGCTGTGTTAGGAATGCGCCAAATGGGTCTCAGAGTGACTTCACACCAGGTAGTCAGGAGGAAGCTGTCAAATTTAAAGCAAAGCTCATTGAAATCCAGTGAAATATGGGAGAGGGCCCCTGCTTAACTTATCTCAGGCTGTTTTCAGGGGCAAAAGGGGCTATTTATTTTTTAGTGCCACATGGGACTGAAACAGTTGGGTCATCAAGGTGTGTACAAGGTGCTATTTGTATAAAGTTAAGTACAAGGAAATTGTGGAAGGCATATGTCAGAAGTTTGTGCACAGTTTAACCTATAGACACAATGGACATCCATCATCTACTATAACCACTTAATCCAGGAGCATGGCAGAAACCAACCCTGAACTGAATGGCAGGACTTGGCAAGATACCTACCCATACTCAGTCACAGAGGACAGTTTTCAGTTGCCTGTTAATATTTATGTTTTTGGGAAGTGCAAGGAAGACAGCAATAAAAGTCACATAGGTACAGGGAGAACTCCACACATACAGTGACAGGACTAGGAGCCAAACTTCAGTCAGCTGGAGTTGTAGGGTATCAACACTTATCACTGTTCCTCCATATCTTCTGGACTGTACATGTGGTACAGTAATACAGTATGAATACATCTACTAGACTATAGATTTGATTTACTGCGCTGTACTGCTGACATGTGCTAAAAGCAAAGGACACACCAAACATCTAAAATAAAAAAGAAAGACATTTTTATTATTACTGCAAACATTACATAACAGAATTGCAAAATTAGCGCCCCTATTTAATCTTCTTCTTTCTCTCCACGAAGGTCACATTGATGCCCATAACTGCAGCGCTCTAATTTCAAGGTGCTGAAAATAAAGTGCGAGTTCTGGGCTTTGACACAGAAAGCCGGATCACTCAGGGAATGCACTATAGGGAGCCTGGAGCCCCATTTCTTCGGAAAGTCATCTTTTTTTTCACAAGGTCAAGCACTCCATTCTTCTGCTATGATGGAGCTGTCTAGGCAGACTGTGTACGACCCCAGGGTCCCATAGCCTGTCACTGGCCTGCCTTGACAGATCTGCACAGTCCTGCGTGATCTCTAAAATGCATCTATAACACTGACAGCGCTTCTGCTTTCTCAGAGCTCTTGGGCTTTTTCTCTGGACTTTGTACCCCACAGGGCAACTATTTCTTTATTTAACGCTTTCACATAAACTGGCAGAGGTACAAAATTAGACATTTGCCCCCTCTTCAAAGCAAGAGCGTTAAAACTGTAATTTTATTTACATGACCTGTGCACTGAACCTTGTCATGTTTCCTCCACTTCTGTAACAAGAACAAAAAAGTGTTGCATTACTAACATTTTACAGCTGTTATTGCCTCATTATCATTGAAGGTTCCCAGACCCTGTCAAACTACCAATGCTGTGGCTGATCCTGCCAGACCTCAAAGGCCTGCAGTTTTATCACTAAGAATTATAATAAAATGGACTCTGTAATTTTAATTATTGCTGGGTCTCATTTTGTCATTATCACCTTGTGGAGAGAGTTAGTGTCAAATACATTAGCAACTACATGAGAGAAAAGGGCAATCCTTCACTTCAGTTCTTTAAGCTACATGCATTTTGTCCGCCAGAGACACACCAAAGCTTGAGTTCAAATCCTGAAATTGGGTGCTTAAGGCATCTTTATAAATACTAGCAAAATACAATCAGGAATATAATGTTGGCTCTTACTGATATCATAGGTTATGTGTTTGTCACCCTGGAGAGAAGATATGTTACATGCCAAAGGCTGGCACTTCTCTCATTTTGGTACGTTCTTCAGAATTATAAATCCTCCATCACTGCCACCTGGGCATCAGTCCCACCAGATCCCAGTTGCCATTATCATTTCAAGTGAAGTCGTGTATTAGCACTGAGTACATTTTTTATACTTGTTTCTCCTGCTGCTTTTTATTATTAGCTTCTTCTACATCTTCCTCTTCATCTTTTCGCACTTCTTTGTGGGGTAGATGTGCTTGATCAACCTTCACCAAACAGTTTGGGTTTGGACCTTCTTGCCAATCAAGCCCTTTTCCTTCAGATCTTCTTTTTACTTTTCATTTCTGCTTTGGCCTCCTTTGCTTTTTTTTCCTCTATACTTCCAATCCCACACTCCTTTGCCCACATATTCATTGTCTAACCTCATCACATGTCCATACCAGTTTAACCTACTTTCCTGTACTTTCTTAGACATCGCTCACAATTTTGTTTTACCTATGATTGTCTCATTTCTTACTCTGTCCTTTTTGGTAACTACACACGCCCATCTCAACATTCTCATTTCTGCCACATCTAACTTCTTCTCCAGCACTCCCTTCACTGCCCATGTCTCAGCTTCATACATCATTGCTGGCCTTACAATTGTCTTAAAAACCTTACCTTTAACATTCACCTTGATTCTTCAATCACACAATACTCCTGACATCCAATAGTTAAATCTACTGCACTCTATGGGTTATCTCTTCATTAAATTTTCCATTTTAGGTCCTAGATATTTAAATATATCCACTCTTTTCAATAGCTCTCCCTGCAGGCTAACTTCTGAATCCTGATCATCATTAAACCTCAAATTTTCTATCTTCTTGTTATTTTGCTTCAGTCCTCTATCATCAAAAGCTCTTCTCCATTCTTCCACCTTCCTCTTCCCTTTCTCTTTTCTGGTGCTACATAACACAATGTCATCGGCAAAGCAGAAGGATTGGTCTTTTATCCCATGTCTCAACACATCCATAACCAGATCAAAAAGGTAAGGACTTAAAGAAGATCTCTGGTGCAGACCTACTCTAAATGATATCTTGTCTGTTACCCAAACACTGCTTTTAACTCAAGTCCTCACTCCCTCAAATTATCTTGGAAAAGCTACACATACGAACTTTCAGGTACTCCTTTCTCACTTGTGCATATCCAGACTTTTTGATATGGTACTCTATCATAAGCCTTCACTAAATCAATAAATCAATAAAAAAAATTTTTTTTAATTATTATCTGTTGTTAATATTTATTTATTTGTTTTGTTTGATATTACTATCTATTTCAAATTATTACTGACTATTCACTTACTGTATCTGTTATTTATTTTAGTATAGTATAGTTCTTTAACTGTCTTGCACTTTTCTTGTGTTTATGTATATGTTGCCCTGTGGTCCTTACGAATGTTATTTCATGCCACTGTATACAGTAATACTACGGATGGTATGACATTACAGTCACTTGATTTGACTTGGCCTGAGGCTTGAAGCTGTTACTTTACATATTTTGAGTTGTAGTGCTTCACTGGGAAGGTATTACACCCATACAACTACCATGACAATGATGTAACATTCTCAAACTTAGTTTGTCTAGTTCTAGCCTGTCAAGGGCAACAGTCTGTTTGGCAAAGCATCATTAGGCGCATGGTAGGAACCAACCCTGGGTAAGATACGCTTTCATTTCAGGGCCATTTCACGCTCACAGAGACAATATAGAGTCATCAGTTAATGGTGTCTTGAGGACATGGGAGGAATACCAGAAGACCCAGAGAAAAACCCACACAGACACAAGTACAAAGGGCAGAATTCACAATTGTCAGCTGGGCTTGAGATCTGTGACATCATCAGTGTTAACCACTTTGCCTTTAATAACAAGTGTAGTAAAGCTGAAAGTGTGTTCATTGTGACGTTTTCTGGTGCAGCATGTTTCCTGTTGATTTATATTTTGTTAAATGTCCAACATCACTTTAAACAAAGAGATAATACTGTGAGTACTAAATGCAAACTTCAAGTTTTAAATTAACATTCAGGCAGTAAGTACATTCCAAAGGGAGCATTAACAAGACTGACATGTTAGATTAAATAGAATCTCTATGTTGGTCCCTTAAAAGTGAATGTTTGCATGAGAGTGCCCTATGATGAATTGGTATCCCATCCAAGTTTGGCTTCTGTCCTAGCCTACTGTCATTTTACTGGGACAAGCTCCAGTTTCCTAAGATCCTGACCTGGATTAAGTGGGTTTTGTACATGGATGTACTGTATGGACAGTCATAGAACAAATTGGGCATAACTTGCTTTTGGTTAGAATGGTGTCTCATTCTATCCATGCTTCTGAATTACTGTAAAGAAAAGTAATAGGTGTAATACAAAATGCAGTATTTAGTTTGGAACCCAGCTTAACACAAAGTACGTCTTGCAAGTATTCTTACATGAAAAAGATGTACGTAAATAAGACTGAGTAGGACTGGTAGCATAAGTTAAAACATAGTTTTACTGAATTCACGTTATAAGGACACTGTGGTACCCAGCTGGGGTTCATGCCTGGCCGGGATGCCCAGGAGGATCGGAGGAGGGCTTGTGCCTCCTCCAGAACACGAGGGAGTGCCCGCCCTGGTTGCTTTGGGGGCCACGGGTACAGAGCTTGGAAGCTCAACCCTGTAGGGGCCCGTGGTCACCGCCAGGGGGCGTCCCGATGCCTTGGGAGCCCTGGACCTCAGCACTTCCGCCACACCCGGAAGTGCTGGGGGGAAGAGGATTGGGGACACCCGGAGGACTTCCGGATACACCGCCAGAGCTTCTGCCACACAGGGATGTGGCTACAGAAGCTCCTCAGGATGCACCCGGAGTCCATCCGGGGTGTATAAAAGGGGCCGCCTCCCTCCAGTCATTGGCAAGAGTCGGGTGGAAGAAGGATGGAGCTCAGAGGAGAGGAGTGGAGACGGACAAAGAGACTGAAGGCATTGTGAGTGTGGCCAAGGACTTAAGGGGTGATTGGTGCTGCAGCACTGGGATTGTACACCTTGAACCTGTAAATAATGTACAATAAACGTGTGTGTGGTGAAACCAACATGTCTACCGGTCCGTGTCCAGGCTGTTCCCCACAACACATTAGTAACATTTGGTCCTGGGCAGTCAATATGGCTTAATTTAGGGATGTGAAACTTAGATACTGGAGGGCTGCAGTGGCTGCAGATTTTCATGCCTGGCCACATTTTTATTTGTAGCCAATTCCTGCTGCTAATGGTAGGCACATTTTTTCCCTTTAATTTAATTGCCTTTTTACAATTCAGAACCATTAATTGTTTGTTTTTGGAAAGAAAAAAAGTGGAGGTCTGAGAAATATCGATCTCAGAAATTAGAGCACTAACAAGCCATAAAGTTAAATAGTGAGTCTCATTAACAGCTCACCTGGCATGGTATAAGTGGGCTTGAATGTAAAGAAGAATGTGCTTCTAAAATAGACTTGTGCCTCCAGTGATAACGTAATGGAGAAAGTAGGTTGACAAAATGGCTGAATACTGTATATGCAGACATTTAAACACAGGACAGGCTGATGTTGCCATATGATGAGGTAAATCATAATTGTGAGTCTGGACTTGCTATTGTTGTACCTATTCTGTAAAAATATATGCAGGGAGGAACAATCCCACCCAAAATCCATGCCCTCCATTCACTTGGCATCACAGGAGCATACTACATTATGACTCTGGAGTTTATTTGTTCACTTTTCAGGTGTCAGCAGTTTAATTAACATGAAAGCCGATCTGGACATAATCTATCACCTACTGTATAACTCAGATCTCCTCAGATCTCCAAAGTCTGCTCCATTATGAGATTGCAGGGAGGCTTGCATCAAGTCTCAGTGGTCTGCAACTTTATTACTTTGAAGTTACAGTAACTCCTGCCAGATGTTAAAAGTTTACAGATTAATCACCTTGGAATCCCAATCAGTCATGTATTGGAGGCCTGCTTCATTTTTAACTGATCTCTTCAGATCTCAAAAGCCTGGCTTGTTATCACCTTAGAGGTAGATCCTCCTAGCTGACAGACAACAGTAGCTTAATTACCTTGGAATCTGACTCAGTTACACTGTTTGCATCTGTGTCACCTAGTACTCTGCAGTTACTACCTTGTAGTTAATCCCACCATACCTATGGATCATTATCATTATGGAGATAATTGAACGAAACATCTAAAGCCTTTATCATTAACACCATGAACAGAGATGTGATAAAGGCCTGAAGGTTCATCATACCGGAGTTAGATTCTACTGCGAGACAGTCCTGTAGGCTGAGCCTGCAGATTTTAAAAGTCAATTGCTTTAAGAAAGTGGAGAGTAACTTCTGGAGATGTCAATATTGTCACACAATTTTCTTTGCTTGTCTTGACCATGCCTAATGATGAAATGTAACCACGGCATTATTTTAAACCAGTTGGAAATTTTCAGTTTACTATCAAAAACATACTGTATCTGTGGTCAGAAAGAATATCTTTAAAAAAATGATGATGCTTGTAGCTTTATTTACTCAGGTGGCAGAGGTTTGGACACAAACAAGACTGTAACAACAGTGCAAGCAAGAGTCAATCAAAAATTCAAACTTTCACATCTGTATTGTCAGGAGAAGTGGATTGTTAGCATGTAATTTTTAAACAAAGTCATACTAATTATTTCTTTATGTGAATAGTCTTCCCTTTAGGTTTTATATCAAATTCCAACAAGCCAGGGCTGCAACCCATCATTGCAGAATGTCAGACATGTCAGTGCAGAGGAATGCACTAGTAGACACAAAGCATGACACAATATGACATCTTCACCAACACTACACAAAATGCAAAAAATAACATAAATATACTTCAAAATCAGAAAAGTAAAAAAAACAAACTTCATAATTCAAGAAACACAATGCCTAAATATCCTAACAGTATCAAACAAAACAAACACTTCACAATGTTTATTCATTCATTCATTAATTTATTCATTTTCATTCCACTTATCCTGATGATGTCAAAATATTGAGCTGTACAGACCAGGCTGCCCAAATCTTAACAACTTTTTTCAACCAATTCTGAGGAATTTCCAGACACTTCAAGGCTACCTGTGAAACACATATTTCATCTACCATGTCCTTTCTCTGTTTCTATGTCCTTTACCAATATACAGTGACTTTACACAATCTAAGGGAGATGCCCAAGTGGAATCCTAACTACATTCCCAAACCATCTCAACTGATTCCTTTTGTCCTAGAGAAGCAGTGGTTCAAACTCCAACTTCACTTTTTAGGAAACTACTAAGAGATGAAGACCATTGCTGTGGAAGAAGGTATCAAATAACTGACAAACTGAAGACATAGCTTTTCTCTTCACCCCTAAAGTTCAACATGATGTCAACAAAGCTACTGCCTGATTCATTGTCCAGCCTCATAATCACTATCACCTACATTCAAATTCAAGACCATGGGATACTTAAACCTCTCTACTTTAGGCAGCTACTTTTCCTTATTTACAGATAACAAATCACTTTTTTTCTAGAAGAGGACCAAGACAGTGCTAATTCTCATCCTAACCCCATCAGACTCATATGAGAACTGCTTCTGCGAGCTCCAGAAATTACAGTCTGATGAGGCCAAGAAGATAGCATCATATGCAAACAATAGAGATGTAAGGTTTAGATTCTGGATACTCTCAATGATTCAACTTTGGCTTGGATATTCTGTCCATGAAAATAATGAGCCAATGAAGAGAAAAGACACATGTTAGTCGAAGTCCAGAAACTACATTGAACTGATTTACAGTAAATTATTGCCAAGCATGTAGACACAGCGTCTTGTAATTTTCACACTGGAGTGGTGATCCTGTTTTTATGAAAAGGCATGTTCACACTCCTCATGTCAACTTGTGCATTGGAACTGAAATGGAGACTCTGCCAAGTAGTTTCAGATCTAGATTCTACCATAGCATTGATAATGTGGATGAACTCTTTATCTTTGTAGAGCTATTTGAGGGCTCATGGGAATCTGCCAACCATGTCAGGTGCCGTGTAGATTTAAAACATTCTTATAACTGTGTATCCCACTGTATCTTGTGGCACACGCTTCAAGAATATGGGGATCAGAGGTTCTGCTGCATGCCATCTGGCCTCTGAATGTGCATGGTGAATTGTGTGTCCACACTTTGCAATGCGTCCTTCATAAGGTTTTGCATCATTAATGATTAAATTAAGATTATTTCCACAAGCTAGTTCTTCTTGTTCATGTACTTGAAGCTACTTTCTCTATACCAGTTCTGTTTTAACAAGAAATAAATAATTAACGTGAACTTTGAACAGGAATTTTGTTGCATTAATAATTCCTTAGATCCAATCCACCAAACAGCTGAGCTTACATTTCCAATGGAATTTATATTGCAGTTTGATTAACCATAAAATATTTGAAGATTATGAAATTAATAGCTCCTGATGAAATTGCTGACCCAGTTGGGACATCAGAAAGTCCAAGGTTAAATGCAGTATATCCTGTCTCGTCATTGTCAGGATGGATATTGAAAATGATCCATAAGCACCTGGCCGATTCCTCCACCACAGCACGAGTCACCTTTGGGGCCATTGGCAGGCCCCTGCTTGCAGAAACCTGAGCACTCATTGTCTTTATCAAAGCATCCCACTCATCTTCCAAAGTTTGTTTACTGCTAAATGGCCTACTCACTGAGCCAAATGGTTTAAAATAACAGTAAAGAGGAGACAGCAGTTTTTTATTTTTATATTTTGATCCAAATTTTGCATTATAAACCCTTTTTATCTAATGTAGCTGAGTGATCCTCTTTAAGGCTACAGAAAAATAAATACGTTACATATGAAAGTCTGGATGGCTCTATTCCCTTGTCCAGTCTGCCACTGTGATCATTCTCATGGGTGGGGGTTCTGGGGGTCATTCTGGATGACAGATAAGGGTGTTTGAACAGGTGCATAGAGTAGGAGGGGTGGATTTCTGTTGTTTTTACATGATGTGAAAACAAGAGTAGTGTGTTTGTGTGTGGGTGTGTGTGTGTGGGTGTGTGTGCGTGAGTGTGTGTGTGTGTGAGTGTGGGAATAGACAGCCACCTCATGTTTCACTTTCCTTGTGTGTTTATTAAAGTGAAAGACGCATCCCATCGGTCACAGCAGGGAGGGGAGGAACTCAAGAATGGGAAAAAATATCCCAGTATCAAGGGGCAACTAGTGGTCTTTTACTGTCGCTTCCCCTCTCCTAATGTGCTTTCATCTCAACTCAGTGTCTGATTTTTGCTTATTATTGTTTTCCTTTTTGACTCAGTGCCTCTCATCTGCACTCATAACATTCTTACATTATGCATTATTTCTTGTGGTTATTTTTTTCTGCTTCCTCTAAGTGATGCATCTTCTAAAATAATACAAATCTATAAAATTAAAAGATAGACAAAGATGTATTCTCTGACACCTCTAAATGTTATTGCATTCAATTTAAAAAGTTTGGCAAACACAACAATTAAAGCAGATAATAACAAACTTTCAAACAAACTTTAAAATAAAAAGATGATAAGCCACATTGCATTTTTTTATTTGATTTTATTTATTTTATATTTTCTCATTTTCTATGGACCCACCCCTATTCTTTTTGTTTAGAGTGTTGCTCTGTGTTTTACATGTTGTGAAATCATTTGGTTTTCGTTTGAAGACCCTGTGCTTCATGCATACTGTAAGTACCCTTGGTTGATGAATATTGTAGCAGGATGAGTGATAAGGAAGAATGAGTCCCAAAATAGTTGGGGTGCCATCCAGGCAAACCTCATTTAATTCAAACAAAAGAAAAAGAACTGGACATGCGCACAATGGCACTACAATAAACAACTGCTCAATAGCCTTTTATTGCCCTCTTGTGGCATTCCTAGGTAGGGTTGGTCTGGAATCATACTTGACAGTCAGGCTCACAGATACAAACAAGATGCCACCTTCCGGGGATGCCTCCCTTTTATATTGGCCAGGCCAATGGGGCGGGGCTTCTCTGGCTCCATTTCAATCAATGGGCAGTTTCTCAGCACTGTGAAGGAAAAAGGAGTCAAGTGCCCCTGCTCATCCTGGGGTGGTACTACATACCATAGTTGAGCCTGGAAAGCGATCTTCTTACCATACATATGCACTCTGAATAGTTAAAAATGTCATTTCAGATTTGTTTATTTTTTCTGCTTGGAGATAACCTTAGATTAAACAGTAATCTTGCAAATATTTTTCTTATTTGCATTTATTTATAAATGCATCACAGATGTTTATTAGCCCCTTCCTGGTGTATAACGCCCATGACCAGCTGGCTAACTGTCAGGCTGTCTTAAAAACCTCATTACATAAATCACCACCATAAAGATACTTGCCTTTCGTTTTATTTTTTATACAAAGCATTCTATAATGCTGATTATTATGAAAGGTGCTATACACAAATTTAGATTTCAGTCTGGTACTTTGTAAATTGATTAGCTGACTCAATGTCTGATAATTGAATGGCCAAATATCCGACATTTTACTTCATTCAAAACTCCACATAGCAGTTGTGTGATGTTTCTAAGATCTCTGCTTTACACACCCGCCTTTTGTTGAAGGCTCCTTTTTTTTAAGCTGCAGTAGTTGACATCAATGCGAACAAGTACCTGGCCAGCAGACAGCATGAGAGAACTGAAGGGGTGGGCTTCAGTCAAAACCTGAGTAACCAATAGTTGTGCTCTGGTGGGTGTTAGCTGGATGGGCTTTCTGTGCCCAGCAGGGGGCAATTGGCTCCACAAATGGACCGGTTCAGTGCTTGAAAATCCACTGGAGAAATGGCAGTCCTGTTTACAGTACCACCTCAAAGCTGACACTGAGTCCAAAAAAAATCATGTTCTACTTATCTTGTATGAAATCATCATTTAGTGTACAGTCTACGTCAGGCTCTGCTGTTAAAACCCAACTTGAGGTTCACCAGTATGAATGCTGCTGTAACAGTTATGACATGTACATTCTCTTTCTCTTTCTTTCCCTCTCCCTTCCTCTCTTTCTCCTCTTTCTTTTACTCTCTTTGCTAGCTGAAGTTGCTGCCATTTTCTCCATCCAGGTGCTGGCCTAGTGTGCAGAGGTATGAAGGGTGGAAGGGTGCAGAAGGCCACAACTATCTATCTATCTATCTATCTATCTATCTATCTATCTATCTATCTATCTATCTATCTATCTATCTATCTATCTATCTATCTATCTATCTATCTATCTATCTATCTATCTATCTATCTATCTATCTATCTATCTATCTATCTATCTATCTATCTATCTATCTATCTATCTATCTATCTATCTATCTATCTATCTATCTATCTATCTATTCAAAAGTTCAGAGTTAAGCAGGGCAGTTGCTGTGGTACCACTATGTGTCTGGAGTCCAGCGATTGTGGGATTTTCAAGTGGGTATGACAATGCTTTTTACAACTTTAAGATACTATTGTTATGGTACAATAAAACAATCAGTGCTTAAATAGGTGCTTTGCCCCCTTTTGCTAAAAATCACTGGAAATATCCTTAGCATTTCTCTCTGCAGAGACCAAGAAGTACCCCTTACTTACTGATATAGCAAAATAGTGAAAAAAAGGATTTATAATTAAAAGGAAAATCAAGCCATGTAACATAACAAAACAAGAAAAGAATTAGAAATAAAATATGCGAGTAAAGCATATTAAACACAAAGACGATATTGAATGTTGCCTACCCGTCTCTTGTATTCCCACTGATGTCCTTGAGTATGCAATTTACTATTTAATTGAAACAATTCTGCTTGGTTAACTTTATTAATGTTCTTTAAATTTCTGAAAACTTGCATTTGTCCCCAAATAGTCACTTTTATCTTCACATATAAAGACTTTTACAGGCCTTCTTCTGATTTTGTTAGCAATCGATAATGATCATATTTACTGTTTTTATTACAAATTGCACTATGCATACCTTATACTCAAAATAGTATAATTTGCTCAGTATTTTACACTTGCAGTAACATTTATTAGAATATTAGGGAGCATTAAAATATATTTTTGATTAGATTGTTAACGTGCATTACTGTAATTTCTGTGTGAATTCACAGTATTCTTGTCTGTTATCTTCTGAACTAAAAAAATTACAGAATAAGTCATCTTATGTGAAAATAAGTACAGTGATGTTTAGTTTTATTAGGACTTAATTGTTTTTAGAAGATATAGGAACCTATAGAAACAGCGCGCAGACGAGAGGAGGGGAAAAATATCCTGCAGGCACACACCTGGTCCGAGTTCATAATTCGGCTGGCAAATCTCAAGAAATCGAGGTCCTGACCTTGTTGTGGTCCTTCAAGCAGCCAACAGGGACGTCCCCCCTCCCTGCCTGCCCACCTGCCTCTCCAGGAGCTCTTAATTACGGTGATTAAAGACTGGTGGCTTCCAGGCAAAGTCATGGCACATTCCATTGGATCAACTCACATAAATCTAATTCCGAGAAGAAAGCGCTGCTGGAAAGAGAGGGAAAGGTGCAAACCTGACTCCACAGAGTCAGCTTCCTCACACACTCACACCAAGTTTTGCACACTTCACAATAACTAAATAAAGAGTGTGGGTTGCACTTGGAATGATATTTTAAAATAAGTAGGGGAGCCTGTTAAAACAAACTAGTTCTAGAGCTCATTTCCTCAACACCTGACATTGCTGTTAAACCAAATAATTGCACAAAGCTTAGGTGGTGTTTATGAGCTTGCAAAGCAGAATTGATGTGCTTTTCCACCAAAGCTGATTTCTCTCTGTCCTTGAGAAAAATTATGCCAACCTAGGATAACAGGGCCTACCAATAGGAAAAGCACAAATCAAAAATAAAATATTTCACAGGTGGCCAAAGGCAAATGTGAATATAACTAAAAGTTTCTGGCAAAAAAAACAAACAATCAGCTTTTTCTCTGGTAGTAAATACAAATGGGAACTGACCATTCTGTGAACTTTTTGCACTGTTGGAGAGTGACTTGTGTAGGTGGTCTGGATGGTTTACATTTAATTAAAAGTGCTTTACCTACTTAATAAGCTTGAAGTCAACCGTGAAACAGAATTTTTAGATTTTCTCTGACCAGCACCCCCCCCCCCCCCCCCCCCCCCACGTCCTCCACGTGTTTCTGCCCCCTTTTTTTGGCACAATATCAGCATTCAAGGTGTTAAACATTTTGTTAGTTTAAACGCCTTAATCAGTGGTTGATTAAAATTCTGTTCTGGCACTGAGCAACAGGAGCTGGAAAAAATTAAATGTAATTTATTATAAAGTAACACTTGCTGCAGACAGCTAGCTTTCTCTTTCCGAGCTTGTGTGTGGGTGTTTTATATTGTGAAATTAAGTTTATGCAACAAAATCACTTCTGCGTTTGGGCATTCGTGCTTAAAGTAACCTATGTGACACACGCACGCTAAAAGCCTGCCTTTACTTGACACATAACAACTTATGTTGAGGCACATTTGTGCGTCAGAGTAAGGCGTTAGAAGATTATAAATGACTTCTTCACAAGATATAAAAGCCCAGGAAGCTGTGCATGGCTGCTCCTTCACCCTTTAACAGTTTCAATACTTTGCTTCTTTTGCCAAACACTTAAGAATGAAATTCTATTCAGAACTCTCCCTGTTTACCAAACACAACCACCCCTCCAACCCCCCTTTTGTATCCGATCTTCTCTCGCTCCTTTCTATACCCCTCCCCCCAGCTTCACAGTCCTTTGTTTTGGCTCATTTGAGCAGAAAATACCCCACATCTGCTAGCTGTGATGTTTCAGTCCCGGCTGCCATGCGTTGCAATCTCTTCCTGGGGACAGCATTCCAGTGCTGTTACACAAAATTAAAGCAGAATAGAGGGAAAAACAAGAAAAAGAAACACTAGATTCCAGCTGCCCCCCACCCCACCCCTCCCACTATGTACCAAAGGCACCCCCATCCTCCCCTGGGCAAAATACACTCAAACAAGACTGGACAGTATGCAACAATTCTGCCCTCAGCAGCTTTGAAGATTAAATTAACTTAAAATCTCCTGATGCTCATAACTAGATACTAATGACACATTGGTTATTCATACATCATTAAAAAATTCTAATTTTTATATCCATAAGAAATTATACAGATATCAGAGGTCTTCTTGTTTCTGTTCTGTATGAACGCGTGGCTTTTGCTAGGTGTTTTCTCACCAACTGCAAGGAAAATGCTTAATACATGTTGTGTGAAGATCATCTGTGGTTGTGTGTGGCCCATACAGAAGAAATATATGTCACTAATAAAAATATCTATCTATCTATCTATCTATCTATCTATCTATCTATCTATCTATCTATCTATCTATCTATCTATCTATCTATCTATCTATCTATCTATCTATCTATCTATCTATCTATCTATGTCTGACTTTTGAATTGCATATGCATTTGTTGTCTTCTCAAATGATATGTCATACTTTAACATGGAAAAAGTATTGATGAATGATTTAAAATGAACATTTTTTATATATCTTATTGGAAAATAGCCTTGCTGTATATCATTTCAGTATATGTCATGTTTTTTGGGTCTACATTAGAGGCATACCAGAATGATGCCAGAAAAAAACAAATGTATCACAAAAAGTGCTTGTATTTGACAAAAACACATGGGAATGATTCATACAAAACAGAAGACAGAGCACAAAAAAGCGTTAAAGCCTTTCAGGGGCTGACTGTACTGTGCAACTGATCACCACCTGTATGGACAGACTATCCTCCTGCCTACCAAAATATCTGATATCTCTCCCCATCTTAATCCTTGTCTTCTAAAAGCTCACTTTCCATTTCTCTCTCTCTCTCTTCACCTCAGATCTTTTCTAACCACAGTCTCAAAAACATATCTACTATGAGGCAGGTTTAAATGCTTTGCTGGCATCAACTTTAGCCAATCTGCAAACTACGTGTACACTATGTTACAGCACTACCTGGTGGCAGTGGTATCCTTGTACCACTGAGCTTTCAGTTGTCCTTGAAGAGAGATTGTTTGTGATCTTTTAGTTGCCTATTTCATCAAAAGAGAAGCATCCTCCCTTTCCTATAAAGTTAGGGGCCATAATTGTCAAAGGTTTTCTTTCTTTTTGCTAATTCTGGTGTTTATCAGAGAGGGCTTGTTGTTTCTTATAATATGTATTGAGTTTCTATAAAATGGACAAAAAGATCTATCTATCTATCTATCTATCTATCTATCTATCTATCTATCTATCTATCTATCTATCTATCTATCTATCTATCTATCTATCTATCTATCTATCTATCTATCTATCTATCTATCTATCTATCTATCTATCTATCTATCTATCTATCTATCTATCTATGTGCCACCCCATAACATTCAGACATGAGCGAAATGTATTAACTCAGCAAATTGTACGGATCAGTGAATTATTCTCAGAAACTTAAGAATTTGTACCATACAACATTCACAGCACAAATTTTTGCAGCTATTCATTAACATCTAACCATACACTTTTGAAGCCTGCTTAATCAATTTCATGCTAGTGAGGAACAGAATCCATCCTAACAGCATCGGGCATAAGGCAGGAATTGACCTGCCAGCTTTAAGTGGGGAGTTCATCCATTGCAGAGCAAACTCACACACAAACTCAGACTATGCTTACAGGGACAGTTAATGTCAATTAACCAACATCTCTGAGATATGGAAAAAAACTAAGTATCCAGAGAAATTGGTCCCAGACCAGGCGAGAATTTGCAGATTCCGCACAGACAGTGTTTGGGATTTATACTCAGGGCTTTTGAGCTGTGATCAGCAGTGCTAATCACTACACCACCATACTGGCTCCCCTTAACATAATGTGGTTAATTCGGAAAGTTGTTTATGCTGTGGATATTATTCATAAATTCATATAATGACTGTAAAATAATAGTGATTGTGGGTGGGTATGTGTGAATGAGACCAAAGATGGACTGGCTGATTCCTGTCTGTTGTCTGATGTTGTCAAGAAAGGCTCACAGCCCATATGACCCTGAAAAAAGGATTTAATGGCTTAAAATTATTATTTTATACTGGGGAAAATTGTGTCAAGGCTTAGCATGTGCAAAGCCTTTGATTTTTAGCAGCTACAAGGCTGGAACCAGATATTGTGAAGTTTATCCTTGTTCAAAGATAGCTTATTGCTTCATTTTTATTTAGATAGATGGTTTCAAAGTCGCAGATGTCAATTATACAATAGACACATGCTTGTGGAGAGAAGCAGGAAACAAAACAAAACATCTGAGGTTAGTGGTTAGTGTATCATAAGCTGCTCCAAGAAAACAATAATTTTACAAAACAGCCTTATATCGTTATTATCTATAGTGTTTATTATACTTTATGCAGTGTCACACACTCACGATTAGGGGACAGCCAAAGGGTCCAACACGAGGTGTAAAAGACACCAGGAAAAGGGTTGGCAACAAGCATTAATGCCTCTTCTTTTTAAGACCCATGGAAAATTAAGCCAAAACTCGTCACTTCCCTTCCTTTGCAGATGATGACCTCACTTCCGTCCCGTCCTGATGACCACACTTTCTTCTCATACCGATGCCATCATTTTCCTTTCCTGACGTTTTTGTATAAAACCAACCTGTTTGACATACTCATTTGTCCTTTGTTAGTTTGCAGAAAAGACATGTATCAGTCGTTATTGATTACTCTCCAACAATATACAGGGCAAATCCCCAAATCTGTGTTTTTGTTTCATCTCCAGTCATTCACAACAGTTAAATAATATGCTTATAACTACAGTATGATACCAGCTCAGGGGACGCCTCCTGCTTTGTGACCTTTGCTGCTAAGACAGACTCAGTTTCATGCCATAGAGACGTACAGTACCACTAAAGACTGTACGGTTTTGTTTTTTAAAGTGCTATTGGAAATTTTTATCTTTTACATTATAATACTGCATACTGTTTAGAATATTAAAATTGTTTAAATATTATTTCTGTCTGTAACCTGTATCTGTAACATAATGGTTCCTCTCCAAAGATTTCTCGAATAAAACTTAAAATCACTAATAAGTTTCAGTAAAAGAGAAAAATGCCTTTAAGTTGTAAGTTTAAATGCTTGGGGGCCCGTGTATAACCTTACTTAGATTCCATACTAAAATTTCACTTACACTTGAAAGGCAAAACTATTTATAAAACACATGCACCATGTGCCATGCCAAGTTACTTTTTAAATCTCATATCAACTTAAAACTATGTACATATGCATGTGCTTTTAGCTGCTCCCAATCACCATCACCATGAATGTAAACTTCAGATATAACTGACTGAAGTATAGAATCCCAAAAACAATATTTCTGCTGGTCTCTCTACAGGAGTTACAAATAAACAAAAAAGAAACAAAAGTGGGAGCAGCTGAGTGGAGAGAGCAACAGCAATGTGGCATTGTGCAGTGCCCAGACCGCTGCCAGTGCACAGCGTCAACTGACATAGACTTTGTGTGTAGAAATCCAAGATATTAAGAACATTCTGATTGAACATATAGAAAAACAAAATTATTTTGCCAAAGAAATGTCAATATTGCAACACTAGTCTCTTCACATTCCAGATATAGCACCCAAACATCTTTGAACTGCAATTGCTCTGATATCCCGAAACCGTTCATGTTTCTGTGCTATGCTGTGCAATACAACTCAGCACAATGCAGTAAACCTTTGAGCCGCCAGATGAGTCCAAAAACCGCCATCTACCTTTAGATGAACCAATAGTCTGTTTTATCAGTAATTGTGTGTGGGAGTGCCTTTCATTTAAATCTTCTCTCTTGTGGTGTACCCAATATCACCTGAAAGAAAGATTATGCAGAATTGTCTGTTATGTATTAATCTTAAGTGTTATCCTCTCAATTATGCTTAATTACCAAGAAATCATACATCACACATAGCATAACCCTATAGTCTGCTTCCCACACTTCTATTTCATAAAATACAAGATAGATAGATAGATAGATAGATAGATAGATAGATAGATAGATAGATAGATAGATAGATAGATAGATAGATAGATAGATACTTTATTAATCCTAAGGGGAAATTCACAAGAATCGCGGTTTCAGCCATATAACATCACACACAAATGTGCATCACATATAAGCTGTATATTAACTGAATAAAAGCATTTTCTAGTTACAATAGCAAAATCATTTGGCGATAGTGCTTTTATTGCAACATATGCATGGCAAATTTTGCCGATTACATTAGAAAAATCTTCACTCCCTGCATATTGCCTTTTGATTGCTCCCCCTGATGGTACAAATATTGGGTGTATCTAGGCAGCATCTTAATTATACCATCCCATACAGATGGCATGACGTGATTCATGGATGATTGTGAGGTTCCTGATTCCAGTTCACTCTGTCATCAAATATAGTACCATATTATGGTTGTTAAAACCTGAAACAGAGCAAGGATCATTTGATTTTTTATGATGGTCCCTGTCAATGTAAGCTCCAAATCAGCACACAGCTACAAGAGGATGGCTCTGGGAAGTCTAAATTGGCTTATAAAGCAGACATTATCATAAGCCAAAAAATCATTGTTGTCCCTGAAAATTTGCTTTGAACTGTCATTGCCAATATCCTCCAAAAGATCTAATGCTACCATTGCCAGTTATGTTGTGCAACACAGAGCACACTGTTGCTATAAACCAAATAGATAGGCTACACAATAAAAACAATTGACATAAAGCATATGCATTAGACGTTATTACCAACACTGAAGACAGCCGTATTGACAGAACAAATCAATACACTGATAAAATTAGTTCAAGAACATTGGAATGTCTGCGGTGGGATGGCACCCTGCCCGGGGTTTGTTTCCTGCCTTGCGCCTTGTGTTGGCTGGGAATGGCTCCAGCAGAACCCCGTGCCCCTGTTGTTAGGATATAGCAGGTTGGATAATGGATGGATGGACATTGGAATGTGACTGATGCATCAATGACATGTCCAAAGAAAGGAGACTTTCTGTTCACTTCTTTGTCTTGCCAACTAGTGTCGCTAAAATGCCAACACCAAAAAAGTCTGTGCAGGACTTATGGATGGTTGAAACTTTCCAACCCTCTAAACCAATTTCTACAGCAAGTTTGTATTTTATAAATCTGACTTGTGTGAAAGGAATGGCTCAAATACATTTTCGAGAGTAAGCAAGTTTTATACATGAGGTTCCTGTTGAATATCTCAAGTGGGATACAAGTTTACTTTTTCAATTTGTTTCAAGAAATATTTTTACTCGTTTGTGAGCATTTCTCAAAGTTTGTTCTTGTAAGGCTTCTCAGCATCACTGTAGTGAGCATTATATAAGTAGAAGCTATTTGAGACCAGAGATCAAATAAAACAAGAAAATGTGAAGCTACTGTGTTCCACTCAACTCAAAGATGTTTGTGTTACGTTAACCGTTATCATTAAACTGAGAGTATCAATGAGTGTGAATGTGATTGCAAGTGAGCTAGTTTTCATCCATGTTTGGTCTTGCTCTGCACCTGATGTGCCTGCATAGCCTTTGACTCCCTATGACCTTGTAATAGAAAAAGCAGGTTCCAAAACATGTGAATGGATGGTAGCACAGAAGTAAGCATTTAGAATTCCTGTCATATGAGAGGTCACTTGTTCTTTACTTATTCACTGGAAAGTGTATGGCCTGGAGGAAGGCTTTTGGGTTTCTGGGACTGATCAACATGTACCTACTTTTATTGATAAACTTGAAGTCAGGATTTATAATACCATACCATACCATTTTTATTTGTTAAGCGCTTAAAAACACAGCATTACAACTGACCGAAGCGCTGTACAGTTAAAACAAGCAAGACTAAAAGCAAAATATTAAAAACAAACATTAAGAGAGAATTAAAACAGAGACACTAAAAAACAGGTCAGGGGACCCAATAAAACAGAGAAATAGCAAAAAGCAAGTGGGAATAAGACAGGTTAAGAATTAAAAGCCAATGTGAAGAAGTGCGTTTTTAGGTGTGATTTGAATGTGGTGACTGAAGTGGCTTGCCTAACCACTAAAGGTAAGGAGTTCCAGAGCCTGGGTGCACAGACAGAAAAAGCCCTTTCACCACGAGCTTTAAAATGTGCCTTGGGAACGGTTAGGAGCAGCTGATCTGTGGATCTAAGAACACGAGGGGGATTGTGACGATGGAGCAAGACACTCAAGTAGGCAGGGGCTAGACCATTTAGTGCCTTATAGGTTAAGAGGAGTATCTTAAAATCAATTCTGAAGCTAACCGGCAGCCAGTGTAGGGTTTTTAAAATCGGTGTAATGTGTTGGCTTCTGCTGCTTCCAGTTAAAAGTCTTGCAGCCGCATTTTGAACCAATTGGAGTCTCGAAAGAGTGGCTTTACTAATACCATATAGGCAGGAATTAGAATAGTCGAGCCGGGACGTAATGAATGCATGGATTACTGATTCCAGGAGGTGGTAAGGCAGAATTGGTTTGAGTTTGGCAATTCGCCTGAGATGGAAAAAGCAGGATTTTACTGTGCTGTTGACTTGAGCATCCATTTTCAGGACCATATCCATTTTGATTCCAAGATTGGAAACAGACGAAGTTACTGGAATGGGAAGAAAGTCGAGGTCAAGGGGTAGGGTCTGTTTGCGGTCGGGACTAAAAACAATGACCTCGGTTTTTGAATCGTTCAGGTGAAGGAAGTTTACAGCCAGCCAGTCCTTAATGTCAGATAAGCAGTTGAGAAGAGGTTTAGTGGAGTCAGTTGACTTGAGGGAGAAATAAATTTGGCAGTCATCAGCATATAGGTGATACGAGATTGCATGTTTTCTAAAAATTGCACCTAAAGGCAGGATGTAAATTGAAAAAAGTAGTGGCCCCAAAATGGAACCCTGGGGGACACCACATGGGAGTGGGACTGATTCAGATGAAAAATCATCTAGCATGACTCTAAGAGTCCTGTTGCAGAAATATGACCTGAACCAGTCGAGGGCTAAGCCAGATACACCAACCCAGGATTCGAGTCGGGAGATCATGATGTCGTGGTCGATTGTGTCGAAGGCAGCAGATAAATCGAGAAGAACCATAATCACGTAGAGTCCTGAGTCCAATGCCAAAAGGACATCATTTAGGACACGTAAATGCGCGGTTTCTGTGCTGTGTTGGGGCCTAAAGCCTGACTGAAAAAGGTCCATTACCTGATGGTCCTGTAGGTGGTGAATTAATTGCTCATAAACTACTTTTTCGAGTAATTTTGACAGGAAAGGTAGTTTGGAAATTGGACGAAGATTGGAGAAGACGGCAGGGTCAAGATCAGGTTTTTTCACGATTGGATGTACAACTGTGTGTTTGAAAGCACAAGGAACTGTAGCCGATATAATGGTGGGGGAGATGGGGTCTCGTCAGATTCTGATTCACTGCAACACTTTGTGGCTTAGCAACGCTTTTTCCACATTAGGTTCGTTGGAATAATGCCTGCCACTATTTAAAGAGGTGCATTAGCAGTCTTGGGTGCCAACACAGCTTTTGCTACTGTTACCATTGACATTATTTTTTTCTTTCCTAGTAACTGTTTGAATCTTGTAATCTTAATTTTTCATATTCAATGGTCTTATGCAATTATAAGAAGTGTTTCACATTCTGAAAAGTGGCAGATGTCATTATGAGCTCAAATTGAAGTGCATTTCATTCAATTAATAAAGATAATTGGGATTTTAAATCCTTGGTACCCATTTAGATGCCAAACTGGGCACTGTACAGTGCTAAATGTGAATATTCTTCCAATTTGTTTTTCCCTAGGATTTCCAGTTTTCTTTTACATGTTAAAGAAACACGCATAGGTTGAGTTGTGCTTCTTCTGATAGTGTAGACATGAGTATGCTCAATAATGGAGAGGTCATTGTATGCAGGGCTGGCTCCTGTGTTGTGCCCATTAGTATCAAGATTGGCTTTGTCTCTCAACTGTTCTTCACAAAATGATGTACTGTATGTGCATGTGTACATTATATACACTCTTACTTTTATTTGCTATGTCTGGAAACATAGCATGGATAAATGACCAAATCTATTTCAATTATTTTTAAAGATTCAAAGAGTCAGAAATATTGTAAATGGTGTTACAATAAATATTGGCTATCCATAATATTACCAATATTACAAGCACAATATAATTATTACATAGATAGATACATAGATTAATGTATATAAACAAATTAAAATGAACAAACCTGCTTAAGACTAGCAGTTTTAAGACACCTTTCTTCCTTGGAGTGATGCGTTTCGTACTTGTCTACTATTTCAGTAGGCAGATAAATTTCTTTTGCTTTAGAGCTTATTTCATCCATCCATCCATTTTCCAACCCGCTGAATCCGAACACAGGGTCACGGGGGTCTGCTGGAGCCAATCCCAGCCAACACAGGGCACAAGGCAGGAACAAATCCCGGGCAGGGTGCCAACCCACCGCAGGACACACACAAACACACCCACACCCACACACCAAGCACACACTAGGGCCAATTTAGAATCGCCAATCCACCTAACCAGCATGTCTTTGGACTGTGGGGGGAAACCGGAGCGCCGGGAGGAAACCCACGCAGACACGGGGAGAACATGCCAACTCCACGCAGGGAGGACCTGGGAAGCGAACCCAGGTCCCCCAACTGCGAGGCAGCAGTGCTTAAATATTTATAAGCAAATCATTTCTTGCTTATTTACAATCTTTCACCTAGGTTTTGACACAGGTATACCCTGAGGCCTTATGTGTCTCAGTGGTCCATACACCTATGTTGTCCAGAGATCTGTATTCACAACCCAGGCAATGCAAACTGGTCTAGGGGGAGAAGACATATGAAGAAAAATCCATAATTCCTCCCAATGAATGTTCCAATAAAATCACAGACAATCTTGTTTGGAACATAGATAACAGGACACAAATCTAGAGCCAATGCTTAGGAGTGGTGATTAATAACAAGTGTTTGGTTGCTGGATGACCCATGTAGCCAAGACCCTTGTAGTCTAGCTGGGTACAGCTCCCATGTGGCTTCATCATCCAGAAGATGAAAGGTGACGGACAAGTGCAATGCCAGCTGGGTGATAGGCAACAGTAAGACAGACCTAGGCATACTAGACTTTAGTGAGAGAAACAAGCTTTTCTGATGGTGAAGAAAGAGCTGGAAACAGTGTAGGGTGGTTGGGAAATGCCAACTAGATATACAGTAGTCACACACCCCTCATCACAAAGTGTTTCCTCTTTAACCAAAATTCTTCATCAAGCGTGGTCTATTCAGAGGAATAAGGTTAATCAAAAGTTGCCACACACGTGGAACTCCAGTGGACGAGAGGTTTGCCTGAATTAGACTAAATGAGTTGCAGAGGACAAAATGTAAACTACTATTTGCATGTATGCACTGAACTGCTATTCAGAGCCTTTTTACTTTGATCTTTGGAGTTAATGCTCAAAAAGATGCCATCTTCTGACTGTGTAATCCTACTGGGAGACTGCAATGTTCAGGTGGGGGATAATGGAGATAGGAGAATGATTGGGAATCTGCCTTACATGAATCTAAGCATTAAATTGTTATTGAATTTCAGTGCTAGTCATCAATTATCCATAAACAAACATTGTGTTCCAACACAATGGTGATTGTAAGGTACCAGAATATCTTAGGCTAAAAAGTCGATTATGAACATTGTTGTCATATTGCCTGATTTGAAGTGCTGTATTCTAAACAATTGTGTAAAGAGAGGTGGATGGTCCATAGGAGAAATGAGGGAATAGGGTCCTTGGCAAAGGTGATAGGACTGTGCTTACAGAACAAGTAAGAAATCTTAGAGTCAGTTACAGGAGAGAAAGAGGAAAGAGAAGAGCTATCTGGTGGTGAATTTAAGTAATGTCAGTAAACTATTGAATAACTTTTGGATATGGGCAACATTAAAAATGAATAAGGAGGTACAGTCATTAGATAAAATGGAGGACGAGAAGCAGCAGAAACATTTGAGAGAGTTAGTGATGAGATTATGAGGATTTCTTTCTAAAAATTCAGTGATGTTTTGAAATAAATAATAGAAAAGGACTGAAGAAAGGAGGCAGCAGTACACTTTCAGGCATAAAAATAGTTTTTTTTCTTGTGCTAAACACTGTCAATATAGGTTAGCCAGGGCTGAGGTGGAGAGGTGTGAGATGGAATACAGACAATATGACAGTAAGCATCAAATAAAGAAAAAATGGAGGAAGAAAGAATGCAGCTTTCAGAGTCAGTGGAGAGCTGGGCAAAACAATTGGGAGTAAGAAGTAAATAAAGATTCACAAATAGTAAGTACAGACAGCACAGAAAATTTGTATGTTTGGGAAGGAACTTGGTTACTAATGTATTGGTCCTACAGTGCATCCAGAAAGTATTCACAGCGCATCACTTTTTCCACCTTTTATTATGTTACAGCCTTATTCCAAAATGGATTAAATTAATTTTTTTCCTCAGAATTCTACACACAACACCCCATAATGACAACGTGAAAAAAGTTTACTTGAGGTTTTTGCAAATTTATTAAAAATAAAAAAACTGAGAAATCACATGTACATAAGTATTCACAGCCTTTGCTCAATACTTTGTCAATGCACCTTTGGCAGCAATTACAGCCTCAAGTCTTTTTGAATATGATGTCACAAGCTTGGCACACCTATGCTTGGCCAGTTTCGCCCATTCCTCTTTGCAGCACCTCTCAAGCTCCATCAGGTTGGATGGGAAGCGTCGGTGCACAGCCATTTTAAGATCTCTCCAGAGATGTTGAATCGGATTCAAGTCTGGGCTCTGGCTGGGCCACTCAAGCACATTCACAGAGTTGTCCTGAAGCCACTCCTTTGATATCTTGGCTGTGTGCTTAGGGTCGTTGTCCTGCTGAAAGATGAACCATCGCCCTAGTCTGAGGTCAAGAGTGCTCTGGAGCAGGTTTTTATCCAGGATGTCTCTGTACATTGCTGCAGTCATCTTTCCCTTTATCCTGACTAGTCTCCCAGTTCCTGCCGCTGAAAAACATCCCCACAGCATGATGCGGCCACCACCATGCTTCACTGTAGGGATGGTGCCAGGTTTCCTCCAAAGTGACGCCTGGCATTCATGCCAAAGAGTTCAATCTTTGTCTCATCAGACCAGAGAATTTTCTTTCTCATGGTCTGAGAGTCCTTCAGGTGCCTTTTGGCAAACTCCAGGTGGGCTGCCATGTGCCTTTTACTAAGGAGTGGCTTCCGTCTGGCCACTCTACCATATAGGCCTGATTGGTGGATTGCTGCAGAGATGATTGTGAGATGATTGTCCTTCTGGAAGGTTCTCCTCTCTCCACAGAGGACCTCTGGAGCTCTGACAGAGTGACCATCGGGTTCTTGGTCACCTCCCTGACTAAGGCCCTTCTCCCCCAATCACTCAGTTTAGATGGCCGGCCAGCTCTAGGAAGAGTCCTGGTGGTTTCGAACTTCTTCCACTTACGGATGATGGAGGCCACTGTGCTCATTGGGACCTTCAAAGCAGCAGAAATTTTTCTGTAACCTTCCCCAGATTTGTGCCTCGAGACAATCCTGTCTCGGAGGTCTACAGACAGTTCCTTTGACTTCATGCTTGGTTTGTGCTCTGACATGAACTGTCAACTGTGGGACCTTATATAGACAGGTGTGTGCCTTTCCAAATCATGTCCAATCAACTGAATTTACCACAGGTGGACTCCAATTAAGCTGGAGAAACATCTCAAGGATGATTAGGGGAAACAGGATGCACATGAGCTCAATTTTGAGCTTCATGGCAAAGGCTGTGAATATTAATGTACATGTGCTTTCTCAGTTTTTTTATTTTTAATAAATTTGCAAAAATCCCAAGTAAACTTTTTTCACGTTGTCATTATGGGGTGTTGTGTGTAGAATTCTGGGGATAAAAATGAATTTAATCCATTTTGGAATAAGGCTGTAACATAACAAAATGTGGAAAAAGTGATGCGCTGTGAATACTTTCCGGATGCACTGTATATACTGAAATTCCTGATAAACATGCATGAATTATATAATGCAAGGTAAAAATCATAGAAACAGGACATATTTTAGTTCATTGCTGTAAAATATATAAATATAAACAATGTCTGGTTGATCCGTAACTTGTTTACTTTGAAGTTTCAGTTAGAATGATGTGTGACACTGCACATACCATGAACAGAAAGATGCTGTACAGTTCAAATATTCAAATGAATTGAGCAAAAAAATGCATTTTAACTGTAAAAAAATGGAATAACCTAGTATTGCCAACAGAAAGAAATTTGATTCAACATTATGGGATGCTCCATACCCATACACCTATTTGTGGATGTTAGACAACTGTGTGCTTTCGCAAAATAATGGAGTCGGGAAATTTCATGCAATTGTCTGTCTGTGGTAGCTGTGAATGAAAATATGATAGTTATAAAACTAACAGTTTCATCAGCACATAAAATCAAAAACTGAAGAGCAGATTTCCAAAACTCAGGCAATATGCTCATATTTAAGAAAGGTGTCCATTGCTATAAGCTAAGTATAGGATTAAAATGCAGGCTTAATAAATTTTGCTCTTCTCTCATACTGTGTAAGTATATTCTAAGACAAGATGATGTTTCTGTTACTATGCATCGGCTCAGGTAAGTTTAAGAAGTTTGCTCTGTGATTGTGCAAAATCTGTACTTTTCAGAAAGGGCAAGAACCATTTTGATTTTTACTGTTCTCTTCACAGGTGTATTTTTATCATAGTCAAATAATGTTACACCAGTCTGAGTTATGGCTTTTAATTAAAGACAAAACAATGTATGACATCTATTTTCTCTGACCTTTAAGGGGATGCTTTTCAACAAATTGTAGCAACAGTCAAACTGTAATTAGCAAAGACTCACCTTTAAATTGGCTTAAAATAAATCCTGAAGGTGTTAAAAAGTCTGGGTGGAAATTTTGTAGCTGATTGCAGTTTTGATTAAATCAGATATCATTCCGCAATGTTAGATATCTGTACTTTTAAAACTATTTCTATAAAATTATTTGCTATTTCAGTTTTACTTGCTAATTAAATGCTGGATTTATTTATTTATTTTCCTTTTAACAGTACTGTCTTCACAATGTAATTAAAGGGGAGAGCTGTCCACATTGTTATGCTTATAGGTAGAAAATTAAGACAAAAAACTCATAGTGCACTGGTTGATTGTGGCCACTCTGCCATTGACTGGTTGAGCATCAAAAATATAAAGAATCTTTCCAGCAATAAATCTGCATCCGTTGTAAATGTGCTTGTTGTGGGTGTGCGCATACCTGCGTTCTGCAATGGATTGGCTGTCTGCCTTCTGTCCAGTGCTACCAGAATAGAAATTGGTTCCCCATGACTCTGAAGTGGGCACAGAAATAGGTGGCATTATGTCTTCATGTCTTTACAGCAAATTCATTTCAGTAAAAACGAATGGGAAAGAAGTATTATACAGAAGAAATATTAACTCTTCATATTATGAAAAAATTACAAACAAAAAGATAAAGGTTTGGGGTAGCCACCGCATATGCTATATTTTTATACAAACATGAAAGAATGATGTTCAATACAAAACTGAATTTCAATGAAACAAAATGGTGGCTTTATAGAGCCAGGACAAGAAGTCAGGTCAGGTGAGCCAGGACAGGAAGTGAGGTCATCAGGCAGGTTTTACTTCTGTGGGTCTGCAAAGGAGGAAAGAGAGAAAGTGTTATCTGACAGCATTAACCCCTGGTCCAGCAGACAATCACATTTATCCAGGCCTCTAAACGGTCTCCCAAGCACATGTGAGTAGTAATATATTAAGTGAATTAAAGTGTTATTTTTGTTTTTTTGTAAAGAATGTCCAAAAAAAAAAAGTATATATAAAGTCTGATAACATGCTAAAAAACCTAGGGCAAGTAAGAACACAACCTCCTCCTTTCATTCTTTCCTCCTCAGGAGAGTCTTACGAATGGAATCCAAAACGTATTATGTAATATCATCTACTGTTGAATTTTACTCTGTACTTGTAATATTTCCATTGCACTTTTATATTGTATTGTGGAATACTTTTGTTCTGTTTCGTGTAGTGTATTGACCCCTTCTTTTTCACACCCACTGCATGCCCAACCTACCTGGAAAGGGGTCTCTCTTTGAACTGCCTTTCCCAAGGTTTCTTCCATTTTTTTCCCTACAGGGTTTTTTTGGGAGTTTTTCCTTGTCTTCTAAAGCCCGTTGTGGCACTCCTTGTGTGATTTTGGGTTATCCAGAAATAAATTGCAATATATTGTATTGTATTGTTGTTTCTGTCTATTTCTAAAACAATTAACTTGGAGAAAAATTGACATGATTGGACAAAGGATTTAAGCTGGGCCTGACAATAACATCGCTGAGAGGGCTAAGCCCATGTCATGACTTGGTCTCTAAATCATCTACTGCAGAAATCAGAGCGAGACAGAGAATTGTAGGACAGAACCAACAGGATTCCATTTATGATCAGTTTGGCACTGAGGAGGCTGCATTTGATTTCAAATATCAGCAGTAGTTCTGGGGTAAAGAATAACTATAAAAGGCACATAGAGTTAGGAGAATATTAGACATATTTTCTTCAAACTGTTAATCATAATACACAAAGGCCAAGCTAATAAGAATTTCTCTCTCCACTACAGTACCTGTGACTCCTCATCTTTGATTATGTTCCACTTCCTGGTCAAGAACTATATAAAGGACTGCTGAAGACCCAGCAAGTGTGCTAGAGTCAGGTGTAGTTGGACAAAGCTTGCTGGGAGGTGTGGAGGAGAAAACAGAGAGAGAATTATTGTGTTCATTTAATTGTTTATTGTGGCTGTGGTGCTTGGGGAGCACTGTTGAAGGAGAAGAAAGTAATTTAAAATCTTCTTGGTGCTTTTATCTAGTGCCCTGAGTGTCTGCTTGTTGGGTTTAAAGAGGCAACAGACGCCCCTAGCGTTCACAGTGGCCTAGTCAGCAGGATTTCTGGCTGTCAGTTGGGTCAGAAACCTTTAAAAAATAATGTGGACGCAACCCGACAGACAGCGCTGTGACACAAAGGTGCCTGCAAAAGCCTACCATATACATTGGGCCATCATGGTAAAAAAGACGACGAGGCAGATCGATAGCGTCATGTTTGGAAGTGTCGGTGGAGAGATGAAGAGAGGCAACCGTCTTCGGGGAAGAAATCTTTCGAATAATAACGTTCAGGATGAGGTATGTGCCGGGGAAGGACTCTGGAATTTTTATGAATTATTAAACTTTTCTCCCGTGTGCGTACCTCACAGACAAAGATGATCTGGAGGACTGGCGAGGAGCAGGAAACTATCCCGAAGACAAGGATGGCCTTCTTGACCGACTTCCGATAAGGGTTCTCAATCATTCACCAAAGCATGACACATGACCTGCCCTATGGGTAGATAGACTTGAACTCCCAGAAGTAGAAGGGGGAGGCAAGTGAAGCACCACTCACCACTTACGAAGGATATGACTGAATGGTCAGCCGCTAAATTAAAACAGGTGAATTGCAGTCGGTCCCAGGATGCCCTGTGGGAATCCAGGGTACCGCTATACTTCAGGGGAGATGCCATCTAGCGTCTTGGGCGGAGGCAGTGTCCAAAAGTAGCTGCCTTCCCCCATCCTTTCATTCTTGGGCTGTCCCAGCCGGATTGACCTGCCAGCTGTCCATCACAAGATCAAAAAAGAATATATGTAATAAGTATATGGTGGTATATACAGTACATGAATAAATAAGTACATTTGTTTTCCTAAATTAAAAAAAGTTAAAAACAATACTGTCAAATCTAAGATAAATGAATTAATTTTGTACTTAATGAGATTAATACTATATTTTCTCCAGATCTTATTACTATCACCACTGATAAGAGAATTTCTGTAATTTGCAGAATAAAAAACTCCCATCCAGCCAGATCTAATGCTTCATTTGACTGTAATTCACAATAATTTAAGAGTTTATCATAACTTTGCTTATGCACATTTTTCTGTAAAGTGGTTATTCATCTCAATGCAGTATGGCATATTAACAGCCTCTGGTATGCTGGAAATATTACTTCTGAATATGAAGGATTCACAGGTTTTATACTGAAGTATGCAATATCAAGAGAAATATGTCATACTTAAGCCACCTCTCACCCTTCCAAAGTGATATTATTTTAGAAATCCACATTACAAAGATGAATAACCACTTTACGTATGCCTTATAAATGTTAAGTGCAAAAGAAGCCTTTGTTAAGGCCTTGTTATATACGGGTATATAAGTAATAGATGCATTATTTCAGTACCTAAAGTGTTACCCATTTTCTTAATATGTGTTTCCATTACACATAAATTACAATCACAGACCTTGGTAGAGTTGGACGCTGTTGATGAGACGCGGTACAGTCATTTATTTCAGGCTAATGATGATGTACTTGGATAAATCTTGTGTAACTGCACACAGACAGTAAACCTGACATGGGTTCAAAAGAAAATAACAAACTTTTATGTTTTGTGTTTTTACTCACAATAACCATTTTACTTGTTACATTAAACCTCATGTTTTGTTCTGTGTTTAACATCATAGTCTAAAAAATAACAGTTCTTTAATGGCTCTTTACTGGGTTGTGTGGTTCCTCAAAGAACCACTGCTTGACAATAAACCACTTCATCTGGGAAAGTTCTTTGCATATGAAATTATTTCTTTGGGCTTTGAAAAGGTTCATAAAACTGAACTTTTAATGTACAGTAGGCTTATCTTGAAGGATAAAACAGATCAAGAAAACCTGAACTTAACCTATATTAACTTATGTGAGAGCTTCTTTAAAATGATGAACACTTTGATATTTCACAAATCTGTTGCCATCTCTTTATGGTTATTTGCTGCATGGAGCCTGTTGCAGATCTAAATAAATAAAGGTTCTTTCTGTAGATGATTCTTTAGGGAATGAAAAATGGTTCCCATACAGCATCGCTCTGAACAACCACTATGGCACCTTTATTTTTAAGATTGCATGCAGCACTTCATGTTGTTTCCTTGCACTGTCAAGGAATGTCTCTGTTACTTAATTAACCTAAAATGTTCTGGAATATTTACAACTAAAACAACACCCTTTGAATCTTTATGTAACACATAAAATCCAAAGGAATTAACATCATGAAATGTTTTACAAAAGAAGGCAAAATAAAAAATGTGCAATTTAGTACTTATTGAAAACAGAGAATTCACAAATTCACAGAAATATTTTCTTTTCTAAACAAAACAAATTAGAAAATGTACACATAGTTTAATATTTAGTTGAGTTCATGGACTTAGTTAACTGTTTTGACAGTTGAAGTGTAATTTGTATTCATTTACTTCATTAAAGAGAAAAGGATCATTTTTTTAATTAAGTATTTTTTTACTTTGAAACATGATGAAAAATAACCATGAAAACAGAATGTAATTACATGCTCTAGTAAAATACATAAAATATCTGTTTTTATATCATTTAACAACATTGTGTAGTTAACAGTGTAGCCCAAATAGGCTTGTGGTGGCTCATTAGCTTTCATAGACATCCGATTCCAACTCAAGTAATGTACAAATTGCATTGTATTATTTTTAGTTTTTGGATGTAGAGGGTCTTTGGCTAATTGTAGTTTATATTTCTTAAAATTTACATTTTTGAAAAAAGTACCTGATAAGGAGTTTATATCTTCTTTGAAGTCTCAAGTTAAAATTTTTGGCTGCAGCAGTTTTGCCCATGGTGAAGAGCAGGTCATTGTGGTGCTTTATTTTGGAACTTATAGTGTCAGTAAATATTGAATTATTATAGACTGTAAATGCTGAAGACTTGAGGTTTAATGTAATGTAAATACTGAGCACAGGTTTATTCCCCATATGCAAAATAACTAGCTGGCCTCCAAATGAAGCCACATTAGTTGGCCAAAAGCTTTTCTGGCCTGCCCAAAAGATGTTCACCCCAAAGTAGCCTGACTTCCCAACCTCACAGGCAACCTTTTGGCCTGTCCAGACCCTAAAAATAGGGAACAGGCTTCAGAAGTTCAAATTTCTCTAAATGTCCAAAAATATATCAAAATACCTTTCGACAGAAAAGACAACCATAAGAAACAATTCCACAAAGAATTTTTATAAAAGAAAAAAATATTTATATAAACAAGAGAAGAATAAAAGAAAGCAAAATGAGACAAAGTGATTTAAAAAGCCAATTCAAGGAGAACAAGTCCAAATCTATAAAACAAGAGCGAAATCCAAGAACAGAAGCAATAAGAAGTCATAGCAAGAAGCAAGAAGTCATAAAATCAATACTTACAAGAAACAAATCACACTCTAAATGTCAGTGAACCATTGAAGGATTTCACTCCCAACTTCATGTTGTACATGATGAGGGTGGTCCTTCAGCAGTGACATCAGGGTGGTCCCATCTCTTGGGGTTCCATCCACAAAGCAAAGAACAAGCAACATAAATGAACATAGAAACATACATATATACTAAATAATACATACACAGAACAATATTAATTAAAAAATACAATAACAATAAACTTATGAAAAATAATAATTTCAAATAAACAAGGCAGGCACAAAAAAGGAAAATAAATAAAAGACAAAGAATAAACCCAGGCTGTAACAACACTACTGAAGCACACTTTACTCTTCCATTTATTTCTAGGTATGTCAAGCAACTTTTTTAGTTCCTTGCTTGCCTTCTTTACTTTTATGGTTAATACGATTATTTAGCTTACCTGGTATGATTTAGAACAGCAGGAGACGTGAGGAAATGTGTCAGACGTTCCTGCAACTATCTGATGTGACTATGTGTTTCCAGAAATTCACACAACTCTGGGGTTGTTTCAGTAAGTTGTACTGAAAATCTGTTTGGTGTCAGAAGCAATAACCAGATAAGTCAAGAAAAAAATATATAAAATATGCACGTTAAAATAGCCTCTTACAGTAACTCTGAGGCAGTAAACTAATCAGTGATATTGAGTTCTCACAGAACATTTCTCTGTTTTAAGACAATCTGTTCTGAACATTTTGCAGTTTTTTTTCTAAACAGGAGTTTTTACAATTTCAAAAATATATAGAGTGTGCTCTTTTCAAGATGTCACAACAAAAACTGAACTTTGCCAACAAATTCAAATGAAGAAAATGTGTAACAAATTCCAACAAAATTGGTCCACTTAGAGCCAGTTGTTTCATGTGGGCAATGACAGTAGGTGCTCTTCACATTACCCTTCTTGCTGTAATATATGCATTTTGTACTTTTTCATGACATTGTAGAAAGATCCCATTATGAGATAAATAGGCATTAGAAGACTCATTAACCAATCAGTTATTATTTTATGCAGTTTTGATGAAAGCAACCCAAAATGCTACTTTACAAACAAAACAATTTTTTTACACATTGCAAACACTTATGATGACGCTATCATTACATAAAGATTAAAGAGGAGCCATTATGGGTGTCGACGTGGTACAGCAGCACCATTTCAGCATTTTATTTTGGTTGCTGTTTCTGCACATTCTCACTGTTTTTATTTTGGTTATTTTTTGGATGCTGTGGCTTACTCTCATACTCTAAAATGTGTACATTACGTTAATTCTAAATTAGTCCAGTATGATTGAATGTTGGTGTTTGCATACATCTGCCTGATGATGAATTGATCTCTCATACAGAGCAGTATGCACAAAAAAATGCTTAAAATGTGCTTACACAACTTCCCATGCAAACGTCTGGATTTATAAAAGAAAACTTGACAGGTGAACATGCTTATATTGATGGTAGCTCTGGCCCACCCATATGAAACATTTCAGAGAAACTGGGAAATGATGACACCTTGGATCAAACAGGGAAAGGCATGCAAACCAGCTCCTGTAAATGACAGCTCACATTAAAAAATTATATCACTCAGACTTTATTGTAATGTGCATTGATGTGACAAACATATTACACCTTAGAAGTGATGAATATGATGTACAGACTTCTAGTTCCCTTTTAAGAGAGCTAATAATGTGTGTTGGCACTTTAAGACTTTTTTGTTTTTTTTTTACTTTATATGCCTACCTGTT